>NC_138034.1:10455940-11053537 GCF_964106645.2 Podarcis pityusensis | reverse complement strand
AATACTCCCCTGAAAGGTTTGGCGATGCAAATAGAAGGCTTTTTATCACAGGAAAAGAAATCAGCCCTCAACAACTTAACCGGCGGAAAAGATTTTTTTGAAAAAATCCTTAAGCCCCGGGGTCACAACTTCAGCAAAATTCTGACTTTTGGCAATTCAGTCAAAAATGGTGCCAACCGGTTGCAAATGCTCCCCTGAAAGATTTGGCGATGCAAACAAAAGTCTTTTTATCACACGACAAGAAATCAGGCCTCAACAACTTAACCGGCAGAAAAGATTTTTTTTGAAAAAATCCCTAAGCCCCGGGGTCACCATTTCAGCGAAAATCTTACTTTTGGCAATTCACTCAAAAATGGTGCCAACCGGTTGCAAATGTTCTCCTGAAAGGTTTGGCGGTCGAAACAGAAGGCTTTTTATCACAGGACAAGAAATCGGCCCTCAACAACTTAACCGGCAGAAAAAATTTTTTTGAAAGAAACCCGAAGCCCCGGGGTCACAATTTCAGCAAAAATCTGACTTTTGGCAATTCACTCAAAAATGCTGCCAGAGGCTTGAAAATGCTCCCCTCACAGGTTTGGCAGTCGAAACAGAAGGCTTTTTATCACAGGACAAGAAATCAGCCCTCAACAACTTAACCGGTGAATATATTTTTTGGAAAAAATCCCTAAGGACCGGGGTCACAATTACAGCAAAAATCTGACTTTTGGCAAGTAAGTCAAAAATGGTGCCAAACACTTACAAATGCTCCCCTGAAAGGTTTGGCGTTTGAAACAGAAGGCTTTTTATCACAAGACAAGAAATCAGCCCTCAAAAACTTAACCGGCAGAAACAATTTCTTTTGAAAAAATCCCTAAGCCCCGGGGTCACAATTACAGCCAAAATCTGACTTTTGGCAATTCACTCAAAAATGGTGCCAACCGGTTGCAAATGTTCTCCTGAAAAGTTTGGCGGTAGAAACAGAAGGCTTTTTATCACAGGACAAGAAATCAGCCCTTGACTACTTAAACGGCTGAAAAACATTATTTTTAAAAAATCGCTAAGCCCCGGGATCAAAATTTCAGCGAAAATCTTACTTTTGGCAATTCACTCAAAAATGGTGCCAACGGGTTGCAAATGTTCTCCTGAAAAGTTTGGCGGTCGAAACAGAAGGCTTTTTATCACAGGACAAGAAATCAGTCCTCAGCAACTTAACCGGCGGAAAAGATTTTTTTGAAAAAATCCCTAAGCCCCGGGGTCACAATTTCAGTCAAAATCTGACTTTCGGATATTCACACAAAAATGGTGCCAAAAGCTTGAAAATGCTTCCCTGAAAGGTTTGGCAGTCAAAACAGAAGTCTTTTTATCACAGGACAAGAAATCAGCGCTCAGCAACTTAACCGGCGGAAAAGATTTTTTTGAAAAAATCCCAAAGCCCTGGGGTCACAATTTCAGCAAAAATCTGACTTTTGGCAATTCACTCAAAAATGGGGCCAACCGGTTGCAAATGTTCTCCTGAGAGCTTTGGCGGTCGAAAGAGAAGGCTTTTTATCACAGGACAAAAAATCAGCCCTCAACAACTTAACCGGCGGAAATGATTTTTTTGAAAAAATCCCTAAGCCCCGTGGTCACAATTTCAGCAAAAATCTGACTTTTGGCAATTCACTCAAACATGTTGCCAATCTGTTGCAAATGCTCCCCTGAAAGGTTTGGCGATGCAAATAGAAGGCTTTTTATCTCAGGAAAAGAAATCAGCCCTCAACAACTTAACCGGCAGAAAAGATTTTTTTGAAAAAATCCCTAAACCCTGGGGTCACAATTTCAGCAAAAATCTGACTTTTGGCAATTCACTCAAAAATGGTGCCTAACACTTACAAATGCTCCCCTTAAAGGTTTGGCGGTCGAAACAGAAGGCTTTTTATCACAGGACAAGAAATCAGCCCTCAACAACTTAACCGGCGGAAAAGATTTTTTTGAAAAAATCCCTAAGATTTCAGCAAAAATCTGACTTTTGGCAATTCAGTCAAAAATGGTGCCGAGCACTTACAAATGCTCCCCAGAAAGGTTTGGCAATCGAAGCAGAAGGCTTTTTATCACAGGACAAGAAATCAGCCCTCAGCAACTTAACCGGCAGAAACAGATTTTTTGAAAAAATCCCTAAGCCCCGGGGTCACAATTTCAGCAAAAATCTGACTTTTGGCAATTGACTCAAAAATGTTGCCAATCTGTTGCAAATGCTCCCCTGAAAGGTTTGGCGATGCAAATAGAAGTCTTTTTATCACAGGAAAAGAAATCAGCCCTCAACAACTTAACCGGCGGCAAAGATTTTTTTGAAAAAATCCCTAAGCCCCGGGGTCACAATTTCAGCAAAAATCTGACTTTTGGCAATTCAGTCAAAAATGGTGCCAAAAGCTTGAAAATGTTTCCCTGTAAGGTTTGTCAGTCGAAACAGAAGGCTTTTTATCATAGGACAAGAAATCAGTTCTCAGCAACTTAACCGGCGGAAAAGATTTTTTTGAAAAAATCCCTAAGATTTCAGCAAAAATCTGACTTTTGGCAATTCACTCAAAAATGGTGCCGAACACTTACAAATGCTCCCCAGAAAGGTTTGGCAGTCGAAACAGAAGTCTTTTTATCACAGGACAAGAAATCAGTCCTCAGCAACTTAACCGGCGGAAAAGATTTTTTTGAAAAAATCCCTAGGGCCCAGGGTCACAATTTCAGCCAAAATCTGACTTTTGGCAATTCACTCAAAAATGGTGCCAAAAGCTTGAAAATGCTCCCGTGAAAGGTTTGGCGGTCGAAAGAGAAGGCTTTTTATCACAGAACAAGAAATCAGCCCTCAGCAACTTAACCGGCGGAAAAGATTTTTTTGATAAAATCCCTAAGCCCCGGCGTCACAATTTCAGCAAAAATCTGACCTTTGGCAATTCAGTCAAAAATGATTCCAACTGGTTGCAAATGCTTCCCTAAAAGGTTTGTCAGTCGAAACAGACGGCTTTTAATCACAGGAAAAGAAATCAGCCCTCAGCAACTTAACCGGAGGAAAAGATTTTTTTGAAAAAATCCCTAATCCCCAGGGTCACAATTTCAGCAAAAATCTGACTTGTGCCAATTCACTCAAAAATGGTGCCAATCGGTTGCAAATGCTCCCCAGAAAGGTTTGGCAGTTGAAACAGAAGTCTTTTTATCACAGGACAAGAAATCAGTCCTCAACCACTTAACCGGCGGAAAAGATTTTTTTGAAAAAATCCCTAAGCCCCGGGGTCACAATTTCAGCAAAAATCTGACTTTTGGCAATTCACTCAAAAATGGTGCCTAACACTTACAAATGCTCCCCAAAAAGGTTTGGCAGTCGAAACAGAAGTCTTTTTATCACAGGACAAGAAATCAGTCCTCAGCAACTTAACCGGCAGCAAAGATTTTTTTGAAAAAATCCCTAAGCCCCGGGGTCACAATTTCCGCAAAAATCTGACTTTTGGCAATTCACTCAAAAATGTTGCCAATCGGTTGCAAATACTCCCCTGAAAGGTTTGGCGATGCAAATAGAAGGCTTTTTATCACAGGAAAAGAAATCAGCCCTCAACAACTTAACCGGCGGAAAAGATTTTTTTGAAAAAATCCTTAAGCCCCGGGGTCACAACTTCAGCAAAATTCTGACTTTTGGCAATTCAGTCAAAAATGGTGCCAACCGGTTGCAAATGCTCCCCTGAAAGATTTGGCGATGCAAACAAAAGTCTTTTTATCACACGACAAGAAATCAGGCCTCAACAACTTAACCGGCAGAAAAGATTTTTTTTGAAAAAATCCCTAAGCCCCGGGGTCACCATTTCAGCGAAAATCTTACTTTTGGCAATTCACTCAAAAATGGTGCCAACCGGTTGCAAATGTTCTCCTGAAAGGTTTGGCGGTCGAAACAGAAGGCTTTTTATCACAGGACAAGAAATCGGCCCTCAACAACTTAACCGGCAGAAAAAAATTTTTTGAAAGAAACCCGAAGCCCCGGGGTCACAATTTCAGCAAAAATCTGACTTTTGGCAATTCACTCAAAAATGCTGCCAGAGGCTTGAAAATGCTCCCCTCACAGGTTTGGCAGTCGAAACAGAAGGCTTTTTATCACAGGACAAGAAATCAGCCCTCAACAACTTAACCGGCGAATATATTTTTTGGAAAAAATCCCTAAGGACCGGGGTCACAATTACAGCAAAAATCTGACTTTTGGCAAGTAAGTCAAAAATGGTGCCAAACACGTACAAATGCTCCCCTGAAAGGTTTGGCGTTTGAAACAGAAGGCTTTTTATCACAAGACAAGAAATCAGCCCTCAAAAACTTAACCGGCAGAAACAATTTCTTTTGAAAAAATCCCTAAGCCCCGGGGTCACAATTACAGCCAAAATCTGACTTTTGGCAATTCACTCAAAAATGGTGCCAACCGGTTGCAAATGTTCTCCTGAAAAGTTTGGCGGTAGAAACAGAAGGCTTTTTATCACAGGACAAGAAATCAGCCCTTGACTACTTAAACGGCTGAAAAACATTATTTTTAAAAAATCGCTAAGCCCCGGGATCAAAATTTCAGCGAAAATCTTACTTTTGGCAATTCACTCAAAAATGGTGCCAACGGGTTGCAAATGGTCTCCTGAAAAGTTTGGCGGTCGAAACAGAAGGCTTTTTATCACAGGACAAGAAATCAGTCCTCAGCAACTTAACCGGCGGAAAAGATTTTTTTGAAAAAATCCCTAAGCCCCGGGGTCACAATTTCAGTCAAAATCTGACTTTCGGATATTCACACAAAAATGGTGCCAAAAGCTTGAAAATGCTTCCCTGAAAGGTTTGGCAGTCAAAACAGAAGTCTTTTTATCACAGGACAAGAAATCAGCGCTCAGCAAATTAACCGGCGGAAAAGATTTTTTTGAAAAAATCCCAAAGCCCTGGGGTCACAATTTCAGCAAAAATCTGACTTTTGGCAATTCACTCAAAAATGGGGCCAACCGGTTGCAAATGTTCTCCTGAGAGCTTTGGCGGTCGAAAGAGAAGGCTTTTTATCACAGGACAAAAAATCAGCCCTCAGCAACTTAACCGGCGGAAATGATTTTTTTGAAAAAATCCCTAAGCCCCGTGGTCACAATTTCAGCAAAAATCTGACTTTTGGCAATTCACTCAAAAATGTTGCCAATCTGTTGCAAATGCTCCCCTGAAAGGTTTGGCGATGCAAATAGAAGGCTTTTTATCTCAGGAAAAGAAATCAGCCCTCAACAACTTAACCGGCAGAAAAGATTTTTTTGAAAAAATCCCTAAACCCTGGGGTCACAATTTCAGCAAAAATCTGACTTTTGGCAATTCACTCAAAAATGGTGCCTAACACTTACAAATGCTCCCCTTAAAGGTTTGGCGGTCGAAACAGAAGGCTTTTTATCACAGGACAAGAAATCAGCCCTCAACAACTTAACCGGCGGAAAAGATTTTTTTGAAAAAATCCCTAAGATTTCAGCAAAAATCTGACTTTTGGCAATTCAGTCAAAAATGGTGCCGAGCACTTACAAATGCTCCCCAGAAAGGTTTGGCAATCGAAGCAGAAGGCTTTTTATCACAGGACAAGAAATCAGCCCTCAGCAACTTAACCGGCAGAAACAGATTTTTTTGAAAAAATCCCTAAGCCCCGGGGTCACAATTTCAGCAAAAATCTGACTTTTGGCAATTGACTCAAAAATGTTGCCAATCTGTTGCAAATGCTCCCCTGAAAGGTTTGGCGATGCAAATAGAAGTCTTTTTATCACAGGAAAAGAAATCAGCCCTCAACAACTTAACCGGCGGCAAATATTTTTTTGAAAAAATACCAAAGCCCCGGGGTCACAATTTCAGCAAAAATCTGACTTTTGGCAATTCAGTCAAAAATGGTGCCAAAAGCTTGAAAATGTTTCCCTGTAAGGTTTGTCAGTCGAAACGGAAGGCTTTTTATCATAGGACAAGAAATCAGTTCTCAGCAACTTAACCGGCGGAAAAGATTTTTTTGAAAAAATCCCTAAGATTTCAGCAAAAATCTGACTTTTGGCAATTCACTCAAAAATGGTGCCGAACACTTACAAATGCTCCCCAGAAAGGTTTGGCAGTCGAAACAGAAGTCTTTTTATCACAGGACAAGAAATCAGTCCTCAGCAACTTAACCGGCGGAAAAGATTTTTTTGAAAAAATCCTTAAGCCCCGGGGTCACCATTTCAGCGAAAATCTTACTTTTGGCAATTCACTCAAAAATGGTGCCAACCGGTTGCAAATGTTCTCCTGAAAGGTTTGGCGGTCGAAACAGAAGGCTTTTTATCACAGGACAAGAAATCGGCCCTCAACAACTTAACCGGCAGAAAAAAATTTTTTGAAAGAAACCCGAAGCCCCGGGGTCACAATTTCAGCAAAAATCTGACTTTTGGCAATTCACTCAAAAATGCTGCCAGAGGCTTGAAAATGCTCCCCTCACAGGTTTGGCAGTCGAAACAGAAGGCTTTTTATCACAGGACAAGAAATCAGCCCTCAACAACTTAACCGGCGAATATATTTTTTGGAAAAAATCCCTAAGGACCGGGGTCACAATTACAGCAAAAATCTGACTTTTGGCAAGTAAGTCAAAAATGGTGCCAAACACGTACAAATGCTCCCCTGAAAGGTTTGGCGTTTGAAACAGAAGGCTTTTTATCACAAGACAAGAAATCAGCCCTCAAAAACTTAACCGGCAGAAACAATTTCTTTTGAAAAAATCCCTAAGCCCCGGGGTCACAATTACAGCCAAAATCTGACTTTTGGCAATTCACTCAAAAATGGTGCCAACCGGTTGCAAATGTTCTCCTGAAAAGTTTGGCGGTAGAAACAGAAGGCTTTTTATCACAGGACAAGAAATCAGCCCTTGACTACTTAAACGGCTGAAAAACATTATTTTTAAAAAATCGCTAAGCCCCGGGATCAAAATTTCAGCGAAAATCTTACTTTTGGCAATTCACTCAAAAATGGTGCCAACGGGTTGCAAATGGTCTCCTGAAAAGTTTGGCGGTCGAAACAGAAGGCTTTTTATCACAGGACAAGAAATCAGTCCTCAGCAACTTAACCGGCGGAAAAGATTTTTTTGAAAAAATCCCTAAGCCCCGGGGTCACAATTTCAGTCAAAATCTGACTTTCGGATATTCACACAAAAATGGTGCCAAAAGCTTGAAAATGCTTCCCTGAAAGGTTTGGCAGTCAAAACAGAAGTCTTTTTATCACAGGACAAGAAATCAGCGCTCAGCAAATTAACCGGCGGAAAAGATTTTTTTGAAAAAATCCCAAAGCCCTGGGGTCACAATTTCAGCAAAAATCTGACTTTTGGCAATTCACTCAAAAATGGGGCCAACCGGTTGCAAATGTTCTCCTGAGAGCTTTGGCGGTCGAAAGAGAAGGCTTTTTATCACAGGACAAAAAATCAGCCCTCAGCAACTTAACCGGCGGAAATGATTTTTTTGAAAAAATCCCTAAGCCCCGTGGTCACAATTTCAGCAAAAATCTGACTTTTGGCAATTCACTCAAAAATGTTGCCAATCTGTTGCAAATGCTCCCCTGAAAGGTTTGGCGATGCAAATAGAAGGCTTTTTATCTCAGGAAAAGAAATCAGCCCTCAACAACTTAACCGGCAGAAAAGATTTTTTTGAAAAAATCCCTAAACCCTGGGGTCACAATTTCAGCAAAAATCTGACTTTTGGCAATTCACTCAAAAATGGTGCCTAACACTTACAAATGCTCCCCTTAAAGGTTTGGCGGTCGAAACAGAAGGCTTTTTATCACAGGACAAGAAATCAGCCCTCAACAACTTAACCGGCGGAAAAGATTTTTTTGAAAAAATCCCTAAGATTTCAGCAAAAATCTGACTTTTGGCAATTCAGTCAAAAATGGTGCCGAGCACTTACAAATGCTCCCCAGAAAGGTTTGGCAATCGAAGCAGAAGGCTTTTTATCACAGGACAAGAAATCAGCCCTCAGCAACTTAACCGGCAGAAACAGATTTTTTTGAAAAAATCCCTAAGCCCCGGGGTCACAATTTCAGCAAAAATCTGACTTTTGGCAATTGACTCAAAAATGTTGCCAATCTGTTGCAAATGCTCCCCTGAAAGGTTTGGCGATGCAAATAGAAGTCTTTTTATCACAGGAAAAGAAATCAGCCCTCAACAACTTAACCGGCGGCAAATATTTTTTTGAAAAAATACCAAAGCCCCGGGGTCACAATTTCAGCAAAAATCTGACTTTTGGCAATTCAGTCAAAAATGGTGCCAAAAGCTTGAAAATGTTTCCCTGTAAGGTTTGTCAGTCGAAACGGAAGGCTTTTTATCATAGGACAAGAAATCAGTTCTCAGCAACTTAACCGGCGGAAAAGATTTTTTTGAAAAAATCCCTAAGATTTCAGCAAAAATCTGACTTTTGGCAATTCACTCAAAAATGGTGCCGAACACTTACAAATGCTCCCCAGAAAGGTTTGGCAGTCGAAACAGAAGTCTTTTTATCACAGGACAAGAAATCAGTCCTCAGCAACTTAACCGGCGGAAAAGATTTTTTTGAAAAAATCCCTAGGGCCCAGGGTCACAATTTCAGCCAAAATCTGACTTTTGGCAATTCACTCAAAAATGGTGCCAAAAGCTTGAAAATGCTCCCGTGAAAGGTTTGGCGGTCGAAAGAGAAGGCTTTTTATCACAGAACAAGAAATCAGCCCTCAGCAACTTAACCGGCGGAAAAGATTTTTTTGATAAAATCCCTAAGCCCCGGCGTCACAATTTCAGCAAAAATCTGACCTTTGGCAATTCAGTCAAAAATGATTCCAACTGGTTGCAAATGCTCCCCAGAAAGGTTTGGCAGTTGAAACAGAAGTCTTTTTATCACAGGACAAGAAATCAGTCCTCAACCACTTAACCGGCGGAAAAGATTTTTTTGAAAAAATCCCTAAGCCCCGGGGTCACAATTTCAGCAAAAATCTGACTTTTGGCAATTCACTCAAAAATGGTGCCTAACACTTACAAATGCTCCCCAAAAAGGTTTGGCAGTCGAAACAGAAGTCTTTTTATCACAGGACAAGAAATCAGTCCTCAGCAACTTAACCGGCAGCAAAGATTTTTTTGAAAAAATCCCTAAGCCCCGGGGTCACAATTTCCGCAAAAATCTGACTTTTGGCAATTCACTCAAAAATGTTGCCAATCGGTTGCAAATACTCCCCTGAAAGGTTTGGCGATGCAAATAGAAGGCTTTTTATCACAGGAAAAGAAATCAGCCCTCAACAACTTAACCGGCGGAAAAGATTTTTTTTGAAAAAATCCCTAAGCCCCGGGGTCACAACTTCAGCAAAATTCTGACTTTTGGCAATTCAGTCAAAAATGGTGCCAACCGGTTGCAAATGCTCCCCTGAAAGATTTGGCGATGCAAACAAAAGTCTTTTTATCACACGACAAGAAATCAGGCCTCAACAACTTAACCGGCAGAAAAGATTTTTTTTGAAAAAATCCCTAAGCCCCGGGGTCACCATTTCAGCGAAAATCTTACTTTTGGCAATTCACTCAAAAATGGTGCCAACCGGTTGCAAATGTTCTCCTGAAAGGTTTGGCGGTCGAAACAGAAGGCTTTTTATCACAGGACAAGAAATCGGCCCTCAACAACTTAACCGGCAGAAAAAAATTTTTTGAAAGAAACCCGAAGCCCCGGGGTCACAATTTCAGCAAAAATCTGACTTTTGGCAATTCACTCAAAAATGCTGCCAGAGGCTTGAAAATGCTCCCCTCACAGGTTTGGCAGTCGAAACAGAAGGCTTTTTATCACAGGACAAGAAATCAGCCCTCAACAACTTAACCGGCGAATATATTTTTTGGAAAAAATCCCTAAGGACCGGGGTCACAATTACAGCAAAAATCTGACTTTTGGCAAGTAAGTCAAAAATGGTGCCAAACACGTACAAATGCTCCCCTGAAAGGTTTGGCGTTTGAAACAGAAGGCTTTTTATCACAAGACAAGAAATCAGCCCTCAAAAACTTAACCGGCAGAAACAATTTCTTTTGAAAAAATCCCTAAGCCCCGGGGTCACAATTACAGCCAAAATCTGACTTTTGGCAATTCACTCAAAAATGGTGCCAACCGGTTGCAAATGTTCTCCTGAAAAGTTTGGCGGTAGAAACAGAAGGCTTTTTATCACAGGACAAGAAATCAGCCCTTGACTACTTAAACGGCTGAAAAACATTATTTTTAAAAAATCGCTAAGCCCCGGGATCAAAATTTCAGCGAAAATCTTACTTTTGGCAATTCACTCAAAAATGGTGCCAACGGGTTGCAAATGTTCTCCTGAAAAGTTTGGCGGTCGAAACAGAAGGCTTTTTATCACAGGACAAGAAATCAGTCCTCAGCAACTTAACCGGCGGAAAAGATTTTTTTGAAAAAATCCCTAAGCCCCGGGGTCACAATTTCAGTCAAAATCTGACTTTCGGATATTCACTCAAAAATGGTGCCAAAAGCTTGAAAATGCTTCCCTGAAAGGTTTGGCAGTCAAAACAGAAGTCTTTTTATCACAGGACAAGAAATCAGCGCTCAGCAACTTAACCGGCGGAAAAGATTTTTTTGAAAAAATCCCAAAGCCCTGGGGTCACAATTTCAGCAAAAATCTGACTTTTGGCAATTCACTCAAAAATGGGGCCAACCGGTTGCAAATGTTCTCCTGAGAGCTTTGGCGGTCGAAAGAGAAGGCTTTTTATCACAGGACAAAAAATCAGCCCTCAGCAACTTAACCGGCGGAAATGATTTTTTTGAAAAAATCCCTAAGCCCCGTGGTCACAATTTCAGCAAAAATCTGACTTTTGGCAATTCACTCAAAAATGGTGCCTAACACTGAAAAATGCTCCAGAGAAAGGTTTGGCAGTCGAAACAGAAGGCTTTTTATCACAGGACAAGAAATCAGCCCTCAACAACTTAACCGGCGGAAATGATTTATTTGAAAAAATCCCTAAGCCCGTGGTCACAATTACAGCAAAAATCTGACTTTTCTCAATTCAGTCAAAAATGGTGCCAAACACTTACAAATGCTCCCCTAAAAGGTTTGTCAGTCGAAACAGAAGGCTTTTTATCACAGGACAAGAAATCTGCTCTCAACAACTTAACCGGCGGAAATGATTTTTTTGAAAAAATCCCTAAGCCCCGGAGTCACAATTTCAGGAAAAAATCTGACTTTTGGATATTCACTCAAAAATGGTGCCAAAAGCTTGAAAATGATCGCCAGAAAGGTTTGGCAGTCGAAACAGAAGGTTTTTTATCACAGGACAAGAAATCAGTCCTCAGCAACTTAACCGGCAGAAACAGATTTTTTTGAAAAAATCCCTAAGCCCCGGGGGTCACAATTTCAGCCACAATCTGACTTTCGGATATTCACACAAAAATGGTGCCAAAAGCTTGAAAATGCTTCCCTGAAAGGTTTGTCAGTCGAAACAGAAGGCTTTTTATCACAGGACAAGAAATCAGCCCTCAACAACTTAACCGGCAGAATCAGATTTTTTTGAAAAAATCCCTAAGCCCCGGGGGTCACAATTTCAGCAAAAATCTGACTTTCGAATATTCACACAAAAATGGTGCCAAAAGCTTGAAAATGCTTCCCTGAAAGGTTTGGCAGTCGAAACAGAAGGTTTTTTATCACAGGACAAGAAATCAGCCCTCAACAACTTAACCGGCGAATAAAGTTTTTGGAAAAAATCCCCAAGCCAAAGGGTCACAATTTCAGCCACAATCTGACTTTCGGATATTCACACAAAAATGGTGCCGGAAGCTTGAAAATGATCCCCAGAAAGGTTTGGCAGTCGAAACAGAAGGCTTTTTATCACAGGACAAGAAATCAGCCCTCAACAACTTAACCGGCAGAAAAGATTTTTTTGAAAAAATCCCTAAGCCCGGGGTCACAATTTCAGCAAAAATCTGACTTTTGGCAATTCACTCAAAAATGGGGCCAACCGGTTGCAAATGTTCTCCTGAAAGGTTGGCGGTCTAAACAGAAGTCTTTTTATCACAGGACAAGAAATCAGCCCTCAACAACTTAACCGGCAGAAAAGATTTTTTTGAAAAAATCCCTAAGCCCGGGGTCACAATTTCAGCAAAAATCTGACTTTTGGCAATTCACTCAAAAATGGGGCCAACCGGTTGCAAATGTTCTCCTGAAAGGTTGGCGGTCTAAACAGAAGTCTTTTTATCACAGGACAAGAAATCAGCCCTCAACAACTTAACCGGTGGAAAAGATTTTTTTGAAAAAATCCCTAATCCCATGGTCACAATTTCAGCAAAAATCTGACTTTTGTCAATTCAGTCAAAAATGGTGCCTAACACTTACAAATGCTCCCCTGAAAGGTTTGGCATTTGAAACAGAAGGCTTTTCATCACAGGACAAGAAATCTGCTCCTAACAATTTAACCGGCGGAAAAGATTTTTTTTGAAAAAATCCCTAAGCCCCGGGGTCACAATTTCAGCCAAAATCGGACTTTTGGCGATTCACACAAAAATGGTGCCAACCGGTTGCAAATGTTCTCCTGAAAGGTTTGGCGGTCAAAACAGTAGGCTTTTTATCACAGGACAGGAAATCAGCCCTCGACCACTTAACCGGCTGAAAAAAAAATTTTTAAAATAATTGCTAAGCCCCGGGGTCACAATTTCAGAAAAAATCTGACTTTTGGCAATTCACTCAAAAATGTTGCGAACCGTTTGCAAATGCTCCCCTGAAAGGTTTGGCGATGCAAACCGAAGGCTTTTTATCACAGGACAGGAAATCAGCCCTCAACAACTTAACCGGCGGGAAAAAATTACTTTTAAAAAATCGCTAAGCCCCGGGGTGACACTTTCAGGAAAAATCTGACTTTTGGCAATTCACTCAAAAATGGTGCCAAAAGCTTGAAAATGCTTCCCTGAAAGGTTTCTCAGTCGAAACAGAAGGCTTTTTATCACAGGACAAGAAATCAGCCCTCAACAACTTACCGTATTTTGCGCTCCATAGGACACTCCGGCCCATAGGACGCACCTAGTTTTTTGGGGGCGAAATAAAGGAAAAAAATTTTATTCCCCCCCCCCCCAGGTGCGGGGCTGGAAGAACTAGGTCGGTGAACAGCGGGAAGGTGCGCTCTGCCTCTCCGCTGTCCACCGATCTTGTGGGGCTGGCGATGGGGAGAAGTGCGCTGATCCCGGGACTGCAGGCAGCTCTGTGCAACCCTCGGAGCCGGTCTCCCGAGGGTTGCGCAGAGCTTCCTGAAGCCTGGAGACCGAGAGGGGTCAGTGCGCACCGACCCCTCTCGCTCTCCAGGCTTCAGCGAAAGTCTGCATTCGCCCCATAGGACGCACACACATTTCCCCTTCATTTTTGGAGGGGAAAAAGTGCGTCCTATAGGGTGAAAAATACGGTAGCCGGCGGAAAAGATTTTTTTGAAGAAATCCCTAAGCCCCGGGGTCACAATTTCAGCCACAATCTGACTTTTGGCAATTCACTCAAAAATGGTGCCAAAAGCTTGAAAATGCTTCCCTGAAAGGTTTGTCAGTCGAAACAGAAGGCTTTTTATCACAGGACAAGAAATCAGCCCTCAACAACTTAACCGGCGGAAAAGATTTTTTTGCAAAAATCCCTAAGCCCCAGGGTCACAATTTCATCAAAAATCTGACTTTGGCAATTCACTCAAAAATGGTGCCAAACACCTGCAAATGCTCCCCTTAAAGATTTGGCAGTCGAAACAGATGGCTTTTTATCACAGGACAAGAATTTAGCTCTCAACAACTTAACCGGCGGAAAAGATTTTATTGAAAAAATCCGTAAGGCCCTGGGTCACAATTTCAGCAAAAATATGACTTTTAACAATTCACTCAAAAATGGTGCCAACCGGTTGCAAATGCTCCCCTGAAAAGTTTGGCAGTCGAAACAGATGGCTTTTTATCACAGGACAAGAAATCAGCCCTCAGCAACTTAACCGGCGGAAAAGATTTTTTTGAAAAAAATCCCTAAGAAGGCTGATCGCCGAAGAATTGATGCTTTTGAATTATGGTGTTAGAGGAGACTCTTGAGAGTCCCATGGACTGCAAGAATATCAAACCTATCCATTCTTAAGGAAGTCAGCCCTGAGGGCTCACTGGAAGGACAGATCCTGAAGCCGAGACTCCAATACTTTGGCCACCTCATGAGAAGAGAAGACTCCCTGGAAAAGACCCTGATGTTGGGAAAGATGGAGGGCACAAGGAGAAGGGGATGACAGAGGACGAGTTGGTTGGACAGTGTTCTCGGAGCTACCAGCATGAGTTTGACCAAACTGCGGGAGGCAGTGGAAGACAGGAGTGCCTGGCATGCTCTGGTTCCTGGGGTCACAAAGAGTCAGACACGACTAAACGATTAAACAACAACCCCAAAATAAGCATGTATAGGATTGCAACTTAAGTCGAACAGAAAGCCCTAGGAATTTCAGTTAGTGATGACTAATATGCTCCTTTGATTTTAGAGGGGCTAATGAAAACTCATGTTAGCTAGATCTATTGCCCATGTGTATACTCTGTAAGTAAGAAGCAATCTAGAGTCTACCCAAGACATAAAGAAAGTGCTCTACATTTGTGGCAGAATAGGTTAGGAAAAGTAACACGGCTGCATTTTACAAAAAGACACCAAGAAGGAGAACTTAAATATAGTAGAATCATTAAAGGCAGCAATTTTTCATGATTGTGCAATGAAGGGTTTTTCAAATTCCTCTGCAGTTTTACAACAATGGAGAGAAGTTGCTTAGAAAAATAAATTGGCTTGGAAAAGACATTCCTTCGGTTCCTTCTGAAAGTTTGCAAAAGCCCCGGATAGGAAAATACAACTGAGCAGCCAAGTCTTTCTCTATTTGGCTAAGCCAGAGGCCCAAAATATACAGAATGTGCAAGTTGACTTGGAAAGGACCACGGTACTCCTCTCTGAATCATTGGAAAGCAAATAAAATAAGACTTAAACAAATAAACCTGATTGCACACGGAAACAGATCCAGCACTCCAGTTGGGCCGCTGCTCTCTTTTTGTTAGTTTAGTGGTATTATGATTAAAAAGGAAGGGGGAAAAAACTGGAACCTAATTGCCAATGATCCCAGCCATCTCTCACAGTCATTGCCATGTATAAGGAATAATCTTATTCTTGATTTACAGGAAGTCTAGAGAGCAGACCCTATCAGTTTCGTTTTTGGTCTTCCATAAATCCAATCTGTACCAATTCCACACCAATCTGAATTTTTGAAAACAGAAAACATGCTCACATTATTCTTAAGTGAACTCCTACTACCACCCCATTTATGCACTTCTGTGTATCATACCATCACCTCCTGGCAAATAGAAGGGGAAGAAATGGAGGCAGTGAGAGATTTTACTTTCCTGGGCTCCATGATCACTGCAGATGGTGACAGCAGTCACGAAATTAAAAGACGGCTGCTTCTTGGGAGAAAAGCAATGACAAACCTAGACCACATATTAAAAAGTAGAGACATCACCTTGCCAACAAAGGTCCGTATAGTAAAAGCTATGGTTTTCCCAGTAGTGATGTATGGAAGTGAGAGCTGGTCCATAAAGAAGGCTGATCACCGAAGAATTGATGCTTTTGAATTATGGTGCTGGAGGAGACTCTTGAGAGTCCCATGGACTGCAAGAAGATCAAACCGATCCATTCTGAAGGAAATCAGCCCTGAGTGCTCACTGGAAGGACAGATCCTGAAGCTGAGGCTCCAAGACCTGGGCTACCTCATGAGAAGAGAAGACTCCCTGGAAAAGACTCTGATGTTGGGAAAGATGGAGGGCACAAGGAGAAGGGGACGACAGAGGACGAGATGGTTGGACAGTGTTCTCTAAGCTACAAACGTGAGCCTGACCAAACTGCGGGAGGCAGTGGAAGACAGGAGTGCCTGGCGTGCTCAAGTCCATGGGGTCACGAGGAGTCGGACACGACTAAACGACTAAACAACAAGAAGAATGTATTATACAAACTCACCTGCCTTAGTTTTCTAACTTTTAGTGCTAGGAAATTATTTAGAGGCCCTGGCGAGGAATTTCAGCAAGGGCAGCCTTAAGGCAGCACCCTGTGTGATTTGAAAACAAGAACGGGAAACTTTTATGTTTGCTTTTTTTTGTTTTTGTTTTGGGGGCTGGGTGCGGTTTTGCTTTCTGTGTGAGAAAGGAGAAGAAGTGGCAGAAAGGTTCTTGCGTTTATTGTCATAATGTGCTGCTACACTTTGTGCTATCATCATATGCCCACAAGTCTGTACTGGGTTGCAATCTGCACTCAGCCATTTTAGCATTTTTCTTAGTTTAACATTTTACAGCCTTAGCACTTTACTGGGTTTTTTAGATGCTTTAGCACAGGCAGTGTTAAGTTGTGGGTGAACATATCAGACGACACAGCGATTCTTCAAACAGCTCTTGTTTATCCACAGGCCAGAACAGAACTGAACTGAAGGGTTCAGCCAGCCTGCTTATATAGAGCTCCAGTACAACGTAACTGTAACAACTTTCTGTAACTATCCAATCACTGAACGTAACTTTCGATCCCTTATTTGCATATGTGGACCTGAACTATCAACAGTATCCCCCTGCTGGCCCAGGGTGAGAACTTCAGTACATAACAGGCACCCCCAACCTTCGGCCCTCCAGATGTTTTGGACTACAATTCCCATCATTCCTGACCACTGGTCCTGTTAGCTAGGGATCATGGGAGTTGTAGGCCAAAACATCTGGAGGGCCGCAGGTTGGGGATGCCTGCTTTAGCACCTAAGTTTTGGGGCATTTCACCGATAAGCCCATGTCAATCCCTATCTCTTCACTTTGTAGTAAGAGGCATTTTTTTTTATGTTTTCATCTGCTGTATTTGTTAAAAGATATTTTAGTGAATCCCCCCCATCCTGCTCCAAAACACAAAATTATCCACAGGGAAAGAAAGCATGGGATTAATATACAGTGGTACCTCGGGTTAAGAACTTAATTCGTTCTGGAGGTCTGTTCTTAACCTGAAACTGTTCTTAACCTGAGGTACCACTTTAGCTAGTGGGGTCTCCCGCTGCCGCCGCAGAATTTCTGTTCTGAAACTGTTCCTAACCCTGAGGTACTATTTCTGGGTTAGCGGACTGTAACCTGAAGCGTCTGTAACCTGAAGCATCTGTAACCTGAGGTACCACTCTACAAAGCAAAAAAAAAGATTATGCATTTGTCTGGTCTGCTCTATTTTATGTTGACTCTTTGATTACACTTGATTAACCCATGGCATTACAAATATGTGCCTGGGCAGTGAAGTCATCAAGAGGGAAGAGAAATGCAGAGCACACCTGTTTCAGTAATGACAGACAGAGGGACGTGTGGGTTGGATAAACCAGTCAGGAGAAAGGGTGGTGAGTCACCTAAGACTGTCCACTCTTCTGGTGCTTCCCCAACCAGCAATCTTTTTAGTTGCCCTGCCAACTTGCCTTATGGTCTTGTGCTCCCTTTGAGTGCATATCCATCACCCGTGATTTGAAAGGTATGGCTCTATCCCAGTTTTGTCCACCCGGGCAACAGGATTTTCTGGGCCCTGCATCATCATCACCATCATCACTATGATGATGTTGTTGTTGATGATGATGATTTTATTGACTTTATATACCACCCTATACCCTGGGATCTCAGGGAGGTTCACAAAATAAAATCAATCAATCAATCAAATCATTATTATGGACATAGACCAACACAAGTAGGGTGGGCTACAATCATTAAAAATCTGTAAAAGGTTTTGGAAAGCTAAAATTATTAAAACAGAAGGTATATATAAAAGACTATAAAAATCTCAAAGAAGCTAAAATAAGGGTTAGGAGCATTAAATGGATGTGGAAGAGCAGAAAAGGTTAGTATATAAAAGGCTATGGCTATCAATTTACATATAAAATATAAAACCACAAAATACCTAATAAAAATAAAAACAGCAACCCAATAGCCCCCCCTCCCCAAAGAGCCACATTCTAAAAGGGTGTTGGATGTTAATAATATCAACTAAAGTCCTGGTTAAAAAGGAACGTTTTTGCCTGGCGCCTAAAGGAGTATAATGAAGGCGCCAGCAAACTTCCCTGGGGAGAGCATTCCACAGACGGGGAGCCACTGCAGAGAAGGCTACAATGCCTGTGGATTGGCCCCTCTGACTTGCAAAGGACACAGATTTGCACATAATTTGTGCCGTTTGTCCATCTGTGCCCTCTTTTGCAGGTGGAGGACCCAAAAATAAATCAGTGGTCGCACACGTAACAAAATGTCTGTGAAGAGGTGAAGCTTTCCCCCATAATTGCTTTCCCCCCATAATTGCTGTTGCTGTTTAGTCGTTTAGTCGTGTCTGACTCTTTGTGACCCCATGGACCAGAGCACGCCAGGCACTCCTGTCTTCCACTGCCTCCCGCAGTTTGGTCAAACTCATGCTGGTAGCTTCGAGAACGCTATCCAACCATCTTGTCCTCTGTCGTCCCCTTCTCCTTGTGCCCTCCATCTTTCCCAACATCAGGGTCATTTCCCGGGAGTCTTCTCTTCTCATGAGGTGGCCAAAGTATTGGAGCCTCAGCTTCAGGATCTGTCCTTCCAGTGAGCACTCAGGGCTGATTTCCTTCAGAATGGATCGGTTTGATCTTCTTGCAGTCCATGGGACTCTCAAGAGTCTCCTCCAGCACCATAATTCAAAAGCATCAATTCTTCGGCGATCAGCCTTTTTTATTTTCCATGCTAGAAAGGACTTAACCTGTTGGATTTCTGCCTCTCACACACCTGCTAGTCAAAGGCACAAGAAACGTGTTTTCCCCAGTGCTAACCGTAAACCTAAGCCTTGGCTGCAGTCCTGTATCCACTTAACTGGGAGTAAGTCCCACTAAACACAAAGAGACTTACTTCAGTGTAGCCATGTATACCGTTGTACGGTGAATTCTTAACTGCTACCTGGTCTTTAGGCTCCTGCACAGCAGAATATATTTCTGGGTTTGCTGTGATGCATGTGTGTGTAGTCAAACATGTATTGGATGTGCCTAAAACAGTCACTGCCTGCATTAAAATTAAATTGAACCACAAAAGAGCTGTTTATTTGCAGAAATTAACTTCCTCCCTACATTAAGGCATGCATTTTCCCAGCTTAGATTTCAAGCGATGCCCACAAAGTGTTTGGCTAGTAAATTTTGCCTTTGTGTATGTAGATCAATTGAGAGATATTGTGCAGCATATCCTACGTTGCCCTTTCCATAGTTCACCTAGGGACAACTTCCTCTGTTCATTTCAGAATTTTCTAGCTCAGACGATTTCAAAATTAGACAGTTGCGGTTTGATGAAGACAAGTTTGTTACCTACAGGATAGCTTTCTATGCATTAGCAACAGGAAAGTTGATTTTTAAAAATCCAAAAAATGTCAACTGCCAATGGAATTGTTTTAATCTAAATAATTTAGGGAACTTTGAATTCTGATAATTTACAGTTCAGAAAATTGATAGGTTTTTAACTTACTCTGGAATTATCGTGTTTGCATTTTGTGATTTCTGTTGCAATGGCCATTGGCCTCAAAAATATAAAAATCTGACTCATTTTATTACACATGGCAAATCATACGCAAGGACCCATCTTCCTTGTGCAATTGTTTCCCACACAGACACAACATAGTAGTATCATTTTGAGAGAGTCGGGGAAGATAAAGGGCAGCGACTTGTTTGTGTGGCCAGGCTGTGTAGTGACACACAAGGCAGGAAAGATGTCACCTTGGTGCGGTGAACAGTGTGAAACCAATTGTCCGCCTAGAATTGCATTTGTTGTTTGCGGTGGGTGGGGAGAAAATGTAGGCAGGAAGTTAAAAGCACACACCTATGCATTTGCAAGTGGGCAGAGAGTTTTAGTTCTGCTAGACAGAAGGGGAAAACCCAGACAAGTCTTTAAGGAGGGAATGATGCACTTATGCCGAACTTTAGATCACTTGATTCCAAGCTAGCATGTTTTAAGTTTGGGCTGTTACCTAGTAGCATCAGTACTAGCAAATGCTCAAAGGTAAATCACTATAAGGGACGTAGGTGGCACTGTGGGTTAAACCACAGAGCCTAGGGCTTGCTGATCAGAAGGTCGGCGGTTTGAATCCCTGCGATGGGGTGAGCTCCTGTTGCTCGGTCCCTGCTCCTGCCAACCTAGCAGTTCAAAAGCACATCATAGTGCAAGTAGATAAATAGGTACCACTCTGGCGGGAAGGTAAACGGCGTTTCCCTGCGCTGCTCTGGTTCGCCAGAAGCGGCTTAGTCATGCTGGCCACATGACCCGGAAGCTGTACACCGGCTCCCTCGGCCAATACAGCGAGATGAGCGCCACAACCCCAGAGTCAGGCACAACTGGACCTAATGGTCAGGGGTCCCTTTACCTTTACCTAAGTCATTATAGCTGATCTGTCAACTTTCAGATTTGAAAATAAAGGATCAGCAGCCTCACCTGTCCCGGGGAGAGTCTACAGGATATCTAACAATCCGGGATAGCAGCAGGAAACCGCGCTGGAATAAGGGAATTTCCCACAAAAAAAGGGAAGGTTGACAGCTATGCCGTTGGCAGACATTTTACAGCAAACCTACACCTTGCACACAATAACTATAGAAATTAACACATGATATTGAAGTCATTTGATAATTGTCAGGGAAAATTTGATAGATTCTAGGAAACTCAAAAGTACATTCATCTTTTTAAGTGTCTTGACTAGCTTTTCAGTTAGTTACTCACGATGCCACATTACAAGAGAGGTATTTGACAAAGGTTTTATTACGCAGTTATGATGTAATCTTTTTTATTATTCTTTCCTGATCTTAATCTGTGGTTTTTGTACTGAAGGATGTGCCTGGATGCATTCAGTTGGAAGCTTCGTAGGAACGCATGGGTGCTACTCTTACTTTTGTGAAATGTTTGTACTTTGGGTATCTCTCTACACATACCTTCTTCCTTCCTTGTCAAGCTCTTCATAGCAGCCCCATCAACTGTCCTTGCAGTTTGTCATTTGGCTGCCCCAAATCCACAGATTTGTACATAAGAGAATACAGTATGTTCTAAGAAACTCACTCTGCCCTGAGTCCTAAATAATGAGAAGGGGTTTGAGGGCTCTATCTAGTGGACAAAGAATGAACAACATTCAATAAGAACTTTTTAATTCAAATATCTTTGGGCAACTTTACAGCAAAAACAGAGTCCTACATTTCCATTTCAGATGGCCAGAAATATTGACTTTTCACAATATTCGACAGGAATCCAGCTTTCTGAAAATGCTCATAGAACACCAACGGGGGCAGTGTCTTGGGGCATGTTTGCTGCATGCTTTTGGCATGCAAAGGTGTGTTAGAAAATTTGTGATTGGCCGTAGGGGAAATATTTGATGTAACGTGGTGAGTGGCTCTTGGGCTCAAATTCAGTTTGTCAGGTGATATTTGGATTCAGTCTTGAATACATGAAGAACCATTTGGCTATACCGTCTCATAGACTACTCTCACCCACAACCAAGCCAAGGGATTTTGAACTCTATACAGCTGTGGCAAGGCAAAAGAAGGCTCGGCAGACCAACCTTCTAGTCAAACGTCTGAACTTGGAGCTCAGATCTTCTACCAATGACTGTCATGGTACAACTTCTGTCCTCCCCATTGCTATTCTGGAGGGAAGATAAGTTTTTTAAAGCCCTATCACGAACACAAGTGCCCCTGCAATTCTGGAGAGCTCAGTGACCCATATCCTCCTGCACGGCTCTTCATATCAAGATTTGCCTGAAATCTTTATCAAGCAGCTCTTATTAAATCTGCGAGGATGATCAGTGGCATTCTATGGCCTTCTACTCCTTTCCAAACAAGATGCATCTATCCGTGTGGCCAACTTCTGTGCTACAGCAAGCCAAATTCTGACAGGAACTGACCTCAGACCTTCTGCAATTTCCCTCTTTGAAGTTCATGGGATGATTATATCTTTTAAAATGTTGATGCCCTATTTATTTAACTCTATGCTACTTCTCGGGATGCGGGTGGCGCTGTGGGTTAAACCACAGAGCCTAGGACTTGCCGATCAGAAGGTCGGCGGTTCGAATCCCTGCGATGGGGTGAGCTCCTGTTGCTCGGTCCCTGCTCCTGCCAACCTAGCAGTTCGAAAGCACGTCAAAGTGCAAGTAGATAAATAGGTACCGCTCCAGCGGGAAGGTAAACGGCCTTTCCGTGCGCTGCTCTGATTCACCAGAAGCAGCTTAGTCATGCCGGCCACATGACCTGGAAGCTGTACACTGGCTCCCTCGGCCAATAAAGCGAGATGAGCGCCGCAACCCCAGAGTCAGCCACAACTGGACCTAATGGTCAGGGGTCCCTTTACCTTTACGCTACTTCTATTTACTTTATCCTTTTTTATTGTTCTTCACACTTGGATGTGTTTTATGTGCCTCTTATCTTGCTTCTTTAATGCTGATCATTGACTTCAACCATAAAGATTTGATTTGATGGTACAGCTCCATTTCTTCCTGCTAGCTCAACCCATTGCATCAACGGCACCGAAGTCCGCTGTAGTTAATAAAAAGCTTAGAAACACCAATTTCTCAAAGTGTGACCTTGCTTTAGCAAAACATGTTATTGAACTCAGCTATAGCACAGCAGAGGCCAAATACAGCTGCTTTTGGTTTACGTTTGGCGATGAAGCCGTATAATTGATGTCAGACTGACTGTACACAGCTCTGGGGGAAAATGGCAGTTAATCATTGCTAAAGCACAATGCAAGAAAGCTCCCACAAGTGGTTCTGGGACAAAAACAAATACAAGCTAAGCAAGTGATATATTTTCAGCTTTCAGCCTGTTAACCTGAACACATCTTGGGCCAAACATGCATATCTTACCCCTCTGATGTACTGCTGTGTATCAGACTCAGAGCTTGAACACCAGCAGTTGCTACATGTACTGTATTCTTATGCAAAGTTTTGAGCTCATGGCTAAAGAAATGTCTTTTTCTGGAAATTTACTTGTGGAAGGTTACAAAAGCACACCACTGCATCCTTGCTGCATAGCATAGAAGCACTCTTCTGCAGATGACTCACTCGCATAACATAAACCTGTTGTTGTTGCTGCAGTTGAATAATGGAACATGCGGAGAATGGGCCAAATACACCTTCAAATATCTATAGCGCCAGTTAGAAGCATTATGAAAAAGAGAACCTTTTCCATCACCTTTTGTGTCTGACACCTCTGAATTTTCTTCTGTTAAGATCAAAGGGGGTGACAAAAGGAATTTAGAATGTCATTTGCTTTCACTTTCGTTCCAAGTATTACTTGCTTTTTCATAAAACCTTTATGAAGAGTTGGTATTAGCTGGCAACATACGTACTTTATCGGTGGTTGTTTTCTAGAGATCCCGTATCAAAGTCATTGACAGGCACTGGTAATCAGCTGCAGAAAGCTTCACATCTATAAGCACAGACGTATAAATGGAAAGCAGTCTTTCCCAACAGCGCAATGGTTGAAAGACAGTTAATTGGACAATGTACATTTGGAAGCGAGAAAGATGGCACTAGGAGCTGTTCCACCTGGCGTGTCCAGACAAGGTATGTTCCAGTACTGCCTTTGTGTTTTTATTACTGGATTTTAATTTTACTTGGATTTACATCCTTAATGGCAGGAATCTGGAGGTGTACTAGGTCAGTAACAGAGAATCTGCTTTCCATGTGATATAGAAAAAAAGAGGGGTGGTTGGCTTTTGCTGCCCAGCTCCCCATGGGACTGTGTCCCCTAAGTCCATGAATGGATGGAGGCAGGATGCAGTGAAAGCAAGGCAGCTCTTTATTTTTCTGTTGCAACAGAGTTCCCTCTACTCCTATCAAGGAGGAAAGAGACATCCAGAACCAAGAAGAAACATCTGTTTTAAGGGTTTGCATTTTGGCGTGAAGGACATCCCCTCTACAGTCAGAAATTACATCAGACGTAAGGTGGGGTTGCTGTGGCTCAGACAGGCCGAGGTGTGATATTCCTGAGGATTTAGCAAGTTTTACATAGTTCCAGACAGTTTACACAGAACATTAGCGTTTGATAAGACAATCAGGATGCCCGTCCAACATCCCTCAACGTAGAGCATCTGGGCAAACAAGGACAATGGAGGTTCATAGATATAGGAGAGGAATCCCTTCAGGAAGTTCTTGATTGCTATCTGCCTACCTGTTCTCAGGTAAGGGAGATTAAGGAGGCAGAGGAAATACTGAGTCTTTAGGAGAGCGAAGATGACTTTTGGATTGCTCTCCTGTACTATTTTAGACATGTGGTTTATATACTTATGTATGTGTGTTTACCTTGTGCAATTCAACATTTATTCTATATTTAAGACCTCAGAATTCCTAGAACACATGCACAGGTCCAAGGTTCAATTGCCAGCATCCCCAGGTAGGGGAGAAAAGACTGTATCAGGCAGCCTCTTATTATTATCTAGGAATGGTCTACTAGTAAAATATACCTAGCCTCCAAAGCAATTTGTCCATAGTAGCCCTACTAAATATTTAGTAAAGGTTTGGGAAATGTTGTCAAGCAATAACAAATATAGCTCCCACACTTTAATGCTGCACCAAGGTGTATGGGGGGTGTAGTACCTCTGGGTGGGGGACACATCATGCTCCTTCCAGGGTTATTTGTCCACCTTTGGTCCCCACCCTGCACTTGACTCTCAACCTGTGGCTCCTAGACGCTGTCAGCATGAGACAGTGCCCACACCTTGGAAATAGCCTCGAATAGGTGGCTAAACCAGGTGAGGGTAGCCGATAGGTCTCAAACCCTCAGTGTGTTAGGGAGTCTCCCTGCATGTGAAGACAGGCTCCAGCAGATTGAGCGCACAAGACTAATAGTGGGTCCAATGGTCAAGAAGGTGGTTTCTGCACGTGCTGTAGAGGGAAGGGGCAGGTGGAGCTTGTCAAACCGGGAAAGTCGCTCATCTAGGAGAAGGAAAATTCTGATCTTAGACCTTTGCTGCTTGTGGGATATCTTCAAGAGAAGGCTCAGAAGTAAACCCTGCACAAATCCAGAGTGGAGTCCCCAAGATGGTTGGATGGCACCTTCTGGCAACTCCTGCAGCCAAGCTGTGCCAAGCATATTGCTCTGCTTTCCTTTGGACCACACCAGCGAGGCTGAGAGGGATGTTTTGTTGTCAGGGCAGCTCAGGACCTCCATGCACACTACTCAAATTTGTGACCTAGGGAGGTCACTTCAATGCTGCTAACACAGCCGTTTGACTTAGCTCTTGGAGGTGCACTCCATTCTCTCTAGACTCAAGTTGCCAACAGTACTGCATCTTCTTTGAATTTTGTATGTAACTGGTTACTCATTTGTCTATATGGCTTATAGGGACAAGGCCCATATTATTACAAGGTGCCAACTGACCCATTTGGATGTCAGCTTGTGCAGCACATATATTTATGACATATGGACCACTGTCTGGACACTATAGTGACCTTTGAGAAGACAGTAGTTGCCCATTCCTGCAGTTTCAAACTGAAACCAGGTTAGTAGAAAAAATTAAAAGCATTGCCAGGTTTTCTATGAAAAGAACTACTTACAGAAGTTCCAGGAAAAGACAAAAAGCTGTGTAGTCATTCAAAAGATTTATATACAGAAATAAGTCAACGCATCCAAATCTTTACTTTTGAACAGCGAGTTTACACATTAATAAGTTATCTGAAACTGAGTTTTTCTCTTAACAACAAAATCCATGAAAACTGAACTGCAGTACTACAGTTTAGTTCAACACAAAATGTTACAATCAATGTACATAATTTAAAACTCTCTCACACCTCATTAGTTCCATAATCTACTCTGGTAATGTCTACACTACATTCACCAAAGCAATTCTCCTTCATTCCTCCAATGAAGAAAAAGGCAATTATTCCATTTGGTTAATAGAAAACATTCAGTGCAGCGTTTCCTACTACATCACTGGGGAAAAAGTGGGCTTTATCTCTTGAGAGCCAACAGCTGCTACTGCTCTTTATGTAAAGTGATATTATAAAACAATTCCACGTGTGGAGTTCTTTTTCTGCATGATCTTGGTTGACTCAAAGAACCAGAAGCATCACTGATGGAATAAGGGAAAATACATTCATTGGTGAGATCCTAAGAAGTCCTTACTTTCTTCCAAATGGATCAGACCATACTTTTAATCCTTTGGATAAAACAGGAGAGATAAAAAAGCATTTTAGAAGGCTGTTGTAATGTCAATAAATGCATGTATTCTCTACAACCTAGCTTCTCTGCATGAAGTTATACATGTGAGTACATTACGTATTTTGAACAACTGGACAAGGACCATGTCTGAAGAGAGTCTGAAACATGGAATGTGATCTTCTTGGTCCCGCATGCATAGGACAGCATACAGATGTTATCAAGTCACTGAGAGCTCAAGGAGAATCAACAGGGTTACACACCCCATGTTTCTCCTAATGCAAGTCATCCATCAGGGCAAACAAAACTTGTTCTGTGCCCAAACCAGGCATGAATGCAGACTGAAATGAGTCACAATAATTTGCCTCATCTGAATAATCTGAACATTTTGAGCATCTTGCTCAAGAAAGGGATATTTTTGACTGAGTTGTTGCAATTGAGAAGACCAGTTGGAATATTACTCATTCAAATAGATAAAGTGACTATTACCAGAATTATATGAAAGATAGAACAGTATTTTCAACAGTTCTGCTGAGATCAAAGGGGATTTCTTACAGAATTTCTTGCACAGGCATATGACTATATTAGTACAGAATAAAATGTTCTGGACCTTGTATGAAGGGGATCTGTGTATATCCATAACTCTGCTGCTCACCAAAATACTTAAAAGCTATGGTCCAATCTTTGTACAATAACCTCAGCTTGTAGCTGAAAGGTGGAACAGAGTGAAAAACACATACAGATGCTCTTCTATTTGAATCACAACATGGATACTTTGTACTGAAGCATTCATATCCAGTTGCATCTTTTTTTTGTATGAAACAGGCTCACCTTTTACTTGTCTAAGTAATCATTTTAGAAACGTACTAAAGGTCATTTGAATGAATTCCTAAATTAGCTCCTTTGCATCTCAACTTCTTTGGAATTGGAATCCAGTATTAAGATATACATAATTTACATAAACACAGCTCAACTAAGCGTTTAGAGCTATACCTGTAGGCTGAACATCTTCTTGTATAACACCAGCTCGATTTATTGCTTGCTCCTTTTCTGGTAAACACAAAACATTACAGTAGGTAAGAAAGTACATTTATCCCTTAATGTGGGAAGAAAATGATGGACACCAGCCTGCTCAAAATACCCATCTACCCTAATAACTATCTTTAAAAGAATATATGAGGCACTTTTTTGACCCACAACTGCCCTCACCCAGCTCTTCCATCCCCTTCCTCCTCATCCTGCACAAGATGAAGGGCAACAAGTTTTAGATGTGCCTCCTCTGAAAGCATGTAATTCTGCTCCATGTTCAGGGTAACGGAATGATCCTATCGCACAGGCAGACACAGTAGAATAACTTTAAACCAATGAAGCTGGTGAGAAAGAGATAAGGGCAGAGCAGTAAGTTGTTCAAGGATGCAGCCTCCTTTATAAGTAGGTATTTTGGTCCCACAGGTATCTTTCATTACTTAAGGCAGGAGTAGGCAACCTAAGGCCCGGGGGCCGGATGCGGCCCAATCGCCTTCTCAATCTGGCCTGCGGACAGTCCGGGAATCAGTGTGTTTTTACATAGAGTAGAATGTGTCCTTTTATCAAACTTGACATGAGCCAACAGTGTGACGCGGCAGCTAAAAAAGCCAATGCAATTCTGGGCTGCATCAATAGGAGTATAGCATCTAGATCAAGGGAAGTAATAGTGCCACTGTATTCTGCTCTGGTCAGACCTCACCTGGAGTACTGTGTCCAGTTCTGGGCACCACAGTTCAAGAAGGACACTGACAAACTGGAACGTGTCCAGAGGAGGGCAACCAAAATGGTCAAAGGCCTGGAAACGATGCCTTATGAGGAACGGCTAAGGGAGCTGGGCATGTTTAGCCTGGAGAAGAGGAGGTTAAGGGGTGATATGATAGCCATGTTCAAATATATAAAAGGATGTCACATAGAGGAGGGAGAAAGGTTGTTTTCTGCTGCTCCAGAGAAGCGGACACGCAGCAATGGATCCAAACTACAAGAAAGAAGATTCCACCTAAACATTAGGAAGAACTTCCTGACAGTAAGAGCTGTTTGACAGTGGAATTTGCTGCCAAGGAGTGTGGTGGAGTCTCCTTCTTTGGAGGTCTTTAAGCAGAGGCTTGACAACCATATGTCAGGAGCGCTCTGATGGTGTTTCCTGCTTGGCAGGGGGTTGGACTCGATGGCCCTTGTGGTCTCTTCCAACTATATGATTCTATGATTCTATTTAAAATGCATCTCTGGGTTATTTGTGGGGCACAGGAATTCGTTCTTCTTCTTTTTTTCAAAATATAGTCCGGCCTACCACATGGTCTGAGGGACAGTGGACCGGCCCACGGCTGAAAAAGGTTGCTGACCCCTGACTTAAGGTATTTATTGCAGCACACAGCTTGAGAATTACTGGTTTAAGCACCAACAAATACTGGATTTTTACCAAGGTGGGCAGGAAACATTAGCACCATAGTAATTGAAAATGCTGGGGAAATATTTTTAAATCAGATAACAAAGTAAAAGGAAAAAAAGGGCCAAAGAGCCTGAACTGTGTACTATTACTGCTTTCCTTATCTTCAACAATTAATCATCTGACTCTGTTTGTAACAGAAAGGAATATTCACAGTAGGAAGTGTAACATTCTTGTGTCAGATGCAATGCTAAAGGTTCTGAACCACTGTCGGAAATACAACCTCGTATTACTGTACTTATTATTCCTTCTCACCATCTTTCCAATGTATGCCTTCTTTCCTTAGGGAGCAAGGAAGAGAGAGTCCAGACGGTATTATATGTACCATTCATTTCTACAGTGTAAGTATACTGAGGCTCTGGATTCAGACTGCATTAGTCAATGCTCCCTCTGCTGGTTTTATAATAGAAAGCACTGTCTGTGCAATTTGCCCATTTTATTTTTAATAAAATTACTTCCAGAGCTGAACTACACATTTTAATCATCTTGGATTAGAATTAGAGAACAGAAACACACAAAGCATATTTGGTTCCTAGCTGTCAACGTTTCCCTTTTTTAAAGGGAAATTCCCGTATTCCGAATAGGAAAGGGAAAAGTTGAAGAAAAGTGAAGAGTTGACAGCTATGATTGGGTTTGTGATGTCGAAGGATTGAAATACCTTCTCCCTACTCATATATAGAGAGCATGGTATGATGAGTATGGGTACCAGTCATAAATGCTTCTGCTCCTGTTTGTGTATTTCATATATGAGAATCAGGTCCTGAACGCAACAGTCCCAGCTGCACAAACCAAAACGGTCCTAGTAGAACATCACCCCAAGGAAATACTGTGTGCAATGTGCCTGCATGCCAACCAGGGAGACGAATGTCCCTCTCCTTCAAAAAGAATAACAATATTACCGTATTTTTCGCTCTATAACACGCTCTATAACACACACCCGGCCATAACACGCACGTAGTTTTTAGAGGAGGAAAATCCGTAGGCATGCCACCTGTAGGCATTCCCTCCATAACACGCACAGACATTTCCCCTTATTTTCTAGGAGGAAAAAAGTGAGTGTTATGGTGCAAAAAATACGGTAATTTGAGTTACAGGTAGGTAGCCGTGTTGGTCTGCTGTAGTTGAATTTTTTTTTTTTTTTTTAATCCTTCCAGTAGCACCTTAGAGACCAACTAAGTTTGTTATTGGTATGAGCTTTCGTGTGCATGCACACTGAAGAGGGTGCATGCACACAAAAGCTCATACCAATAACGAACTTAGTTGGTCTCTAAGGTGCTACTGGAAGGAATTTTTTTTAAAAAAAATTGTTTCAACATTAATTTGGATTGCTCCCACATCCCCATCAATTATTGGGAGGAACACGCCCACTTTCATGCACGAGGAATGCACAAGCATTGCACTACATTTGCACATGCTGGAAAGGGGGTGACCACAATTCTCCCTTGAGATGCACGCACATTTATTTTTTAACGACTACACAGTTAAAGTGACGAGTTTCATATGTGAATGAGCCTTTAGGGTATTAACACCTCGGAGAGGGTTTTCCTTTTTCCTCAAAGGCAAAGCTTCTTTGGTCCACTAAACTGAGATTTGAAGTTGTATCTTAGGTGATGGCGAACATGACACTTGAACCACCAACGTCCTATACAGGGAGATGCTCTTTTCATTATAGAATTTACTCAGAAGTAGATTTATGACATAATTCATCTAGGATACTGGGGTTTGTTTGTTTTTACGATCAAGCAATTATAGTACGAACTAGAGATGCCCATTCACTGTGTTCAGAAGCAGAAGGCTTTTTTTTAAAAAAAAAGGAAGAAAAAGCCTTATAGGCTGTTTTGGGGACCATCTCACTTGCCTCCCCCAAAGAAACCAATTTACACTGTAACTCAGGGTAGCCAAATACCCCACCCCCAAAAAATCACAAATCCATGTGTGGAATGTTCTATCCTCTACAACACCCCGGGTGTGGGTGTGTTTCCATTGAAATAATAGAAATAATAATGTTTTCCATTGATTGAAACAAAAAGGTAACAAAGTCAGAGAGCTGTGTTTGACTAAATCGTAGGCGCAGTAGATTCACTGAAATAATAATAATAGCAATTGTTGTTGTTATTACAACCATACTTTATTATTATTATATATTGATGGGGGAAATCTACAACCCTACTTTTTATTATTATTATTATTATTATTACTTTGAGGGGAAAATCTACAACCCTAATTTATTATTATTATTGTTGTTGTTGTTTACTGGGGGGAATATACAACCCTAATTAAAAAACCTACAAAAGGATAAATACGTTTTTTGGGGTTTTTTAAGGATCAAATCGTAGGCGGAGTAGATTCACTGAAATAATAATAATAATAGCAATTATTATTATTGATGTTGTTATTATTACAACCCTACTTTTTAATATTATTATTATTATTATATTGAGGAGGAAAATCTACAACCCTACTTTATTATTATTATTATTATTTACTGAGGGGGGAAATCTACAACCCTACTTTAAAAACCTACAAAAGCAGAAATGCTTTTTTTTTTTTTTTAAGGATCAAACATCCCCTCAGCTTTCTGAGCACCTGGATAGGCTTTTTTTCTTGTCAGCAGGCGCCTTAAAAAAAAAAAAAAACAGCGAAGGCGCCTGCCTGATTTCTCAAGAGGCAGGGAGTTCCGAAGTTCCCTTCATCTCGCCCAAAGCGGCTCGTCATCTAACTCTCCCCTGCACCCGGGTCCGTGACAAGACCCTCGATGTCGGGTTCACACGTGCAGCTCCGCTCCCGCGTCAGGTTAAGCGGAGAGCGGGAGGGGGAGGCAGGAAAAGGCCGCGCTGAGGAAAAGTTGCGCGCGCAGCCAACGGCCGCTTGCTATCCCTTCGAGATTCGAACAGGGGCGGGGCTGCGGTCAAGCGGCAGAAGGCCGCGCGTGCGCAGAACGCGCTCCCCGCTCGACTTACTGTACTCCTCGAGGTGCATCAGGGGCCGAAAGTAGATGGGGTAGAAGGCCGCCCCCAGCACGGCCACGAAGCCGCCGAAGATCAGCAGCGTGCGCGGCACGCGAGCCATGAGGAGACGCCGCGGAGCCCAGCACGACCTCTCCCTCCTTCCGCCCGTAGAGGAAACTCCTTCCGCTTCCGGGAGACGAAGAGCGGAGAGCGGACTCACTCGGAACAGAGGAGCAACGAGTTCCCTTGACTGCCCCCTGGCGGCGGAGGACGGAAACAACCCAAGTCCGCGAAACGACGTGCAGACTCGCCGCCTAAAGTTGCCTTAGCTCGCAGGTCTCTCGTGCAACGATACTGATCACAGGGAACCTTGGAAATTCTTCTTTTTTGGGGGGATGCAACTTGGGAGATTTCCAGAGGAGGAAATAAAAAAAATTGGTGGCATCTTCCCAAATGCATGTTAGTAAATTTGCCCTGGATGAATCCCAAGATTGCCGGAAGAAATATCAACAACCTCAGATATGCAGATGACACAACCTTGATGGCAAAAAGTGAGGAGGAATTAAAGAACCTTTTAATGAGGGTGAAAAAGGAGAGTGCAAAATATGGTCTGAAGCTCAACATCAAAAAAACGAAGATCATGGCCACTGGTCCCATCACCTCCTGGCAAATAGAAGGGGAAGAAATGGAGGCAGTGAGAGATTTTACTTTCTTGGGCTCCATGATCACTGCAGATGGTGACAGTAGCCACGAAGTTAAAAGACGCCTGCTTCTTGGGAGAAAAGCAATGACAAACCTAGACAGCATCTTAAAAAGCAGAGACATCACCTTGCCAACAAAGGTCCGTATAGTTAAAGCTATGGTTTTCCCAGTAGTGATGTATGGAAGTGAGAGCTGGACCATAAAGAAGGCTGATCGCCAAAGAATTGATGGTGCTGGAGGAGACTCTTGAGAGTCCCATGGACTGCACGAAGATCAAACCTCTCCATTCTGAAGGAAATCAGCCCTGAGGGCTCACTGGAAGGACAGATCCTAAAGCTGAGGCTCCAATACTTGGGCCACCTCATGAGAAGAGAAGACTCCCTGGACAAGACCCTGATGTTGGGAAAGATGGAGGGCACAAGGAGAAGGGGATGACAGAGGACGAGATGGTTGGACGGTGTTCTCGAAGCTACCAACATGAGTTTGACCAAACTGCGGGAGGCAGTGGAAGACAGGAGTGCCTGGTGTGCTCTGGTCAATGGGGTCACGAAGAGTCGGACACGACTAAACGACTAAACAACAACAAAATTTGCCCTGGGCACACATTTCTGAAGGGCACATCCAGCCAGGCTCCCCACAATCGGTGCATAAGTGTCCCTTGTGCTGACTCTCCTCGCTCTTTCAGCCTTTCGTAGAAAGCGACGGCAACAGGTTGGAGCTGCTCTCCGCCCTGAGCAAATAAATACTTGCTGCTCCCCTGGGAGGGGAAGCTGCTGTCCCGCGTTGAATGGCCTCTGGCCTGATCCTGCAGTCTCTTCTGTCCAAACAAACCAGAATGAACACTCAGTTTTTCCCATCACCTTGATAAATAAATCCATGCAGGAGAAGCCCTTCACTAACTTGCTAAAACTAATGGCACTGTCTTCAACTGAAAATATTTCTGAAACAGCAAGCACGTATTTGTTTGCTTTGGGGGGGGGGGAGCACTCCCTGAGCCAAGAAAAGGGGGAAAGGAAAGACCAGTAGGTTTCCTCTGGGGCATAGCTGTCAACTTTCAGATTTGAAAACAAGGGATCAGCAGCCTCACCTGTCCCAGGCATATCTAACTGAAATTGTTCTAGGCGTTATGTACTGAGTTGAATAAGATCCAAAATGCAGCAGTCTGATTGGTCCTAGAACAATAGGATTCAGAATGCAGCAGTCTGATTGGTCCTAGAACAATAGGATCCAGAATGCAGCAGTCTGATTGGTCCACAGGAGCCACCCAATCCAGCTTCAAGTGGAAGTGAATCCGCGACCTGATTGGCTTACAGGAGAATCCCGGAATTAGCCAATCACGTGGGGCCCATTGTGTAAATAATGTACATAAAGCAGACATTCTGGGGGAACTTCCATTCCTCCTCAACACCATGAGCTGAATAAAGAGCATGAAATCCACTCTCGACTCTCGAACCCCAGCGTATGTCAGAACACATTATCTCCCCCATTTTCAATTTTACTATATTAAATTGGGGGGGCGGGGATAATGGCAATGCACATTCTAGGGTGCACAGTTGCAACATTGGTTGTTTTTGCAGCATGGGGGGGGGGCTGCTTGAAGGGCATGGGGCCAAGAATCTGAGAAGATTGCTCCTGCGGTGGAATATTTCCTGCTCAACCGGTTCAAGCCTCTCATAAAGTCACCTGAGGCTGGATAAAATCTTTTCAAAGGGAAAATCTTTTCTCTTTTACTACTTCTCTTCACATGAAAGGGAACCATTCTTTTTTTTTAAAAAAAGCATATTCTACTTTAGCTTGACACTTGTCTTCAGTTTGATGACAAATCTAAACAGAAGAAAATCCAGAAAATACTACCAAATATGGCACATTATTCTTTACACACTTACAGCTAAATCAGACTTGTCGTAGTGCTTGATGTGAACAAGATCTCCTGCTTTTAATTAAAAAGAAAAAAACCACAAGAGAGGGTTCACTAAGGAGCCCCTGGGGGGCTTTAACCCGTCTGCGCTGTTTCCCTTAACTAAATGCTGCTATTTGCCTTGCAGGGGAAAACATATACAGTAGTTACTCATATGGTTTCTATCTCTCTGTGTGATGATTTAAACAGCAAAAACGTTGCAGGAAAGGTTACAAACACCTCCCTGTAGTCCTGCTGCAAATTCTCTTTCCTCCTCTTTACAAATCTCTTGCATTGTGTCTACGTAAAGGTAAAGTGACCATTAAGGTCCAGTCGTGGCCGACTGGGGTTGCGGCGCTCATCTCGCTTTACTGGACGAGGGAGCCAGCGTACAGCTTCCGGGTCATGTGGCCAGCATGACTAAGCCGCTTCTGGCGAACCAGAGCAGCGCACGGAAATGCCGTTTACCTTCCCGCCGGTGCGGTACCTATTTATCTACTTGCACTTTGATGTGCTTTTGAACTGCTAGGTTGACAGGAGCTGGGACTGAGCAACGGGAGCTCACCCCGTCGTGGTGATTCGAACCACCAACCTTCTGATCTGCAAGTCCTAGGCTCTGTGGTTTAACCCACAGCGCCACCCGCTTCCCATTGTGTCTAACCTGGCCCTTAATAGAAGGACTGACGTTCTGTTGTTTTCTTGTGGAACGACATTCATATAATCACAGAATTGTAGAGTTGGGAGGGGCTTTGATCTGGATCTTGAAGACATCTGTAGATGTGAGTGATGTTTAAAATGTGGTTTGGACCTGGGGAGGAAAGAAGAGCATCACACAAGGAAATAGTTCACAACACACTGCATAACTGTCTCCCTGTTTTAAGTTGTGTTCCCATTCCAGATTTTCTCAAAGACAAGTTTGCACCTCAATAAAGAGTTGCAGGCTGTGATTGGAGTCATTAGCAAACAAAACCTCTCCTTCGGCTAGGAAACATATCCATGCAGATTAACCCTGGAAGCAAATGGATTGTGAAGCCTAAGGACTCTTATACAATATCCTTAAGATGCAACTTCACGATGTGCACATATATCCCAACTCTCTCTTTATAAGGTGCCTTATTTTCAAGCAGGGACGCGGGTGGCACTGCGGGTTAAACCACAGAGCCTAGGGCTTACCAATCAGAAGGTCGGCGGTTCGAATCCCTGTGATGGGGTGAGCTCCCGTTGCTCGGTCCCTGCTCCTGCCAACCTAGCAGTTCAAAAGCATGCCAGTGCAAGTAGATAAATAGGTACCGCTCCAGCGGGAAGGTAAACGGCGTTTCCGTGCGCTGCTCTGGTTCGCCAGAAGCGGCTTAGTCATGCTGGCCACATGACCCAGAAGCTGTATGCCGGCTCCCTCGGCCAATAAAGCGAGATGAGTGCCGCAACCCCAGAGTCGGCCACGACTGGACCTAATGGACCCTTTACCTTTACTATTTTCAAGCACCACCCTGGTTTGGCCATCACTGAGTCACCCTGTTGCTCCATCTACACCAGCACTGTCTATTCTGACTGGAGCAGCTGCCTTTCCCAGCCCAGCTATGTGAGACCCCTCAAGTGAAGGTGCCAGATCTCATTTTTTATTATTTAAATATGTATTTATACTTCTCAGGTTTATACATTTCACTGATTTTCCAATCATTTTGACATTTCGAATCTTGACTTCCCCCTCTTTTTGCGGTTCCTTAAATTGATTTTTAATACCTTCTGCATATCCAAATTAACTTAATTTGCTCATTTACTCATCTTCTTTCAATATATACTCTTCTGAAACTGCAGGTTATTACAATAACCCTGCCAATGTTTTTATCTGTTTACAATTTATCTGTAAATATTCCATAAACTATTTCCATTCTTTTATAAAAAGTTTGTTATCTTGATTTCTTATTCTTTGGGTAAGTTTTGCCATTTCTGCATATTCCATAAGTTTTTGTGACCATTCTTTGGTGGGACTTCTGCTACTTTCCATTTTGGGGTGAGTAACATTCTTGTTAGGGATGCGGGTGGCGCTGTGGGTTAAACCACAGAGCCTAGGACTTGCCGATCAGAAGGTCGGTGGTTCGAATCCCCACAACGGGGTGAGCTCCCGTTGCTCGGTCCCTGCTCCTGCCAACCTAGCAGTTCAAAAGCATGTCAAAGTGCAAGTAGATAAATAGGTACTGCTCCGGCGGGAAGGTATACGGCGTTTCCATGCGCTGCTCTGGTTCGCCAGAAGCGACTTAGTCATGCTGGTCACATGACCCAGAAGCTGTACGTTGGCTCCCTCGGCTAATAAAGCGAGATGAGCGCCGCACGACTGGACCTAATGGTCAGGGGTCCCTTTACCTTTACCTTTAACATTCTTGCCGGTGAAGGTGCCAGATCTTGAACCATGGACTTTTCTGCACCCCAAAGAATGGTGTTTTAGCACTGAAAAGCCACAGCCCGCCTTTGTAGCTCTTTGGGGTTCAGCATCTTCACCTGGAGCTCTCAAAAACTTAAAATCTCTGAATGGCTGGCAGAGGCATCTTTAACCTTCCGCACACCATCCTTTGCACATTCACTGGAGGAGAGGCAGCCCAGCGGGACTTAAGGATGCTCAGAATTCTATTAAACGTCTCCGTGCTTTTCTTTGCTTAGATGAATAAAGAAAAGGGCTGCCATCAGCGTACCAACACCCTTTGCTTTAGAAGGGTCTCCGGGGGTCATCCAGCCCAACCCGCTGCCATGCCAGAACTGGACAGACTATAATTCGCGACAGTAATGCAGGAGGCACAGAAAAACCTTTATCGATTTGTCATAGGGGTGCTTTAATGTCTCAGGGAGTTCTTTGGAGGGAGGAACCCAACCCATAGTACAATGGAAGGAAAGGTGGTGGCTACCTACTAGGGGTGCCAATTTGAATTAAAATATGGGGGGGGAGAGCAGGTAAGTCCCGCCCCCCATAATCGATCACAAGACACACTATTTGAATGGCACTCGAAGGGGGAACAGCCCCCTCGAATATTTTATTGGGGGGGGCCGAAGGGACCTCAGCCAGAAAGAGTTTGCTCCAAGCCACCTGCCATGTCTGATCTAGTTGAGAGTCCTGCATTGCGCGGGGTTGGACTAGATGACCCTCGGGTCCCTTGCCCAGTTAGCAACGATTCTCAGTCGCTGGTTGCAGCCGCCCGGGAAAAAATCCTCTGCACACGCTCAGAGGCACCATCGGGGTTTTCCTTTCGCCGCCGTGGCGCGCCCAGCCCAAGGCGCACCTGCCGCTCCCGGCTGGCTCCTCCTGCTTCCTCCTCCAAGCCGTAGGCATTGCCCGCCAGGAAGCCGGATCCGTGTCGCAAACACAGCCACACACCCATCGCGCTCCGGGACAGGGTTTCCCGGCTGGGCCAAGTCACCCCCGAGGAAGAGAGGGAGGAGAAGCGGGCGCAACCATGGAGAGCGCCGTGGGGCGCACCGTGCGCCTCCGGGCAGCTGCCGGCTGCCTCTGCCTCCTCTGGCTGCTCCAGGTGAGTTGGTTCCTCGGGTCTCCTGCCACGTGGGGTGGGCAGGTGGGTGCTCGCCTGGGAGAGAGGGGGGCAAAGTTATTGTGCCATCGGTCTGGGGTGCCTGGCGCCCACTTCATTTCTTCTTCCTCTTCTTCTTCTTCTTCCTCTTTTTTTTCTTCTTCTGCTTCTATATAATTTTTATTACATTTTCTGTTTTACAATCTAAAATGCTCATTTTACATCCTTAAGATGTCCATGACTTCCTTTCTTCTTTTTCCATGGTTCATTTTACATATCAGTGCCTTTTTTCTGGGGGGGGGGGGGGGACGCATACCCCTAAATATTTTGTGAATCTAAGATTGGCTTCATTGAGGGGCAGTACATTGGTAACTCAGGTTACATACGCTTCAGGTTACAGATGCTTCAGGTTACAGACTCCGCTAACCCAGAAATAGTGCTTCAGGTTAAGAACTTTGCTTCAGGATGAGAACAGAAATTGTGCTCCAGCGGTGCGGCGGCAGCGGGAGGCCCGATTAGCTAAAGTGGTGCTTCAGGTTAAGAACAGTTTCAGGTTAAGAACGGACCTCCAGAATGAATTAAGTACTTAACCCGAGGTACCACTGTATTTCAATATGAGTAGGAAAATGAGAGTACCCCTAAACATTTTTTAAAGAAAGAAAAGCACTGCATATCAGAAATCCCTACATGTTTTACAAAAACTATACCATTTAGTATTCCATTATTGCACCCATCAAAACTTATTTACACTGTTGAATTTATCTTAATGCTGCCAGCGGTTTCAGCTGTACACAATTATTCCCCATATATTCAATAAGCACTTTCCAATCTTCTCTAAGTGTACGTTCTTCTTGTTCTCTTATTCTATATGTTAAGTCTGCAAGTTGTGCATATTTCTTCTTCTTCTTCTTCTTCTTCTTCTTCTTCTTCTTCTTCCCCTCCTTTTTGAAACCAAGATTTCATTGTACATTTCCCCCCCAAAGCCATAGCACAGCAATATAGTTGTTGTTGTTGTTTAGTCGTGTCCGACTCTTCGTGCCCCCATGGACCAGAGCACGCCAGGCACTCCTGTCTTCCACTGCCACCCGCAGTTTGGTCAAACTCATGCTGGTAGCTTCGAGAACACTGTCCAACCATCTCGTCCTCTGTCGTCCCCTTCTCCTTGTGCCCTCCATCTTTCCCAACATCAGGGTCTTTTCCAGGGAGTCTTTTCTTCTCATGAGGTGGCCAAAGTATTGGAGCCTCAGCTTCAGGATCTGTCCTTCCAGTGAGCACTCAGGGCTGATTTCCTTCAGAATGGATAGGTTTGATCTTCTTGCAATCCATGGGACTCTCAAGAGTCTCCTCCAGCATCATAATTCATGTGTATATTTCTTGTAGGAATTTCCCCTGCCACAATCCCACAGAACAGAATGTTCTTAATAACCTTCTTAAGTTTTACAAGAGAGACAGAAACATAGCAAGATAAGTGTGGGTTTGGGAAAAAAAATTCTTGCTTATTTCACATTCCACACCTCCTTGCCATAACCCCAATTTGCCTGGATTCACAGCTGTGGAACGAAAGAAAACTCCCAAATTCTACAGCTCTAGGATTCTATATCATGTTGAGATGCCTACCTTGTAGGGCATTGGGCTCGATGATGACCCTTGGCATCCCTTCTGACTCTTCCGTTCTCTGGCTTGCTTGCCCTTCATGGAGAGATAAAAGAGCCCATCTCAGAGGGTTGTCAGCTATGGAGCAACCATAAATCGGTAGCCTTTGCGGTGCCACAAGTCTCCTCTGTTGCTCTTTTGCTGCCGCAAGCTCACAGCTACTCCTCTGGGATAATCTGGCACGGAGTGGAAAAGATCATAGAATGAGTCATAGAATTGTAAAGTCGGAAGGGAACCCAAATTCAGCCTCCTGCAATTCAGGGAGTTGGCATCACAAGGATTCATGAGGGAAGAGGGAGTTTCAAGGAGTGCAACTCTTCTCTTTTCATAATTTCTTATCCTACCTAATAACTTATAATTCTCTGTTTGCAGCTTACCATTACTGTGGTATCAGTTGCTATCTTCTTTCTTCTTCTAACTTGCTTCTGTGCCTTTTACAGATAGAAATTTTTCTTGACATGATGCTTATGGTGAAGAGCTTCACCTGTTACATTTCTGCCTGCTGGGCTGCTGTTAAGGAAGGGCATCAGTGGTGAAAGTTGGCAGCCATAGATATTTCCTTCTCCTTTACACCTTCTTACTACAGTGGAACCTCGGGTTACAGACTCTTCAGGTTACAGACACCGCTAACCCAAAAATAGTACCTTGGGTTAAGAACTTTGCTTCAGGATGAGAACAGAAATCGTGCAGCGGCAGTGGGAGGCCGCATTAGCTAAAGTGGTGCTTCAGGTTAAGAACAGTTTCAGGTTAAGAACGGACCTCCAGAACGAATTAAGTTCTTAACCCGAGGTACCACTGTACCAGAAATATTTATGTTTCCCTCTTGTAGTGTTTTTTCTTGGCATCAGTCTTTATGCAATCCTTCCTTTCCCCTTCCAAATCAACTGCTAGTTTTGAGCTTTTTGGCCATTGTGATAACAGAGCAGTGGACTATCATCATCATCATCATTTTATTTGTATGCCGCCTTTCCATAGTTAAAACAATGCTCAAGGCGGCTTACAACATGACAAGATTTACATCATTACCAACATAACAAAAGTCATATGCAATAAATAAAACACTTCAAAAAGTACACAACCAAATGGAAAACAATTTCCACATGAATCATAAAATCTAAAACTAAGAATACAGCATTAATATCAATCAGTACGTTTCCGAGCACAATTCAAAGTGTTGGTGCTGACCTTTAAAGCCCTAAACGGCCTCGGTTCTGTATACCTGAAGGAGCGTCTCCACCCCCATTGTTCAGCCCGGACACTGAGATCCAGCGCCGAGGGCCTTCTGGCGGTTCCCTCACTGCGAGAAGTGAGGTTACAGGGAAACAGATAGAGGGCCTTCTTGGTAGTGGCGCCCACCCTGTGGCACGCCCTCCCACCAGATGTCAAAGAGAACAACAACTACCAGACTTTTAGAGGACATCTGAAGGCAGCCCAGTTTAGGGAAGCTTTTAACTATTTTATTTTAATATTTTGTGGGAAGCCGCCCAGAGTGGCTGGGGAAGCCCAGCCAGATGGGCGGGGTATAAACAATAAATTATTATTATTATTATTATTATTATTATTATTATTATTACAGTGGTGCCTCGCAAGACGAAATTAATCCGTTCCGCGCGTCTCTTTGTCTTGCGGTTTTTTCGTCTTGCGAAGCACGGCTATTAGCGGCTTAGCGGCTATTAGCGGCTTAGCGGCTATTAACGGCTTAGCGGCTTAGCGGCTATTAACGGCTTAGCGGCTTTAAGAAAAAGGAAACAAACTCACAAGAACTCGCAAGACGTTTCGTCTTGCGAAGCAAGCCCATAGGGAAATTCGTCTTGAGGAACGACTCAAAAAACGCAAAACCCTTTCGTCTATCGAGTTTTTCATCTTGCGAGGCATTCGTCTTGCGGGGCACCACTGTATTCACAAGTTAAAATGACATAGATAAAAATAAATAAAAGCAATTTAAAAAACAAAAACAAAAGAAGAGCCCTCTCTGCTCAGCAGCAGCAGCAGCAGAGGCAACAGTCCTTTATGGAGCCTCTCAGGTGGAGAGAAGCAGGGCAGCGTTCTTCAGGCTCCCAGCAGGCCAGGACTAGGTGGGTCTTGGGCAGAATCCAGCAGTACTTTTCTTATATTCTTAATTAAGAGAGTTAATAGACATCTTCTTGTCCGTTCAGTGGGAGTGGGGTTGAAGAATAATAACTTAAAACCATGTTCGTTTAATCTCAGATGAATTCAGCCGCTCACATATTCTGTTGAAATTACCACCAATGTCTTGAATATTATGCACAGCCTATCACAAATACAGTCATGCCTCTTGTTACGTTTGCTTCGGGTTAAATCTTTTCAGGTTGCATCCCGCGGCGACCCGGAAGTACCGGAAAGGGTTACTTCCGGGTTTCGCTGCTCACGCATGCGCAGGCACTCAAAATGACGTCACGCGCATGCACAAAAGCTGCAAATCGCGACCCATGCAGACACACAGATGCGGGTTACGTTCTGCTCATGTTGCGAACAGGGCTCGGGAATGGATCCCGTTCGTAACCAACCGTTTAGTTTACAACTCTGCAAAAATTCCGAGTGAGAAACATCTTAATGAAGATAATTAGAGCTCACTTTTGCATCAGTTTCCCTTAAATATTAAATAATATATGGCATCTTTTTTTTCCCCTTAGAAAAGTGTGCCATCTTTTGGAAAGGACACATTGCTGACAACACCTGTCACTCCTCAGCCCAAACCTGATGTATTTTACGAAGATTTCATTCATCTGAATGTTTTGAACAAAAGAGTTCTCAACGATACTGAAATCTCCGTTGACTATTTATGCTCCGAACCTTGCACTGTTACTATAGAAGCCATAGCGTCACTGGAATTCAGAACTGGTGTGTCTGTCTATAAGGAGAGGTGGGAGAATGACCAGCATCTCCACACCACTAGAAACAGAACCGTGAACTTGAAATTTCCAAACAGCATGGTTTTCAGAGATGACTATTTCATCAGACGCTCTGTCATCGTACACACAGTGATACTATATGCATGGATTATTCACAAGCAAAGAGGGATCCCCCATGGTAAACGAAAGGAAGGCTACTTGCAGGCAATTGCAAAGGACTACACTTTGCTGGAATCTGTTCCGCCTTTCGAACGTCCCTACAAAGAACACCGAGTGTGTATGAAATGGAGCTTGGAATATACCTGGAGGCTGCAGGCAAACATAATGCGTTGGTGTCCCCATGAGAATGGTAAGTATTTTTCTTATGTGCAGTGGAACAGCACATTGTGTGAATGAATTTGCAACTAGCAAGGTGCTCAGCTCACCTGGTGGCGCATCTTTGAAATCTGCAGCCTGGACTCGATTGACATTTTGCGTGTGGATTTTTCAAGCGTATGAAAAGAGGGCTTAGGGAGTAGAATTGTCTACTGGCTGATGGTGTTGCAAAGGTCTTTAACTGAGCATTTTGCGAGCCCTTTTCTTACTGCTTTTCTTAGAGGGATGGGACATCTGAAAGCCTCTGAGTTGAAAGACGACAGATTGCCCTAACAGAGTACAGTCGTACCTTGGTTTTTGAACGGCTTAGTTGCCGAGCATTTTGGCTCCCAAATGACTGAAAACCGAAGTGATTGTTCCAGTTTTCAAACGTTCTTTTGGAAGCCGAACATCCAGCGGTGCTTCTGAAGCTTCTGATTGGCTGCAGGAGCTTCCTGCAGCCAATCAGAAGCTGCACCTTGGAAGCTGAACGTTTTGGAAGTTGAACAGATTTCCGGAATCAATTCTGTTTGACTTCCAAGGTATGTCTGTATCTGATCTTCCTCCTTCTCAGTTTTCTGAAGGTATCGCTCCTGCCCACATGAAATGATTAAAGCTGAGAGCATGTATGTGAATAAACTCCCACTTGCAATATCATAGAGATTGTACATTAGTCAATGGGCCATTTCAGATTTATTGGCAAACCAAGTGATGTGAATGATCCTGCAAGAGTTCCCTCTCCTCTCCTTCTTCATGTCTGCAAGGAGAAGATTGGAAGCTTTCATTTGCATTTTTAAACAAACCACTGTTCTCTGTTAACATCCAGACTCAAGGAACTGTGGGTTATTTAGATGATTGTTTGTTTGAACAAGCTAGGATCAGACCTTGGTTTCAGATCCTGACTTGTTTTGAAACTGCAGCCAGAATTAAAAGGAACTTCATCCTGGCTCTGTAAGAGGGATATGAAAGCAGCCGTGTCATTTCTCCACACTAGAAAGCACAGGTTCAAGAGTTTTCCTGCTTCCAAGAGGTTTTTTGCTTGTCTTGCCGCTTTTCCAGGAAAACCCACTGTTTCCCGCTGAATCGGAACAAATGTTGGGGAAAACCAATTGACGATTGTTCTGATTCAGCCGTGAACAGGGGGGCTTTCATGGGAGAAAGTGGCAGGACAAGAGGAAGCGCAAACAAACCCTGGTGTGCAAACAGCAGAACGATATCTCGTGCATCTCTACTTGTAAACACTACCAAGAACAAAAAGTCACATTGGAACCTAGATCTTGTAGATAATGTGACTGGAATGATGCATAAAACTCACCTGTAGTGAAGTTCCACGCTGAACTCATGGTGCCAAACCTATTAAACTGCTTGCCATGCGTGATCTCATTAGCAAAGATTTATGAACAATGTAGAATTATATAATCGTAATGCAATGTGGGATTATCTGATGTGGCTTTTCCCTGCCCAGCGCTGTGCCATGCAACAATTTAGTACAATTATACTGTTTTGTAGGTAGCAAAGAAAGCTTACAAAGGACCATCCACATCATTCTACCAGTGCAATTTTCTGAATCAGTTGGCATTGCTGCTTTGCGATGGTCCAGCCATTGTTGCCCTCATCCTCAGCACTTCATTGACAGAACAGTTGTTTTAATAAGGTCCAGCTACTGGCGTATTAGGACATGGGTGGCGCTGTGGGTTAAACCACAGAGCCTAGGACTTGCCGATCAGAAGGTTGGTGGTTCGAATCCCTGCGACGGGGTCAGCTCCCGTTGCTCGGTCCCTGCTCCTGCTAACCTAGCAGTTTGAAAGCACGTCAAAGTGCAAGTAGATAAATAGGTACTGCTCTGGTAGGAAGGTAAAGGGCATTTCCATGCGTTGCTCTCGTTCCACCAGAAGCGGCTTAGTCATGCTGGCCGCATGACCCAGATAAACTGTCTGCGGACAAACGTCGGCTCCCTCGGCCTGTAAAGCGAGATGAGCGCCATAACCCCAGAGTCGTTCACAACTGGACTTAACTGTCAGGTGTCCTTTACCTTTTTTACTGGTGTATTATTTGGGAAATCATCTGAGACACGGAACTTGGTGGAACTTAATTCTGAGCAAACATGCATAGGGCGAAGGCAAGCTGCTGTTCATTTTTGTCCCAGTTTGTTATCTCAAAGTACGCAGCACACGCAATTGCCACAGTCTTAAATAGCAGCCAGAAATCTCACGCACTACCTGCCAAATAATCTTTTCCAATATTGTAACTTATTATAAACTAGGGAGATGTTAAAATAGTCTCACCCTAACCTCCGTTATTTACAAAGCAGTTCAGTTATAACCTCTGTCCCGTGTTGCAAAGTTAAGTGTTCAGCTATGCACTGGCATAGAAATAGGAGTTGGTCCCTGCTCCTGCCAACCTAGCAGTTCGAAAGCACGTCAAAGTGCAAGTAGATAAATAGGTACCACTCTGGCGGGAAGGTATATGGCCTTTCCGTGCGCTGCTCTGGTTCACCAGAAGCGGCTTAGTCATGCTGGCCACATGACCCGGAAGCTGTACGCTGGCTCCCTCGGCCAATAAAGCAAGATGAGTTGGTCACGACTGGACCTAATGGTCAGGGGTCCCTTTACATTTATGACAATAGGGCATATAGGCTTCCCCAACCTGGTGCCCTCCCGATCTTTTCAACTACAACTCCCAGCTATTTGCAGTTCCTGGCACATTAAGAATGATTGCATTTTGCAGATGTCGTTGAGATCCTGAGTTTTCCATACGCCTCCAGTGGAGAGATGACGGGAATTGTGAAGAAGTTTCAGAAATTTGAGAACAGAGAACTTGAAATAATCAGAAAGCGCCAGAACGGTTACCCAAAGTAAGAAAATTAAAAATGTCCTAAAAAATAACTGCCTTTGCTCTTTTAAAGCTTGCATTCTTTTCCTTCCAGCTGTCTCCCTCTTCTGGCTGCCTTTCTGTTTGTCGGAATCCTATTTTGTCGCAGAAAATGTCATAAATTATATGGATGCTGTGGGTTTGTTTATGCAATTCCCCTCCCCTGAGGAATGTTCAGTCAATTACTTCCAGGTTTTGTACATTACGTTCCTGATGGAGGTTGTGAGATACATGGGGGTGTAGTTATAGATATTCAACTGATAGAAAGCTTTTAATTTCTTTTAATCATTTATTAGATTTTTACCTCAGATCTTCCTCCAAAGGACCCCAGACTGCCAAACATATCAACAGTAGTACTATCTTAATACTGTACTTGAGGGTGCAGCATGTGAAAGTTTCTTCTTCTTTTCAATTTTATTTATTTGATTTTCCATATAAAAATACACTCACACCACAACGTATTATATAAAAACACAATTCCCACAAATCCCCTGGACTTCTCCCCTTATTGTTAAACCAGGCTTCCTCAACCTCGGCCCTCCAGATGTTTTTGGCCTACAACTCCCATGATCCCTAGCTAGCCGGACCAGTGGTCAGGGATGATGGGAATTGTAGTCTCAAAACATCTGGAGGGCCGAGGTTGAGGAAGCCTGTGTTAAACCTTTCCTACTGCATCTTTTGTAATAATCCAAAATTTTCATATCTCCATTACATCCATAGTTCTCATTGCACTACAAGGGTTATTCCAATCCCACTAACGAATTTAACTGTTTGCAATGGTTTTTAAGATAAGTTATGAATTTCCCCCATTCCTTATTAAAGTTCTGATCTTCCTGATTTCTGATTCTTCCAGTCATTTTTTGCCATAGCCCATAAACTTGATTTGCCATTCTTCTCTCGTTGGGACTTTGTCTTCTTTCCATCTCTGGGCTAATAACATCTGCACAGCCGTGGTCACATATATAAACAATATTTTCTGTTCCCTTCAGATTTCAGCACTTAAAATTCCTAAAAGAAAAGCTTCTGGTTTTTTTGTAAAGGTTATTTTAAACATTTTTTTCAATTGATTATATATCGTTTCCCAGAATGTTTTTGTTCTCTTACATGTCCACCACATATGATAAAAGGTGCCTTCTTTTTCCTTACATTTCCAACAGATATTTGTACCTGCCTTATACATTTTTGCTAACTTACTGGGAGTTAAGTACCAACGGTGCATCATTTTCATATAATCTTCTTTCAATGTGCAACATGCTGTACATTTCAAACCCTCTTCCCATAACTTCTCCCATGATGAAAGCTGTATCTTGTACCCAAAATCTTTCTCCCGCATGTGAAAGTTTTAGTGTGAGGCTAAATATTGGCCCGAAAGTGTAATTCATAAGAATAAATGGCCTTGCTGAACGACCAGACCAAAGATTCATCCACCCCAGCATTCTGCTTCCAAGAGTGGTCAGCCAGATACCTCTGGCAAGCTCACAAAAAGGATGCAAAGATAGCCAGTGATAGCCAATCGTCAGTGTTAAATGCTGACGCTATTGGCAGTTGCTATTGATGCAGGTAGGGAATTTTGAGGGTAGTCCAACACATTAAGCAAACACTTAAAAAAACACAACCAACTACCATAGCTATCAAATTCTGTATTCTGAAAGGTTCCGGATATTTACACTACTGTAGCTTTTTGTGTACGTTCTTTTCTTCCTGCAATCTCTACAAGCTGCACCTTTATTTGCCTTGCGACACATTTGCAGGACTTGCTAAGTCTCATGGACCGATGACGATGCCGGACTCTGAAAAGCAATTGCCTCTTAGGAAGGCATCGCTGAGCGGCAAAGGATGTTGAAACGCACTTCTTCCTCATTGGACCAGTGATAAATCTGCCCACTTTGAGATTTACTCCATCCCCAATCGCCTCCTGACAAAAGGAGAGAGAAACAGTCAGTTTGGCGTTAAGGGGCAGGAATAATAATTTTTTTAAGTCCTTAAAAATTCACCGGGAAAATTTTGACCCCACCAGAAATAATTGAGCAAATGTTCCATAAGAGTGTTCTAATCTTCATGAGTAAAGATTTTGTGTTTTGACATAACCCATAGCCTGTTTGTTAATCTGTTTTTGTTTTGTTTTTACTTTAATGCTGTTATTGAAAATGAACAAAGCCAAAGTGTGTCTATGTATATATGCATGTGAGTATGTGTACACGAATAAGTGGGAAATAGTTGCAGTTGAAATCTGCTTTAAAATACCGTATTGGCCCAGATATAAGCCACACTCTTTTTTTACAAATTCCGACTGTGAAAAGTTAAAGCGTGGCTTAAATTCGCGACCTTACAAAAATTGACTTTGACGATATTGCTGCTGAAACAGACGTACGGTAAAATGGAACGGGTGTGAGTGCCTGCAGATTTTTTAAGGGAGCGGCTTATATTTGGGTGTTGTCTTTTTTTCTCTCCCTCCCCCCTTGAATTTTAAAGGTGCGGCTTATTTGTGGGTGTGGCTTTTATTCGGGCCAATACGGTATTACTCTGAAGTTTGTCTGTTCCCAGTTATATACTTCTACGCTTTATGAAGATGGCAGGTGTTGAGCAGTGGGCAGAAACTCTGAACCTGTCTTTGCTTGCCATCATTTCTGTGGCTTTCCTGCTAAGTGTACAGATTTAGTGTTAAGTTGTGGGTGAACATATCAGACGACACAGTGATTCTTCAAACAGTTCTTGTTTATTCAGAGGCCAGAACAGAACTGAACTGAAGGGCTCAGTCAGCCTGCTTATATAGAGCTCCAGTACCACGTTACTGTAACAACTTTCTAAAACTATCCAATCACTGAACGTCACTTTCGATCCTTCATTTGCATAACTATCTACAGTATCCATCCAATCACTGAACGTCACTTTCGATCCTTCATTTGCATAACTATCTACAGTATCCATCCAATCACTGAACGTCACTTTCGATCCTTCATTTGCATAACTATCTACAGTATCCCCCTGCTGGCCCAGGGTGAGAACTTCGGTACATAACATTTAGTGCACACAAACTACTGCTCCCTGCCTTATATTAGTACTGAGAGCCTTCTCTGGAAGATGTATAGCTTCTCTGAGCTCTGCTTCTCCAATCGAGTTGCTGTTTCCCCTTGTGTGCAGACCTAGCTCCCTCGACTGAACCCTTCTCTGCTCAAACGCTAGGCGCAAAGAACTCCCCTGCCTCTCTTACCCAATCATGGGATTGCCTGAATATATATGTGTGTGAGTATATACTACTTTTAAAAGACGCCTGCTTCTTGGGAGAAAAGCAATGACAAACCTAGACAGCATCTTAAAAAGCAGAGACATCACCTTGCCAACAAAGGTCCGTATAGTTAAAGCTATGGTTTTCCCAGTCGTGATGTATGGAAGTGAGAGCTGGACCATAAAGAAGGCTGATCGCCGAAGAACTGATGCTTTTGAATTATGGTGCTGGAGGAGACTCTTGAGAGTCCCATGGACTGCAAGAAGATCAGACCTATCCATTCTGAAGGAAATCAGCCCTGAGTGCTCACTAGAAGGACAGATCGTGAAGCTGAGGCGCCAATACTTTGGCCACCTCATGAGAAGAGAAGACTCCCTGGAAAAGACCCTCATGTTGGGAAGGATGGAGGGCACAAGGAGAAGGGGACGACAGAGGACGAGATGGTTGGACAGTGTTCTCGAAGCTACCAGCATGAGTTTGACCAAACTGTGGGAGGCAGTGGAAGACAGGAGTGCCTGGCGTGCTCTGGTCCAGGGGGACACGAAGAGTCGGACACGACTAAACGACTAAACAGCAACATATACTACTTTAATAGGGATTGTCTAAATTGGTTCCTCTTCCGCCCCACTTACTTGCCACCATAAAATTGTGCTATTTCCACATCGAAGTCCAATGAACTGAATAATGTTAAAGTTGTCTTTGTTGCCAATATTCTGTTTCTCATCAGACCTTTTTGTTTGTACAGCTTTACTTTTTCAGTCTGGCTTTATTTACTCCATTACTGCAAAAAACCACTTTGTGGAATACTGTATTTCATTGATTCTGAGGAAATGTACAGTACTCCTGCTGTGTTTCTAACGAATGAAGGTAAGTTGGGGGGGGGGGCTCCAGACAGAAATAATAATAATAATAATAATAATAATAATAATAATAGTATGATGTCACTTTCTCTTGTTCAAGGCAACCCAAAGCAACAACAAGTTTAATTTGTAATGCCGTCTCTCAAGTAAATTTAATTCACATCATTATTCAAATCCTCACTAGCCTTCAAAGAAGGTTAGTCAAATGGATGGAAAAGGGAGCAAACAGGGCTATAGGATTGTAGTATTGCTACAACTAGCCTCTAGACCCATGGTTCCCAACGTAGGGCACACGCCCCACAGGGGGGCAATTTGATTTTTGAAGGGGGGCAATTTGAGAATGAGTTATTAACAGTTAATGGCCTTTTAGGCCTCCTCCAGGCACGCGGGTGGCGCTGTGGGTTAAACCTAGGACTTGCCGATCAGAAGGTCAGCGATTCGAATCCCCACGACGGGTGAGCTCCCGTTGCTCGGTCCCTGCTCCTGCCAACCTAGCAGATCGAAACCACACCAGTGCAAGTAGATAAATAAGTACCGCTCCAGTGGGAAGGTAAACGGCGTTTCCGTGTGCTGCTCTGGTTTCGCCAGAAGCGGCTTAGTAATGCTGGCCACATGACCCGGAAGCTGTACGCCGGCTCCCTCGGCCAATAAAGCAAGATGAGCGCCGCAACCCCAGAGTCGTGCGCGACTGGACCTAATGGTCAGGGGTCCCTTTACCTTTACCTAGGCTTCCTCCACATGAATTGGAGTTCACTTTTTGAATAATAGGAATTATATGTCACCGGGGGGGCGGGGGGGCATGCACCAGGATTTTGGAGATGCTTAGGTGGAGCATGGCAAAAAAAAAAACAACTGTTGGGAACCACTGCTCTACACTTAAATTAGGACCCTATTCTCTGGGAACCCTAATTTTCTTTGCTGGGTGGGGAACCATGACATTAAAGAGGTATAAAACTGATACAGGACTGCAGTATAGATATGCCCTTTGAGAAACACTCAGCTAGGCAACTTTTACCAGTTGCTTAATCACTGTCTTTGGGACATTTTGCCTGTGAGGTGCTCTCCACGCAGTCTTCACAGGAAGTGTGTGTTGTTGCCACCGAGCTCATGCTAAGGCATCCTTTGTGTGAAGAAACTCACTCTTGTCAGTGGCCTTTGTGCGGTCACCCCAAAGCACACAAGACTGAAAAATGTTTACTGATTAGTTGGGTGGAAATTGTGTACATTTAAAAACGCTGGTAGCATTAAGATAACTTCAACAGCGTAAATAAGTTTCAGTGGTGTAATAATGGATTACTGAATGGTTTAGTTCATGTAAAATACGCAGTGATGTATGGTATGCAAAATGAACCACGGAAAGAGAAGAAGGGAAGTCATTGATGTAAGGTTGTCTAAATGAGTATCTTGAAATGTAAATTAGAAAAAATTAATAAAAGCTATAGAAAGAAGATGAAGCTCACTCTTATAAGCGGCTTTTGTGCGGCCACCCCAAAGCATACAACTGTAGCTGCTCAAAAATGGCAGCCAGTTGTGTGTGTACAACCGATGCAAAAGCAACACATCACCAAAATTATCTTTTGTATGAACCCCCGTTCTTTCCTGAGGCAGTTATGTAGGGACCACCTTGTGTGAACTGACCCTAGGCAGTTTTGGACCCAATGAATATTCTGGAAACACTCGGTGACTTTGACATTGCCAAAGCAAAGCAGGTGTGAACTTGATCGATCAAGTCAATATATTTGCGGCCTTTGCATAACTGACAAGGTTCTTTCCCTGGGATTTGTTTTTCAGGTGACGTTCATATCCAGATGCATCTTCTCAAAGGGGGAGATGTGGCGGTGAAGACGACCTTCAGCCTTCCTCTGAAGCAGTGGCTTCGACTTGATCTCTCCGTTAGCGGCGGGCAGGTATCTATGTCGCCTTGGCTGCCCTCTTGTAGCTGAGCATGAGGAGAATGTGTTTAGGGGTTGCAAGCGGCTTTGAATGGTGATGCTTAAGTAGCCTTGTCAGAATTGTAAGGACAATCGGTGTTCAGTCTAAACATATTTGCGTGTTCAGACCCAGAGACCTCCTCCTTAAATACATTCACACATGACTCAAATTTTAGTTTTGGTTTTTGGCAGAATTTAGGCCGCAACTTTATTGATTACAGAAAGTGACTGGTTGCATAGGCTCTGGTTCGACTAGCTCCCTGCACTGTTGCAGGCAGCGCTGACCCAGGGTACCAGCATAGGTCAGCCTAGGGTGAACACCTGGATAGGCGGAAAGCCGGAAACAGACTATGTTCACCACCCAAATTTCCCCCTGGACTCAGGCATGGGCACAACCCCCTCACAGGGGTCGACCAAACCAGTTGAGTCCCTGGATTCCTTTAACGGAATACCCTTCACACAGGGATGGCGAGACCACTCTCCCATCCCTATCACCTGAACCAGAGCCTATCCGCAACCTTACAAGTTGTGACGATTTGCTGCGTGGCAGGCAAAATCCAAATGGCACCCACCAATCAGCCAAGTGGGGAAAATTCCTGCTGTGCTGGGCTGGTTTGGTGACTGAAGACTGACTTGGCTCTTACACCGATCTTATATTAGGTCTCCCTTCGGCTTTATGCTGATGTTTTCAGCTCTTAGGTGCATCCACCTGACCACTAGGTCCAGTCGTGGCGGACTCTGGGGTTGCAGCGCTCATCTCGCTTTATTGGCCGAGGGAGCCGGCGTACAGCTTCCGGGTCATGTGGCCAGCATGACTAAGCCGCTTCTGGCGAACCAGAGCAGCGCATGGAAACTCCGTTTACCTTCCCGCCAGAGTGGTACCTATTTATCTACTTGCACTTTGACGTGCTTTCAAACTGCTAGGTTGGCAGGAGCAGGGACCGAGCAACGGGAGCTCACCCCGTCACGAGGATTCGAACCACCAACCTTCTGATCAGCAAGTCCTAGGCTCTGTGGTTTAACCCACAGCGCCACCCGCGTCCCTCATCCATATATAAAGATAGTGAATTCTTGTGGTTCAGCTGACCATCCTGGCAAGACTTCGTTGCATTTTGCAAGCCGTGATGAAATAAACCTATTTTCCATTGGTTCACATGTATGTTTTCAAAACTAAAATTTAATTTATTTTTGTTTTAGATAGAAATTACCAGTGTTGGAAAGAATCTGAAAATTCATCAGCATCAAACTTTTATGTAAGACTAACTTGCCCTCCATTCTAACAAGTAGTGTGTATTCTTTTCTTTCTTTCTTTTTAAAAAGAGATTAAAATTTTACAATCATATATCCAACATACAACATAAAGACAAAATCTCCTCCTCTCCTTTGTGGGTCCTACTGTTAATCATTTCTTCCCGCCCTGTGGAATGCCCTCCCATCAGATGTCAAGGAAATGAACAACTATCTGACTTTTAGAAGACATCTGAAGGCAGCCCTGTTTAGGGAAGTTTTTAATGTTTGAAGTTTTATTCTGTTTTGAATGCTCTGTTGAAAGCTGCCCAGAGTGGCTGGGGAAACCCATCCAGGTGCGCGGGGTATAAATATATTATTATTATTATTATTATTATTATTATTATTATTATTATTATTACTATTACTATTACTATTATTATTAGGACACCTTTCCAGATTTCATTTAAAAAAAAGCTTCTGTTGACCGATGTCAAACTGGATTTCTCATCACAATGCAGGGGTCTTTAGAGAGAACACTCTGCTTGTGTCCCTCCAAACCATCTTATTTAAAACATATTCTAGATTATTCCAAGACAGAGTTCTCTGCCTGCCTGGGAAATCAGAGGTTTTATTTGCTTCAGAATGTTTCAAAACATTGACTTTTCTAGTTTTAGAGAGGATTTCTATTTCGATGACACTTCCGGTTACTTGGCTATTGGAGGCAGCGGCTATTCATCAAGTATTGAAGGATACTTTGGTCCAGTGAAATACTATCGTCTTAATGGCCTAGAGACCAGAAAGGTGAGTGAACAGAAGGTAACAAATATGTCAATATAGATCTAGAGTTACCTGTGCCTGCCTTTGACATTCATTTCCAAGGCAGTACTGTACCTTGGGTGGGCTATCGGTTATGATGCATAAAGAGTGAACTCAGATTCGCTGTTCCTTCCTCCTTGAGTCGTTTTTGGCCAGAATGCAGGACTATTAAAGGCAAAGGCTACTGCTGCAAAGGACTGTGCCATTTCCCCTGTCCTGTTAGAAATCTGTAGGTTTAAAACTTGACTTGACACTGAGCAATTGAAGGAAATTTTGCTAAAGCTTCGCCACTCCAACAAGCACAGAACAGGAAACACCTGACTTATCTAAATCCAATTAAATCCAATGCCAACTAGTGTCTAAACCATACTGCAACCAAAAGTACAACAACAACAACTTATTATTTATACCCTGCCCATCTGGCTGGGTTTCCCCAGCCACTCTGGGCAGCTTCCAACAAAATATTAAAATAAAATAGTTAAAAGCTTCCCTAAACAGGGCTGCCTTCAGATGTCTTCTAAAAGTCTGGTAGTTGTTTTTCTCTTTGACATCTGCTGGGAGGGAATTCCACAGGGCGGGTGCCACTACTGAGAAGGCCCTCTGCCTGGTTCCCTGTAACTTGGCTTCTCGCAGTGAGGGAACCGCCAGAAGGCCCTCGGCGCTGGACCTCAGCGTCCGGGCAGAACGATGGGGGTGGAGATGCTCCTTCAGGTATACTAGACTGAGGCCGTTTAGGGCTTTAAAGGTCAACACCAACACTTTGAATTGTGCCCGGAAATGTACTGGAAGCCAATGTAGATCTTTCAAGACCAGTGTTATGTGGTCTCGGCTGCCGCTCCCAGTCACCAGTCTAGCTGCTGCATTCTGGATTAGTTATAGTTTCTGGGTCACCTTCAAAGGTAGCCCCACATAGAGCGCATTGTAGTGGTCCAAGCAACAGATAACTAGAGCATGCACCACTCTGGCGAGACAGTCCGCAGTCAGATAGGGTCTCAGCCTGCATACCAGATGAAGCTGGTAGACAGCTGCCCTGGACACAGAGTTAACCTGCGCCTCCATGGACAGCTGCGAGTCCAAAATGACTCCCAGGCTGTGCACCTGGTCCTTCAGGGGCACAATTACTCCATTCAGGACCAGGGAGTCCTCCACACCTGCCCACCTCCTGTCCCCCCAAAACAGTACTTCTGTCTTGTCAGGATTCAACCTCAATCTGTTAGCCGCCATCCATCCTCCAACCGCCTCCAGACACTCACACAGGACCTTCACTGCCTTCACTGGTTCTGATTTGAAAGAGAAGTAGAGCTGGGTACCATCCGCACATTGATGAACACCCAGCCCAAACCCCCTGATGATCTCTCCCAGCGGGTGCATGTAGATGTTAAAAAACATGGAGGAGAGGACAGAACCCTGAGGCACCCCACAAGTGAGAGCCCAGGGGTCTGAACATTCATCCCTCCCACCACATGTTTTATTTAAATAAACTAGTTAGATAGATGATATAGATATAGATATAGATATAGATATAGATATAGATATATAGATATAGATATAGATGATATAGATATAGATAGATATATATATTTATGATATCAAAGTTATGATACTGTTACGATGGAACCATGTAAGCTTTTTTAAAATAAAAAAGTTGATGAACGTTATATTATTCTTAAGTATACTAATAATTTATTAAAATAAGAAAAATATATAACTAAATGACAGAATCCACACAGACAATCTAATGACCAGTTTAGCCACTTGGATGGAATAGTTTATTCCTCTATGAGCCCAGCCTTGGCTGGGGAGGGCAAGGTATAAGTAAAAATTATTATTATTATTATTATTATTATTATTATTATGTGAGAACTTTATCAGGAAGTTTTTTTGAAGCTTGCATGAATATGTGGCAATAACATCCCATTAGCATTTATATTAAAAATGTCTATCAAGCATACATTATACCCCTTTCAGGTGGATAGGGAGAATCTCGTCATCTATAATAAAGTGTTCAAAATAGGCAATTTGTCTGTATTACGCCGATCTGCAAACGTCTGTGGTCACTTGCCTGTGTTCTGCAGTAGGAATAAAAAATAGTTTTCCTGCATTTTAGCAATTTCTTAAAATATATGCAACGGTTTTATAGGAAACGCATACGATTACTACTCTTCCCCTCACCCACAGATTTCTAACCCTTTCTACAAAGAAGACATTTTGGAAAGAATTGACCTTTACTATCAAAAATGTTTCGCTGTCCAGAGCACATCGCCCAGGCATGGATTTGTGCAGAAACACAAAGAGCAAAAATGCAAGTAGCGAGACCAGAACTTGGCATCATGTAGGGTTACAGGATCTCCTATCATTTGTTTGTTTGTTTAATTTAAAAGAAGCTGTGAGGATAAGGCAATTGAGGCCAAATATGTGGAACTAAAGGTATTCCTTCTCTGCTCAATGTTGATTGAAATAGATATTTGTTTACTCATTAAGCATCTTTATGCCTCAAATATATATCTATTCTGTGCAACTTTTGCTGTCATTGTTTCTGAATCCTGAGAATCATATTTTGCTAATGGTACTGAGAGCTCACTGTTAGAGGTCTTTGAATTCCCGCACGGAAAGAAGGAATAATCTGTAAGCCAGTTTAGGGCTGCAATCCTAAATACACTGAGTAGGGAGTAAATTCTATTTACTTCAGTAGGGCTTAACACTGGGAGATGTTTATGTCATGGAATTCTACCCAATATTGATCCAGAGCAGATTCCAATGTATAGTTAGCAGAGTAAAAACTTAAACATGTTACAGGATTCCCCAAAAATAGACCAGAGGCAATTTCATTTCATCCAGCAGAGCTTTACCTTAATTAAATCTTTAAGGCAGATCTTTAAGGCAGCCCTGTTCAGGGAAGTTTTTAATCTGTGATATTTTACTGTATTTTTGGTTTCTATGGAAGCCGCCCAGAGTGGCTGGGGAAACCCAGCCAGATGGGCGGGGTACAAATAATAAATTATTATTATTATTATTATTATTATTATTATTATTATTACTGCTACTGAAGGCAAATGAGCATAATGGTCACAAATCCAATACGTTCAGGATTGGCACTGTCCATAAGAAATCCAGTTGCAGCAGACTTAACTTAAACTTACAATAACTCATAATAAGTCTAAACCTTAACACTATAGTGTACTATGTACAGAACACCACACCAGAAGGAAAAGAGAAAAGTGAAACCCAGACTCCTTCTGGCCTCTTATTATAGTCAGCATGACCTTGACAGAAAGAGATAACAGAGTCAGTTTAAGCCAGCTGTACTCAGCTTCTCAGGACGCGGGTGGCGCTGTGGGTTAAACCACAGAGCCTAGGACTTGCCAATCAGAAGGTCGGCGGTTCAAATCCCTGCGGTGGGGTGAGCTCCAGTTGCTCGGTCCCTGCTCCTGCCAACCTAGTAGTTCGAAAGCACGTCAAAGTGCAAGTAGATAAATAGGTACCACTCCGGCAGGAGGGTAAACGGCGTTTCCGTGCACTGCTCTGGTTCGCCAGAAGCGGCTTAGTCATCCTGGCCACATGACCCGGAAGCTGTACGCTGGCTCCCTCGGCCAGTAAAGCGAGATGAGCACCGCAACCCCAGAGTCGGCCACGACTGGACCTAATGGTCAGGAGTCCCTTTACCTTTTTACTCAGCTTCTCTGAAGGTATAACCCAAACACCATGAACCTTCTGCTTGTTTCTTTCACACAGAGAAACTTCCAGAACCCTCTTTAACTAAATTAGAATCAGAAAGATCTCTACACATAAGATTAATCCTTTCTGCACTAAGAAATGCAAACTGACAGTTTAGGATCATGCTGCATGTCTTTGGTGTAGTTGTATCAACAGTCTTAGGTTCAGGCACTTTAAAATCGACCCAGGCGAACACAATCTAAAACCAAAATCAAGTGATTTTGTGACGGCATTAAGTAATTCTGAAGTGGGAAGGTGGACATCTATATGTGAGAAGTTTCACAGATACAGCTAGGATAATAATAATAATAATAATAATAATAATAATAATAATTTATTATTTATACCCCGCCAATCTGGCTGGGCTTCCCCAGCCATTCTGGGCGGCTTCCAAAAAAAATTAAAATACTGTAATACAGCAAACATTAAAAGCTTCCCTAAACAGGGCTGCCTTCAGATGACTCGCTTTCATTTTCTCCAGGCCTTTATGAAAACTACTATCTGGAAATGATCAATAAATATGGAGGACGCCCCAAGGATGCAGCCTTCAGCTGGAGACAAGAACTTTTGGAGAAATACTACAACATGTTTAAACAGTTGCAAGAGACAGGTCTACAGTTATCAGGAGGTAATTGGAGATTTTACATCTTTCCTTTTCTTTATCAGTCACTTAACTTTTGCAAGAAACATGTGGCTTTTCAGCTTTTTCCTCTTTTGTTTTCGTCGTGATCTTAGAGACTGCTGGTTCTCCTTGGACCACATTTTAACAAACAATTGTGTTAGGAATAAGGTTCTGCTCTTACGCTCTCCATTGTGGCATACCAGCCCCCAGGGTTGTATATTAGTGGCACAGGGAGAAAATCACATCAGATGCCAGACCCAAAGAGATATCTTTGGCTCCTTCAACACTTTGTGGGGATTTCTGATACATTAAGGTAGATACTAGTGTTATGTACTGAAGTTCTCACCCTGGGCCAGCAGGGGGATACTGTAGATAGTTTTCACTCAGGTCCACATATGCAAATAAGGGATTGAGAGTGACGTTCAGTGATTGGATAGTTACAGAAAATGGTTACTGTTGCGTTTTAGTGGAGCTCTATATAAGCAGGCTGGCTGAACCCTTCAGTTCAGTACTGTTCTTGCCTGTGAATAAACAAGAGCTGTTTGAAGAATCGCTGTGTCGTCTGATATGTTCACCCACAACTTAACAAGTAGTATGTGCCCTTTGTGGAATGCGAGTGCAGTTTCATTTCTGTCACCACAAAGAAAATGAATGCCCTGCAATAAATAGCAAGGACTAAATTTGTTTTGGACAACAGATTCACTCCCCTTCCCCTGTAAAAATTGCCGTCCTTTTGCACTAAGAAAAGCGATAATAAATTACACTGGAAAGTGAAGGATAACTGCCACATGACTGGAATGCTATATGTATAACCTCTGTGAATCTGTGAAAGTGATGGCACAATATACATGTTACAACATTATTGGTGTATCTTGCAACCCCCTCACCCCCTTATAGTAACTTTGGATTAGGCACCGAATCTACTTAATAGTAAGCGTGTGGGAAATTAAAGCTACCTAATCAGAACCTGCTTGTTTTCACAGCCAGTAGTTTAATTGAACATTTATATCTTATGATTTTAGCACCTGAAGGCCAAAAGGACGCCATTTTAGAAATTGGGCGCAGCTTATTTGAGACGGCGGCTCAAAATCTTTCCAGAGCTGATGGCCTACGTTATATAAACTCTTCTGTCTCGTCCCTGATGGATTCCAGCTGCTGTGGAGATCACAGAGCGTCCTATGCTCTTGGCGTGATCTTTGAAATAGGATTGGGCAGGCCTGCAGACCCAGCTCAGGTAAGAATTTGGATGCCTCACTTTTGCCTGTGAACAGCTTGAGAATTAGCAATAGTTGCTATTTCATCTCCCAAGTCCCACTTTTAGGCTGGAGACAGTTTTTTCAGAGTCAAAGGTGGTGTTTCCACACTTCCACCTTTCACCTCTGATTGACACACTTGGCATCTTTTTCTATTTGTGATGTTCTCCGCAAGACAAGTGTGTTCTGGGTCCCCTTTTCTTCCAGAGAGTAGGACTAGGAGTCACTTTGGTCTCTGTTCTTCGACTCAAAATCAGCATAGGGCAGGACTGAGGACAGCCTATCCCTCTCAGCTCCCTCTTACAAACACACTGACTATTTTTACAATCTTGTTCTGATACTCCTTTCTCTCTCTCTCTCTCTCTCTCTCTGTGTGTCTCTCTCTGTCTCTCTCTCTGTGTGTATGTGTGTGTCAAAAGAAGACAGAGAGACAAAGGAATGTTTATTTATACATTGGGAAGCAAAGGTTCTGCTATATCCCTTTCAGCTCTCTTGAAAAACCATTGCTTCATTTGCCCCTTACTGGCCTTATTACTTTACATAACTGTAAGCAGAGCTGGCACAAGACAATGTGCCACCTGAGACCACATCTCCGCTTGCTCCCTGCTGCCACTGCCACCTCACTTCCTCCTCCTTTCCTGCTTCAACAGCATGGTAAGGTAAAAGGTGAAGGACCCCTGGACAGTTGAGTCCAGTCAAAGGCGACTATGGGCTTGCAGCGCTCATCTCACTGTCAGGCTGAGGGAGCCGGTGTTTGTCCACAGACAGCTTTCTGGGTCATGTGGCCAGCATGACTAAACCGTTTCTGGTACTGTGGTACCTCAGGTTAAGTACTTAATTAGTTCCGGAGGTCCGTATTTAACCTGAAACTGTTCTTAACCTGAAGCACCACTTTAGCTAATGGGGCCTCCTGCTGCTGCCGCGCCGCTGGAGCACGATTTCTGTTCTCATCCTGAAGCAAAGTTCTTAACTTGAAGCACTATTTCTGGGTTAGCGGAGTCTGTAACCTGAAGCGTATGTAACCTGAAGCATATGTAACCCGAGGTACCACTGTACAACAGAACACTGCGATAGAAACCAGCGTACATGGAAATGCTGTTTACCTTCCCACCACAGTGGTACCTATTTATCTACTTGCACTGGTGCGCTTTCAAACTGCTAGGTTGGCAGGAGCTGGGACAGAGCAACGGGAGCTCACCCCATCGCATGGATTCGAACCGCCAACCTTCTGATCAGCAAGCCCAAGAGGCTCAGTGGTTTAGACCACAGCGCCACCCGTGTGACAGCATGGCCACTCTGGGCCTCATTCTGAGGAGGCACCTAGTCTTTCTCAGAACAAAGCATTGCAGGTGAGATCATCCAGAGAGGGCCTGTGCCACTGCCGCCTGCGCAAACGGCAGCGTGTTGCTTTATGAAGTCAGCTGGAAAGTTTTGCGCTAACTTCAAATGAGAATCTCCTGCTCTCGCAGCAGAGGAAAGCAGCGTGAGAGCTCCTTGGGGGATCTGGCCCAGAAGGACCCCTTCCTCAGGATGAGGCATGGTATAAAGGGAAGTTCTCTTTCTGCACATAACTGTGGCATTATGGGAGAAGTATTGCTTCTTTTCTCTTGCATTCTGGAAAGTCTCGCTTATAATCTTTTCTCTGCTTCTGCACACACTGTACAAACCTGTTCTAAACACCAAGACATTCCCTCATTCCTCAGTTCATTTTAAGTTCATGAACAAACAATATGATCTGTTCTTAATGCATAGCTGACCACATCTACGGAACTCGATTATTATATTCTTTCATGTTATGATCAATCATTAGTAATTGTTTTAGTCATGCTATATCAATCTTTAGCTATAATTTAATTAGGAGGTTTTATGCCTGTCTAGTTCCAGCTCCGTTTCCCAGCCTTTAATCTATCGGTGATTAATGTTATATGTAATTCCCGTCTTGTACTTATGTTAACCAATCAGCAACAAGTTGCTTTGTGTTTGTATCAACCAATCAGCCACAAGCACACCTGTGGCAATGTTTGTAATATTCAATAAAAGAGAGTTCCCGGGGCTTGCCCCGGCAGACGCCTCTCATATGACACCTGCCACTCGTCTGTCGTGAATTCATTCCAACAATGGTGTGCCGGAATCGCTGCTACTTCGTTGGTGGGCAGCGGGTGGGTGGCAAAGAGGGAGGCGCAGTGGCAGTCGTGGCAGTCATCAGCCACAAGGGTGGCAGCAGGCCCTCTCGCTAATGCAGTGTTTCTCAAACCTGGGTCCCCCAGCTGTTGTTGGACTACAACTCCCCTTATCCCTAGCTAGTAGGACCAGTGGTCAGGGATGATGGGAGTTGTAGTCCAACGTTCTGAGAAATACTGATAATGGAAGGGGGTGTTCGCAACCCACCTAGTCTTCCTCATCTTCATCTGAGGCAGAAAGTCATGGCAGGGCCAGGATCATAGCTGTCAACTTTCCCTTTTTTTGCGGGACAGGGAATTCCCTTATTCCAGCGCCGTTTCCCGCTGCTATCCCGGATTGTTAGATATCCCGTAGACTGTCCCGGGACAGGTGAGGCTGCTGATCCCTTATTTTCGAGGCTGCTGATCCCTTATTTTCAAATCTGAAAGTTGACAGCTATGGCCAGGATTGCAAAAACCCCTCAGAGCTTACAGTTGCCGTTCTACGCTTGCTGCTATTTACAGTCATACCTCATGTTACGTCCGCTTCATGTTACGTTCTTTCAGGTTACGTCCCGCGGCGACCCGGAAGTACCGGAAAGGGTTACTTCCGGGTTTTGCCGCTCGCGCATGCACAGAAGCGCAAAATGACATCATGCGCAGAAGCGGTGAATCGCAACCCGCGCGTGCGCAGACGTGCCGCTGCGGGTTGCGTTCTTTTCATGTTGCGAACGGGACTCCAGAAGGGATCCCGTTCACATCCAGAGGTACCACTGTACTGAACTTAATCTATGGTTCGCAATGTAGATACTCTCATTTCTCTGGGGTTTTTCTATTGGCCACGATTAAATTTACGCTCCTCTCTTTTAATTTTTGCCAGGGGCTTCTGTACAGTTTGGTTGCAGCTCAGGGCGGTGATAGGCTGGCCTTGATGAGCCTCGGATATAAGCATTACCAAGCCATTAATGGTTACCCACGAGATCTGGAATTGTCATATGCTTATTATAGTGATGTCGCCTTAAAGACGCCACGTGATCAACATGTTTCCGAAGGAGACCAGGTAAAAAGAAACGTGCAGTTGAGATTTGATCCCCGTCTTTCTGATAATGGAATGTTTCCAAATACATTACTGGGAAATTTTCTGTCAAATCACTGTAGTGAATAACCCTCCTGACTGAAATCTGAAGTGACAATGCCTTTTTTAAAAAAAAGTTTTTATTTATACTTTTCAAATTTATACACTTCAATAATTTTACAATCATTTTAACATTTCAAAGTTTGACTTCCTTCCCCCTCTTTCTGCGGTTCCTTAAATTTATTTCTTAATATCTTCTCCGTATCCAAATTCATCTATTTTAAATATAAACTCTTATGAAACTGCAGGTTATTACAATAATCCTGCCAATGTTTTTATCTGCAATTTATCTGTAAATATTCAACAAGCCATTTTCATTCTTTTATAAAAAATTTGTTATCTTGATTTCTTATTCTTCCGGTAAGTTTTGCCATTCCTGCATATTCCGTAAGTTTTTGTATCCATTCTTACTTTGCTGGGACTTCTGCTTCTTTCCATTTTGGGGCAAGTAGCATTCTTGCAGTTGTAGTAAAAAAAGGTAAAGGACCCTGACTGTTAAGTCCAGTCGCAGATGATTCTGGGGTTGCAGCGCTCATCTTGCTTTACTGGCTAAGGAAGCCAATGTTTGTCCACAGACAGCTTTTCCGGGTCATGTGGCCAGCATGACTAAGCTGCTTCTGCTGAACCAAAGCAGCGCAGGGAAACGCTGTTTACCTTCTCGCCTGAGTGGTACCTATTTATCTACTTGCACTTTGACGTGCTTTTGAACTTCTAGGTGGGCAGGAGCTGGGACCGAGCAACGGGAGCTCACTCCGTCGCGGGGATTTGAAATGCTGACCTTCCGATCAGCAAGCCCTAGGCTCAGTGGTTTAGACCACAGTGCCACCCGCGTCCCATACTGCTGTAATAGCATACATAAATAAATTTCTATAAAATTTAGGTAGTTCTGTCCCTATAATTCCTGAAAGAAAGTGATGATGTTGATGTTTTAATCAGTTTTGTGGAGAGGCAGACAAAAAACCCTCTTGTGAGGGGCAGCCATCTTACTAGCTCCAAACCCTGCTCTGGTGGGAGACGTCAGGGAATAGCTTTGGTGCTTTCTGCATGTAACACATTGCTCTTGGGTGGATGCCATTTTTAATCAATATGGCAGATCAAAAAGTGACTTTGGTGTGACTTTCCCAAAAAATCTTTTGCATAGGTTCAGCTGCCTCTCAATATTTTGTCACTGCACTTCGCATGGGGGTTCCTAAGGTGGAGGGTCATACTTTGTGGCCATTCGGACACTGGGTGCCATTTTGAATCAAGATGGCAGACCAAAATGTCACTTTGACAGTTTGTCTTGCCATTCCATTTTTGTTGGCACAATTTCTTTTTTCCAGTTTTTAGCAATTAGGATCCTTGCTGGAAAAAAGAAATTGTGCCAACAAAAAAGGAATGGCAAGACAAACTGTTAAAGTATATTGAACTGGCTAGATTAACAGAGGCAGTCAGAGATCATACTAGACAAGAATTTCAAAAAGCATGGGGAAAATGCAGAGAATACTTCACAAAACAGTGCCCTAAAATTCATACCTGGACTTGTTTCGATTAATGTCTGCAGGAGACTTTGTGGATATTTAAGTTATAATTAGAAAAATCTTAATAATTATTCATAAAGGAAACAGCTTATAAGAAGTAAATAAGGATTCCAGAAACAGGATAAAGGAACTCTTTTATTTGGTTGTTTGTATTGTTGTATATGATGCTTGTTGTTTGTTATGTTTGTGTCTGATGGGGGTGGATTTCTGTGTTGGGGTGGGGATTGTGTTATGTTGTAAATAAAATTTCCAATTAAAATTTATTTAAAACAACAACAACAAAAAACGTCACTTTGACATGACACTGCTTTTTTGACATAGCTTTGGCCCCCTCTCAATATATCATTGCCCTACTTAACAAGAGGAATCCTTATTGGGGATAGGGGCGGTCTACATGGATACATGGGTGTTGGGGTACATTTTGAATCAAGATGGCAGAGCCAATAGTAGTCCATTTTCTTTGGCCTTCCTTAGCACTGACTGACTCAAAGGCAAACTGTCAAGAGTTCCAAGTGCAAGAATGGAGCAGAGCACTTAGACAGCACCTAACATTTTCAGTGTTATGAATGAGATCTCCTCTTCCCCTCTCTCCATTTGTCTGTTTAATGTTTTCTTTCTTTCCTAGGCGTTTGTTGAAACCATCAGGCTCCGGGATGAAGAGTTGTTGAAAGCTCAAACGAAAGAAAATGGCGACATCTTCATGTGGTTGAAGCACGAAGCGACAAGAGGAAACGCAGCTGCGCAGGTGGAGTTTTTGCTAGTAGACCTGAAAAATTGTCCTTTCTCTAGAAACTGAACTGAAGGGCAACTTCTTCTCACTTGGTTAAAATCGAGCTTGCGGCATGCAAAGCCGAGTGCTTAACCCACAACAGCTGGCAGGGATGCATGGTTCCACGCTGTATTCCAAACCGCACTGAAGGGGATTCAGATATACACAGTTCCCATCACTGCGGGTGGCGCTGTGGGTAAAACCTCAGCGCCTAGGACTTGCCGATCGCATGGTCGGCAGTTCGAATCCCCGCGGCGGGGTGAGCTCCCGTCGTTCGGTCCCAGCTCCTGCCCACCTAGCAGTTCGAAAGCACCCTTAAGTGCAAGTAGATAAATAGGTACCGCTTTATAGCGGGAAGGTAAACGGCGTTTCCATGTGCTGTGCTGGCGCTGGCTTGCCAGAGCAGCTTCGTCACGCTGGCCACATGACCCGGAAGTGTCTGCAGACAGCGCTGGCTCCCGGCCTCTTGAGCGAGATGAGCGCACAACCCTAGAGTCGGACACGACTGGCCCGTACGGGCAGGGGTACCTTTACCTTTACCACCACTGCAAGATACAGAGGTGCCTCGCAAGACGAAATTAATCCGTTCCGCGAGTCTCTTCGTCTTGCGGTTTTTTCGTCTTGCGAAGCACGGCTATTAGCGGCTATTAGCGGCTTAGCGGCTATTAACGGCTTAGCGGCTATTAACGGCTTAGCGGCTTAGCGGCTTTAAGAAAAAGGAAACAAACTCACAAGAACTCGCAAGACGTTTCGTCTTGCGAAGCAAGCCCATAGGGAAATTCGTCTTGCGGAACGACTCAAAAAACGGAAAACTCTTTCGTCTTGCGCGTTTTTCGTCTTGTGAGGCATTCGTCTTGCGAGGTACCACTGTAATATGATGAGCCTGTCAAAACAGCCCACCACAGAGCCAGTGTGGTGTAGTGGTTAAGAGCGGTAGACTCATAATCTGGTGAACCGGGTTCACGTCTCCGCTCCTCCACATGCAGCTGCTGGGTGACCTTGGGCCAGTCACACTTTTTTGAAGTCTCTCAGCCCCACTCACCTCACAGAGTGTTTGTTGTGGGGGAGGAAGGGAAAGGAGATTGTTAGCCGCTTTGAGATTCCTTCGGGTAGTGATAAAGCAGGATATCAAATCCAAACTACTACTACTCCTCCTCCTCTTCTTCTTCTTCTTCTTCTTCTTCTTCTTCTCCTCCTCCTCCTCCTCCTCCTCCTCCTCCTCCTCCTCCTCTCCTCATTTGTCTGCTTAGCTGTATTTTTTAGATTGCCATATTTTTCACTCCATAAGACACACCTGACCATAAGACGCACCTAGTTTTTAGAGGAGGAAAACAAGAAAAAAAAATTCTGAATGAAACAGTGGATGTATGATTTTTGTGGTTCATGGTGTGGCCACAGACATGTGATTTGATGGTGAGTTTGGGGTAGCCCAATGCAAAAATCCTGAGAATCCATGTGGACCCGTCCTTTGTAACCATGTTTTTGCGCCATTGCGGCCCCAGGCAACAATGGGTGCGTGATTTTTTTGGTGCAGGCTGTAGCCATGGACATGCTATGTGATCTGATGGTAAACTTGGGGTGACCCAATACAAAAATCCTGAGGATCCATGTGCTTTAAAGGAGCCAACCGGACAGGAGCCGCTTACAGCCGTGTATGCAGCTCCTCTCCCGCTTTGCTACTTCAAAGCGAGCCACGGAGGAGGGAAGGAAGGGGAACCATGGATCCTCTGCTGGCGACTGCAGCAGGACCCTCCTGTTATCCACAGGCATTCGCTTCATAAAACAGACATTTCCCCTTACCTTTTAGGAGTAAAAAAGTGTGTCTTATGGAGCAAAAATACAGCATTTTATTTTATTTTTTAATGTATCTGTTTATTTGGTTTTACATATTAAAATTTACACCCATACCACAACACCTTCCACAAATACAAGACTCCCACAAATCCCTGGACTTCCCTCCTCCCCTCCGTGGGTCCTGTTTTAAAACGTTTTCTGCTACATCTTTTATAGTAATCCAAATTATTATGTTTCCATTACATCTATAGTTCTTGTTACAACACAAGTGTTATTGCAATCCCACTTAAAACAGGTTTTAACTGTTTACAATGGTCTCCAAGATAAGTTATAAATTTTGCCCATTCCTTATTAAAGATTTGATCTTCCTGATTTCTGATTTTCCCAGTCATTTTTGCCATGTCAGCATAGTCCATCAACTTGATCTGCCATTCTTGTCTGGTAGGGAATTTTTAGATTACTTTAAGCACCACCCTTGGACTTACGAAAACTGGCATAGATTCGCAAAATTCTGAAATGGATCTTGACAAGTACACACCTGAGATTTACGAACATCTTTCCTTTTGTTTCAGCAACGTTTAGGACAGATGCTTTTCTGGGGCCAGCAAGGAGTGGGGAAAAACACCAAAGCAGCTGTTGAGTGGTATGCAAAGGGAGCCTTGGAGACAGGAGACCTTGTATCTCTCTATGATTATTCCATTGTGTTATTCAAGGTAAAATAGAGCAACTGCTGCTTTTGTTACAGAACGTGACAGCATTTCAGAGAAGCATTCTTTGCAAACCTTACATAATCAAAATAAACATTCCAGTGTAAAATGAGTGATTTCCACCACTGAAATGTACTCAGAGTCGAGAGTGGATTTCATACTCTTTATTCAGCTCATAGCGGTGAGGAGGAATGGAAGTTCCCCCAGAATATCTGCTTTATATACATTATTTACACAATGGGCCCCACGTGATTGGCTAATTCCAGGATTCTCCTGTAAGCCAATCAGGTTGCCGATTCACTTCCACCTGGAGCTGGATTGGGTGGATCCTGCAGACCAATCATACTGCTGCATTGTTCTAGGACCAATCAGACTGCTGCATTCTGGGTCCTGTTCAACTGAGTACATAACAACCACCAAGTCAGCAATCCAGCCGAACCCCTTGATTTATTTCTTCAGCTCATAAATACCAGGTAGCCTTCCCCTAGTACCCACCCACTTCCACCACAAGGTGGTCCTGTCTGCCCCCATCCCCTTGAAAAGTGCATCCCCTTGAAAAGTGGGATGCGGGTGGCGCTGTAGTCTAAACCACTGAGCCTCTTGGGCTTGCCGATCAGACGGTTGGTCGTTCGAATCCCCATGACGGGGTGAGCTTCCGTTGCTCGGTCCCTCTCCTGCCAACCTAGCAGTTCGAAAGCATGTCAAAGTGCAAGTAGATAAATAGGTACCACTGCGGCGGAAAGGTAAACGGTGTTTCCGTGCGCTCTGGCACCCATCACGGTGTCCCGTTGCACCAGAAGCAGTTTAGTCCTGCTGGCCACATGACCCGGAAAGCTGTCTGTGGACAAATGGCGGCTCCCTCAGCCTGAAAGCAAGATGAGTGCCGCAAACCCATACAGTGGTACCTCGGGTTACATACGCTTCAGGTTACAGACTCCGCTAACCCAGAAATAGTGCTTCAGGTTAAGAACAGAAATCGTGCTCCGGCGGTGCGGCAGCAGCAGGAGTCCCCAATAGCTAAAGTGGTGCTTCAGGTTAAGAATAGTTTCAGGTTAAGAACGGACCTCTGGAACGAATTAAGTACCTAACCCGTGGTACCACTGTAGTTGCCTTTGACTGGATGCAACCGTCCAGGAGTCCTTTGCCTTTTGCCTTTTGCATAGAGCTGGAGGAGGAAGCAAAAAGAGCAATGCTGGAAATGGTCATTTCAGGAACAATCTCTGCCCTTCTTATTCTGCAACTTCTCTGCAGTCTCCGTTATCAAGCCTTTCACGGCTTTGCCATCAAATGTCCTGACTTCTTCCTTAGCCAGTTTCCTGATTTATTTAAACAATCCTTTTATTGCTGGCTTTAATCCCCCCCCCCTTTTTTTTGCATCTTGTATTGGGTGCATTTTTGCTTTCCCTGTTTGGCCAGGACTTCCATTTAACAGAACTTGCCTCTGTGTGGAATTACCCATTGGTACACATTAATATCCAGGGTCCTTTACCTTTAACCTTTACCTTTTACACATTAATATCACTGTGGGATGAGGAGGTTGCATTTGCATGTGGAGGTCCCCAAGTCACCCCTCAAAATAATTCACAACTCACACATAATTTTTGTTTAAGGTTTTTGGCATAATTTTGGCCACAACTTTATTAAAATACATAATCTGTGAGTGGTTGCTTAGGCATTGGTTATGACTATCTGTCCTCCCGCCTGGGACAGAACTGACTATCCGAACTCCCTCGGAAGCCAGTGAAGGGAAAACAATGTTGGGGATCAGTTGAGCTGAGCAACAGTCCCTCACCGCTCACCCAACCAGCTCCCCAAGGCTTGCCGGCCCTGGTCCCATTTCAGGGATTGGACGAAATCATGGCAAGCCCCAGGATTCCTTTAACGGAATTCCCTTCCACACCATCATTGGAGGGGCAGGCCCAGCCTATCCTGATCCCTCCTCCACCAATTTTTATAACCAATGCCTAACAGCAACCTTACAAGTTGTGACGAATTGCTAAGTAGTAGGCAAAAACCAAATGGCCCCAGCCAATCAGCCAAATGGACAAAATTCCTACAAGGCCCCTGCCCCAACGGCAGACGACCCCATGACAGGCATAGCAAGGTCAACCGGAACACAGGGCGGGCGGGCAGGTGATCTGTTGCACTCAGCGAAAGAGAAAGCAAAAGCAGAGTGCCCCAATATTTAAAGCCCTTGGTCCTACCCACAACATTGTAACATGCAATTTGCCCCAGCAACCCGGCCATCCAATCGTTGTCCCAGGCCAGCACAATTTTACCTGCCTGGCAACAGAAGGTTGGCTTGGTAGACCCCACCGCAACACGTGCTCTCATTTCAGGGAGAACACACTTTGTCAATTGGATACGAGGTTTTTGACGTTTCATGAGCATAAAAGATATATGGGTGCTTTGAGGAGGAAAAAAAATCCATTTTTTTTGCTAGGACACCAATTAATCATGGGAGAATCCTGCACATTTGAAAGTTACATCTGCATTTTTGTCCCTCTAAGCTAATGTGACTTTTCAGTGAGCGGGAATAGGAAAGGCTTTGTATAATCCTGATTTTTGTATTGCTTTAGGGCCAAGGTGTGAAAAAGAACAGAACACTTGCTTTACATCTGATGAAGAAAGCTGCATCCAAGGTAACTTCTACAAAAAACAGCTTCTGTAGGGGAATTTGAGCTGTCCAGCACTGTCTCTTGCCTGATGGAGCGTCCCCTTGCTGCAACACAGCGACATGCCGTAATATATCTGCTAATTTTTAAGGTCCCATGAGATTGTTGTTTTTTGCTGCAGGAGTCTAAGGCTTTGTATACCTTTAAAGCACATCCAAAGCACATTTTTTCCTCTCAGAGAATTCTGGGTACTGTATCTTGTTGAGCGCTGCTGAAAATAGTAACCCTGTGAGAGGAAAACTGTTATGTACTGAAGTTCTCATCCTGGGCCAGCAGGGGGATACTGTAGATAGTTTTTACTCAGGTCCACATATGCAAATAAGGGATCGAAAGTGACGTTCAGTGATTGGATAGTTACAGAAAGTTGTTACAGTTGCGTTGTACTGGAGCTGTATATAAGCAGGCTGGCTGAACCCTTCAGTTCAGTTCTGTTCTGGCCTGTGAATAAACAAGAGCTGTTTGAAGAATCGCTGTGTCGTCTGATATGTTCACCCACAACTTAACACAAACTGCAGTGCCTAGACTTCTTTGAGAGAAATAATGTCCTTCGAATATGCTTTGAATGTGCTTAAGTGTGTACACAGCTTAAGGCAGCGACTTCTCCAGAAACTGCCAGGTACAGATGCAATCCTTGAAAGTGTAATGTACCTTAAGTTGCATTTAGGTCCCCTCAAATCCTGTGGTTGGTTTGTTTTTTATTTTGTTTGATTGTTTGTTATTTGTTTATTTGTTTATTTTTTAATTTACATTTTTCAGGTTTATACATTTCACTGATTTTACAATCATTTTGACATTTCAAAACTTGACCTCCTTCCCCCTCTTTCTGCGGTTCCTTAAATTTATTTTCTAATATCTTCTGCATATCCAAATGAACGCAATTTGCTCATTTATTCATCTACTTTAAATATATACGCTTATGAAACTTCAGGTTATTACAATGATCCTGTCAATGTTCTTATCTGTTTACAATTTCTCTGTCAAAAATCAGTAGACCATTTCCATTCTTTTATAAAAAGTTTGTTATCTTGATTTCTTATTCTGCCGATAAGTTTTGCCATTTCTGTGTATTCCGTAAGTTTTTGCATCCGCTCTTCCTTTGCTGGGACTTCTGCTTGTTTCCATTTGGTGGCAAGTACCAGTAACATTCTTGCCGCTGTAGTAGCATACATAAATAAGTTTCTATACAGTTTAGGTAGTTCTGTAGTTGTAACCCTATAATTCCCAAAAGAAAAGCTTCTGGGTTTTTTACAAACGTTATTTTAAACATCCTCTTCATTTCATTGTATATCATTTCCCAGTAAGCTTTAACCTTACTACAAGACCACCACATATGATAAAAATAACCTTCTTTCTCTTTACATTTCCAACAGCTATTTGATTTAGATTTATAATTTTTTGCCAATTTGCTCAGTGTTGGATAATATCGATATATCATTTTCATATAATTCTCTATTATAGTGCTGTAAATTTTATAACCATATTCCACAATCGTTCCCATGCTTCCATGTCTATATTATGTTTGTTTGTTTTTTAAAGCTGTTTAACTTCCTGCTTTTATAGATAGACATGACTGACCATAAGCATATCTTTATTATCATCCTGATTCCTAAAATATGTTAATCAGGCATCTCCCTCCATGCTAGAAACAGCCACATGAGACAAAAAGTTGCTCTTGCATCCTTGTTTGCTGAAATATACTCGGAGTCGAGAGTGGATTTCATGCTCTTTATTCAGCTCATAGCGGTGAGGAGGAATGGAAATTCCCCCAAAGTATCTGCTTTATATACATTATTTACACAATGGGCTGCACGTGATTGGCTAATTCCGGAATTCTCCTGTAGGCCAATCAGGTTGTGGATTCACTTCCATCTGGAGCTGGATTGGGTGGCTCCTGCAGACAATCATACTGCTGCATTGTTCTAGGACCAATCAGACTGCTGCATTCTGAATCCTATTGCTCTGGGACCAATCAGACTGCTGCATTGTTCTAGGACCAATCAGACTGCTGCATTCTGAATCCTATTGCTCTGGGACCAATCAGACTGCTGCATTCTGAATCCTATTGCTCTGGGACCAATCAGACTGCTGCATTTTGGATCCTATTCAACTCAGTACATAACATTTGCCATGCCCTGCTGCCCTGTGTAAGATATCTCTACATACAGAAAGCTATTTTTTTTTGGGGGGGGGGAGTTTTGATGTGAGGGAGTATTCATGTGACTCACCTGTAACAGAAACAGGGCGTGAGGGGTGCTAAAAAGTTACAATATGACTTGGGAATTCCAAAGATATTTTGGTTAATTTAGTTTTCCTTGTTAAGTAATATGTGCGCAGAATGGCATACAAATCATTAACAGTGATTGCCAAGTTCTTGTGGTTACGTTATGTATTAATATTGACAGTGGTGGCGATGCATTACCTGACATTTTCAGAAGGAAAAAAATTTAAATTCTTTGGTTTTTCCAAAAGCAGTTTATGCACCTTTTCATCAAACATAGTCTTGCCAAGCTAAATGTTGCCCAGTCACAAAAATGATAGCAGATTTGAATTCCTCGCACCCCAAAAACATATATTTTTAAGGCCCGTCACTGAATAAATTTGCAAAAATTACATTTCACCCCTTAAAACAATACACTCTGATTGCATCATGTCCTCTTTCCGGAGGTTTGATTTGATTGCTTGACAATTGGCTGGGAATAATAATAATAATAATAATAATAATAATAATAATAATAATAATTGTTATGTACTGAAGTTCTCACCCTGGGCTAGCAGGGGGATACTGTAGATAGTTCAGGTCCACATATGCAAATAAGGGATTGAAAGTGATGTTCAGTGATTGGATAGTTACAGAAAATGGTTACTGTTGAGTTGTAGTGGAGCTCTATATAAGCAGGCTGGCTGAACCCTTCAGTTCAGTTCTGTTCTGGCCTGTGAATAAACAAGAGCTGTTTGAAGAATCGCTGTGTCATCTGATATGTTCACCCACAACTTAACAATAATAAGAATAATAATTTACTATTTATGCTCTGCCCCTCTGGCTGGGTTTCCCCAGCCACTCTGGGCATCTTCCAACAAAATGTGGGAGATGTCCCCAGGGGTTTTATCTGAGAGCAGCCTGGACTTAGCCCCATGTCTTTCCATAAGGTGTTGGGTCCTTAAACAAAAGAAATCAGGGACTGAAACACTCTCAGCCTGAAAGATCTTAAGATTTCCCCTTTTGCTCCCTTCCTGCCTGCAGGGACTGCCTCAAGCACTGAATGGCCTCGGTTGGTATTATCATAACTTCAAAAGAGACTATGAGAAGGCAGCCGGATACTGGTTAAAAGCTGAAGCTATGGGCAATCCTGATTCATCCTTCAACCTCGGCGTCTTATATTTAGATGGAGTGTATCCAGGAATAACTGGGAGAAACAAAGTGAGTGTAAATGGTTTGTTTATTTACCTTCTGGTGATATTGCAGCACGGATAAGTATTAAACAACATTTTTCTCTTTGGATTCTCAAAATTTTAACAGAGAGGTGGCCATTTCAAATGGCAGTCAGTACACAAATGGTAGCTAATAACATCTGTTTCATTTTTTAAAAAAACTTGCATTTTTCCTTATGCACACATTGTTGACATTATAGAAAGATGAAACAAGCAAAAGTTTTATTTTTCTACTGCTTTCCCCCCACTTTGCAGACTGTTGCTGCTGACTATTTCTTGAAAGCAGCAGAAAGTGGTCACATGGAAGGCACATTACGGTGTTCACAGTATTATATTACAGGAAACTTAGCGAGCTTCCCCAGGGATCCTGAAAAAGCAGTAATGTAAGTAGTGCTAAGAAATGCATTGAGAACAAAAAAATAAAATAAAAATCAAATTTCTTAAACCAGGAATCATTGTGACTGCAAAAAAAAAAAGAAAGAAAAGAAAAATGGTTGCGTGTTAAAATCACCAAAACTGCCTAGAAATAAATTCACACATGACTCAAATTTTAGTTTGAGTTTGGCATAATTTTGGCCACAACTTTATTGATTACAGGCTGTGATTGGTTTGCTTAGGCATTGGTTCAGACTGTCTGAACCTGTGCCAGACTATCCAGGACAGGAACAGAACTGACAACTGCCAGTTGCAGAGATCAGTCCAGGTAAGCACCCCGGGAGATCGATTGGGATGGGTGCAGATCCCTAAGATCACACTCAGAATGCTCCCGGGGGCTCTTGCGCGGCCCTATCCCCCTTTCAGGGGTCAGACAAATTCATGATGAGCCCCTGGATTCCTTTAACGGAATACCTACGCAGCAACCATCGGAGGGACAAGTCACAGCCACGTCTCGTCCCCTCCATACACATTAACCAATGCCTAACCGCAAACCTTGGGTGGCGCTGTGGGTTAAACCACAGAGCCTAGGACTTGCCAATCAGAAGGTCGGCAGTTCGAATCCCCACGATGGAGTGAGCTCCCGTTGTTCAGTCCCAGCTCCTGCCAACCTAGCAGTTCGAAAGCACGTCAAAGTGCAAGTAGATAAATAGGTACCGCTCCGGCGGGAAGGTAAACGGTGTTTTCCGTGCACTGCTCTGGTTCGCCAGAAGCAGCTTAGTCATGCTGGCCACATGACCCAGAAGCTGTACACCGGCTTCCTTGGCCAGTAAAGCGAGATGAGCGCCGCAACCCCAGAGTCGGCCATGACTGGACCTAATGGTCAGGGGTCCCTTTACCTTTACCTAGGCAAAACCCAAGTGGCACCAGCCAATCAGCCAAGTGAGAAAAATTCCTACCGGGCCCCTGCCCTAAAAGCAGATGACCCACAATGGTATAGCAAGGTCAACACGGACCCTAAATATAGGGAGAGGATGAGATGGTTGGACAGTGTTGTCGAAGCTACGAACATGAGTTCGAACAAACTGCGAGAGGCTGTGGAAGACAGGAGTGCCTGGCGTGCTCTGGCCCATGGGGTCACGAAGAGTCGGACACGACTAAAGGACTAAACAACAACAACAAATATAGGGAGGGTGGGTGGGTGATCCGGTGGGCGAAGCGAAACAGAGGAATCTCAACGCAACTGTTATGTACTGAGTTGAATAGGATCCAAACTGTAGCAGTCTGATTGGTCCTAGAACAATAGGATCCAAAAGGCAGCAGTCTGATTGGTCCTAGAACAATAGGATTCAGAATGCAGCAGTCTGATTGGTCCTAGAACAATGCAGCAGTATGATTGGTTGGCAGGAACCACCCAATCCTGCTCCAGATAGAAGTGAATCCACAACCTGATTGGCTTACAGTAGAATTCCAGAATTAGCCAATCATGTGCAGCCCATTGTGTAAATAATGTATATAAAGCAGATACTGTGAGGGGACATTTATTCATTCCTCCTCACCACTATGAGCTGAATAAAGAGCATGAAATCACTTTGCGACTCTGAGTATATTTCACTGGCGACGAAGGTGGGATCCCGCTGAGCTGACTGCCACACACAGCACCGCAGCACCGCCAACTGCCGCACCGCTGCCTCGCACCGTGTATCCAGGCTTCAGCTCCGGGGCACAAGGAACTCAGAATGGCAGCCAACAGCAGCTTCTCGCCATTCAACCCAGCATCTGGAGACTGGGAAGCGTACGCCTCCCGTTTCACCTTCCTCCTAGAAGCCAAAGGGGTCACCGACGAAGAAGACGCCAAGAAGAGGGCGATATTCTTCAGCGTCTGCGGAGAGGAGACGTTTGAAATCGCCCGGGCTCTCCTTGCGCCTGAAGACGTCGCTACTGTTCCATACAAAACAATAATGGAACAGCTGAAGGGGCACTTTTCGCCGCAGCCCTCAGTGGTGGCTCGTCGAAATGCCTTCTACGCAAAGCGGCAAGCCCCTGGGGAAACCATAACTGGGTTTGTGACCTCTCTCCGCCAAGCCGCCCGGTTCTGCAACTTCTCAGAGCTGGAGAACATGCTTCGTGACCGCCTCGTCGGTGGCCTGAAGGATGAGAAGCTGCAACGACGCCTCTACGCTAAGAAGGACCTAACGTTCCAGGTCGCTCTGGAGGAGGCCCTGGCAACAGAAGCTGCCGAGAGGTCGACCCAAGAGGCACGGCCGAGCCTGCCATCCCAACCGAGGGTCCACCATGAAGACCTCACCGACGACTCAGGATCCGACAGGGAGGAGGTGCACCGAGTACAGCAGCGCACTCAAGCAGCGCACAGACCACAGCTGCCTCGACGAGAAGGAGGGAACTGCGCAAGCTGCGGGGAGAGTCACGAGAGGAGGACCTGCCGTTTCCGCAACGCAGAGTGCAGGCAGTGCAGAAAATCGGGACACATCGCCCGGGTGTGTCGGGCTCGGCCCACCCGACACCAGGCATCAGATGACCAATCCAAGAGCCCCAGGTCCCGGGGCCCAACGCACCAAGGCAACTCGACGGAGCTCACGGACTTCCAGGTATACCAGTTGCCCCACCCCAACGTAGAGAAAATTTATGTAGAGGTACAGATAGAGGGGGCCCCATGCCGCATGGAGCTTGACACGGGTTCAACTCTATCCATAATCTCGGCAAGGACCTTAAGGAAACTGTGTCCCACTGGGGGTCCCAAACTCAGGCCGGCCCCATTCACCCTCCGGGACTTCCAGAAACGTAAGGTCCCCACAATGGGGGTGGGGACCTTCAGGGTGCAATACCGAGGGCGGACGCGGCAACTGGACTTGCTTGTGGTCAAGGGCCCCTACATTAGCTTACTGGGATTGGCATGGTTTGGACCACTGGGGCTAGCTGTCACCGGGGTGAACCACACTAGCTTACAAGTGGACGTGGACGCCATATGCAAGGAATTTCCAGGGGTTTTCGATGGGAAATTGGGACAGTATACGGGCCCCCCCATTGCGCTACAGCTTGACCCCGCAGTACGACCAGTCAGGCTCAAGGCCCGCCGGGTCCCGTTCGCCTTGAAACCCCGTATAGACGAGGAATTGGACCGACTCGTAGAGCAAGGAGTGCTGGAGCCGGTGCCTAATGCTCCCTGGGAAACCCCAATCGTCACACCCGTCAAGCCTAATGGTTCGGTCCGCATCTGCGCAGACTACAAATGTACCATAAACAAGGCCCTCACGGCCCACGCATACCCAGTGCCAGTGGTCAGCCATGTCCTTGCCACCCTGGCTGGATCGAAAATTTTTGGCAAGCTGGACTTGGCCCAAGCATATCAACAGCTGCCAGTAGATGAGGCCACAGCAGAGGCACAGACGATTGTGACGCACAGAGGAGCGTTCAGGGTAAAGCGGCTGCAATTCGGTGTCAGCGTGGCACCAGGCATATTCCAGAATATAATGGACTCTCTCCTTAAAGGGATTCCTGGCGTCACCCCCTTCTTCGATGATGTGTTGATTGCCGGCCCCACACCAGAGGAGTTTGAGGACCGCCTCCGCACCGTTCTGCACCGTTTCCAGACGGCGGGTCTCAAGGTGAAGCGGGAAAAATGTCTACTAGGAGTGCCTCAGGTGGACTTTCTGGGATTTATGGTGGACGCAGAAGGGGTCCACCCGACTGGGGACAAGGTACGGGCCATTTGTGATGCCCCAGCGCCCAAGAGCAAGACTGAACTTCAGGCCTTCTTGGGACTATTGAACTTTTACCATTCCTTCCTTCCCCACAAGGCGGCGGTAGCGGAGCCCCTACACAGACTCCTGGACAAGCGGGCCCCTTGGGTGTGGGGCCAGCGCCAGGAGGCCGCATTCCAGGCAGTCAAGGACTTGCTTGTCTCAAACTCGGTCTTGGCACACTTCGACGAGAGGCTGCCGGTGGTGCTAGCATGCGACGCCTCACCCTATGGCATTGGAGCTGTCCTGGGGCACCAACTCCCGGATGGAAGAGAGGTACCGGTGGCGTACTTTTCCCAGACACTCAACACAACCGAGCGGAACTACTCGCAAATCGACAAGGAGGGTCTGGCAATCGTAAAGGGAGTAAAAAAATTCCATGATTTCTTGTACGGGCGGCCCTTCACCGTGGTGACTGACCACAAGCCGTTGCTTGGCTTGTTTGCCCCCGAAAAGCAGACCCCCCAAGTGCTGTCTCCTCGCGTCCTCAGGTGGTCAATTTTCCTTGCCAGCTACCAGTATGCACTGATTCACCGACCTGGGAAGGCGATGGGCCATGCGGACGCCCTCAGCAGGCTACCACTACCGGAAACAGGCCCTGACCCAGCACCTGCACAAGAGGTTATGAGCCTGGAGCTGCTTCCCGACCGCCCCATTCAGGCACAAGAAGTTGCACACCATTCCAAGAAAGATAGGGTCATCTCCCGGGTCCTGGACTGGGTGTGGAGGGGATGGCCCAGCAGCAGCCCCGGGCCAGAATTCGCCGGCTACACAACCCGCAAACATGAACTGTCGGCCCACAAGGGGTGCCTGTTATGGGGAAGCAGAGTCGTTGTTCCCCAGCCCCTCTGCAAAAGGGTCCTCACAGCCCTACACGAGACACATCCAGGGGTAGTAAGAATGAAGGCCCTTGCCAGGAGTTATGTGTGGTGGCCGGGGATCGATGGAGAGATAGAGGCCTGGGTCAAACACTGCCAGGCCTGCCAAGAATCCCGCCCAGACCCCCCAAGGGCCCCAGTCCAGTCCTGGGAGTCCGCCCGAGCACCATGGTCACGCCTGCATGTGGATTTCGCTGGCCCCTTTCAGGGGAAAACATTCTTCATAGTGGTGGACTCCTACACCAAATGGCTGGAAGTCGCACTGGTACCGTCCACTTCCACGTCCGCAGCCATCCGGGTACTACGCAGGCTGTTTGCAACCCATGGGCTCCCTGACACTCTCGTCTCAGACAACGGGACTGCATTTACGTCAGGAGAATTCCAAACCTTCACAGCGCAGAACGCCATCCGCCACATCCGTTCGGCGCCGTTCCACCCTGCCACCAATGGCCAAGCAGAATGCATGGTGTGGACCACCAAGGACACCCTTCGCCGCATGACGCAAGGGGACTGGGAGTACCGCCTTGCCACATTCCTTCTAGCACAGCACAGCACCCCCAGCTCAACGACTGGCCGGAGCCCCGCTGAACTACTAATGGGTCGGCGCCTTGCAATCAGATTGGACCGCCTTCACCCCGATAGAGCTCAGGATGAGGTAGTGGTGGGGGAAGGCAGGAACCCCCGGACCTTCGAGGCCCAGGACCCAGTGTACGCAAAGAATTTTGGGGCAGGCCCAGCATGGGTACCCGCCACAATCACCAGGGTCACTGGCCCCGTGTCGTACGAGGTGCTAACGGATGGGGGGCAATGCTGGCGCCGCCACTGCGACCAGATACGGCGACGATTCCCGGGAGAAAACCAGGAGGAGGACAGGTCAGAGGAGTCCCAAGGGAACAGCGGGGCAGTGAGGCCCATAGAGCAGGAGGGGCCAGCAGGAGAGGCAGAATCAGTAAATACAGAGAGGACCCGTGAGGCCGAAAGGACACCGGAACCAGAACCACGACTGAGCGAGCCGGTTGCACCAGACCAAACAGCCGCATCACAGCCAGCATCCTTGGAACACGAGCCAGAACCTGGAGCCCGGACCAGGGAACACCCCAGGCCACAACGCACACGTAGGCCGCCGGCATACCTTGAGGACTATGAATGCGACCTCCCGGGCAGGACTGGAACTTAGAGGGGAGGGGTGTTATGTACTGAGTTGAATAGGATCCAAACTGTAGCAGTCTGATTGGTCCTAGAACAATAGGATCCAAAAGGCAGCAGTCTGATTGGTCCTAGAACAATAGGATTCAGAATGCAGCAGTCTGATTGGTCCTAGAACAATGCAGCAGTATGATTGGTTGGCAGGAACCACCCAATCCTGCTCCAGATAGAAGTGAATCCACAACCTGATTGGCTTACAGTAGAATTCCAGAATTAGCCAATCATGTGCAGCCCATTGTGTAAATAATGTATATAAAGCAGATACTGTGAGGGGACATTTATTCATTCCTCCTCACCACTATGAGCTGAATAAAGAGCATGAAATCACTTTGCGACTCTGAGTATATTTCAGCAACGTTCAGCAGTATATATCTGTCCCTCGGAAGCAATTTCTGCAACCCCATTGGCCGGAACAAGTCCCATGCTTCTGAGGGACCAGTCGAGTATCTGTGTCAAAGCGGGTTCTCCTTCATGGAGAGCGTGTGTTACGGTGGGGCCAACCATGACATCCCCCTGTTGCTGGGCGGGTTAGTTTGGATGGCCACGAATTTGGGCACCTCCAATTGTTGCTGGGAAGAAGTTATTGTTGCAATTTTATTTGATTGATGGGGTGCTATATATTCCCTATGTGCAGCGTTGAGCTTCCTCTTTTCTCTGCGCATATCGGATTACCTGCCCACCCTCCCTTTATTTAGGGCTTGTTTGCACTGACCTTGCTACGCCTGTCATGGGGTCGTCTGTTATTGGGGCAGGGGCCTGTTGGAATTTTACCATTAGGCTGATTGGCTGGTGCCATTTGGTTTTTGCCTACTGTGTAGCAAATCGTCACAACTTGTAAGGTTGCAGTTAAAAGGTAAAGGTAAAGGGACCCCTGACCATTAGGTCCAGTCGTGACCAACTCTGGGGTTGCGGCGCTCATCTCGCTTTATTGGCCGAAGGAGCCAGTGTACAGCTTCCAGGTCATGTGGCCAGCATGACTAAGCCGCTTCTGGCGAACCAGAGCAGCGCATGGAAACACCGTTTACCTTCCCACCGGAGGGGTACCTATTTATCTACCTGCACTTTGATGTGCTTTCGAACTGCTAGGTTGGCAGGAGCAGGGACCGAGCAACAGGAGCTCACCCCGTCGTGGGGATTCGAACTGCCGACCTTCTGATCGGCATGTCCTAGGCTCTGTGGTTTAACCCACAGCGCCACCAGCGTCCCATAAGGTTGCTGTTAGGCACTGGTTAATTTTGTTTGGTGTAGGGGATGTGGTTGGCTGTGCCTGCCCCTCCAATGCTGCTGCTGCAAGGGTATTCCATTAAAGGAATCCAGGGGCTCGCCATGCACTTGTCCAAATCCCTGGCAAGGGGCTAGAGCCGTGCAAGAGCCCCTGGGAGCGTTTGGGGAGAGGTGAGAGCCTGACGCCCAGCTCTATTCTCTCCTCAAAAATGTTTACCCTTACTGACTTCCACAGGCTTGCGGTTGTCAGTTCTGTTCCTACCTCTAAGTGGAAACAGATAGTCGCTAACCAATGCCTAAGCAACCACTCACATACTGTAATCTATAAAGTTGTGGCCAAAATTATGCCAAAAACCAAAACAATTTTGTGTGTGTGATCTTTGTCTTTATTTGAGGGTGTCCTTGGGGTCCTCAACACACAATCCAAACTTACCCACCCCAGCAACAGAGAGTCTGTTGTGGTGACCTCACCGCAACACGAGCTCTCTGGGAGGAGAACCCGATTTTCAGTGACCTTGACGTTCCAAACCTATACTTGTTTTCTTCTTTCTTTTTCATACCCTGTTCATTGTGTCACTTTTTGGGCTGAGAGGATTTGCATTTCTGAAGCTTAAATTGCACATTTCATGGAGGGAGGGAGCCCTGAGTCTTACATTGGCAGTGAAGCAAACACCCTCCTTCCTTTCTCTTCTCCTCCAAGAAGGTCCCCATCTCATCCTAATCTGGAAGTACATAATGGAGTTGAGGGCTATTCTCATACTTCTTCACAATGTGAGGGCTGCTGGCAGGTGTCCGCCATTGCAGAGACGGGCAAGAAAGCAAGGGGCTAGAACAACGTGAGAAACAGCATGTTGGGAAGCAGGAGATTCTCCTAGAGTTCATTGATTTGGGTTGAGGTGTGTGCAGGCGTTTGCCTGCCACAAAGTTTGGCTGCAGACTTCGAATGCTAATGTTTCTGTTCTTATTTTCAGCTGGGCAAAATATGTGGCAGAAAAGAACGGCTATTTAGGCCACGTCATTCAAAAAGCTCTCAACGCTTATCTGGAATTGTCTTGGTAGGTCTGGTGCTTCTTTTCTGTATGTATAAATAATAAATTTATTATTATTATTATTATTATTATTATTATTATTATTATTATTACAGTGGTACCTCAGGTTAAGTACTTAATTCGTTCCGGAGGTCCGTACTTAACCTGAAACTGTTCTTAACCTGAAGCACCACTTTAGCTAATGGGGCCTCCTGCTGCTGCTGCGCCGCCAGAGCACAATTTCTGTTCTCATTCTGAGGCAAAGTTCTTAACCTGAGGTAATATTCCTGGGTTAGCGGAGTATGTAACCAGAAGCGTATGTTACCCGAGGTACCACTGTATATGCAAGAGGTATGTTAACTGAGAAAGCGAAATAACACAATGACTACAAAAGATAAATTAAATTCAGAATGGGAATTCTATATTTCTATGCTGTGAAATGGCCACCTAATAGTAGTTAAATTAGAACAATTGACTGATTTATCCTTTTCCTAACACTGTGTTCCCAACAGATGCAACTGCACAAAGGCCAAATCATTAGCTCAATACGAAAAACCCAGGGACAAACTAGATGACACATTTGTGACCTATTATTAGATCTCCAGTCTCTTAAGTTTTGGTAAATAGCAGCCATGGGTGGGAAGGCCATATGTAAGTTTCTTGTAATGTGGCAAATAGCCACTCCGCGTGAGTGACCTTTATTTGGAAAACCCTGTTTGGTGGTGGGCTGTACTGCAGCCCCGATTAGAATCCAGGAGCAACTACCCTTGGGGGGGGGCAGTGCTATTTGCTAAAATTTAAAGAGTTCAGATCTCCACCATTCCCTCAATTTTGCCCTCAGCATGACCTAAAACAATTCAGTGCTCAAAGCAGAAAAACCTAATGAACCCTCCATTATAGTACAAATAAAAGTAAAGGTAAAGGGACGCGGGTGGCGCTGTGGGTTAAACCACAGATCCTAGGACTTGCCGATCAGAAGGTCGGCGGTTCGAATCCCCGCGACGGGGTGAGGTCCCATTGCTCAGTCCCTGCTCCTGCCAACCTAGCAGTTCGAAAGCACAAAGTGCAAATAGATAAATAGGTACCGCTCCGGTGGGAAGGTAAACGGCGTTTCCGTGCACTGCTCTGGTTCGCCAGAAGCGGCTTAGTCATGCTGGCCACATGACCCGGAAGCTGTATGCCGGCTCCCTCGGCCAATAAAGAGAGACGAGCGCCGCAACCCCAGAGTCAGTCACGACTGGACCTAATGGTCAGTGGTCCCTTTACCTTTAGCTAAAGGTAAAGTACCCCTGGAAGATTAAGTCCAGTCAAAGGTGATTATGGGGTTGCGGCACTTATCTTGCTTTCAGGCCGGCGTTTGTCCACAGACAGCTTTCCAGGTCATGTGGCCAGCATGACTAAGCCATTTCTAGTGCAACAGAACACCATGATGGAAACCAGAGCGCATGGAAACTCTGTTTACCTTCCTGCCCCAGTGGTACCTATTTATCTACTTGCACTGGTGTGCTTTCAAACTGCTAGGTTGGCAGGAGCTGGGATAGAGCAATAGGAGCTCACCCCGACGTGGGGATTCAAACTGCCGACCTTCTAATCGGCAAGCCCAAGAGGCTCAGTGGTTTAGACCACAGCACCACCCTTACAGCACAAATATAATAACAATAAACACCATCACAGACAACTTTCTGCCCTTTAATGATAGTCTGAATTTAGTGTATCTCAATCCACATGCAGAACTCCCAGAGCATTTTCTGGCTACAGTTTGGTGAAACTCTACATGCAAAGGATCCATGTGAAAGCTGCAGATTGCCAAAGTTTAAACCAGCTGCTAATCCTTATCCTTCACTTTTAAGTTTTGACCAGTAGATGTAGCTGTTGATTCGGAGTGCCAACCTTTCTTCCCCAGCTCTGTGTAAAAGCCACAACCTATTTCAGATTGGAGGGAAGCACCAATGGGATCTTCTTTTCAAGATCTAATAGCATCTCTGCAGGCAGGGAGAGTTTTCATGACATAGTCCTAACCATGACCATGGGCTGGGGTCAGGGTGGGAGCACAAGCAGCTGTTTACAGTTTGCTTTCTTCAGATTAATTCAGCTAAAAGTGATGCATTTTGCATCATGTGTCATTTTTCCGAAACTCTTAGGGCCTAACTAGACATACAGTGGTACCTCAGGTTACATACGCTTCAGGTTAAATACGCTTCAGGTTACACACTCCGCTAACCCAGAAATAGTGCTTCAGGTTAAGAACTTTGCTTCAGGATGAGAACAGAAATCGGGCTCCGACGGCGCGGCGGCAGCAGGAGGCTCCATTAGCTAAAGTTAATGGAGGTTAAGAACAGTTTCAGGTTAAGAACGGACCTCCAGAATGAATTAAGTACTTAACCTGAGGTACCACTGTAATAGGAGTGGACTCATTTATCTGAATTGGATAATCCTCAAATTTACATGAAGCAGAGTAAGGTAGAGCTCTCCCCTGCTTTCAGCTTTTTCAGCAAGTTTTTTCTTTCTCAATGGAACTCTGAAACCAGAGGTAACCTCTACAGGGCAAAATATTAGGATAGAATCAGAGAACAAGGATCATCTAGTGGCAATGCAGGAATCTCAATATGCGTTCCCCATCCAGTTTGAAACCATACTGGACCCTGCTTAGCTTTGCAAATTTGCTATCCATTTTACTGCTGCACCACTCAAAGGGGAGAAGAGATTTTCTTAGAAGGGGTTTGTTGTTATTTTGGCATGGGTAGGTCGGATGTTCAACTGCTGCCACCTGCAGAACACTGTTGCACTTCAAAAGCTCCCCACCTTGTATTAGTTCTGCATGAGCTGAATGGAACTATGCCAATGTCATCTCTAATTTTGTCCTTAATTTAAACCCGTTGTCTTCTCAGAACCCTTCCTTCTCTTTCAAGCAAGGCCTGTGTTCTGCAGATGATTCTGTGGAATGTTTTAGGGTGTGTACTCTAACCTGTCCCATCACTGTCTCTCTGCCTAACCTACCTCACAGGGATGTTGTGATGTGGAAACGAAGAGCGAGTGTGGCTTCCTTGAGCTCCTCAGGCCTTATTGTTATCCTGTGTCAATTGAGAATGTGCCCTAAAACAGACTTAAGACTCTTTTGCTGTGGCACATTCCAGGAGGAATATCAGTACTGCTGAACAATCTGTCTCTATTCTTCTTCCTCTTCTTCTTCTTCTTCTTCTTCTTCTTCTTCTTCTTCTTCTTCTTCTTCTTCTTCTGCGATCACTGATAGCCAAGTAAGATTGTCTTACATAAACACGGTCTTAACAGTGAGTCCGTAAATGATTGTGGAGGCCAATTCTGGATCCACACATCCTTCCACAGTGGGGACATAGGTTTCCAGGTGGGAGATGATCATGGTGAGGTTTGGCCAAGCATGCCTTCCTCTTAGCATGTTCCACCATTTCGTCCTGAGTTTGAGCATCTTCAATGCCCATGGCACCTTTGGTAAATCGGGTCCTCCCTTAAAGAGGGCATGTATTGCGGTGAGATCTGGCAACCAAACCCTGTGTTGTGGGTGGTTTTGATTGAATATCCACAACACCCAATTGGTAGGTCCCTTGATGCTGGGTTCAATCAGGCCAATGGGACGCAAGTTAAATGGATCAAGGGACCTATATATGCCTATGCACGTGACCCAGAGATTTCTCTTTCAGTGCGTGCATCGGAACACTCGCCCACCTCTCCCTATATTTAGGGCTGTGCGCTTCACCTTGCTATGCCGTCGTGTGTCGTCTGTCGTTGGGACAGGGGCACAGCAGGAATTTTCCCCACTTGGCTGATTGGCTGTTGCCATTTGGGTTTCGTCTGCTGCATAGCAAATCGTCACAACTTGTAAGGTTGCGGATAGGCTCTGGTTCAGGTGATAGGGATGGGAGAACACTCTCGCCATCCCTATGTGAAGGGTATTCCATTAAAGGAATCCAGGGACTCAATGGTTTGGTCAACCCTGTGAGGGGGTTGTGCCCATGCCTGAGTCCAGGGGGGCATCTGGGTGGTGGACATAGCCTGTTCCCAGCTGTCTGCTTATCTGGGTGTTCACCCTAGGCTGACCTATGCTGGTGCCCTGGGTCAGCGCTGCCTGCAAGGGTGCAGGGAGTTAGTCGAACCAGAGCCTATGCAACCACTCACTTGCTGTAATCAATAAAGTTGTGGCCTAAATTCTGCCAAAAACCAAACCAAAAATTTGAGTCTCGTCTGAATTTATTTAAGGGGGATGTTTAAAGGTCTGAACATGCAAAGGCTGTTCTCCAATGGGAGCGCTCGCGGGCCAGTGTTTCCCAGTTATCAGTGTTCTGCCTCTGTTTGAAACCACTGTGCCAAACTATTTCTGAAGTTTCCTTGTATTCACCTTGCATTTCTCTTTCTCACACCCCTTGGGTTTTAGGCATGAAGCCCTGCTTTATTACCTTCTGTCTGCAGAGACTGGAATCGAGGTGTCACAGACAAACATGGCACATCTCTGCGAAGAGAGGCCAGTAAGTACCATATATGTGATTCCACACCCTCTTGTTGTTTTAAATCCTTAAATATTTTCCTGGAAGCATACTGAGTCATTCTTTCTCTCCCACATCCTGTGTTCTAGAATATGACAGAAAGATACATGGATGTTGACTGCATTTGGAGATATTATAATTTCTCGGTTTCTCAGAAAAATGCTCCCTCATTTGGTACGTATAACAGCCTGTTACAGATAGTTATTTGTGTGCTTTTGAGTGTTGCAAAATGACCTCCTTTTTTCTTTTTTTAAATAATTGGTTTTCAGATAAAAGTTTTACAATCATATATCCAATATACAAGGGACGCGGGTGGCACTGTGGGTTAAACCACAGAGCCTAGGACTTGCCGATCAGAAGGCTGGCGGTTCGAATCCCCACGATGGAGTGAGCTCCCGTTGCTCGGTCCCTGCTCCTGCCAACCTAGCAGTTCAAAAGCACGAAGTGCAAGTAGATAGATAGGTACCACTCTGGCGGGAAGGTAAACGGCGTTTCCGTGCGCTGCTCTGGTTCGCCAGAAGTGGCTTAGTCATGCTGGCCACATGACCCGGAAGCTGTACGCCGGCTCCCTCGGCCAATAAAGCGAGATGAGTGCCGCAACCCCAGAGTCAGCCACGACTGGACCTAATGGTCAGGGGTCCCTTTACCTTTTATCCAATATACAACATAAAAACAATATTCCTGGACTTCTCTCCTCCCCTTTGTGGGTCCTATTGTTAATCATTTCCTCCTGCATCTTTTATGATAATCCAGATATTTTACATCTCCATTGTGTCCAAAGTTCACAATTAAACTACGTGTGTTATTCCCATCCTACTAATGATTTTAACTGTTTGCAATTGGTTTTTAAGATAAATTACAACTTTCCCCCAATCCTTATTAAAATACTGGCCTTCCTGATTTCTGATTCCTTCGGTCATTTTTGCCAATTCGGCATAATCCACCAACTTAATTTGCCATTCTGTTCTGGTAGGGACTTTATCTTCTTTCCATCTCTGGGCGCAAAATGACCACCTTTTGGCTTGTTTGCAATCAATCAAAGATCATTGCAAAAGATCATTGATCAGGACCACTGGAATTTGTCATAGCCTGGGCTGCGAAGGAGGGAATCACCTACGCAGTCTTTAATGCAGCTGCTTCTTTCCACAGCTTATCTGAAGGTGGGAGATTTCTACTACTATGGATATCGGAATCAGTCCAGAAACTTGGATATCTCAGTACAGATGTATGCACAAGCTGCCTTGTATGGAGACGCACAGGTAGGTTCTTGCTGGTTGGGGAATGAAAGGGCTGATCATCAGAAAACCTGAGGCCTTTTCTGAAGACTCTTGAGATCTGCAGTGTCCCACAAACCCCTGTCACGTTCAGGGCCGTCTTTAGCATTTGCGCGTCGAGGTCCCCAAGACACTCCCCAAAGAAAAACACAATTGACACTTAATTTTTGTTTAAGGTTTTTGGCATAATTTTGGCCACAACTTTATTCAAATTACAGCAATGTGAGTGTTTGCTTAGGCATTGGTAGCACTAACTGACCCCGCACGGGGACAGCTCTGACATTCGCACCCCCCACGAAGTCAGCAAGGGTAAGTCACCTGGGGAGAGAGATGGGACTGGGAACCATGCCTCACCTCTCCCCAGAATGCTCCCAGGGGCTTGCGTGGCCCTAGCCCCTTGCCAGGGGGTTTCGGACAAAAGCATGGGGGAGCCCCTGGGTTCCTTTAACGGAAAACCCTTGAAGCAGCAGCAGCAGCAGCATTTTGGAGGGGCAGGCACAGCCAAATCCATACCCCTCCACCAACCAATTCCCAAACCAATGCCTAACCGCAACCTTACAGGTTGTGACGATTTGCTATGCAGTAGGCAAAACCAAGTGGCACACACTAATCAGCCAAATGGACAAAATTCCTACCAGGCCCCTGACCCAAAGCAGACGACCCCATGACAGGCATAGCAAGGTCAAGCAAACAGCCTAAAATTAGGGAAGGGAGGGCGGGTGATCCGAAGCACGCAGCGAAAAGAGGAAGTTCATCGCTGCGTGCAATGTATTTAAGAAATAGGGCTGTCAATCAACAAATGGCAACATCTAGATTTCCCCAGTAACAGCCCGCCCCTGCTTAAAGGATGGCCAAACCATTTGCCTAGCAACAGCGAGGTGTCTCGCCAGCCCCGCCCGCAACCCGTGCTCTCCATGAGGGAGAACACACTATGCAGCGCCGGGGTGCAAAAAAACGCCCAGTGCCCCCAGTTTGGGGGGTGGGGGAGGCTAAAGCTGTTGAGCTTTCTTGCAGGTTGTAATTTATGAATTGACGAGGGAGCTTCTTGCTCCAGGCCTGCATTATCTGTCTTGGTGAATTCTTCACCAGCTTCTCTGGCTCCTTGTCCCCTTTAAAAGCAAAAACGCCCAACGCCTTTTGCCACAGAGCCGTGAAGTGCTATTTGTTTGACTGGAAATGCCTTTGTTTTGCACATTGCAGGGGTTCTTTAATTTGGCTGTTCTCCTGGAAGAAGGCTATTCCATCCCTCATCACATTTTAGACCATTTAGGAATTGACAGGACCATCAACTCCAGTAATGCAAACGTGCTCCAGGAGCTTTATGAAAGGTGAGACTGTTCTTGTCCATCATTGCCGTCCTTAAAACGTTAAGAGCAGGTTTTTATTTAGCATGGTGTAAAATGTGAAGCAACAAAAATAATAGCAAGGTGCCATAAAATTGGCAACAACGTTAAAATGCCTAAGATGGTGGTCTTCGAAATGTATTCTAGAGCTGTTTAGGGCTTTAAAGGTCAACACCAACACTTTGAATTGTGCCCGGAAACATACTGGGAGCCAATGTAGGTCTTTCAGGACCGGTGTTATATGGTCTCGGCGGCCGCTCCCAGTCACCAGTCTAGCTGCTGCATTCTGGATTAGTTGTAGTTTCCGGGTCACCTTCAAAGGTAGCCCCACGTAGAGCGCATTGCAGTAGACCAAGCGGGTGATAACCAGAGCATGCACCACTCTGGCGAGACAGTCTGCAGGCAGATAGTATCTCAGCCTGCATACCAGATGGAGCTGGTAGACAGCTGCCCTGGACACAGAATTGACCTACGCCTCCATGGACAGCTGTGAGTCCAAAATGACTCCCAGGCTGCGCACCTGGTCCTTCAGGGGCACAGTTACCCTGTTCAGGACCAGTGAGTCCTCCACACTGAGAAGGCCTGAAGAGGAAAAACATTCTCCTTCCTCCTGCTGGCCTTTGACTCAGAGTATGGATTTCGCCATGTTCTAAATCACGAGGAGTACCTACATGCACAGAAAAGGGCTTCGCTCTTCAGAGTTTCCCTTCTAACACATGGATGACAGGTCTAGGGCCTGTGGACATGGTCCCACTCTCTTCCACCTCATGACTGTTATTACCCAGGTGAGAATGCCCGCAGGAGGCTCTGAAGCCACCACTGACTGAGAAGACCTCTTTCCAAAACACAAGATCCAAAACTTCCCCACAAGCCTAGGCAGCATGCTTGCTCAAAATTTCGTGCCAAGAAGCTGAATTTGACATCAACAGAAGTAGCTTTAGGACTGCAATCTTTAAGTTCTAGATGGTTGAGAACCTTTTGATTGTTCCTCAACTCTCATCAGAGCTGCAGCCATTTCCTCAAGCTACCAGAACAGCTGGTCATAATTTTAATCACAGTAACTCAACTAATAAATGAGAACATGTCATAAGGTGGTGGTGGAAGACCATATGATGGGCTCTTTGATGTGGAAGGAAAGTCTGTGCCCTATCACTGATGGCCCCAGTTAAGACTCAAGCCTTCTATCTGCCTGGCTTTACTCCTTCATCTGCATAGTCCTTGTCTGCTCTTGCGACAGGCTGCTGAGAGCCATAATAATAATAATAATAATAATAATAATAATAATAATAATAAATTTTATTTATATCCTGTCCTCCCCAGCCGAAGCCGGGCTCAGGGCAGCTAACAACAATAAAATAATACAACATTCTAAAATCATTTCATTATAAAATTAATTCAAATCAAATTGATGGCAACCATTGGGCTAGAGTTCTGTGAAGATTGCCAAAAGAGGGAGTCAGGCTGTGCCCTGGCCAAAGACCTGGTGGAACAGCTCTGTCTTGCAGGCCCTGCGGAAAGATGTCAAGTCCCGCAGGGACCTAGTCTCTTGTGACAGAGCGTTCCACCAGATTGGAGCCACAGCCGAAAAAGCCCTGGCTCTAGTTGAGGCCAGTCTAACTTCTCTGTGGCCTGGGACCTTCAGGATGTTTTTGTTTGAAGACCGTAAGTTCTTCTGTGGGACGTACCAGGAGAGGCGGTCCCGTAGGTACGAGGGTCCTAGGCATATTTTTTATTTGACATTGATGTCTTTCTTATTGTTGTCCATAGGTGTTGGAGCTATAGCAACCAAGAATCAATCAGTCCATGCACTTTAGCTTTGCTTTATTTCCACCTGCGTGTTTTCTGGAAGACAACTTTGCATTCTGGTCTGGTGCGTACAACTCCACTGTTCTTTGAGTAAATGCCTGGCATTTTGTGCTCTGACTAATACAAGCTTCTGAATTCCTTGCAGATTTACTTCCTGGGCTCCTTGTTTGTCTCTACATTGGTTGTATTTGTCATACAGTGTTTCCGGGCTCTGTTGGGTAAGTATCTAGCAGCAGCCATAGAGCTGAAGAACAAAATAATAATAATAAAATCACAGGTGTACAAGGCTTTTTTAAATAGAATATTCCATGTGTTTGATTACATAAGCTGTTGCTCTGTCCCATTTGTTTTCCTCGATAGAAAAAGGAATCAAACTAGATTTTTAAAGACTACTGAAGGCAAACAGGTCAAAAAGCCTAGTTTACTTTTTCACTACAGAGGGGACAGAATTGAGATTGGATGCCAGCATAAATAATAAAAACATGGAATGAAAATGTAGCCTTGCACAGTTCTGATTTTATTCATATTTTATTTTTATTTATTTCATTTTGATCCACATTTTGATCCATTTATTTACTTCATTTGGTTCACCCCTTGTGAACCAGCAACTCTTTAAAAAGGGACCACGTACAGTGGTACCTCTGGATACGAATGGGATCCGTTCCGGAGCCCCGTTCGCATCCAGAAGCGAACGCAATCTGCGTCTGCGCGTGCACAGGTCGCGATTCGCCGCTTCCGCGCATGTGCGTGATGTCATTTTGACTGTCTGTGCATGCATGAGTGGCGAAACCCGGAAGTAACGCTCTTCATTACTTCCGGGTCGCTGCAGCGCGCAACCTGAAAATACTAATCCCGAAGCTACTTCAACCCGAGGTATGACTGTATAGCCTAGCCCGATACCACCAGTAACTAGGTAAAGGTAAAGGGACCCCTGACCACTAGGTCCAGTTGCGACTGACTCTTGGGTTTCAGTGCTCATCTCGCTTTATTGGCCAAGGGAGCCGGCGTACAGCTTCCAGGTCATGTGGCTAGCGTGACTAAGCCACTTCTGGTGAACCAGAGCAGCGCACGGAAACGCCGTTTACCTTTCCGCTGGAGCGGTACCTATTTATCTACTTGATGTGCTTTTGAACTGCTAGGTTGGCAGGAGCAGGGACCGAGCAACGGGAGCACACCCTGTCACGGGGATTCAAACTGCCGACCTTCTAATCGGCAAGTCCTAGGCTCTGTGGTTTAACCCACAGCGCCATCCGTGTCCCTTCTAGTAACTAGAGACCTCCCTTTTTCAATATATTGCTTATATAAATTCCAGACAAGTAATTGTGGAACTTCTCGTGGAGTAATAAAAGGAATATGAGCAATGCTGAGGTTCTACACCTGTGTTTTCTAAGCTGAGGCACAGGGTTTGTTGTTTCATTTTGTTTCCCATGATTATATACTGTGTAAGAACTGACCTTACTCCTCAAAAGTCCAGAACCACTTCTCCCTTCAAAGGCTGATTAGTGAGCAACGGCCTCTGAGAGTGGATAGTTCTGTTGCATTTCCACATTGTGAGGGACTCAACCAACTTTCTTCTTCTTCTTCTTCTTCTTCTTCTTCTTCTTCTTCTTCTTCTTCTTCTTCTTCTTCTTCTTCTTCTTCTTCTTTTGACAAAGTAACAATCATACATAAATAAGAATAAAGATGTGCACCCCACCAATGAGACCATTCCATTATAACTACCCAATCTCCCAAAATTTCAACACCTCTCGCCATGGTTTGACCCCTTTCCATTTTAACAGTACAAATTCCACAAACGCCCTCCGTATCTCCTCAAAATCATTTCTCCTGCATATTCCCCGTATTACTTTAATGGCACATGTTAATTTATCCTTAATAGCCATATCCCACACCTCTTTATATCATTCTTCCATTTTGTATTCTGCTTGCCCCTTCCACTCCCTAGCTATCACAATTCGTGCAGCCGTCAATAAATTTGTGAGAAAGTCCTTCCTAGCCTACGAACTTTCCACCCCATCGTAAATTGATAATAATGCTACCTCTGGACTTTTGGTCAGCTTTAACCCAGTGATTTCTGTTATCTCCTTAAACACCCTTTGCCAGAAAAATTGTGCATCTTTACACCCTCACAACATGTGAACATAATTCCCGATTTCCTGGCATCCCCTGCCAACATAACACCAAATATTCCTTGTTTATTTGATTTAGTCTGACTGGCGTTAAATAAAAGAAATCAACCCTCTTTCATCAGTTGGGATGGGGTGAGAGAGGGGGACTTCCACAATTGTTTCTTCTCCTTTCACTGATACAAGCATGACACAGCTAGCTTGGGGGGGGGGGGCGAGTTACGTTATACAGCACTTCCTGTTCCCTCACCCAAATCCTGGAAAGGAAGGCGGATGTTGCCAGTATGGGTGAGTGTAAAGATTTTGTGCAGTCTTATTTGCAACCGGTAAAGGGACCCCTGACCATTAGGTCCCGTCGCGGACGACTCAGGGGTTGCGGCGCTCATCTCACTTTATTGGCCGAGGGAGCCGGCGTACAGTTTCCGGGTCATGTGGCCCACGTCCCTTTTGCAACCAGTATTTAACCTTTATTGTTTTTTTATTTTTTACTTGTGGTTCAGTTGCTCTCCAAGCGTGAGAAAGCCAAATAAAGCTGGTTTAAACCTGTTTCTAGTCAGTATTCAACTAAAGCATTCATCTAGATTTTTTTTTTTTTAAAAAAAAGGATTGTTGGTAGAATATTAACAAGACAAGATAGCAGGAAGAGACAATTTTCTTTACAACATTCATGTTTCTCACCTGATGGAACTGTGATTCAGTTGATTATTTTATAGTGTAATCTTAAGGTTATCTACGATTCAGATCAATGCGGTTTACTCAAGGATGGTATTGAAATGTCATGCAGAGAGCATAAATTGACATCGAGTCCACACGCACGCTCAGCATAAGAACTTGGAACCTCACCTGCAATTTAACATTTACCTTGCTGTGCAGAGTTTAATGACTTCTACAATAGGGATGGGATGCGGGTGGCGCTGTGGGTTAAACCACAGAGCCTAGGACTTGCTGATCAGAAGGTCGGTGGTTCGAATCCCTGCGACAGGGTAAGCTCCCGTTGCTCGGTTCCTGCTCCTGCCAACCTAGCAGTTCGAAAGCACGTCAAAGTGCAAGTAGACAAATAGGTACCGCTCTTGCAGGAAGGTAAACGGCGTTTTCGTGCGCTGCTCTGGTTTGCCAGTAGCGGCTTAGTCATGCTGGCCACATGACCTGGAATCTGTACACCGGCTCCCTCGGCCAATAAAGCGAGATGAGCGCCACAACTCCAGAGTCGGTCACGACTGGACCTAATGGTCAGGGATCCTTTACCTTTATTAATAGGGATGTACGCTGGCTCCCTCGGCCAGTAAAGCGAGATGAGCGCCGCAACCCCAGAGTTGTCCGCGACTGGACCTAACGGTCAGGGGTCCCTTTACCTTTATCTTTACAATAAGAATGGGGATGACAAATCCCCGATTAGTCCAGAAAGGAAAATTATTCTGCAATAAGAGGTGAAGAAGCATCAGACCCTGAAAGAGGTGAGAAAGGACGGAAGAGTGTGCAAAGCTATAAGCAAGAATTACTAAGACTGGAGTTAAAGTGTTTAAGCAGCAAGTGAGTGATCTGAAATATGTAACCGTGTTCCGATAGGTGTTTTGACCACAGTAGTAAATCTGGGAGGCAATGAAAGTGTATACCTCATTTTTGCAGACCGCTTAAACCACAACCCTACATGTTAAGTGCACTTTAGTCATTTATTTTAACAGGAGTCACAACTTAATTCCCATCCCATAGCTTTCAGTGGCTTGTGCTTAGCATTTGCTAGATTTTGCCATTAGTATAAGCTTTCATTACTCTAATGGGCAAAGGAGGCAAAGTGTTAAGTTGTGGGTGAACATATCAGACGACACAGCGATTCTTCAAACAGCTCTTGTTTATTCAGAGGCCAGAAAAGAACTGAACTGAAGGGTTCAGGCAGCCTGCTTATATAGAGCTCCACTACAACGCAACAGTAACCACTTTCTGTAACTATCCAATCACTGAACGTCACTTTCGATCCCTTATTTGCATAACTATCTACAGTATCCCCCTGCTGGCCCAGGGTGAGAACTTCAGTACATAACACAAAGTATTCAAGTGAAGGAAGGGAATTTGGAGAATTTGGTATTTGTTTTGAACTGCTATTAATATTGTCGTTTCCACTGGCTGTGACCTGCCTTTGATTGTTTTGGAGAAGGGTGGGTATGAAATTGGATAAATGATAACGATGATGCCACACAGACATTATTGAACACTGCTTAGAGACTTTTGAAAGATTAAGTGGTTTAGAAGTGCTTTTAAGCAAATGATAAATCATATGGGGAACTGAATTGACCATCAAATTTAAATCAAGAGTCACCATAAGAAATGTTTGAATAGGAATCCAGACGTTAAAAAGGGCAAAGTACACTTGACAGTTCTGCTATGCAAGGTACTGTTTAAGAAAAGGATGCTCTTCCAGGCCATCTGCATATGGACTGTGGGTTCTGTGTGCGAATCTCCCTACTGAATCAGGTTCCATATTCATAAAGGGTGTCTTCAGGATCTGGAGCTGTGTACGTAGTCCTCCTTGTTGGAGAGGTGATCTAAACCACTGAGCCCCTTGGACTTGCCGATCAGAAGGTTGGCAGTTCGAATCCCCGCGACGGGGTGAGCTCCTGTTGCTCTGTCCCAGCTCCTGCCAACCTAGCACTTCAAAAGCACACCAATGCAAGTAGATAAACTGGTACCTTTGTGACGGGAAGGTAAATGGTTTTGTGTGCGCTCTGGTTTCCATCACGGTGTCCTGTTGAGCCAGAAGCTGTACCTGCTGGCCGCATGACCCGGAAAGCTGTTTGTGGACAAATGCCGGCTCCCTTGGCCTGAAAGCGAGATGAGCACCGCAACCCAATAGTTGCATCACCTGAGTGATAGTGGGTGTGCTAATCTATAACGCTACTTTCATCTGCTGTATTATATTGTGTGTTCTGACAGTTGTTCATCGCCGGATATCACGAGTGCCGGAAGAGGCTGCAGCTGAACTCTCTTCCACAGAGGAAAATACTAGTGAGACAGGATCAGCAGAGCACAGAGAACCTACTGTGTCAAATAATTCAGAGGAGCATGTCTTAAATCCTCAGCATCCCTGCTCCAGCAGCTGAGGCATGCATTTTCTCAAAAAGTGACATTCTGATGTCTTCAGGAGACAGAAACCTCCCCTTTCTATGCCAATTTGGAAAAGCCCCCCCCCCTTTTTTTGCGACTTGGCGGGTGCTCTCACCATGGGAGTAGGCTATTCTGTTGTTGTAGCACTTCCTTGCTTGAGCTTGAAGCACCCTTGAAGGTTTCACCCAAAATTTGGTTGGGAAGGGGACAGTTTGATTCAAGGAGGAAGGACCTTCAGATTTAGTGTCCTTGAGGTAATTTATTTTCAGATTCAGAAATAGTGTGAACTAGAACATAATCGGTCCTATTGTATTATCGGGAAAGGGATTTCTATTCCTTTAAAATTAATCAGGGTTTTATTTTCAGTTCGGAGAATTGATAGACCTGGTTTGGGGGAAAAGGACTTGTCTTAATCAGTCGTAGTGTGCTCCAAAATCATTTTTGCCTTGGTGGGCTAAGGCTCCAAAATGTCATTCCAAAGACAGTATATAGGAATATTTTGTTCACCTTAAATATATACAGTGGTACCTCAGTTTATATAAACTTCAGGTTACATACGCTTCAGGTTACAGAATCCACTAACCCAGAAATATTACCTCGGGTTAAGAACTTTGCTTCAGGATGAGAACAGAAATCGTGCTCTGGCGGCGCAGCGGCAGCAGGAAGCTCCATTAGCTAAAGTGGTGCTTCAGGTTAAGAACAGTTTCAGGTTAAGAATGGACCTCCGGAATGAATTAAGTACTTAACCCAAGGTACCACTCTGTGTGTGTGTGTGTGTGTGTGTGTGTGTGTGCGCGCACACACACACACACACACACACGTATGTATGTATGTATGTTTGTATGTCAAGGCCACTGGTATTTCAGCACTGAAGAGGTATCTGAGCTTAGAAAAAGCTGCTTCTGATATTGCTGTACCCTATAAAGTTGTTTTAACAATTATGAAGATAATTTATGGGCAACACATCGAAACTTTTCTAAAGCACAAATTAAATCTACACATTAGTTTCATTAATACGCAATATTGCTGTATGCAGTTTAAGTGGCTTCTGGCTGTGAAGTGGTTTACGAATCTGGATAGCTCAGTTGGTTAGAGCATGGTGCTGTGAATGTCAAGGTTGTAGGTTCAGTCTCCCTTTGGGACGGCTTCATATTCCTGCACTGCAGAAGGTTGGACTCCTCAGGGTTCCTTGTTGTTGTTTAGTCGTTTAGTTGTGTCTGACTCTTCGTGACCCCATGGACCAGAGCACGCCAGGCACTCCTGTCTTCCACTGCCTCCCGCATTTTGGTCAAACTCATTCTGGTAGCTTCGAAAACACCATCCAACCATCTCATCCTCTGTCGTCCCCTTCTCCTTGTGCCCTCCATCTTTCCCAACATCAGGGTCTTTTCCAGGGAGTCTTCTCTTCTCATGAGGTGGCCAAAGTATTGGAGTCTCAGCTTCAGGATCTGTCCTTCCAGTGAGCACTCAGGGCTGATTTCCTTCAGAATTAATAGGTTTGATCTTCTTGCAGTCCATGGGACTCTTAAGAGTCTCCTCCAGCACCATAATTCAAAAGCATCAATTCTTCAGCAATCAGCCTTCTTTATGGTCTAGCTCTCACTTCCATATATCACTACAGGGGAAACCATAGCTTTAACTATGGTTATATAACTTTGTCGGCAAGGTGCAATTCTATTATTATTGTGCTTGTTGCCTTTGCCTGCAACGTATGAACTAGTATACAGTTGGGAACGACCACAAGTGAACGATGGTAACCTCTAGGAAGAGCACAGATGAGGGCCTGACCATTAAAACAGCCAACTAAGCTTCCATTTTATTGCGCCTGTTATGCTCCCACGTGGCATCTTGCATATTGTTATCAAATATTGTTTCCACTGAAAATATACAAAATGCAAGTGTGAGGCTGCTGAGTCTTTTAAGGGCAAACTGACATGTGAAACGGAAACGAGATTGGTCGTAGAAATTGCCATAATAAACGCTAGAAGATGTTTTGACGCCATTGTGACGACAATGGTGATATCAAATTGGAGATATTAGAGATGAAAAATGCCGTGCCAGCAGTTTATTGATTGGACTAAAGTAATAAAAAAGATGATAATAAGATAAACCTTTACCTTAAGTGCCCTGTAAATGGAAGGTGTTCCTGCAATGCACAAATTAAGTACATTATTTGTTTCTTCTCACAGTTTGGGTCAGGTATGCACTGATATTCCCGTCGCCACCTTTCCTTCACCAACTTCTTTGGACATTTTCCCCAACGTTTTACTGGCTACTGAGGTGTGCCTCCCCCCATCTCCCACTCCCAATGACCTGCTCAATTCTGCCAGAAAGGGCAGGAGAGAGATACCAGTCTTCCTTGCTCCACTTGCCATAGCTTGCCACTCCTGACACACCTGTTCAATAAGTGAGAAGGATGGGGAGAGGACCAGGGCTTATTGGAGCAAGTTTAATTTCAAATTCAGTCGACTTGGAAATAAGATGCTTTTATCTATTTTGGGGAAAATAGCTCAACTTATTTCTGAATGAATCTAATGGCAGAAAATGGAATGCTCACAATTTGAACTCCATACTGGTTCTCTCAAACTTTTACTACGTTGAAATGATTATATATTCTTAATATTTTAACAGATATACCTCCATATCTATTATCCATCTACTATGGATTCCTAGGTAAAGCAGGTCAATTGGTATAAACTATATTTACTTTCTTGGGCTCCATGATCACTGCAGATGGTGACAGCAGTCATGAAATTAAAAGACGCCTGCTTCTTGGGAGGAAAGTGATGACAAACCTAGACAGCATCTTAAAAAGCAGAGACATCACCTTCCCGACAAAGATCCGTATAGTCAAAGCTATGGTTTTCCCAGTAGTGATGTATGGAAGTGAGAGCTGGACCATAAAGAAGGCTGATCGCCAAAGAATTGATGCTTTTGAATTATGGTGCTGGAGGAGACTCTTGAGAGTCCCATGGACTGCAAGAAGATCAAACCTCTCCATTCTTAAGGAACTCAGCCCTGAGTGCTCACTGGAAGGACAGATCCTGAAACTGAGGCTCCAATACTTTGGCCACCTCATGAGAAAAGAAGACTCCCTGGAAAAGACCCTGATGTTGGGAAAGATGGAGGGCACAAGAAGGGGACGACAGAGAATGAGATGGTTGGACAGTGTTCTTGAAGCTACTAACGTGAGTTTGACCAAACTGCAGGAGGCAGTGGAAGGCAGGAGTGCCTGGCGTGCTCTGGTCCATGGGGTAACGAAGAGTTGGACATGACTAAACAACAACAACATATATATATAGTTTATACCAATTGGCCTGCTTTACCTAGGAATCCCAGGGACTGAAGTCTACAGAGGTTGTTGAGAAGTGTCTTTTTGAGATCTCCACCTCCACCTTTCCCTAGAACGCCTTTCTATGTTCACTGGAGAAAGGGAACTTAAACCAGTTTCCCACCTTCTTATATTCCTTGGAAGGTGCCCCGGGGCCATAGGAGACATTGAACCTCCTCCTCTGAGAAATAGATCTCCAACCTTGAAGATGTCAGGTAGCCCCTTTCTGCCACCACCTCAGAAACCTTTGCACCCTTGATAACTGTGGGACCAATAAGGGGGTAGTTTGGGGATGTATCAGGGACAACCACAGAAAAGTTTGGGTTCATATGGCCGAAGGCCTTCCCAGTTCTCTGGTGTGCCCTCAAATCCAGCAGAAATGTACATTACCCCAGAGCTGGAATATTTTGTTTCCAACCAGAGGGAAATGTTTCTTTAAAGACTATTGATTAGGGTTGCCTTGTTATACCTAATCTGTTCTGCCAAAGCACTTGTGTTAGCTGCTCCACAAAGTTCTGGGCCTGCAATTTCAGAAGCGTACATGTGACCACCCCCAAATGCTAATTTCAGAAGAGATTAAGGTCTAGATTTAAGTTCTAAGTCAGCCATACTGTGTTTTTGAAGTGAATCCCCCATTTGATAAGGGGCAGAAAGAAGAGGGCTTCCTTTCTACAGAGTCGTTAAACTGACATCTAATTGGCATTTTGCATACAGGCCTTAATTTAGCAATACTATCACAGTCTTGCGTTTTCGTCTGAGCTTGGGAAGATAACGGCCAACGTACCTGTTCCCAGCAAGATGAGTAGGATGTTCCTTTAAATTTATGCTAGGGTCAGGGTAGGGATCAATATGTACCTTCAAGTGGAGGGGGGGGGAGATAAGAGAAATTTAATCACTTTTATGTGAAAGAACAAGCTTAGTTTTCAGTTCAATGAGACCTTCTGGGAAGGAAGATTATATGACATTGCTGTATGTCCTGGCCACAATATTGCCCTAGCTCTGTTTGCTAAGCTAGAAGCACCAAGACTGTTGGGTAAACAGTGGTCTGTGTTGAAATTTGAGCCAGAAATTCAAGAATAATCCCCACCGTGAGTTCAATGGGTACATAGCAAGAGCCACTGAATAAGCAGGTCACACTTAGGAGCAGTCCTTAAGCACACTTACAGGATAAATTCCTGTTGGACGCAATGCAGTCGTGCCAATGACGGCTGGAGTTTATGGCAGAAACTACAGAATGAGCAGGAGAGTCTCCTAGCACATCAGGGCTCGCTTTCCACATTTTGAAGTAATGCATCCTTCAGAGGAGCAAGAGCATTAAGGACAGAGTCCAGAGTCTAAAGTGACCTAACTTCATCACTGACACAACGGAACAAATGTCTGAGTAAACATGTTTAGGATCACAGCACGCAGCCATATTTCCCAGGTGTTGTAAATGCAGAAGATGTCTCATTTCCAGGAAATCTTTGCTTTCCAGCATTCAGACTCCTATGACTGGACAGCTACAATTCTTGTCCCATGAGGTGTCAGCGGCCGTGCTTGTTCTGCTTTGCGGATTGTACTTGATTATTAGATATAGATTGCTATAAATACGTACTGAAAGTGACATTGGAATAGAGGTGATAATATTGCAAAATACTTGTTTACAACCCTACTAATCATAGAACAGATATCTTAAGCTCCTGTGGTTTGGGGTCCATGGATGAGAAACTGAGTACAGTCGTACCTTGGTTGTCAAATGCCCTGGAACTCAGACGTTTTGGCTCCCAAACACCACAAACCCAGAAGAGATTGTTCCGCTTTGCAAGCGTTCTTTTTGGAACCCAAACATCCGACAGGGCTTCTGCGGCTTCTGATTGGCTGCAGGAGAACTCCCATTGCTCAGTCCCTGCTCCTGCCAACCCAGCAGTTCAAAAGCACGTCAAAGTGCAAGTAGATAAATAGGTACCGCTCCAGCGGCAAGGTAAATGGCGTTTCCGTGCGCTGCTCTGGTTCGCCAGAAGCAGCTTAGTCCAGCTGGCCACATGACCCAGAAGCTGTACGCTGGCTCCCTCGGCCAATAAAGCGTGATTTGGTTTACAAACGTTTTGGAAGTCAAATGGACTTCCAGAACAGATTCCATTCGACTTCCAAGGTGCGACTGTAATACGCAAATGGTCAGCCACAAGTCTGCTCACCTTATCTGATGGGCAGTGTTGCGGCTGCGCCATGGGCCCTGCAGTGATCTGGCGAGGGCGCCGGGGTTTGGTTGCCTGCTGGCAATTGGCATGAGCAGGCAGGCTTTCCCGGGGGTGGGGGGAGAGGTGGGCTTGACTAGTCAACCAGCGCCACCTGGGCCCACTCCTTGGGAGCTAAATTGCAGCCCAGCTTGGCAGTCCCTCCCCTGCCCCTTTTCCCCGCCAGATTCCCCACTGTCCCTCCCTTTAATTTTGCTGCGGTTCATACTACAACCTTGCTATGGATCACATCGGCTGCCATATTTGAGGCAAGGTAGGATTTTTTTGCTAGTGTGGTGTAGTGGTTAAGAGCAGTGGACTCATAATCTGGTGAACTGGGTTCGATTCCCTGCTCCTCCACATGCAGCTGCTGGGTGACCTTGGGCTAGTCACACTTCTCTGAAGTCTCTCAGCCCCATTAACCTCACAGAGCATTTGGTGTGAGGGAGGAAGGGAAAGGAGATTGTGAGCCACTTTGAGACTCCTTAGGGTAGCGATAAAGCGGGATATCAAATCCAAACTCTTCTTCTTCAAATGGGCACCTGCCATTTTGTTGTTGCCTACCTCCTAGCAATCATCACAACTTTGTGAGGTTAGGCCTTGGTCTTGGCTGGAGGGGAGGTTGTAGCCTTTGCCTGCCCCTAATCCACATTTATGCTGTCACTACTGTCTTCTCTGAACCCAGTCACATGCAGAGAAGGCTGGGTCTGCCACCTGAGGCTCACATGTTCTCATGGGTGGCCTTGCCCAGCCCATCTCCCGTCAAAAGGTTCAAGCTTCCAATAATGTGTGTCAAAAATGTGAATTCAACAAAAACTTGCTAATAAAGGAATTACCTGGAATAACACTTACCCACGTTGTTACATTAATTCAGTACTATTTAAGCTGAGAATGAGCCATCCAGAGGTGATTTCATGTTGATTCAGATCAATCTCATTTTCTCAAGTATCTTATCGATGTTCTTCCTTTTACAGACCTGTTGTGGGTAATAATTTTTTAAAAGGGGAACTCCATTTCCAACGAATTTCAGGTCTTCATAGCAGTGTGGTGAACATAAATCCTAGTAGATTAGCACTTGGTGTCCTACATGTTTTATTTGACTTTGCACAAGGTCATTTTAAAGTGTAGACCGATCAAAGTGATTAACTATTCTTCTATTGCTTCTCCTAAAGTCAACAGCATCCAGTTATGTAAAAATACATCATCCGACCCAAAGCTTAGTTTTCAGTTCACTTGAGACATTCTGGGAAGGAAGATTAAGACAGGGTGTGTATTCTGGCAACACTATTGCTCCCAGCTCTATTTGCTAAGCTAGAAGCATCAAGGATGTTAGGCAAACAGGGTCTGTGTTGAAGTCCAAGTCAGAAGTTCAAGAATAATCCCCACAGTGAGGGGAAGTTCAATGGGTACATGTGCTTTCAGTCCGTAAAAAGCAAGCCCCACTGAATACAGTGGGTCACGCTCCAAGGCTGCAGGGGAATCCTGTTGAACACAATTTACTGGTGCCACTAAGGGCAGGGCTTGAGGGCAGAAGTCCAGGGTCACACTCAGCAGAATGAAAAGGAGGGTCTCCAGGGCTGGCTTAGCACATTTGGAAGTAAGTGAAGTAGTGCAGTTTACCATCGTAAAAGCGGAGGGGGAGCAAGAGCATTAAATGACCTACCATATTTTTCGCTCTATAGGACGCACTTTTTCCCCTCCAAAAATTAAGGGGAAATGTGTGTGCGTCCAATGGAGCGAATGCAGGCTCCTTGGCTTCAGTGATATCAACGCGAAGCCTCCGAAGCGCAGAGGGAGCGCTCCCTCCGCACTCCGGAGGCTTGACGTTGCTTTCGCTGAAGCCTGGAGAGCAAGAGGGGTTGGTGCGCACTCACCCCTCTCGCTCTCCAGGCTTCAGGGATAGCCGCCTGAAGCCTCCGGAGTGCAGCGGGACATCCTGCTGCGCTCTGGAGGCTTCGGGTTCCTTTTGCTGAAGCCGGGAGAGCAAGACTCTCCTGGCTTCAGCAGAGAGGGAGAGCTGCGCAGCGCCCCTTCAGCAAAGCGGGAGGAGAAATGGAAGGGTTTCCGTTTCTCCTGCCACTTCACTGAAGGGGCGCTGAGCAGAGAGGGGGAGAATTTTTTTTCTTGTTCTCCCCCTCTAAAACAAGGTGCGTCCTATGGTCGGGTGTGTCCTATAGAGCGAAAAATACGGTAACTAAAATTGCCTAACTGCAATCACTGACACAATGGAACAAATGTCTGAGTAAATGTGTAAATATGCTTCTCGGGTGTTATAAATGTAGAAAAAGTTCTATTTCCAGGAAATATTTGCTTTCCAGCATTGAAGCTATGATTGGGAAAGCACACTGTCCACCCACTGATTCCAGTCCTGCCCTCTGAAGCAAGAGAGAACAATTCTGTATATTTGGCAACCTTCTTCATGTCTTCCCTGTCTTCTGCATTCTAAACATACCCAGGCTAAATTGTGATGCCTGGAACATTGCAGTCCGGTGGTCCAGAAGATTCGCCTCTGCCTTGCCTACACCATGTTGAATGCTCTGCCAGTTGAGTGTTGAGGTCCCCAAGACACCCCTACCCCAATAACTCACACATCACACAGAATTTTTGTTTAAGGTTTTTGGCATAATTTTGGCCACAACTTTATTAACATACATGGATGTGAGTGGTTGCTTAGGCATTGGTTAGGACTATCTGTCCCCCCGCCTTGGGGACAGAATTGACTTCCGGATTCCAGTGAAAGTCAGTGAGGGGAAACAATATTGGGGAGACACTGGAGCTGCGCCACAAGCCCTCACCTTCTCCCCGCATGCTCCCAGGGGCTTACGCGGCCCAAACCTGATTCCAGGGATTTGGATGGAAGCATGGCAAGCCCCTGAATTCCTTTAATGGAATTCCCTTGCAGCAGCAGCATTGGAGGGGCAGGCCCAGCCAATCCTTACCCCTCCTCCAACCAATTTTAACCAATGCCTAACCGCAACCTTACAAGTTGTGACGATTTGCTATGCAGTAGGCAAAAACCAAATGGCACCAGCCAATCAGCCAAATGGACAAAATTCCTACCAGTCCCCTGCCCCAAGGCAGATGACCCCATGACAGGCATAGCAAGGTCAATGCACAAGACCCAAATTAAGTGAGGGCGGGCGGGTGATCCGAAGCATGCAGCGAAAGAGAAAGCAGATTGCTGTGTGCACGGCTTAAAAAACCTCTGTTCCCACTCCCAAATTTGCAACATCAAAATTACCCCAGTAACTCAGGATACCAATCCCTGCCAGGGCCAACCATCCCAAACATGCCTAGCAACAGCAGGGTGTCTTGCCTGGCCTCCACCACAACACGTGCTCTCTTTTAATGAGAACACGCTTTTTCAGCTTCTTTTCATACCTTCTTTGATCTGCCGCATTGTTTTTTCTGCTTGGGTGTATGGGGTCTTAGGGGAGGAATGGTATCTCTGGTAGGGGACATATCATGCTCCTTCTGTCCACCTTTGGTCCCCACCCTGTACTAGGCTCTCACCTGTGGCTCCAAGAAGCTGTCAGCATGCAGCCGCCGCCACACCCCTGTCAAAACGGCTTCGACTGGCTGGCTAAACCAGGTGAGGGTAGCTGGTGGATCTCAAACCCTCAGTGAGTGAAGGGCTTTCCCTGCATGCGAAGACAGGCTCTGGTGGATTGAGCAAACAAGACCGAAAGTGGATCCCAATGGTCAAGAAGGTGGTTTCTGCACATGCTGAAGAGGGAAGTGAGGGGCAGAGGGGGCTTGTCAAACTGGGAAGGTAGCCTATCTAGCAGAAGGAAAACTCTGACCCTAAACCTCATCCTCTCATTTGTAAGAAAGGCTTTGGGAGTAAGCCCTGGGTAAAAATCTGTACCCACTGTGTGAGTATCTGGAGGCGGTTGGAGGATGGATGGCGGCTAACAGATTGAGGTTGAATCCTGACAAGACAGAAGTGCTGTTTTTCGGGGACAGGAGGCGGGCGGGTGTGGAGGACTCCTGGTCCTGAATGGGGTAACTGTGCCCCTGAAGGACCAGGTGCGCAGCCTGGGAGTCATTCTGGACTCACAGCTGTCCATGGAGGCGCAGGTCAATTCTATGTCCAGGGCAGCTGTTTACCACCTCCATCTGGTACACAGGCTGAGACCCTACCTGCCCGCAGACTGTCTTGCCAGAGTGATGCATGCTCTGGTTATCTCTCGCTTGGACTACTGCAATGCGCTCTACGTAGGGCTACCATTGAAGGTGACCTGGAAACAACAACTAATCCAGAATGCGGCAGCTAGACTGGTGACTGGGAGCGGCCGCCGAGACCATATAACACCGGTCTTGAAAGACCTACACTGGCTCCCAGTACGTTTCCGAGCACAATTCAAAGTGTTGGTGCTGACCTTTAAAGCCCTAAGTGGCCTCAGTCCAGTATATCTGAAGGAGCGTCTACACCTCCATCGTTCTGCCCGGACACTGAGGTCCAGCGCTGAGGTTCCCTCACTGCGAGAAGCCCCAAGTTACAGGGAAGCAGGCAGAGGGCCTTCTCGGTAGTGGCACCCACCCTGTGGAATGCCCTCCCACCAAATGTCAAAGAGAAAAATAACTACCAAACTTTTAGAAGACATCTGAAGGCAGTCCTGTTTAGGGAAGCCTTTAATGTTTAATAGGTTATTGTATTTTAGTGTTTTGTTGGAAGCCGCCCAGAGTGGCTGGGGAAACCCAGCCAGATGGGCGGGGTATAAATTATTATTATTATTATTATTATTATTATTATTATTATTATTATTAAAGGCACAATGTAAAATGTGTTAAGTATGTACACCAGAGCTTGCCTCTTGTCCTCTCTGCTGCTTGAGCTACCTGGCTGTTCACCCGGAGCAAAGCTAACCCGGTGAGGATGGAACTGTTTCTTTCTGTTCTTGACGCTAAATGAGGGAAGCCCAACTCTCACAAGTAAAGTGCCCAGTGGCATTCAAAGTACTTCTTCTTTTGTTTAATTGCTGTTGGCAAATAAGATAATTTATAGTGCACTTCAGATTCCAGATAATTTATCGTGCAATTCAGGTTCTTTTACAACCGTTTAATTGCAAGAATGGCCTCTGCCAAAGAAGTTTCAACTTTCCTTCCCTGATATATGTCTCAGTTTATTTAAAAGGAAATCATAGTCCCTTGTGTTGAGACAGCTGCTGGCTTAGAATTTTTCATCGAACTGTCACATTTGTGCAAACATCTCAATATTATTTTAATTTCTCTAATTTTAGTTTCTCTTTAGTCTGATGGTGAATACATTTAGCTTGCATTTGGGGTTTTAGTTTTCATATGATTCTGTCAGTGCCAATGGATGTTGTTTTATGGATGATTGGCTTCATTATTTTGATTTTTTTGGTAAAGTTTATTATTATTATTATTATTATTATTATTTCATTTTATAATGTATATAAAACAGAGAGAACAATTCTAACAACAGATGAAAATTAAAAGATGCAAAACAAAACTGTAAAATAGGCACATAGAATAAGTTGTTGCAACATGAGTTTAAATAACAAAGTCCAAGTAATGACCGCTCCCCACATTAAATGGGGGGGGCGCCCTTTGCGTGGTCGTGCGCAGCACCCTGGACCCTATGCGGCACCATTAGCACAGGCTTGGCTTTGCCTTCCCCAGGTGGGATACCTGGAGGTCTCTGCCTACCTCAGCCAGTTGCCCAATCCCGCCTGGGGAGACGTTGCCAAGGTGATCAGGCCAGGTAGGGGGAAGGACTACCTGCCCACACAATAGGGGAGGATCTTACCTGGGAATCCTCACTTGGCTCCAGAGCTTCTCCCATCCTACCCACCCTCAGTTAAGACTTCTTTTGCAGGTTAACCTTTTCTCCACAGGTACACGGACGCTGCTACGTCAAGGACGCTGTTGAAGTGCTGGAAAGGAATCCCCCTGCATTGGCAGGTTTTGCCTTTCCCGTAGCAAAACGTCACAACTTTGGCGGTATCGGGCCTTGGGCGGAATCCTTTAGTCTATCTTCCCTAAATGGGGGGGGGGGGATGCAGAGGTGACCCACGCCCCCTCCTCTTCGCAACAGCAATACCAGGGTTCCCCGTTAAAGGGGTTGTTTGAGGGGAGGCATTGGCCGTACGCCTAGAGGTCGTCATTGCTCTCCCATGCGGGGGCGGTGTAACAGGGATGGACTCTCTCTGCTTGAACATATGTTCTCCAGAGCCAGCCCCCCCCCCCCACATTGGATAACCTGATGTTCCCCAGATCCCCGGCGGGAGACTGGGAGGGATAAACGCCCAATGCCTGAGCCAAGGTCTACCCACATCTGAAACCTAATAAAGTTGTGGCCAATTTTAATCCCATAGCACGTTGTCTTGAGTCGTTATTCCACACGGGGGCCGCCCAGGGTTTGGGGGACTCTGGCTGTGCACGCAAAGACTACCAACGTTATTTGATCATCAAGTATAGTTCTAGATTTGGCAAGTCTTGAAAATGATGGTTCCACTGTATATGCCATAAAGGAATGCCAAATTATATAAAAAGGTGTCTGGGAGTTCCAGACCTTGTCAGAATCTCAAAATATGCATTTGCATTGTGTTTTCTTTGCATTGAAATGAATTGTGTGTAATAATATAATCAATTACATAATTAATCGTGCAAAATTCTGCCACAGAATTTTCTGAGGACAGAGAGATGAAGAATGTAGTTTTTGTTGGAAGCCGAACTGCAGTAGAACGGAAACAGCTCTGTATGTGACAAACATGGGTCAGAATGGAAATCGATGCATTTTCACATCCCTAATTTGTGGTGCTGTGAGAGTCTAGCTAACTCCGCTATGCTCCGTTTATAATAATAATAATTTATTATTTATACCCCTTCCATCTGGCTGAGTTTCCCCAGCCACTCTGGGCGGCTCCCAATAAAGTGTTAAAAACAGTACAGCATTAAATATTAAAAACTTCCCTGAACAGGGCTGCCTTCAGATGTCTTTTAAAGATAGGATAGCTGCTTATTTCCTTCACATCTGAAGGGAGGGTGTTCCACAGGGTGGGCGCCACTACCGAGATGGCCCTCTGTCTGGTTCCCTGTAACGTCACTTCTCGCAATGAGGGAACCGCCAGAAGGCCCTTGGCGCTGGATCTCAGTGTCTGGTCTGAACGATGGGGGTGGAGGCGCTCCTTCAGGTATACAGAACCGAGGCCATTTAGGGCTTTAAAGGTCAGCACCAACACTTTGAATTGTGCTCGGAAACGTACTGGGAGCCAATGCAGATCTCTCAGGACTGGTGTTATGTGGTCCCGGTGGCCACTCCCAGTCACCAGTCTAGCTGCCGCATTCTGGATTAATTGCAGTTTCCGGGTCACCTTCAAAGGTAGCCCCACGTAGAGCGCATTGCAGTAGTCCAAGCAGGAGATAACTAGAGCATGCACCATTCTGGCAAGACAGTCTGCAGGCAGGTAGGGTCTTAGCCTGTGTACCAGGTGGAGCTGGTAGACGTTTGAATGTTAGTACAGAAAATAGGTATTCCCTTCTTCCTCACTCCATGCGCAGCATTAACAGCCAACACAACACACACACACAAACACACAGAAGCGCACAGAAACAATATGAGCCAAAGCTTTCTGCAAAAATGTTGACAGCATAAAAATGTAGATTGTGGAACTGTTTTAAAAATCTTTAATTTCTCATTGAATGGCCTGTACTTCCTTTAACGAACAAAATCAGACTACAAAATCACATCTTTCCCCATTGCTGGTCATACATACTATCCTCCTAATTTATGAAGAAATCTTAATACAAAAAGAGAAGTTTCGTTCACAGCAAAAAAAGGAAACAGTGCATAAAAATAGTTAAATATTTTAATACATTGCAGATATACGTAGTTTCATCTTTTAAGGGTTTTAATTTTGCTTTATCAGCAAATCTCGTTACAACTTAAAATAACATTGCCACCCACACTTTTGGCCACAGTCAGACACATCATAAGCCAAGCCAGAGTTTATGACAATGTGGTTTATAGTGCATGTTTCATTACTCCCCTTGCGCAAGCAGGAGGATAATTGAATCATAAAATTGAAGAGTTGGAAGGGACCCGAGGGTCATCTAGTCCAACCTCCCGCAGTGCAGGAATCTTGCCCACAGCCATCCCTGGGTGGTCTCGAACCACCAACTTTGTGATTAACAGCCAGACACACGGACCCATTGCGCCACAGCAAGCAAACCAGGAAGTGGCAATTAAGCTTGGCTTTCCGTTGCAACAGAATCCAGAATCATGTTTTGTTTCTCCTTGAGAAGCCAGCCTTAATTCTGGTTTGTTGTTGGTTTATGGATCTTCTCACTTGTGACAGAGCAACAAATCACAATCCTGGGTTGAGATGTAGCAGGAAAGCAAACAAAATTGTGTTTAGGGGTAGGTGAATCTGTCGTTTTTGCTTTTTTCCTCAGTTTCTAAATTCTCCACATTTCCTCATCAGTTGGTGAATTATTAAAAAGCAAGTCCTTGTGAACATTCTGCATTTTACTGAAAATTTCTATTATACGCATCTTGGTATGCAATTTTATCCAATATAATGCATTTTATAAGCTATTTCCACAAATATATACCAGGGTAATATACAGTTTACCCTAGTATATGCATTTATGTAACACATTTCTTGGCTGGAGAACTGTATCGCGAATTGCAAGGTTGGCTGTGTTTCAGTCCAGGTATTGTTTCGGATAATGGTTTGCCTATAAAAACTGGATCAAATTTCTCCCCGTCCCTTATTACACCTTTCTGCTTTGTTTCTCCCGCTTACGGCTGCAGAGGAGCAAAGCAGGAAGAAAACCGTGGCTTATCATGACATGTGCATGTGAACCAAATCTGCAGACACAAAAAAATACCATTTCGAAAGCCATTTCTCTTCTTTAAAAGCATTTCTTACCACAGTGCGCCAAATTGGAATGTTCAATATAAAAGTCACATCTCAAGTTGAGGTGCTTCTTACACAACTTATGAAAAAAAACAAAACTATACACTAAAAACAATTATAAATAAAGAGTCTAAAAAGCTAAAAGATATGACAGGAGTCGACGTTTCCATAAGACTCTGAGATTTCCACACAAAGGAGAGGCTACTTCACTCACACTGCAAGACAGGGGCAGCTTAATGTACACCGCACTCGAGAGAATAAAATTTCTTGCATGGCCAGTGTTCTAAATCTAGGAAAGGGACCCCTCTCACACGTTCCCCTCCAATGTGTTGATGATGGCAGTGTGGGGTTCATGAGATGTCACAGAGGGGATAAAATACAGCTGCTGTTTCTAATTTCATGAGGGGTGAGTGGCTAGATCCAGAAGATCTAGACTGTGCACCCACAGAGCTAAAATATTTGAAGCCAGTGGTCTGGCCAGAATGGGGGAATGGGGAAAGCTGGTTTCAGCCTCCTTACTCTCCCTTTCCTGAGAAGCTTTTCGGCAGAAATGTAACCTTTCAAATGGACTCAAAAACTGCATCTATTTGTAACGCACACAGGTCCCAATCCAGCTCAGACGATACATATGGAAACCTATGTTATGCATTCAGTGGTCTGGGTTTGCCTGAGCTTCAGTCTGGACTAAGGATTCTGAGCCCCTGTGTTCTGATTCGATACATGATGTCCAATCGCAGAACATTTCAGGATTTGGGCCTCTGCCATTGGCCCTGAAACTCTGAGTCATGATTCGCAGCTTGGAAGTTTAGGCAGCCAATCACGTTGGGAGTGGGAGTGGCCCAGGCCTTCAGAAATGTATATAAGCAGTTGCTTTTGCCCCTGTTGTCCAGTTCTGTTAGTTCAATAAAGGTTCTTGCTGTTATCACTGTGTCTTGCCTCATGGTAACCCACCTACACTTCAACCTACTTCCACATGGAACACCTTTTGCTGGGTTGGGGTGAGAGTCAGCAGCAAAACACTCAACAGGCCTTTCCTATTACTGTCTAGGGAAGAGGAAGTTTTTTTCACTAAAGCATGCAACTCATGTGCAAAACAGTAGAACCGAGTGCAAAAGCCTTTCCAGAATTGTATTACTTCGGAGAGCAGGGACTCAGCTACGCAGCTTCAAATAAAACATTTTAGATATGTTGTAAAGTGCAATATATAAATGTGACACTAGATGGTGAAAGTGAGCTATGCAAAATTCAATGTGTTTGTCAAAACGTGTGTGGGGTCTTTTTTTAAAAAAATAATAATTCACAGCATTTTTTTTTATACATGTGTAGATTTCACCGGGGTGGAGGGTTGAAGGTTTGCGATAGACAAAAGTACCACTTTAGGACCCAAAAAGTTGTAGCAGTAGCAGATCTGTTTGCTTAAACCTGGACCTGTAGAAATCGTGTAGATTTAAGAGAAATCATGTAGATTTAGGAGAAAATGGGGAATTAGGAGTACATCCAAAGTTTTAGCTTCTGGCAGCCTCCCTCTTTCCTCCATGACTTCCCCCCGCCAAGTGAACCAAGTAGAAAGAAAACTGGTATCCAGGGCCTCTGCATGTTCTTTTTGCTCCCAGCCTTAGACCCATCTACACCACTGTCTATGTCGAGGGCTGGCCGATATCTGGTTTTCAACATTATGATATATCAGCAGCTAAATACTGCAATATGCTGATATATCATGATGTCTGGCTCTGGAATGGATCTCAAATTGTCTGAAACCGGTATCACAATCTGAACGACAATTTATCACTATATCGCCCTGCTCTATCTATATCATTTCAAAATAACTGTGTTTCAACAGAGATCTTGATAGGATACATTCTGCTGCCACATCTAGCTTGGTCTCTACACTACCTTTCTTCCCCTTATTCTGTTTTCCAATGTGCAAAGAGGGTTTTCTTTCACGATGAACCATGTGTACCATCCATCCAAAATGAAATGTTACAGTTCAGGAAAAGCTTCACCACTTTATTCTGCCAGTTGTACAAACTTGCCTTAAGTTCGACAAGCTACCCAGAATGAAATTGACTGATCAGGACTCCCATTTAACTCTCAATGAAAGGAGCTCTGTGTTGGAACATAAAGAAAAACGCAATACTAGTAATGGACTTCTCCTTTTTGTTAAGTGTAACTCTGTCCAGTCTCCTCTCAGTGTTTTTAAGTTGAGACCCACATCCAAATCTGTGTACCCTAGCCTCAGAGCATCAGATTTCCCCTCCTACAAACTCAATATTGGAATAGAGAATGTGTATTTTATAAGCTTTTATGGACACCTCCTCTAAAGGTAGATGATGCTAGAGAGAAGGAGGTAGATGAGGTTCAAATAATATGGTCTGTGACTGAGTTATCCAGAAACCAGATAAGCTGCTTGCCTCTATCCCAGAGTTATCGCAGAGTAACACAGTTTCACTTAAAAATAAGTTTGTCAACATTCTCTGACAAATGCGTTAAATAAACTAGTAATGATTAAGCATAAAGACAACATTTTCCATGAAAAAACAAGCAATTAACAACATTACATAAAAAGAATACAGGTACAATTGGATTATGCCCTATCAAATTCAGTAGGAGGGTAAGGCATACACGCTTAACAGTGCAATTCTGCATATTTCTACTCAGAAGTAAGCTCTACTGAGCTCAGTGAAGCTGACTTCCAGGTAAATAATATGAAAGCAGCCTAAAATTTCAATGAGACTAAAAGTGCTTCGTGTTGGATGGACTCTGCCCTTTGTGCCAGGTGCAAGCCATTGTATAAAATCTGAATATTTTTCTTATATAAAACAGGTGACTGCTTTAAGTTATATAAAAGCCATATACAACCTCAAATATCAGTGGAACTATAAGATAGAAACCCACTTCTTTAAGAACAACTGCAAGCAAAAATGCTAGTGAGGGTGTCAGAAAGTCTGTGCACAGGACAAAACCCTCTTTTTGTAAAAAACAAAAAAAAATGTAATACTGTTTTTCAGTTAAAATTTGTGCCTGGTTAAGCTTTCCTGAACGTGGTAGGAGTTACTGTCTAAGTAAATGTGCATAGAACTGAGCTCCATGTTTGATTTCTCACTTTCATTATAAATTATAGTGGAGAATAATATGTAGACAAATTTAAGCACTTTTAAATAGCACTGATTTCAGTGGAAGGCGTTCCATCATAAACAATGGAGTTTAAAGGTGTATAAATCTGGCTGGTTCTGACTTAGAGTTTTAGCTAGCCTATTTCAACATCATTTTATCGTCTCTGATGTGTTTACAAGTGGGAGTGACTTTCTTTTGAACCTTTTTAAAGGTCTGGCCGCAGGTGGACACTTCTAAGTCCCTAATGATCCCCACAGGAAAAGGTAAAATATTTCCCATGAGAACAACTGGAGGAGAAGAAGCCTTCACTTTTACTTAATCTTGCAGATATAAATGTCCTCTTCATACTTGTTCCATCCCCTGAGATCAAAGCTTAGACAACGCCAGACGTATATGTTAACATTTCCTGCTCAGTCTTAGCTAACAATAAAAATTCACCTCAAAGTATTTTTTGTCAAATAAATAAATGATGCACATCAGATGCAACTATGTTACATAAATCAACTGATGGTTTGGTTTTCCATCCACAGCTGATGACGCAGCAGTATGGTTAGGACATGTTACTCCCAGCCCCATAATATTTTCCAGGGTTTGATCCTCATAAGCCCCTTCCAAAATCCCCTTGGGAAAACGTCAGGTTGTCAAACACTTTGGCCTGGAATTCATTACAAAATTACAAGACCTAAAAATGTGCAGTAATCTCAAAAGTGCTTTTTTTTGCATATGCTGCAAATTTCATCCATGGGGGGTCTTAGTCTCAACCTGAACGCAATATTGCATGATACTACAGTCAAACCTCGGTTCTCAAACGGCTCCATTATCATACATTTCGGCTCCCGGACGCCTAAAACCCAAAAGTAAATGGTCTGGTTTGCGAACGTTTTTCGGAAGGCTTGCAACCAATCAGAAGCCACGTCTCGGATATCGAACGGTTCGGAAGTCGAACGGTCTTCCAGAAAGGATTACGTTCGACAGCCAAGATTTGACTGTACTTGCAAAAATGTATTGCTTAAATGCTGGCTGTTGCAGCCAGAAATCATAGGACAAGATGCACTCTGTTTTTGGGGTGCTATTAGAAAGCCATGCAAAAAGTTTGGGGTCACAGGAGGTTATTCCTCAGGAGCTCCTATGTCCCTGTCTATGATGAGGTATAAAAGAAAAGTTATCATAGCAAATAGTTTTAAATCACATTCCATTTTTATGCAATTTAATTTTGCCAAGAGCAGTCACGTGGGCCTCAGTGGGAATCTCTCCACCACCAAAGTCCCTTTGCTTTCTCTTCTGAAAAAGTGCTCTGTCTGAAGGAAGCCAGGTCTGTAATGGTTAGATCCTTCAACTGTTCTCTCTTTCTGAATTTGATCCTCAAAAAATTCAGGCACAGGAAAGACAAGTGCCCTAGAAAGTCAGGGCAAATGTCCCTATTTTCCAGGGACATTCCCAGATTTACAGAAGCCGTCCCACTTTCTGATTTGATCCCGGAATGTCCCGCTTTTCCTGAGGACGTCCCTATTTTCATCAGAGAAATGATGGAGGGTATGGAGTTATGTGATCCCTGAACCAAGGAGATAAAAGCAACTGTACAACTTTTAGAAGACATCTGAAGGCAGCCCTGTGTAGGAAAGTTTTTTTAATGTTTAATGTTTTATTATGTTTTTATATACTGTATGTTGGAAGCCGCCCAGAGTAGCTGGGGCAACCCAGTCAAATGGGTGGGGTATAAATAATAAAATTATGATTATGACTATTATTATTATTATTATTATTATAGAATAGGACGTCCCTATTTTCATTGGAGAAATGCTGGAGGGTATGGAAAGTTATCCTGATTTCTAGCTAGAAGACACAAACTACTGGAAGCATCAAGCTAAAAATTATAAATTCCTATTCTTACATGCCCAGCTTCTTTCAGTAATATTTCTTTTTAAAAAAAAAAAGTTTGGTACCTTTAAGATTTTCTTATGATGCCCTGTGCCTTAACTTTCGAAACCGCCAGAAGGGAAGTGGTACTATCTCAAAGTTCTTGATGCAATGCTACTAATCACAGACTAGATCCCTTCTGTACCAATGTTGCCTCAAGCCCTGTGTACCTGATTTTGGGTCCACTGATGAGAAGCTGAGCAACCACAGCTGGCAGACGCAGTTTGGGTCTGTAGCAGTACTGGACAGGAGCAGGAAGGCCCAAAGGCCTGGCTATGGCACAGAGTCAGACCTTCACTCCAGCACTGTACTGCTGCCCACTTCCTGGCTCAGCAGACTAGAGGCAAGTTCGTGCACAAGACCCCGGGGCTGCATGTCCTTAAGTGTGTGTGTCTGATATTTTGGACTTGACTTCTCGCCTGCTCGCCCAAATGTTCAGTTACCAACAGAGCAATACACACTTTTCGCCGGGTGCAAGAAGATGGCATACGTTTCTCTCCTTTGCTTCTTTCCTCTCCCTTTACATTTTGCCCCCCACTTTTTTTGTCCCTGAGCCCTCGGCTGTTGAAGTCCTGTCTTCTGCTACAAGGGGGTGGTGGACAAGTTCATTTCAGTCGCCTGCGGTGTCTTTGAAAAGGCGTTTTTCTCATCGGCCAGCGAAACTGGGTTTTCGTGAACTTCCATGGCTTTCCCCGGCGCCACGCTTGCCATTTGTTCGCCTCCCCGGCGTTTGCAACATTTGCAACAGTATTTTTCGCAGGTAGCGCCTGTAGACACCACCACATCATCCCACGGGTCCAAGGACCGCATCCACAAGGGAAGGTAGTCCCAGTTTCGGAGCTTCTCGGGCAGCTTCTCGGGCCGCTTCTTTTGAAGATAGTTGATGATGATCACAGCGAAAAAGATGACCAGGATAGGAACACCGACACCCACGAGGTACTCCCAGCCGGCCACCGACAGACCAAAGACACCAACAGGAACCACAAGGAAGGCGATGAAAAGGTAAAAAATAGCAAACCACCTGTACTTGGCTGTTATGTTCCCCAAAACCTTGGACAGGTGGATTGGGATACGTGTGTAAGGGATCGGGTACCACAGGAGAATCCCAGAAACATTGAAAAAGAAGTGGCAGAGAGCAATCTGAAAAGACACAAAATGAAGCAAAAAGAGAACTAATCAGAAGAACGTTAAAACAAGTGTGACTTTTGTACAAATACCCTTGAAACACTATTTTCCTCCCTTCATTGGATCCTCTCCTACTATTCGACCTTTTATGACCTTCAAAAAAAAAAATTAATTAAATAATTTATTTAAACAAAATCAAAGTAAGGGCCAAACTAGACATGGCATTAGAGCTTCAAGGGGAAATAAAACAATTCTTGCCATGGGGAGGATAAGTTGGATTGGTGCCCTGTACTAATTTTCCTGACTGGAGATCTCCCCGAACTGTTATCTGTCCCACAGCAAACATACAGCTATACAGTACCTGATATACCAGGTATGTGTGTTTTAAAAAGCAAGCCAACATATTAAAGCCTGTATTCATAATTTTATAAAATGAATCGTGGTCATCTGTCAAATAGACTGAGTTAAAGAACCATGGGAGGAAATATTCAACAAATGAGGTTAGTCACATCAGACCAGGGTTTGGCATTTCATGAACGAGCCTTGGGTGTGCATGTTCCCATTGTCCCATCCTTCATCCTATTCCACACTAACATACTTATTTCCTGTGTAGCACACATTACAGCTGAAAGGGCAAACCATGGTTTATGTTGGTCCTCCGAAACAAAACTGGGAACGACACTCAAACCATGAGTTCCAACTCTGGTTTGGAGGGGAAGCACAAACCATAATTTGCCATTTGAGACAGGAAGTGAATCGGAGTGATCAAGGGAAAAAAGGAAAGAGAAACCAAGGAAACAAGCAAGTCCAGGGCTTATATAAATGCCAAACCATCACAGGTTCAAGAATCTAAGAGGTGTCATTCTGAACATCATCAGGTTCATCCAAAAAGTAAATATGGGCGATCTTCTATTCCTATTTTGTGCCCTCCAATGAGTGCAGTGTGTTCAAATAGCATAAGACATTTATTTTTATCCAACTCGGAAACGTTATTGTGTAACATGGTTTCCAGGAGAAAATAATTTCCTGCACAAAAACAACAAAGTAGCAAGCACCTCCTTTAGCATTTCCTTACTGACCCTTGCAGACATGGAGACTTTAAAATGAAACGTAGCAGAAAATATACACACAGCTACATTCACCATGTCCCTTCTCCCTTACACCTTAGTGTAGCATGTTAAAGACTCTCTTGGAGCCCCAGAAAACCAACTACAAGCTTATTGTTAAGTTCATGCTCAAAGGACTTCTCTGGATCAAAAAAACCCCAAGTGCTAGAATTGCACTCACAGTTCTTTACATAAGAGATAAAACAGTTCTGACTGGAGTAAAAGTCATGATCAAATTCTCCCATTTCCTCTCTGTTTGGAAATAATATAAAACAGAACTCACAACTAACCTGTAAGGAAGCCTTTAATTTGTTCCCCGGACTGGCCATAGCAGCAAGAATCGCTGTTGTAGTTGTACCAATGTTGGACCCCAAAGTTAGGGGATAAGCTCGGTCGATGCTTATAACACCAATTCCTAGTTGAAGGGGGAAAAAACAACATGAATTTTATCATTATTCATATGGCACTTTGAAGACTCCAAAGTATTTCATGTTTACGGCGTCCATTAAGACGGCCATAAAACTATAAGGTTAAGGGATAGCAATTTACCTACTACCACTTAAAGTCACAGCTGTATCAAAACATTCCTGCATTTTTATATACAATTTTTTTATTTCTTAAATTTATGTACCACCCCTCATCCGAAGACTTTTTACAACATAAAAAGACAGAATGGAAACACAAAGCAAAAAAACAAAAACAAAAACATACCCAATACCTCTTCTCCCACAAAGACATTTAAAAGGCCATGGGTGGTTTAATCAGCCCAAGGCCTGGTTATAGAGGAACATTTTTGCCTGACACCTAAAGCTATTTAACAAAAGCACCAGGCTAGCTTCTCTGGGGAGAGCATCCCACAAGCAGGGAGCAATTGCAGGAAAAGCTCGTTCTCCTGTTATCGCCCTCCAGACCTCTTATGGAGGGAAGCACACAAAGAAGGACCTCGGATTGCGATTGGTTCATATGGGATCCTTGAGGCATTGTGGTCCTGAGCCATTTAAGGCTTTATAGGTCAAAACCAGCCCTTTGAATTGGGCCCAAAAATTAATTTGAAGCCAGCGCAGTTGAGCCAGGATCGGTGTTATATGCTGAAAACATCTCGCCGCTGAATTCTGCAACAGCCGAATTTTCTGAACTGGCATCAAAGGCGGTCCCATGCATAGAATAGAATATTTGTATTGTATTATTGTGTCTACAGTAAAATTCCGTTTCTTTCAAGCCCCCATTTTGGAAGCATGGCAATGGGCTGTCAGTCTAAAGCCACAAGTCATAAGAAATGGGGAGCAGAGGAGGCGGGGGGAATGTTTCCATTTCTATGCCATAGTCTACCACTAGAGATCTAGGCAGGTCTATCGTGTAGATTTATTTTTGTTTCTTTAAAAGATCTGACAAAAATATACATAGTATTATATAAAAACCTGGAATTACCTCATTTGCTCCTAACTTTAGCAGCTGAAAGTTAGGCTAATTCAACACCCCCACCCCAAAAACTGTTACTTAAAATGCTTCCACACAGCACTCACCAACAAGTGGAGTAATAGCAGATGTGAACACGGAACTGCTCTGAACAACGAAAGTCATAAAAGCACCAACTAACATGGCCATGTATCCTGTCACCCAAGCAAATGGATAAGGAAAATCTGGAAAACAAAAGGACAGGAGGCATCAGAGTCAGAATATTCTGCTCAAAATTATGTGTGGAACTGTTTAGCTAAACAACAAGGTGCCCTACTTAAACCACTTGCCAGAAGACTTGAAAGTCATTTGATCTTTACCTGAAATAAGAAGCTAAAAGGTGGTGACTTGTCCGCTAGGTATGTTTGCCTCATAGAACACTTTCTGCGTTTGGAAAGTTTAAAGTACATTTGTTGCCTTTTCCTGCTTGGCACCCTACCTTCTGAATCGCAGAGCTTGGAGTGCAACCATTAGATATTATTTGAATCAGGTTGAGGGATACTTTACTGGGTGAGGCTGAAATGTCCCCTGCCTCATAAATTTACTGCAGAATAAAGTTTCTTTCACAAACATCCCGTCCTATACTTCTGATCTGCTACTTCAGTAAGTGTACAAATGCTGTAAAGGCCAAACAGATGGATCTCTTCCACCCAACTGGCCCCTCAGCAGAAGAAAATTGCCAACTGGTTGGGAAAACTCACATATCTAAATGGAAAAGGACCACAGGAAGCAGCTTCCATGCAGCTTCATGAATGTATGATGGGTGACAAAAAAATTCTAGGGCTTCTAACATTTCCGCCCTCTATGCAGCCCAGTACTTTTCATTTGGAGATATATAAAAAGGTAAAGGGACCCCTGACCATTAGGTCCAGTCGTGACTGACTCTGGGGTTGCGGCGCTCATCTCGTTTTATTGGCCAAGGGAGCCAGCGTACAGCTTCCGGGTCATGTGGCCAGCATGACTAAGCCGCTTCTGGCGAACGAGAGCAGCGCACGGAAACACCGTTTACCTTCCTGCCAGAGTGGTACCTATTTATCTACTTGCACTTTGACGTGCTTTTGAACTGCTAGGTTGACAGGAGCAGGGACCAAGCAACAGGAGCTCACCCCATCACGGGGATTCGAACTGCCGACCTTCTGATCGGCAAGCCCTAGGCTCTGTGGTTTAACCCACAGCATATATCTTTGTGATATATAGGTACAGGCAAAAGCAGGAATGGGAAAATATTTCAGTTTGCTCCACAATTTGGAGTGAACCTTCCTGGTCTGCATCCAATGGATCAGGCAGCCATCTTTCTTTCTTTTTTCCATACAGTGTCCCTGTAAACTCATCCCCATAGGTACATAGAAGCAACTGGGTTTTTTCTCTCCATACAATTACCAACGGAGAGATGGTACCCCATAGCATACTGTTGCTTCCAGGGACTTATTGGTCAAAAGTTTTTAACAATCACAGCAAGCAGAAGCAAGTGATTTTTAAGTGGGAAAGAGATAGAGCCATGGAAGCCCTCAGACCGCTTTCTAAGTGCTTTATAGTTAAAAAAAAAACATTTTTTAATTATGCAGGTGTGGTTTTTTGTTTGGATTTTTGGATCCTGCCTTAAAAAGTCCAAATATGACATTTGACAGAATGGGCTTGCCTGGCCACTTATGACCAGGGACGAGAGCTGGATAAAAACCGTTCTGTTCCTCCAGAGACAAAAATATATGACCCACTGGTACATGTTGCACTAGCTTTTATTGATTCCACTACATTATGGACAAGAAAAGCCATTATACATTGTGCTTAACATATTTCTATTTACTATGCTATGTAATAAAAAGAAAGAGAGAGATTGTTACCCGTGTTGAATGTCTTCTTGATAATATTTGCTACTTGTCCTTGCAGTACGGAATTCAGTAATTTAACGATGAGTATCAGGCAAACGCACAAACAGAGCAGCGAGAAGGCAAGGAGGATGAGGCCAACGGCAGTTTCTGAGAGGCCTGAGTCTACAAAAATGTGATTACCTATGGCGGGGGGGGGGGAAGATACAGAATTTTTAGTCACACACGCACACAATTAGTCTGCTCTGGGAGCTGTCAAGTTTGCATGTTATTCCCCATGCAAGTGCAACTCCCCTCACCTCCATGGCGATGCAGCATGTGGAAACAATGATAACAAAAAAACCTTTTCCTATATCTATCCATCCAAAATATACCAGTGGGCGCTCGGGTTGCGAACGTGATCTGTGCGGGATACACGTTCGCAAGCCGCGTCTGCGCACATGCGGGTTGCAATTCCGCACTTCTGCGCATTTGCAAAGTGCGATTTAGCACTTCTGCGCATGCGCGACCGCCGAAACCTGGAAGTAACCCGTTCCAATACTTCTGGGTTTTGGTGGTCCGCAACCCGAAAAAAATGCAACCTGAAGCGGCTGTAACACAAGGTATGACTGTACAGTGGCACCTTGGGTTACATACGTTTCAGGTTACAGACGCTTCAGGTTACAGACTCCGCTAACCCAGAAATAGTACCCCGGGTTAAGAACTTTGCTTCAGGATGAGAACAGAAATCGTGCTCCGGTGGTGCAGCGGGAGGCCCCATGAGCTAAAGTGGTGCTTCAGGTTAAGAACAGTTTCAGGTTAACAACGGACCTCCGGAACAAATTAAGTACTTAACCCGAGGTACCACTGTATTTCCCAAGGGGTCTCCCTATTCTGGAATGCATTGGGGCAGATAGATGGGATACACTGCATGTTTTACGTTGACAACATCGATGGCACAGAACAGGCATGTCCAGTTTGAACTAAGCTGTGATCTACGATCTAATATAAAAACTGGCAGTGATCTACTACCCAGGGATGGGTGCAAGGTGGGCAGGCGGGTACTGGCTGCTTCCCCTGAGGGGGCAGGCGCACGATCTACGAACATTCATCCCACAATCAACTGATCGATCGCAATTGATGCATTGGACATGCCTGGCATTGAAGAACTACTAGTCTTGGCTGTCTTTGAGCGCAAACCCAGGTCATCAAGTCCGAGCTTCCACAGCTGCTGCCCACACTGAACTGCCATAGGCAGACTGGCAGCAATAGCAGCAGATACGTTCTATGCCAGGGGTCAGCAAACTTTTTCAGCAGGGGGCCGGTCCACTGTCCCTCAGACCTTGTGGGGGGGGCAGACTATATTTTTTGGGGGAAATGAACGAATTCCTATGCCCCACAATATCCCAGAGACGCATTTTAAATAGAAGGGCACATTCTACTCATGTAAAAACACCAGGCAGGCCCCACAAATAACCCAGAGATGCATTTTAAATATAAGGGCACATTCTACTCATGTAAAAACACGCTGATTCCCCGACCGTCCGCAGGCCGGATTTAGAAGGCGATTGGGCCGGATGTGGCCCCCGGGCCTTCATTTGCCTACCCATGTTCTACGCTTAAGGTAATACTTTATTACATTGCATTTTTGTATATATATATATTTTCTTATACACATCCTTCCCCCTTTTTTCTCTGTATCACTTTATTTCTTCATAAGTGACATTCTTTCAATAAAATATTAATATTAGAAAATATAAGACTTTATTTCTTGCTAATTATGCTGTTTCCAATGTGCGTTTTATATCTGACGTCCTTTAGTAATGTTTTCTTTTGAAATGTTAAGGTGACTTTTTTGTTAACTTTGCTGCATTACTTGTGCATTCTGTACTTGAAATTCTTTGTAATAAATAATAATAATAATAATAATAATAATAATAATAATAATAATTTATTATTTATACCCCGCGCATCTGGCTGGGCTTCCCCAGCCACTCTGGGTGGCTTGCAAAAAAATATTAAAATACTGTAATACATCAAACATTAAAAGTTTCCCTAAACAGGAAAATAAAATATTTTTAGTTTCCTGTTAATTATGTTGCTTTGAATGTATACTTTATATTTGATTTTCTTCTGAAGTGTTTTATTCTGGGTTGTCTTATTTGATGCTTTAATGTAGGTTTGTAAACCTACATTATATTCCGGTTCCTTAAAAATATAAAGCAGTATAACTGAGACTCCTGCATTACAGGGGGTGGACATTGCTACGATTCTATGATTCTGTGAAATAAAATGAATGAATCAATAATCAATCAATACAAAGACTAACCCTTTAGATAGTATTACCAGGAGCTTTTCGGCAGTGCTTCCATTGTGGGTGGTAATATTTAAACCAGTTCACAGCACTGTTGCGTTTTGCCTCACCTGATGTGTCTCACAAAACAGACTTATTTTAAGACTGCCTTAGATGAAAGATAGTTGGACAACAATCACAATCTTCCAGTGCACCACAACCAGTTTGGGTGCATTGCCTCTACAATTTTCCAGTGCTGGAAAAATTCCCCAGCCAAGATTACCGTATTTTTCGCTCTATAGGACGCACCCGACTATAGGATGCACCTTGTTTTAGAGGGGGGAAACAGGAAAAAAAATTCTCCCCCTCTCTGCGCAGTGCCCCTTCAGCGAAGCGGCAGGAGAAACGAAGCCCCTTTCATTTCTCCTCCTGCTTCACTGAAGGGGCGCTGCGCAGAGAGGGAAAACTGTGCAGTGCCTCTCCAGCGAAGTGTGCACCGACCCCTCTTGCTCTCCCGGCTTCAGTGAAGGCAACCCGAAGCCTCCGGAGGGCAGCAGGAACTCGCACTGCACTCCGAAGGCTTCAGGCGGCTCTCCCTGAAGCCTGGAGAGTGAGAGGGGTCTGTGCGCACCGACCCCTCTCACTCTTCAGGCTTCAGCGAAAGCAACACACTCCCCCTGCGCTTCGGAGGCTTCACGTTGCTATCGCTGAAGCCAAGGAGCCTGCATTTGCTCCATAGGACGCACACACATTTCCCCTTAATTTTTGGAGGGGAAAAGGTGCTTCCTATAGAGCGAAAAATACGGTATATCACCTCCCCCCCCCCCAACACTCTCTCACACACTGCACACTTCATTTTTGTACAGGCATACCTTTGATCAGAATGGCACCACTGCAACGTTTGAATCACACCCATTGATAGAGAGCCATCGCCATAATATTTTATATTTTGCCGTCTCTGCGAAGAGGTTTTACAATGCAAGGGGCAGAGATGGATTGCTGGACTCGAAAGCCCGAAAAAGCTCTACGTTATGAGATACAGAAAGCGGCGTTTTACTTACATTTTTTAATATATTCTGTGGTGGATATATTTCGTATCGTCCAGGTCAAATTTCCATCTCTCCAACAAAGGTCTGGGGAGGTGCAATTTTCCCACGGTGGGATAGTAACATTCATTGGATCCTAGACATCAACAAATAAAGCAGAGCAATGAAATAAACGCTCCACATTTATTTATTTATTAAATTTGTAATCTCAGCCTTTCCCTGCAAAGGAGCCCAGCGTTGCCAAACAAGTGATAAAATAATAATAATAATAATAATAATAATAATAATAATAATAATAAACAATTCCAGTACAGATGCGGACTGGGAAAGGTCACAGGGTTTTCTTGTAATGATCTATTGCACATCTCAAAAGCACTATAACAAAGAACTCATCACAGTGGTTAAAGTAGGATACCTCTAATGGATGAATCCTCTCTTGGCCTCCCTCCCACACTCATCATAATGAAAAGTATTCTATTAATGAGGCTAATAATATTATTATTATTAATCTACCTTGCCAAGCAGAGCTTGGATGTATTTGAACACTCTATAGCATTATACAAATGCTAAGTAGTATGATTGTGCCAATCCAAACAATGAATCTCAAAACTAAATCTCCCTCCCTTTCTTCCTTCCTTTTCCTTCCTTCCTTCCTTCCTTCCTTCCTTCCTTCCTTCCTCTCTCTCTCAGCTCTTAATCCTCGTCTCTCACCCTGGGAGGTCTTCCCTTCCCTATTTTTTTAATTTTTTAAATTGTTTCATAACAAACAAATTTAATAAAAAGTTTGGTATTAATCAAATTAGAATAAAATTGTGTTTCAAAGATCTAGATTTCAGTAGCTGTAAAGCAGTGATATGATACCCCAACGCAATATTTATAATCTTTGAAGGAAGAATTGTAAAGCCAATTTCAGCATTTTTAATCTTTTATTTTTGAGGCTGGATAAAACCTCCCCTTCTGAAGATTTGTAGTCAGGTGGACTGCTTATTTAATGATGATACAATATCTAATGTACATTATGGAACACAGGAACTTAATACTTACCACTTCGGTCTTGGTTTCGCACCAAGTTAGCACTAGGCTTTTGTTTTTTGCTTCCTCATCACCTGTAGCAATTGCACTTATCACCGATTTATCAAGCTGTTAAAGCAAATGGGAAATAAGGTTTGGTTTATTGCATCATTTAATAATACATTCGTCCCAAGTTCCATCTCTTTGTCACAATCTAAAAGGTAAAGGTAAAGGGACCCCTGACCATTAGGTCCAGTCGTGGCCGACTCTGGGGTTGCAGCGCTCATCTCACTTTATTGGCCGAGGGAGCACCGTTTACCTTCCTGCCGGCGCAGTACCTATTTATCTACTTGCACTTTGACGTGCTTTCGAACTGCTAGGTGGGCAGGAGCAGGGACCGAGCAACAGGAGCTCACCCCGTTGCGGGGATTCAAACTGCCGACCTTCTGATCGGCAAGTCCTAGACTCTGTGCTTTAACCCACAGCGCCACCCGCTTCCCTGTGTTGTCACAGTCTACTAGAACCAAATAACACGATCCAGGGCTAGCTAGGCAGATAGGAATGGTCTCATTTAAAACCTGGTTGGGTCAGTGTATCTGCACTACTTGCAAGTGTGGAGAAAGAGACAGTCCTAGTCCTGAAGCTGGGATTATATCAGAAAGAGAGAAAAATTTAGTTCCCCACCCTCGTGATGTACCTAAGTACACCCTTTTACATTCTCCCTTAGATATGAATGCCTGAAATTCATTCCTGTAGTAAAAAATAATTAGATGAGCCACTGGAACAGACTTGTAACACTTAGTGGCCTGTATCCCACTGAGAGGGGATGATAACAACAACAACAACAATAAATAATAATAATTATTTATACCCCATCTGGCTGGGGTTGTGGCACTCATCTCGCTTTCACACCAAGGGAGCCAGCATTTACAGCTTTCCGGGTCATGTGGCCAGCATGACTAACCACTTCTGGCGCAACGAAACACCGTGACGGAAACCAGAGCGCACGGAAATGCCGTTTGCCTTCCCGCCCCAGCGGTACCTATTTATCTACTTGCACTGGTGTGCTTTCGAACTGCTAGGTTGGCAGGAGCTGGGACAGAGCACTATAACACCATAATGGCTGCTTATCTGGTCCCGGGGTGGGTGGGTGGCAGTTGTGACCCTTCGCGGACACCCCTCAATTCCCAGAGGGCAGGCAAGGACTGCCTCAAGGGCCAACTGTTGGGGAATCACCCTGGCCAGCTGCTAAGGATGACAGGATATCCTGCCTAAGCAAAGCCTGGATGGCAGACCGAAGGGGAGAAGACTTCACTCTGGTCCTCTGCCTAGACATTTAAGCCACCTGGGTCTGAGTTCGGGACAACACTTAGCTGAAAACCAACATATGGTACGCACTGTAACACCATAACATATGGATCTTCTCTGTATTTTACCTCCACGCAACACTGTATTAAGCTTTTTTTCCTATCACAGCAGTCGAAAAAGCATCAACAAAAAGGGAGTGGAATCATTATTGCCGCTTTGGTCTTAAGCCAATTGGGCCTGTATTTAAGTAGCATGCCCTTTCATCTCAGGACTTGCTTCCTGTACCCGTGAGGGCAGTTAGTATGAGAAACAAATCCTAAGAGGAAAGGCAAAAAGGAAATAGGTATGCTTAGCCTGAAAATAGAAAGGAAGAGGTCGGGGTGGGGGCGACACACGATAGCACTCTTCAAACTCTGAAGGGCACAGAAGGCAGAATTAGATTGATCAGGCTTAATTTCCATGAGGATAAATTTCAGCTGATCATTAGGAGAAATTCCCTAACAGCTGTTCGACATTGGAACCTATGACCAGGGCTGGTGGGGTGGACTCCCTTTGCTGAAAACATTCCAAGTGGATTCCAGAAGACAGACATTAGTTTGGGATGCTCAAGCGCTGAATTTTCTGTGTTTCACAGAGCTTGCTTTAGCTCACCTCCACGATTCCTCCCAACCAATTCTAATCTATTTTTATTGTAATGTTGCGAGGCTTTTATGTCTCTTATGTCTGGAAACTGAAACACCGTACTTTTCCATGTAGAAGACTGGGGGTTTTTTTACTTTAGAATTATGTGAAAAACTGTGGGTCATCTTATACATGGGGCAATCTCCCCCCTATTTTCTTAAATTGGAGTCCCTAAAAATAGTCTTATACATGGAAAAATACGAGAGAGAGAGATGGTTTATGATCAGTTCTCAGCTCAGTTCTCAGTTCTTTGAAGTCAAGCTATGAAGGCAAAGTGCACATTCTAAGAAGCATATTTTTTCAAAAACAAGATTCTAACTCATGGGAATAACAATAACATCTGCTCAGAAGCCTTCCCTCCATAAGAACGACGATACTATTAGGGAGGGACAAGTCATATCTGAGTACCTAAAGATGCTTTGGCAAATATTAACTAACCGAGGAAAAAGCCTACCTGGATTATAAGTTTTGTAAGTGGATCGGTGATCACTTTCAGCAGCTGAGGGGCATCTTCCCCACTTTCAAGCTGAAACGAGTTCATAATGACATTGGTGAGGTGATACAGATAGTGCGTGGCAACTTCAATAGGCAATAGGACAGCCACTGACAGCCAGTTAAAGAAATCGTGGATTGTTGCTCCGGCGAAGGCCCTGCAGAAAAAGCAAAGGAAGACAAAAGGGTAAACCCACATGCTGGAAGACACCAAAGAAAGGTAAATTAACATTATTTTAAGAGAAAGGAGCAAGTAATCTATTCTTTATCATGGTAGATTAACATACCCTGCAACACCTCTCTGATGAAACTACGGAAGTTCTAAGGGAAAGTGGGGCATTCCGGGATCAGATCAGAAACTGGGAAGACTTCTGTAAATCTAGGACAGTCCCCGGAATATAGGGACACTTGGAAGGTCTGGATTAAGAACAAGAGAGGAAATTTGCCACCTCATTGCTCAAGATTCCTATTGCTGAGCATTCCTGGCTTCCACAGATGGCAGGAAGTCTCAGGGGTGGTGATACTTGGTCCTGGTTCACAACTGAGGAGGTAAAGGTAAAGGTAAAGGGACCCCTGACCATTAGGTCCAGTCGTGGCCGACTCTGGGGTCGCAGCGTTCATCTCGCTTTACTGACCGAGGGAGCCGGTGTACAGCTTCCGGGTCATGTGGCCAGCATGACTAAGCCACTTCTGGCGAACCAGAGCAGCGCACGGAAACGCCGTTTACCTTCCCGCCGGAGAGGTACCTATTTATCTACTTGCACTGCGTGCTTTCAAACTGCTAGGTTGGCAGGAGCTGGGACCCACAGCACCACCCGCGTCCCTCAAAGGTAAAGGGACCCCTGACCATTAGGTCCAGTCACAGATGACTCTGGGGTTGCGGCGCTCATCTCGTTTTACTGGCCGAGGGAGCCGGCGTATAACTTCCAGGTCATGTGGCCAGCATGACTAAGCCGCTTCTCAGGAGTGGTGTTACTTAGTCCTGGTTTGCAACTGAGAAGAGAGCACTGGCAACCTATGCTGCTTTCAAAACAGAGGTGCCATGTTGTGCCCAAGATTGAGGGAGCCTGTCACACAATGCGCTCTTGTGGCATCACATGCCTGGCATATGGTGCGTGTGTGATGTCACATTTTGGGGGTGGCCAGCGGCTCCTCCTCTCTCACACTCAGGTGGGGCTGGGCACTGAAACCATACTGTGCTTGGCTTGGCCTCTTTGCCCCCTCAACCCTGAGGGGCCCCGGCCTCCCTCCCATCGGATATTGTGGGGGTCAAAGGCATCTCATCCCTACAGAGTCGGCAGCCCTGTCTCAAAACGTCTGCTTCGTTTGCAAATATGCAGAGAGAAAAGCACAACTATGTTTGCTATGTGGTGCCGATAGCCTGAGACAACTTCAACAGGCAATGGCACCAATGCTCAAAGTCAGTTAAAGAAACTGCAACATCAGAATAAACCTTCAAACTCTGAGGACTCCAAACCAACCACCAATTGATAATACAATCATCAGGCAAATTATTAATTCTTGGATTCAGTAATAAAAGATTAATAACGACCAATCTCACAATGCTGTTTTATGACAAGGACTGTATGAAAAGGTTACTGTACAAATGTAGGGTAGATATGATTTGGCTTAAGAAGATTTATTTGTGACGTCAATCTCACAATCCCAGGGCACAATACACAAACAGGCAGCACTGATGTGCAGATAATGAAAGGAGCACATGCTCCACAACACAAGGTGTAGCAGTCATATGGACACAGGAACAACCCAAAGTTCATTCATCTAAATAAGACCACAAACTCTTCCCCTGCTGTGCCACCGCTCAGTGGCGCTGTGGGTTAAACCGCAGAGCCTAGGGCTTGCCGATCAGAAGGTCGGCAGTTCAAATCCCCGCGACAGGGTGAGCTCCCATTGCTCGGTCCTTGCTCCTGCCAACCTAGCAGTTCGAAAGCACGCCAGTCCAAGTAGATAAATAGGTACCGCTCCGGCGGGAAGGTAAACGGCGTTTCCGTGCGCTGCTCTGGTTCGCCAGAAGCGGCTTAGTCATGCTGGCCACATGACCTGGAAGCTGTACGCCGGCTCCCTCAGCCAATAAAGCGAAGTGAACGCCGCAACCCCAGAGTCGGCCACGACAGGACCTAATGGTCAGGGGTCCCTTTCCCTTTACCGCTCAGTTCAGATGCACCCGATACAAGAAGCTGCTTTCACTAGTCATGTTAGTTGCTTGTAAGTATTGTAGGATGTTATACTATTAACATTTCTTTTTTTAAAAAAGGCAACTAGTGAAGTAGTAATGCTCGTGTTTTTCTTTGACCACAGAGAACTGCCATATTGGGCAACAACCATTTCAGTTTCAATGGGTCGAGAGAGGGGCATGGTATGAGGAGAATTGGAATGGCTGAGGGACTCACTGCTATCCTGTGCTCAAGGGCCCCCAAACTATAAAGGCCCATATTTTGGGGGATACGTCACCCCTGCATGGGACGCGGGTGGCACTGTAGGTTAAACCACAGAGCCTAGGACTTGCCGATCAGAAGGTTGGCGGTTCGAATCCCCGTGACAGGGTGAGCTCCTGTTGTTCGGTCCCAGCTCCTGCCAACCTAGCAGTTCGAAAGCACGTCAAAGTGCAAGTAGATAAATAGGTACCGCTCCGGCAGGAAGGTAAACGGCGTTTCTGTGCGCTGCTCTGGTTCGCCAGAAGCGGCTTTGTCATGCTGGCCACATGACCCGGAAGCTGTATGCCAGCTCCCTCGGCCAATAAAGCAAGATGAGCACCGCAACCCCAGAATTAGCCACAACTGGACCTGATGGTCAGGGGTCCCTTTACCTTTACCTCACCCCTGCATATTAGTACTGCTGCAAGGCTTCAACCAATATTCATCTAACCCGATTATTGCGCATTTTGCAGATGAATAATGCATTCTTGTGTGCTAAGAGGCGTTGTCTTAAGCATGTAGCCACTGAGGGTAGGGTGAGAAAGGTGGAAAACAGAGTGACGTACTTTATTTTTTACTATTTTAATTTTATAGATAATATAGGAAGCAATCAGTGTTTTTCTCAACTGTCCAGTAAAAGAAACTGTTTAATCAAATTTATATACCATGCTTCATCAAAAGATCTCAGGGGGTTTCACAGAATATCATGCAATACTGTAATGCAGTATAAATAAAAATGTCATTGCATACATTTTGGGAATTTCTACAGTTAAATATCACAACCTGCTCCTATATTTGATTGTAGCTTAAGTTTAAAACACTGGTACCTTCTAAACTGGTTCCTGTCTCCAGCTTGCATGAGCGCCACAACGGTGTTTGTGACAGAAGTACCAATATTGGCTCCCATCATGATCGGAATTCCATGCCGAACACTGAGTACTGCAAGATATCGGAAACAACAGGAGATGAAAAATGGAACGGATGGGCAGTGTTGGTATCTACAGTACATTGAACCAACTTAGGACCTTCCTTTGTTCTTGAGACACAAAAGTAACTAACTTGAGGATCAGAAAGCTTGTTTTGCACTAATCAGAATATGGAGAAAGCACCAACTGTTGAGTTTAGAACATGGCTAAATGAGATCACAGTGGGGTTCGGATCTAAGTCATCTGCCAAAACATTACAACCCAATTTCCAACAGGTTATTGACTGCGTCTTATATTTTAGACTTGCAGAGTTGCCTTTTTCCCTGTCATTTCCCCCCTCCCCCTTCATCCACTACATTGCTCCTAAGAGTCCTTTCCTACTCAGGGTTATAAAATCCAGACCAAGTCTCACACAACTGAAAAGAGTTGCTCAGAAAGGCAACATTCTGTCAGGTGTACTTCCTCCTATCTTTACAACGGGGAAAGGCACACCAAACACAACGTCCGTTCCTGTTTCCAATATGATATTCCCATAGTAGTTTTTTATGAAAATGTTTTTCCAATATCCCCTTTGCTCTCTATATTTGTGTGTGCACAACTTTCAGGATGACCTGCACAAATCTATAATCATAGAATTTATTTATTTATTTTTTTAATTAAAGATTTTCTTGTTTTACAGAAGTATGTGTAATGTCTCTCGTATATTTTCCATGTAACATTTTTATAAATCTGTTTCATTTGTTGAGACATTAGGGGGAGAAAAAAAGGGGTGGAGGGGGGGAAGATGGGAGGGGGTGGTGATGTTTCTAATATGCTTAATGTATGTAGAGTTTGGTGTCAGCGTTGCGCGTGCAGGTTCTCTGCTGTTCGCTTGTGTTCCTTTGGTGGTGAGAGAGGTTGGGTTTGGCCTAGGGTGTGGTTCTCTGCTGTGGCCTAGGGTGTGGTTGTTTGTTTGTGATTGACTGTGGTGATCTTTGTTTTCATGTGTGAGTGAGGTGGGTGGGTGTTTTGGATCAGGTTAGCCATACTGATTTGTATGCTGTTGGTGAATTATTGTCATTGTCTTGTTAGACTGTGTATGTGATAAAGGGGAGCCATACCGGGGTAAATGTGTCTTCTTCTGTTTGTTCCCGTGTCAGTTTCAGTTTATTGGTTAATTTTTCTAGTAAGGCTGTTTCCCATACTATTTGGTACCATTGGTCCATGCTTACTCCTGACAGGTCTCTCCAGTGTCTGGTTATGGTGTTTCTGGCTGCTGAAAGTAAGTGGGTTATGAGTTCTTTGTGGTGTAAATTGGCATTGTTGTCTTGGAAGATGTTTAGTAGGGCCAATTCTGGGGTGATGGATACTTGCTTAGTTATTTTACATATTTCTCGTATGGCTGTTATAATCACAGAATTGTAGAGTTGGAAAAGACCCCAAGGGATGACCCCCTGCAATGCAAGAATTTCAACTAAAACATCCATTAACTACCAATCCTTTGTACCATTAACCTACTTGAAGAGGACACCATGCTGACGATGATGGATGAAGACGTGCTTGAGCTCTGCACCATGACTGTCACCAGAAGGCCAATCATTACGCCTGCAAGAGGATTTGCTAACACGGAGCCTTCTTTGAAGATGTCCCCTGCTGCTTTGCCTACAAAAAAGATAGATTGTGTCTTTGAATAACATAATTGCTACCTATATGAAGAAAACCCAGTTTCCAACTTCTAAATGGTTCCAACATCTAAAAAAATGTAGGATAAACACCAACAACTGGGAAACACTGGCCTGCAGTCGCTCCAATTGGAGAACAGCCTTGACCAAAGGTGTCATGGGCTTTGAAGACGCTCAAACTCAGGGCGAAATGGAGAAACGTGCTAAGAGGAAGGCACACTTGGCAAACCCTCACCATGATCAACGCCCACCCAGAAACACATGTCCCCACTGTGGAAGGACTTGTGGATCCAGAATTGGCCTCCATTGTCACTTACGGACTCACTGTTAAAACCGTGTTTATGGAAGACAATCTTACTTGGCTACGAGTGATCGCCAAAGAAGAAGAAGACCTATACGCAGAAAACCCAGTTTCCAATTTTCTGTCGTGCTTTTGTGCCAGGGGGCAGCTCTGCGTATTGTGGCAGGGGTGATTATTGACTCACCAAAGGTATTTCCTATGCCATTAAATAGAGATTGCCCCCACCCCCACCCCCCAGAGAACCCAACTCTTATGCTTCCTGTATAAAATATTTTGGCTGCCGTTCATTCATGTAAGGAAGAGAAAATAACTGCTTGCTCTGATGCAAAGGCAAAAGCACCCCAAGACTTAGGGCCTCCTCAACCTCAGCCGTCCAGATGTTTTGAGACTACAATTCCCATCATCTCTGACCTCTGGTCCTTCTATCTAGGGATCATGGGAGTTGTAGGCCAAAAACATCTGGAGGGCCAAGTTTGAGGAAGCCTGACTTTGGGCTTATATCAACACTTCCTCTTGTCCTATTCCTTCCCCCCAAGTAAAACCACTCTTTGGTGCTCAATCGAAGCAAACAGCCATTTGGGTTTCCCCCAGATTGCTGTTTGTTCCTATCTATTGCTAAAGATCAGTTTTTCCCTTAGAAAGGAGAGGGGCAAGGGGGAAACTGCTTGGAGCTGTGCTTTCCAGGCATGGGACAAGCAGATGTGTGGGAGATCCCTTGTCCAGATACTACTGACAGCAAAGAACAGTAGACATTATTCTTCTTCCTCTTTCTGACAGCAGCTGCAGGGTTTTGGGAAAGGTATCACTATATAGAACCATAGGGGTGTGTGGTGTGTGTGTGTGTGTGTTCACTGCCTTTGTCATGAATCTGTAAAGTGGTAATAATAATAATAATAATAATAATAATAATAATAATAATAATTTATTTTTTATATCCCACCCATCTGGCTGGGTTTCCCCAGCCCCTCTTTTACCCACAAAATCTCACACTACATAATGCCTTTGTAAAAAGTTTAAGGTTCCATAGAACAGTCTAGCTTGACTTGTAATTCATCCCAACGACTGACAGCATCTATACCATCCGAGACTAATACCTGAAGCTAAAATAAAGCAATGTCAACACCCCCTTGGAATGCTGAAAACAAAAGGTGCCTTTGCAAATAAAGGGGTGTCAGCATTCATTTACTGACACTTTCTTTTTCTGTTCATCTGTTTGAAGTGGGTTCTTCTGGAGGGGTGAGGCTTAACCCAACAAGATCCTTTTTACAGAAACAGAGACTTAGGCAATCAAGATGAAAGTGTTTTCCTACCTCCTACTAACTGGAAGCCTGAGCTGAGCACATCCAAGGCACAGACAAAAAAGTAGAGCAGGACAAGCAAGAGAATAAACTTTCCAAATCCTTTTGTCACACGGAGTATTTTGCCTTTCGCATCCAGCTCTGAAAAACACAAAACAAGTTTGGATATACAAAACAGCAAAGAATCTAATACTTGATTTTCCGCAGTCAATCGGTTTCCTGCAAGTCTGTGGAGTCAAGGCTGATGCTGTGAGTTTGGTGGATGATAAACCAGAAGGAATGTTCTCATTATTAAAATTTAACTGTAGCTAAAAGATTCTTACGAATCTATAAAAACCCAATAAGATTTAAAAAAAAAAAAAACACAAAACCAATAACCCCTTCTCACCCTACTTAAAGCAAAATGTGAGAATGATAAACTTTATTTTTTTTATGTTTTTACTCAAATTTCATAATATTATTAGTAATAGCATCATTAATTGTAAACAAGAAGGGGCAGAAGATTATTACAACAGAGTTCCCATGCACTTTTAAGCGTTGGAAGATCGCGCTGAATTTGCCTGTTGTGGTGCACATCAGCACAGGTCGATGTGAATTTAAATAATTCACTGTATATCCCTAATAGGTGGTGTCTTCGCTTGATGGAATTGCCTGGTTGGCTCCTCCATCTTGTTTCTATCCCTGGAAATACAGAAGGTAAAGTGTTTCCATGGGTAGAGGAGGGTTCTACAGAACCAGTCCACAACTCTAAACTTCCACTTGTCACCAAAACATAAGCAGCTCCTGTGCGGATCTTCCTACCACAGGAAGTGGAGAACTGCCTTAGACCTCACTAAAAGACTAAAGGGCTCCAGAAAATGAAACAGACTTTCAGGCCAAATAATGGTTTGGAGGCACAAGCCACTGCAAAAACAAAGGATTTCTGAGCTTGTTAAGATTCCTGAATGGAGTCTGCCTGGTCATCCACATGAAAACCATTCTGAGCTGTTTGGACAACAAGTCTTGCCACTGAGTTCAGCAGGAAGAATAAAGGTAAAGGACCCCTGACCATTAGGCCCAGTCGTGGCCGACTCTGGGGTTGCGGCGCTCATCTCGCTTTGTTGGCCGAGGGAGCCGGCGTACAGCTTCCGGGTCATGTGGCCAGCATGACTAAGCCGCTTCTGGCAAACCACAGCAGCGCACGGAAACGCTGTTTACCTTCCCGCCGGAGTGGTACCTATCTATCTACTTGCATTTCTACGTGCTTTCGAACTGCTAGGTTGGCAGGATTTCAATATTGTAGCAGGTATTAATGGGCAATGGTGCCATAGGTAATTTTAGACTCTGGACTGAACAGTCTTAGGGGAATCTATCGATGGCAATGCGTATTATTTCTGTTGAAGATGTGGTACCCAGCCATGACTAAGCTGCTTCTGGCGAACCAGAGCAGCGCACGGAAACGCTGTTTACCTTCCCGCCGGAGCGGTACCTATTTATCTACTTGCACTTTGACGTGCTTTCGAACTGCTAGGTTGGCAGGAGCAGGGACCGAGCAATGGGAGCTCACCCTGTCGCGGGGATTCGAACCACCAACTTTCTGATCGGCAAGTCCTAGGCTCTGTGGTTTAACCCACAGGAAGAATACAATTACAAAATAATAAAATAGCAAACATGGAAAGCTTTTAAAAAGAATGAGTGGTGTACAATATATTCCGTAGTGGAAGACAAGTTTCATATTTGTACCAAGCATATCAAATGATCATGAATGTTGCCAAATAAACGCATATTTAGTGGGAATGTGTCAGTCATAATATAATTTGGTCATGTAAATCACAAATGACCCTCCCAGCAGAAGCAAAGTTGGAGGGCAGTGGCAGCTTTTCAGAAACACGACTTTTTAAAACCATGGTTCACTAGAATAACAAGATGCATCCGTCCACCTTTGAAAGATTACTAGACCAGCAGAAACCAACAGATATGGAATTAATTGTTGAGAAGTAAGGTCAGCATTGACACCATCAAAAATGGACACAGCTTAGAGTCCAAGGTGATCTGTTTGCCAACAGCAATACCAATTTTGTTTGCAACCTGCTTGCAGAACCCAGTGACATTTGAACACCCTAAATAGGTGATTTAGGGTGATTCCACCCTAAATGGAAAAGAAGGTTGCAGCTTGAGAGAATTCCCCTGCTTCCATAACATGGGAAACGCAACATGTTCAATGGGAGACCTTTCAATAGCAGATGCACTGTTTTGCTGCTTTGCCTACTCAGCTGTCCACTTTGAAACAAAGCATGTTAAATCAGAGAATACAGATAGTTTGGTGTTACCGATAGGTAAATAAAGGCACAAAGTTTCAGAGCCAATGATTAAAACAACTTCCACCTGGGCTTTGCTGTCCCTTTTTCTAGAAAGCTAATGTTTGAAAATCGTAGCGTTAGAAGGGTCCCAGAGGATCTCAGGCACGTCCAACAGGTAGATCGTGATCTACCAGTAGATCACTGGACATCTGTGGTAGATCACTGGCAGATCACTGGCTCCCCCCAAAGAAGCTCAACAAGTTTGTCTCCCCTAAAAAAATCTCCACATCTTTGTCCAAAACCCCAGAAAACAGGGCTTTCCTTCCTAAAAAAAAGCTCAAAAACTTTGACCCAAATAAAAACTTTGACTCAAAAAACTCCAAAAAAGGGGACAGATCTCTGACAGTCTTTAACTCTATGAGTAGATCACAGCCTCTTGGAAGTTGGCTACCCCATTCCAGTCTAACCCCCTGCAATGCAGGAAGCACAAATTAAAGGTGGAAAAGTATAAATATCCATGACAGGTTCTTACCTGACCACTTTACTCCTGTGTTCTGGAGCTCTGGCAAACTCCATGGGTCAAATTCTGGCGCTGGTTCTGCTGCCAAGGCAATGGTGGAGTAAGCGGGCAAAAGTTCCAGCTGATTTCCTACAGGAACCGCTTCACCTGAGAGAACCAGCAAGCAAGTCAATAACTGTTTCCTACCTATCCTTGAGTATAGAACTCGCAAGCTTCTAAACAGAATGTGAATATAGGATATATAGGAGTAGGGACTGTAACTATTTATGTACCTTTTGAATTGTTCATCGCTCTGTCAGACATGACTTGATTTTCTTGGGCTTTGCTTGCGTCTGTTCCTGCTAGTTCAGGCCTTGGAGCCATCGCCTGCAAAGAGATGATCCACCAACGAAAGGTCAGCGCCAAAGCATTTCCATGCAAAAGGGTTCATTACATGAATCTCGGGCAATCAACTCTGAATACTAACCTGTATGAACCAATGCCATTTCCTCAAGGGAATGCTATCAACAGCACATTTCCCAACCCCTTTATTTTAACTAAGGTAGCTCACATTCCACATTACATTAAATATCTGAACAAACCCAAACAGCTACCTGTTTATCAATCTACCAAATACACAATCATGAACGAACAATTGTCTCTCACTTTCGACTCTTTCATCTCTTACTACTCTAAAGAGGAAAATACCATAGTTCTAAGCATTTTAAATGTCACCTAAACGGGGACGCGGGTGGCGCTGTGGGTTAAACCACAGAGCCTAGGACTTGCCGATCAGAAGGATGGCGGTTCGAATCCCCGCAACGGGGTGAGCTCCCGTTGCTCAGTCCCTGCTCCTGCCAACTAGCAATACGAAAGCACGTCAAAAGTGCAAGTAGATAAATAGGTACCGCTCCAGCGGGAAGGTAAATGGCGTTTCCGTGCGCTGCTCTGGTTTGCCAGAAGCGGCTTAGTCATGCTGGCCACATGACCCGGAAGCTGTACGCCAGCTCCCTCGGCCAATAAAGCGAGATGAGCGCCGCAACCCCAGAGTCGGCCACGACTGGACCTAATGTCCCTTTACCTTTAAACGGGGACAGTTTTAGGCTGAACTCCTGTGCATCTTTACTGCACAAAGGCAACACTGAACAGAGGAAATATGTGCAGGATTATGCTCTCAATGTTAATTCATTTATTTCATCTTTGGTAGAAAATGACAGTGCTAATGGCTGTTTTATATCCTCCCCCCCTTCTTGGTTCCTAATTATTCCATTGACTTCCTGGAGTGATACTAGCTCATTTTTGTGAACATTAAATTGTTGTTAGGCTTTTTTTTTCTATTCCTCCTTTCCTTTAAATTGCTCGATTCCATTTGGCAGCAACAAGAACCCTCTAATCAAGAACTAGTGTCTGGGGTTTGTTTTTTTCTTTCTCCCTCCCAATCTCTTTTCCTTTTATGTCGTAACCCTGAGGTTGCATTAATTTGAAGAGGTACAAAGCCTTTTTTTCCGGTATGTGGCCTGTCCAAAAAACAGTCTTCATGTCCCCCATCTTTCTACGCTCCTGGCCACAGTGATCACAAACCAGCACAAATAAACACAGTCAACGTGGTAGTAATTGTGTTATAACAGAACGAAAGGTGTATATTTATTCTGAAGGTGTCCAGTTAACAAGCTACTGTGCTTTCGACTTAGCTCACAAGGACCAAAGTGAGATCTCAGCCCTTCTTACCACCATCGCTTTCAGCACAGTGATTCTTCTCTAGCCATGCGCTGCACATCTCTTCCTTGTCGGGGGAAGAGAAGGCAGATACATGAGCCTGAGGTTTGCCCAGCCTTGTAATTCTAAACTGTAGTTTAGTGTTATGTCCGAATGAGGACAATATGTAACTGGGACTAGAGTTTCACAGGCAGATTTGTTGCAGATTTTGAATTCTAGTCCTTCTCTACAACTTTTCCACCAAACTTTCTCATTTCACCCATGAGCCAGGTTGCGACTAGAACAGGGGTCAACAAACTTTTTTAGCCGAGGGCCGGCCCACTGTCCCTCAGACCTTGTGGGGGGCCGGACTAGATTTGGGGGGGGGGGGATGAACGAATGCCTATGCCCCACAAATTACCCAGAGATGCATTTTAAATAAAAGGACACATTCTACTCATGTAAAAACACACTGATTCCCAGACCTTCCGTGGGCCGGATTTAGAAGGCGATTGGGCCGGATCCGGCCCCTGGGCCTTAGTTTGCCTACCCAAGGACTAGAGAGTGTACTTTCAAAAACTAAAGCATAAGTGCCCCACCTAAGAATGATCAAAAACCAGGGTTTTAAATTTTAATTTGTTACATGGTTGCTTGAAGGCCATTTAAAGCACACACCCCTCAAAAGAAAAAGAAAACTCCCGAGACCTGTAGTTTATGCACACAGAGCTACAATTCCCAGCACCCATAACAAACTACAGTTCCCAGGATTTTTATTTTTATTTTTAGAGGGGATATGCTTTAAATGTATGGTGTGTATGCAACTTAAAAAACAATAGGTTATTTTTAGAATCGGAAAGTTTCAGATTAAAAAAATAGTGGTGGCTGACAGCCCCCCCAACTAACTCACACAAAGCAGCCCAAACTCTTTGACTCACTTCTGAACCGTCTACACTTAAAAACTATTATTCTTACTCCGCATAACACCATCCCCTCCAACATTTCTCCGGTGGAAATAGTGACGTCCCATTCCATAATGATAATTTTACTATTTATACCCCATGCATCTTATTGTGTTGCCCCAGCACTCTGGGCAGCTTTCAACATGCATAAAAACATAATAAAACATTAAACATTTTTTTTTTAAAAAAAACCAAACCACTTCCCTATACAGGATTGCCTTCAGTTGGTGCAGGGGTCGGATAACTCCATACCCTCCAACATTTCTCCAATGAAAATAGGGGCATCCTAAGGAAAAGTGGGACATTCCAGGATCAAATCAGAAACAGGGACGGCTTTTCTAAATCAGGAACGTCCTGGCAAATAGGGACACTTAGAGGGTCTGTAACACTAACAACTTCATTGGCAAACCCTCGTTCAGCCGCCTTGCTCCTCATTTTTCAAGGAAGTTCACTCTGTTTTATGTATAACAGCGAATATTTCCTACTGAACAATGTCAAGCAAAATCCCTCTGCTTCTAGCGGGAGAATAAACTATGGGGTGAAACTCTGTCCTGTTGAACTCAACTACCTGACAGGATCATACCCAAGCTTTAATAGCCTTAATATAACTTATTGGCTCTCAAGGAGTATCGCTGTCAGCGTTCTTTGGCTAGATTCCTCACGGTGTTTTTTTCCCTCCCATAGAAGAGGTTGTTTGTACTCCCCTGGGTATAACACAAAGAGGTATAAAACCAGTGACTTGTATGTGACTACAAAGCATTGTCTGCAACTTGCCATCCATGACAACCCAATGAAAGGACAAGTTGTACTTCAAGTGAATACAGTAAAGAAACCCAATTTAGGAAACTCAAAATTACAGGGGAGCAGACGTAGAGAAACTGAAGCAAAACCAGGAGTGGTGATTCCTGTGGAAAAGTAGTATCAATCATAACCACTTATTAACTCAGCAAGCAGTTAGATTTTCATATGTGAATACTCTCTTCAGATACTGAAGGATACACGAAAGTAGAGAAAAACAAAACCTTGTAAGTCTGGCCTGAAGCATCCTTTGGAGAGACATTTTAACACTTGCTAACTTTCCACGGTCAAGGTTGAAGAAACAGAAGCGTTGAACATTTTCTACGTGTATTCCCTCCAAGCCAACTGTCTATGCAGACGGGGCCTTCCAGTTAATGAACAACATTAATGTTTCCGTAACCTCCAGACTGGACTGCTGTAATTGAGTTGCGCTTGAAAAACAACTAATTGTTCCAAAATACCTACTAGACTGTCACCTGGGATTGGCCACTTTGGTCCTTCTTAATTGTCATTGCTTATGATTTGTTTATGGATTCAAGCAAATATTGATATGTCCCTGCCCCAGTGAACTCCCAGTCATCATGGTTTATCTACACCTGCTGTCAGACTGGTTTCACAAGCAATATTTAAATCTTTGTTACTGTTTTTTTGCATTTCAAAAGCGATGTTTGCCAGGAATGCATTCCATGGCAAAAGCTCGCACGTTATGGATGCTTGTGAAAACGTACTTGGCTGCAGAAATCTATTTGCACCTGCAGTTTTCATTACTCATGCCAATTATCCTGTCTTTTGTCAATTATCCGCATGCAAAGTTTCCTCCACCAGTTCCGGGAGGCGTACATGGGGTTCTCCCAATTTAACCCAGTGAGGTACATAAAGATGAAAGACAGCGACTTGCCCAAGGTTACTCAGCAAGTTTAATGGCTGAGCAAGCAACTGATTATAGCTTTCCTGAAACCCAGCCCAAAACTCTGTTCACTTCACTATTCTGCCTCTTATTCGAATCTGTGTCTATGAGGTTGTGCTTTTTGTTGTGTCACACACAGGAATTCTCCTGCCACACAAGCACTCAAAACAGCTAATAAGAACTACTGACATCCAGCAGGAACCTCATCCTACTCAGGCTTTAAAGACCTATATTAAAGTCCTACAGTTTCCAGAAGCTCATTTTGTGGGCTTGGACAAATCACTCTCTTTAGCCGCAAGGTTTTTGTGAGGAGGATTAACAAGTTATTCTCCCTGCCCTTCTTCCGTGATGCTTAAAATAGCATATACTGTGTGTCTCCATTTCCCTTTAATCCTCACAATAACCTTCTAAAGTAGGTTAGACTGAGAGATAAGGACTGTGTCATGGTCCTCCACTGAACTTCACGGCTGGGCAGAGATTTTAGCTTGGGTCTCCATCATCGAAAGACAACTTCCTATCCACTCCACCCTAGGATCTCAAAACAGAAATAGCATCGCTTGGAAAATAAAACGTTGGTGTACCTACACACACACACACACAGAGCAATAAAAAAATATTCAATAAGAATAACAATAAGCACATTAATGTTTCCAAGCCACAGCAGACAAAAATGCTGCTCAAATGATGCGGTGTTGCCAAACTCGCATTAAAAAAAAAAAGTTCGTGCAAGTCAGCCTGTATCAACAAATGGCTCCAGGATGAGGCAACTTTATACCAAACGAGAATCTAGCTCAGCTGTCTCAATTTTGTAATATTAGACTAAAAGATTCAGCTTTTTAAAAAGTGTTTTGTTTCTTCATTACTTAAAAGGTGTTGACTTATTTTTCCTACCCAGCTCAGCGCTCCTAGTGATGTCACTGGAGAGAGAGAGAGAGCGCTGCACATGATACAACAAGTCATAATTTTAATAAGCATGTGTGCACACCAGTTTAAATTGGCTGGGACAAGTTCTTCTTGCTCCAGTGACCAATCGGCATTTAAATTTGTTCCTCTCGGTGCAGGGAAGGGGAAGTGCAATGCCCAAAATTTAAATACGGATCTTGAGGTCTCTGATTGCATCACTGAGGAAGATGTCTGTGAAGTTCAAAAGCCTGCCTACTCTCACGGTAGATAAAGATCCGGTTAAAAGTATCATGTTAGCTGCTTTCCTCTTTTATCCTTTGGGGCCATAAGAGCACTCTGAATAAAACATACAGTACATTCAAACCCAAGTAAAGAATCCCAAGGAAGAAAACATAATGACCACTTCAAGAAGGTACCCAGATCTAATAGAAAAACCATTACCCTGATCTCAGTGGATGTCTGCCTAATGTTATATTCACCTGACAGTGTTAGCACAGTGTAACCTCTTTATCTCAGTGCATCAAAGCAAATTTGTCACAGAAAACACATCTTTTTGCGAATACCCTGAAAATGCAATGAGACGTATATTGTGGTAGGTATTCAGCAAAGTTTTGCTCACGGTAGACCTATTGAAAACAATGGCCAAAACATGTTCATTCATTTTAGAGAATCTACTCTGAGTAAAACTTAGTTTTGAAATATATTTTTTAAATGGTTTCAAAAAATGAGGGGAGGTTCTGTACAGACAATAAAAAATAAACCCAACATTTGATATGAACTTCCCGTACTTTGAATATGTTTGATCTTTAGAAATCAAACATTCTTAACCCAACAGCTATTTTATAGTTAATAAATGTGGGCTGCCTCTATGGGTTACAATATCTCAGTTGACATACAATTAAGAAAAGACTTCAAAACAGAATTCCATATAATTTTCAGATTTCCTGCACTGGAACAACAGGCTGCTATATCTGGTAGGTAGTTAAGAGGAGCACCTGGGAGGCAAACATCAATGAAAGCATAAAGGCAATGGAAAGTTTGAGCTCAGATTTCCTTTTACTCACCTGCTCCTTCCTTCACAGACAATGAAGGATTTACAAAGGTATCTCTGTGGGGAGCTACAATATATAGAGAGAGCAGTTATTGGGCAAAGACTGCTTTCATCACCAGGTTAAATTCCAATTGCACCCTCTGGACTGCCAAGCCTACCTGCTGAAGTTTTTCAGGCAGCACAAAGTTCCTTTAGACTTTTAGCTCAGAAAATACCCCATCAGCAATAAAGGAGGAACTTTAATAGTCCTGCTTCAAAGTTTAAAGGTGATTACATCCATCCTTCTAAATTGCCAGCCACTGCATCCTTTGTTATTCTTTTTCATTTAAGATAAAAACTTGTCCTGGCTGGTAAAGCACGGTTAGTGTTATGGTTTTATCTTGCTGCAGATCTTTTTTCTCTTTTTTAAAAAAGATCAGATAAAAAGCAAGTCTAATTCTATCCAAACTCGTTCAGAACCCCTTTCCAAACGAAATGATGTCATAATTCGCTCTCCTGAGGTAGAAAAACTTCAGCTTTTGTTTCAGCTGCTGCTGTCCTAGTGCCTTTCTTTAGAAAAGATTTTAAAAATTTATATGCGCTCCGGGTAATCGTACCCCGGCAAAGCCAGAAATCAAATTACATCAAAGAATCGCAAGGTAAGTAAGCAAATTAGAAAGTTCACAATGCTGATTCATACTGGGGAAAGAACCAGTCTTTCACAAGCAAGTCACTTGCAAAGTACTGGGACTGCTCTCTTTTATTGTTCTGAATTTCAGTTGGTGTACGTACCTAGTCAGTCACCGCTGAGACACATCTCTGCTCAGTAAAATTCCTACATCCAAAACCATCTTCGGTGTTTCAAAAACTCCCAATGCCTCTCCAAATAAGCAAGTGCACCTCCCACCTTTATCTCTATTAGCTTGCTGAGTGGATCACACCTAGAGTAGGTGGAAACAGAACTGTCTACCTTTGCATGCATCACAGACAGTTTTTTTTGTTGCTGCTGCACCTTAGCTAGCCAATGAGTGCTGGGGATCTCTGAATTAAGGGTGTTCAATTTGCATGGTCAACAATATAATTAACGTTCTCCTCCACCCTAGCTGAAGGCTTCCAGGCAAACTAGAATATGCCTTTGCCTCATTTTGCCATCACAACAGTACATAAGAGCTCGTCCCCTTTGTTTTTGTTCCCACTTAATTTGCATGGTCCACATGATGTTACGCTCAAACACCAATATTGATACCTTCTCCCTGTAAATTTAGGTTCACCCAATGCATAGATAGTCAGATAAATTGGGGAGAATTGGGCTCTGAACCTCTCTACTCAGGGTTACAGGCAATTTATTTTGGCGGTAGATCAACTGTAACTTCCTGCTACTCCTCTTTCCATGCCCACTACTCATGTTTTCTTTTCTTTTCCAGCTGTGCTAGTAATTATTTCCGGCAGAGCTTTGCCTTTTGGTCCCTCAGCCTTGCACAAAACCGAGAAAACTGCGCAAGCAAACCGCGCAAGCAAACCGCGTGCTGAGAATTTACAATTGCCTAACTGTAGGCATTTGCACACTTCCCAGGTGGGGAAATGTTTTTTTAAAAAAAAACAAGGTCCTTAAACAGCGTGACAGGATAAACAAATTAGAAGGCAGAGACAAGCACGTAAGGAAATGCCTATTGGTATGAGGGGAAAGACCTAAATTGTTCCTCATATGCAAATGCAAATTTGTGCGAGTGTGGATTAATTTGAAGGGTAAACAGTGGATTAACAGCTAAATAATGCTCAGTTGGGAACAAGCCTTCAAGTAGTCTGAGAGGTGGTGACTTGGTCGTTCCATTGAACTTCAGGGCTGAGCAAGCATTTATATCCAAACCTTCCAAATCCAATCCCAATATCTGGCAATGAAATAACAAAGTGATGAGGACAAAGTAATTCTGCAGCTAGTTGGTTTATTGTGATTTGGAGCACAACCTGGAAGCACTACCAGTGATGTAAGTGTCTGAGTAGAACAGTGTTTGCATGGTATTGCTCAAAGTAAGTGGGGACATGGGTGGCGCTGTGGGTTAAACCACAGAGCCTAGGGCTTGCCGATCAGAAGGTCGGCAGTTCGAATCCCGGAGATGGGGTGAGCTCCCGTTGCTCAGTCCTGCTCCTGCCAACCTAGCAGTTCGGAAGCACACACCGCAAGTAGATCAATAGGTACCGCTCCAGCGGGAAGGTAAACGGCGTTTCCGTGCGCTGCTCTGGTTCACCAGAAGCGGCTTAGTCATGCTGGTCACATGACCCGGAAGCTCCCTCGGCCAGTAAAGTGAGATGAGCGCCGCAACCCCAGAGTCGTCTGCAATTGGACTTAACGGTCAGGGGTCCCCTTTACCCCCCCTTTACTCAAAGTAAGTGTTGTTGTTGTTTAGTCGTTTAGTTGTGTCCGACTCTTCGTGGCCCCATGGACCAGAGCACGCCAGGCCCTCCTGTCTTCCACTGCCTCCCGCAGTTTGGTCAAACACATGCTGGTAGCTTCGAGAACACTGTCCAACCATCTCGTCCTCTATCGTCCCCTTCTCCTTGTGCCCTCCATCTTTCCCAACATCAGGGTCTTTTCCAGGGAGTCTTCTCTTCTCATGAGGTGGCCAAAGTCTTGGAGCCTCAGCTTCAGGATCTGTCCTTCCAGTGAGCACTCAGGGCTGATTTCCTTAAGAATGGATAGGTTTGATCATACTGCCAGTAAATAATTTGTAAATAGGAGTCACACAAGAGCTTAAACTGACAGACCAAAGGAAGCTTCAAATTCCCTGTAAATTTTAGCAACATCTACTGCAGTTTCCTTTGGCAAATATACCCATCTTCCTTCTGTGTGTCGGAACACACCATACCCGGTCTTGAAAATAAAGGGTGGGACAACAGCTTAGTTATTGTCCTCCTTATATCGTGCATGTGGACTGGATATGCTACACTATTTGGCAAAATTTACCCAGGACTGGTTCACATTTAATGGTGGCGTCATCATGCTGCAGCCATGGGTGTCGCAGAAATAATTAAGGCCTATGACTTGTTTTGCAGCCTTTATCTGGCTGAATCCCACACATCATTACATGTACAGTATCACCGATTGGAGATTGAGGTGGCATGCAGCAATAGCATATTTTAGGTGTCATAAGATATCAGCAGTGGCGTAGCGTGGGGGTGCAGGGGGGGCCGGCCGCACCGGGCGCAACATCTGGTGGGGGCGCTCGCACTCGCAGCTCTCTGCCCCTACCTGGCTCACTCACTCTCTCTCACTGCAGTGCTGGCTGTGCGAATCCGATCCGAGCCGCTGGGTTGCCGCCCACTGTGGAGGGGGTGGGTGCCAGGCGTGCGGTGCGGAGAGAGAGCGAGGGACTATCTGGGGGAGGGACAGTGCAGCGGCCGCCCAGCGCAGCGCTGAGCGCAGGAGAGAACCACACCAGACCAGAGCAGGCAGCAGCAAGAAGAAGCTGGCAGAGGTGGCAGGTTAGGGGTTAGGGGGCGCAAATTACTTGCCTTGCCCCGGGTGCTGACAACCCACGCTACGCCGCTGGATTCCAGAGTCACTATCACAGCAAAATAGGACTTGGGGGCAGAAGTCCAACATCCCACTCAGCACAATAAGCAAGAGTTGCAGAGAGATTAGTGCACTGAGTGGCTGGGTACCACATCTTTAACAGAAATAATACACATTGCCATCGATAGATCCCCCTAAGACAGTTCAGTCCAGAGTCTAAAATTACCTATGGCACCATTGCCCTTTAATACCTGCTACAATATTGAAATCCTGCCAACCTAGCAGTTGGAAAGCACGTCAAAGTGCAAGTAGATAAATAGGTACCACTCCGGTGGGAAGGTAAACGGCGTTTCTGTGCACTGCTCTGGTTCGCCAGAAGCGGCTTAGTCATGCTGGTCATGCTGGCTGTACGCCGGCTCCCTCGGCCAATAAAGCGAGATGAGCGCCGCAACCCCAGAGTCGGCCACGACTGGACCTAATGGTCAGGGATCTCTTTACCTTTACAATATTGAAATGCAAACTATGCTAACATCATCATTTTGCTGATGTAGGGAGGTCAAGGTTGAGAGACAGTAGCTTACCAAAGTGAGTAGGTTCTTGGGTGAAAAAAATATTTGAACCTGAATCTTCTTAGTTTGTGGATCATACTTTTAGCCACTGTGTGAAAACAGCTTGCAAGGTTAAACTGAGTTGATAGTGTGATAGTGAACAAACTATATGCAACTATTGTTTTTTACTTAAACTTCATTTATTCTCACAACCCTTCTAAATGTGGTAAACTTGGTTATTATTTATGTTTGGCAGGTTTCTGGTTCTGTTTACTTTATTTTGCACCTACTTCTAAATTTCTTTAATACTTTGGAAAAGAGTTTATAAATGTTCTAAAAAGAATAGATCTAATGACATAAAATAATTATTCAAAATATCCATTTCTCTTCCCCCCACCCCCAAGAAAGTACACTTCCAAGCATAGGGGTAAATAAATTGATAAAGTTCTGTTGTCATGCAAAATTGTTCTCCAAATACTGAAGTCATCAGAATTTTGAAAGTTCAGTGTAGTGAAAAATGGTCAGATCCTGTTTTCTAGACAGCGCAAAACAGGTTTTTGTGATTCAAAATACCTCATACAGATTTTGGAGTGTTGGAAAGAATCGAAAGATAATTTAAACATTCTAGAAATAAACAGAATTAGATGAAAATTCGAGAAAAACCAGATGCCTGCATAGGAAAATAAGAGAACTGAATGGGTCAACAGATGTAAAAAAAAATGAAATTCTGGCAAGTGCAGCCCTTTTATCAAAGCAATATGAGGGTTTTTTTAAAAAAAAAACACCACACTTGCTAAAATTCCTCCTTCTGCATGGGAATTCTGGAATTTACTATATTTGGCCACCACCCAAACCAATCCACATTCCCATTAGAGTTTAGGAGGTTGAGATGACACTATCTGTTGCTAAGGCAACCTTGATTTTATGCCAGAATTTTAGTCAGATGTGAAGAAAGGAGGAACAAGGTAAAAGATCCGTAAAAGACCAGAGAAGTTTAGGGGCAAACCCCTCTGGCTCATAATTGTGAAAAATAAGCCTTTGGGATTTGTTTTTTAATGTTGAGGTGACCTCCCCAATGTTACAGTGCAAAAGTTAAGTAATACAGACGGATAGTGAACAAACAAACAAAAGTGTCCTAAAGCGCTTCATCTGCTTGTTTTGAGAAGTTAATCTCAAAACAATGCTTTATTCATAAAGTGCCAAGTATGTGAAAATCTGAAGGAAAACTTTGTCGAATCATTCTCTTCTTTGCAACCTTCCGGGACCGCAAGTTGGAGAGGGAAGAACCAGAGAAAATAGTTGGCAGAGCAATGGATGTTCAAGGAAACGTGCCAGCCAGGCAAAACCTCTCCAGGAAGGTGCAACCAAAAAGGGTTGGTGAAGGGTGTGTCCTGGGGACAGAGGGTGAATATGGTCATTGTTGTTGTTTAATCGTTTAGTCGTGTGCGACCCTTCATGACCCCATGGACCAGAGCACGCCAGGCACTCCTGTCTTCCACTGCCTCCCGCAGTTTGGTCAAACTCATGTTCATAGCTTTGAGAACACTGTCCAACCACCTCGTCCTCTGTTGTCCCCTTCTCCTTGTGCCCTCCATCTTTCCCAACATCAGGGTCTTTTCCAGGGAGTCTTCTCTTCTCATGAGGTGGCCAAAGTATTGGAACCTCAGCTTCAGGATCTGTCCTTCCAGTGAGCACTCAGGGCTGATTTCCTTCAGAGTGGATAGGTTTGATCTTCTTGCAGTCCATGGGACTCTCAAGAGTCTCCTCCAGCACCATAATTCAAAAGCATCCATTCTTCGGCGATCAGCCTTCTTTATGGTCCAGCTCTCACTTCCATACATCACTACTGGGAAAACCATAGCTTTTACTATATGGACCTTTGTTGGCAAGGTGATATCTCTGCTTTTAAGATGCTGTCATAGAATCGTAGAATTGTAGAGTTGGAAGGGATGCCAAGGGTCTGAAACATCCATGGCACATTTCCATCCAACTTCTGCTTGAAAACCTCCAAGGAAGTCCACCACTTCTCGCAAGAGTCCATTCCACAGTCAAACAGCTCTTACTGTCAGAGAGTTTTCCCTGATGAGAATGGTCACTTGCCCAATTCTGGTGTGTTGCCTCCAGAGCCTTGCCATGTTGTAGCAGCTGTTTTCGCTTCCCCCTTGCCGCCGTTGAGTATCGTGGGCATCGCCAGACCCTCAGTTCAAATTTGGCCATTCCGCGGCAGCTTGGGGCTTAGTGAGCGGACCGGAGGTTTGCAGTTTTCACTTAGGTCCACTCCCCGGGCATAAAAGCCGGCTGACACTGCTCTCAGCCGCTCAGTCGGCCAGGAGCATAACCCACCCAGCCCTCCCTCTAGGAATCACTGTTGCTCTTGTTATTTTCTTTTAACCTTTTCCTTTTCAGATTTGCGGACTTTGCTGTGGTTTCTCAGCGGTTGCCGTATTTGGAGCCGGGAAAGAATTTTTCCTGCACTGCAACTTTGGCAATTTAGGCCTTGGTCAGAATCCTTTAGTCTATCTTCTGACCTGGGGGGGGGGTGAAGGGGTGACTCACCTTCGCTTCTGCAGCAATGACGCCCAGTTATGTGCAAATAAACCATATATCCTAAAGACACCACAGTCTCCGCTGTCCCTCATTCTAAGAAAACCAAATCCTGGGTATGTGCCTGGCTGGAACCACTTGGAGATCGGGTTACATATGCTTCAGTTTACAGATGCTTCAGGTTGCAGACTCCGCTAACCCAGAAATAGTACCTCGGGTTAAGAACTTTTCTTCAGGATGAGAACAGAAATCGTGCTCCGGCGGCGCGGCAGCGGGAGGCCCCATTAGCTAAAGTGGTGCTTCAGGTTAAGAACAGTTTCAGGTTAAGAACGGACCTCCTGAACAAATTAAGTACTTAACCCAAGGTACCACTGTACTTTCTGCAGGGAAGATACATACTGTTATTTCAAATAAAGGCAGCTAACTAGAGAAAAATACTAATACTTTTATTTACCTGAACATTTCTACACAATTCAACCTATCCGGAATGCAATCTTATGTTAAATATTCCACTTCTTGTCACTGTTAGAAGAGGAATGTTGTAAACATAGAAACCCTGAACTTGTAGAATGTTGGAAGCTGAACTTCACCAAAAGTGTACCAATCAGACGGGTACAATTTAGTCAACGTCAGAAATTAAGGAGAAGGGTGAGACTGAACACTGCTTCGTAGATATTTACAGGATTATAATAATTTGACCATTCATATCAAATTAAAAAGATTTGAGTTGCTCCTCGTGGTTTTTTTGGAGCATGGGGTCAGGAAGTCATAGTTCCTCTCCATTCTACACTGGTCAGAGACTGCATCTAGAGTAGAATTGGGCAAATCTGTCAATTTTGGTTACTCTCTTCATCTCATTTTTCCAGTCTTCACCCCTTCACGTCACTTAGTGATTAAAAAAAAAGTCCACATGAAAATTTATAAGTATTTTTGTGCAAATATATCCTTATATATTGCAATTTTGCACAATATACATGTTTTTGCAAGCAATCTCCCCCAATATTATGCATTTTTGAATGTTGTTTTCACTAATGTATGCATTGCTATGCACACTTAACCCTAGTATATGCGTTTTAGAACACATCACTTGGCAGGATTACTGCATTTCAAAATTCTGAGAAGATTGGATTTCAAAGGACCGCTGTATTTTGCTTCGTGTATTGTTTTGGAAAGTGTGAAATAGGTACGTTCATCTTTAAATCTTTAAACTGAGTTGAATTGTCCCCCCCGTCCTTTATCTGAAGCACTATTTCTCCTTCTGGGTACCACATTTTAAGGATAATGACCAATTGCATCAGGTACACAGAAGCAGAACCAGGGAGACGAGGGATTCAGCATCCAAGATTAAGGGAGGACATAATAGCGGTCTTCAAATATCTGAAGGACCGCGACACAGAAGATGGAGCAGACTTTTCTCTGTCGTTCCCAAGGGTAGAGTGTAAATTGCAGCAGAGGAGGATTTGGCTGAACATTAGCATAAGCTTCCTGACAGTAGGAGCTATTTGACAATGAAATAACTCTCTCAAAAGGTGCTGTGTTCTCCTTCACTTGAGGTGTTCAGGTTGGACAGCCATCTGTCAGGGATGCTAGCCGTAGGACTAGTTCAAATTGCTGATGGGAAAGCAGGCTGCAGACATATGGTCTCCGTCTTAAAGCAGCTACACTGGTTGCCAAATGTTTTCTGCGTTCCAGTTAAAGGTTCTTACCTTGATGTTTAAAGCCCTAACTAGCTTGGGATCTGAATATCTACAATAATGCCTTCTTCAATATCAATCTGCCTATGCTGTAAGATTAGCAATTAAGGACCTCCTAGTGACCGCAACAATAGGGACGCGGGTGGCGCTGTGGGTAAATCCTCAGCGCCTAGGGCTTGCCGATCGCATGGTCGGCGGTTTGAATCCCCGCGGCGGGGTGAGCTCCCGTCTGCGGTCCCAGCTCCTGCCCACCTAGCAGCTCGAAAGCACCCCTAAAGTGCAAGTAGATAAATAGGTACCGCTTTATAGCGGGAAGGTAAATGGCATTTCCGTGTGCTGCGCTGGTGCTGGCTCGCCAGAGCAGCTTCGTCACGCTGGCCACGTGACCCGGAAGTGTCTCCGGACAGTGCTGGCCCCCAGCCTCTTAAGTGAGATGGGTGCACAACCCTAGAGTCGGACACGACTGGCCCGTATGGGCAGGGGTACCTTTACCTTTACTTTAGTGACCGCAACACAGGATGAAGCATGTAGTGTAGGGGTCTGGGAAAGAGCCTTTTTGGTAATGGCTCCTTCACATGTGAGGGACGCGGGTGGCGCTGCGAGTTAAACCACAGAGCCTAGGACTTGCCAATCAGAAGGTCGGCGGTTTGAATCCCCGCGACAGGGTGAGCTCCCGTTGCTCGGTCCCTGCTCCTGCCAACCTAGCAGTTTGAGAGCATGTCAAAGTGCAAGTAGATAAATAGGTACCGCTCAGGTGGGAAGATAAACGGCATTTCCGTGCGCTGCTCTGGTTCGCCAGAAGCGGCTCAGTCATGCTGGCCACATGACCCGGAAGCTGTACGCTGGCTCCCTTGGCCAATAAAGCGAGATGAGCGCCGCAACCCCAGTGTCGGTCATGACTGGACCTAATGGTCAGGGGTCCCTTTACCTTTACCTTTACCTTGCATGTGTAACTCCCTGCCTTCCAAACAGGAAAATAAATAAATTAATAAATAATAATAATGTGGTGTAGTGGTTAAGAGCGGTAGTCTCTTAATCTGGGGAACTGGGTTCGCGTCTCCGCTCCTCCACATGCAGCTGCTGGGTGACCTTGGGCCAGTCATACTTCTTTGAAGTCTCTCAGCCCCACTCACCTCACAGAGTGTTTGTTGTGGGGGAGGAAGGGAAAGGAGAATGTTAGCCGCTTTGAGACTCCTGAAGGGGAGTGAAAGGCGGGATATCAAGTCCAAACTCTTCTTCTTCTTCTTATTTGTACCCCACCCATCTGGCTGGGTTTCCCCAGCCACTCTGGGCGGCTTCCAACAAAGAATAAAAATACATTAAAATGTCACACATAAAAAACTTCCCTAAACAAGGCTGCCTTCAGATGTCTTCTAAATGTCAGGTAGTTGTTTATTCCTTTGACATCTGTTGGGAGGGCATTCCACAGGGTGGGCGCCACTACCGAGAAGGCCCTCTGCCTGGTTCCCTGTAGCTTTGCTTCTCGCAGCAAGGGAACCACCAGAAGGCCCTCAGAGCTGGACCTCAGCGTCTGGGCAGAATGATGGGGGTGGAGACACTTCTTCAGATATACTGGGCCAAGGCCGTTTAGGGCTTTAAAGGTCAACACCAACACTTTGAATTGTGCTCGGAAACATACTGGGAGCTAATGTAGGTCTTTCAGGACTGGTGTTATATGGTCTCGGTGGCCGTCCCCAGTCACCAGTCTAGCTGCCTCATTCTGGATTAGTTGTAGTTTCCAGGTCACCTTCTAAGGTAGCCCCACGTAGAGCGCATTGCAGTAGTCCCAGCGGGAGATATCTAGAGCATGCCCACTCTGGCGAGACAGTCTGCGGGCAGGTAGGGTCTCAGCCTGCGTACCAAATGGAGCTGGTAGACAGTTGCCCTGGATACAGAATTGACCTGCGTCTCCATGGACAGCTGTGAGTCCAAAATGACTCCCAGGCTGCGCACCTGGTCCTTCAGGGGCACAGTTGCCCCATTCAGGACCAGGACCAAGATGCATCTTTTTGCATGGGTCTCTGGAGGAAATACCCAATTAGACAAATGGATTAGCTGCTGCTATTAGTAACGGCCAACAAATGAGTGATTTGTTATGAGATGTTGTTGTGTTATTTCACAGTATTATTTTCAACTTTGAAGGTATTATTGATGGGAAAGGGAGTGCAGGCCTTCTTGATATTGGCACCCAGAGCTACCTCCCAAAATAGGCTTAGTTGCCACTTTTCCTTTGTGTTTCAGAAGGATGACAAAGTCTTGTGTTATTCCACTGTACTTTTATTCTGTTTTTATTCTACTTTTTGTTTAAAAAAAATTGCCTGCTGCATCCATCTGTTTTTAAACCAAGCCCATCTCATGCTACTGTTATCATGATTTAATAGACGTAGCATATATTTTTTCAACATGGCTTTTATTTTATGTTAGGGTTTTTATTTTGGAAGCTGCCCTAGGACCCAAGGGCAGTGTAGAAATTTTTCAAAAATGAAAAATAAAATTGCAAACTGTCATCCTGCCTAGTTTGGCCCTAAGAATGGCGTGCATACACACACATTATACCTATATATTGCATAAAAATATAAACCCATTAAATGCTTTATCTACATGCACTTGAAGAAAAAACGGAAGTCTTATCAGATTATTCTGATGATTCATGTGATTAGGGCAGGATTAGGACATGATAACCACAACCATTCTATTCTTGAAACTTGCCAGATCAGGAATTAAAGTGTGGAAGATTCACTTGAGGTCAACAACCAGAACCTTGGCCCAGACCTTTATCCCCACATAGATAAAGTGACACCAGCCAGGAAAAAGCTCAAAGTCCCTCTTTTTTCTTTCTATTTTAAAGTATTTTGGATAAGGCATATTTGAACTGCCACTGTTCCTTTGAAAGATGGGCTGTGTTGATTTGTTATCCCTATATTAAATCTACAGGAAACTCCCCCTTTAGTACCTGCCTTTAGTTTAAATTTGGTTTGCTGTGAACTATCACTTTTTAAAAGATATTTTTAAATGTCTGACTGCATCGTTTTTAAGAGCCCATCCACCTAGTTAGTCTCAGAGTTTATTATGCATCTGCACGCTCTGGTTTGGACAAATTATATCACTGCCTAACCAAGTGTAGAACGTTACTGGGGCTTGAGCTGTGCTCTGCTTTAGAACTTAAACCATTATTTGGTGGAATAATCAATTGCAAGTAATATTGCACGGTACACAATTTGTGATCATAGTCTCAATATTACTAAAATACTGATACATTTTAGGAAAGTACTGGAGTTACTATGTTAATTCACTGCAGTGTATCACTCAGAAAATGTTCCCATCTGGTCAACAAATATGTGATTACTGACTTCCATAGAAATGGAACTTTCTAACCTAAAGGCAACAGGTGTGACTGATCATATATACATTTGTAATTATGCGTCTTTTTCTGCTGACATGTAAAAGAAAGACCTTGATACTATGGGGCAAAGTTCGTTTCCTTTTTAAAAAAAAGAAGTTTATTGGTAAAACACACAGCTTTTTATTACTGATAGACTTAATGGAAAAATATATGGTACTGCCCTTGACCTACAAACTTTGATACAGTGATGTTCCTATTTATAAATTTTCTGCATCTGACTAGAATGTATGGAAAGTAAAAATTTATTGGGCTTCTTATCAGATTTTTTCTGTTGCAATCTTCCAGTTTATCTTTATATTGCTTCATGGCATGTATTTTTAAACCTGGAGATTTTAAATCTGACCCTTGGTTTGTTTCATACTTTAAACCTGAGTATTTTGGTATGACAGCCTGATCCTATCTAGTGTTCACTTAGAAAAAGTCCAACCAAGTTCAGTCAAACTTACACACAGAGAGGTGTGCAGATAACTGCCGTTTCACACAGCAATCCTACACATGTCAACTCAGAAATAAGTTTCATCCACTGATTGATAAGACTTACTCCCAGGTAAGGGATTGCAGCATACAGTCCTTTGTTCACTATGGTGAATAAGAAATAAGAATGAAAAAATCATTCCTAAAGAGGTAGAATACATTACATAATATAAAGCAACAGAATTTCCACAGATTCGATCAACAGTATATTAACAATAATGTGAAGCAGTGTGGTCTAGTGGTTAGAGTGTTGGACCAGAACCTAGGAGACAAGGGTTCAAATCTTCATTCAGCCATGCAACTCCCTGGGTGACCTTGGACCAGTCACTGCCTCTCAGCCGAACCAAGGAAGAGAAGGGTTAAGCATCTTGACATATCCCTCTACTCCTGCACTTTCATGAACTGTCAAAAATCAGGTTTGGGAATTTGTGTTTGCCAAGACAGTTCTGCCCTCACAGGAGAAACAAACTCCATTGAAAAAAGGTAAAGGTAAAGGACCCCTGGACGGTTAAGTCCAGTCAAAGGTGACTGTTGGATTGTGGCGCTCATCTTGCTTTTCAGGCCGAGGGAGCCTGTGTTTGTCCCCAGACAGCTTTCCAGGTCATGTGGCCAGCATGACTAAACCGCTACTGGTGCAACGGGACACCGTGATGGAAACCAGAGCGCACAGAAATGCCGTTTACCTTCCCGCTGGAGCGGTACCTACTTATCTACTTGCACAGGCATGCTTTTGAACTGCTAGGTGGGCAGGAGCTGGGACTGAACAACGGGAGCTCACCCCCGTCGTGGGGATTCAAACCGCCGACCTTCTGATAGGCAAACTCAAGAAGCTCAATGGTTTAGACCACAGTGCCACCCATGTCATTTGAAAACTCCATTGAAAGAGAGGTTAGCATACAAACTCAAAACATTATTAAATCAGGTGGGATGGGAGGGGTATTCTTCGGATGACTGCGGTCCCTGGGGTCAGTCTCAGCTGGCCTTTATACGCTGAGTGTGGACTGTAGTGAAGAATTGCTCCAGCAGGTAGGCTCAGGGAGCCTCACATTTGCAAGTTGTCTTGGTTGCGAGGGATTCTTCTTCTTCACTTCAATTAAAGCAAGACAAACTAACTAAAAAAGGTCCTCAACCACCTCTTAAAGTTCAGTGCATTAAATGACAACACCCTCCAAAAGCCATGGAAATTTGGCGGGACGTTTATCCCACCTCCAGGGTGGCGCTGTGGCATAAACCACTGAGCCGTGGACTTGCCGATCGGAAGGTCGGTGGTTCGAATCCCCGCGACGGGGTGAGCTCCCGTTGCTTGGTCCCAGCTCCTGCCAACCTAGCGGTTCGAAAGCACGTCAAAGTGCAAGTAGATAAATAGGTACCACTCTGGCGGGAAGGTAAACGCCGTTTCTGTGCGCTGATCTGGTTTCGCCATGCTTAGTCATGCTGGCCACACGACCCGGAAAAACTGTCTGTGAACAAATGCCGGCTTCCTTGGCCTGTAAAGCGAGATGAGCTGTAACCCCAGAGTCGTTCGCAACTGGACTTAACTGTCAGGGGTCCTTTACCTTTACCTTTTTAATCAAACCTCCAGGTGGGGTCTTTATTTTACCCCCAGCAAATACCTGGAAAAGGGCTGAGCTAATTGTTTTTGGCATAGATCTAGTAACAAAAAGACCATGGTTTATCCGCTCCTAGAATAATAGAATTGTAGAGTTGGACAGGACCTTGAGGATCATCAACCCCCTGCAATGCAGGAATGTGCAGCTGTCCCATATGGGGATGGAACCTGCAACCTTGTCCTTATCAGCCCCAGGGCCTCTAACCAACTGAGCTATCCAGGCTGGTAAGCTTCCATGCATTATGCATACTGGATAGCTCAGTGGGTTGGAGTGTGGTGCTGAGAATGTCAAGGTCACAGGTTCAATGCCCATATGGGATATTCCTGCATTGCAGGGATTTGGACTAGATTATACTTATGGTCTCTTCCAGCTCTATGATTCTATGGCTGGAAGGCTATATTTTGTTTGGTAAGTCATACAACATGCATAGAACTGGGCTCACTCATTTATTTAGTTTTATTATTTAAGGTTGTCTTTGTCCATGGAGTTTTCTTGGCAGGGATACTGGAGTGGCTTGCCGGTTCCTGCTCCAGGTGACAGCAGTCACGAAATTAAAAGACACCTGCTTCTTGGGAGAAAAGCAATGACAAACCTAGACAGCATCTTAAAAAGCAGAGACATCACCTTGCCAACAAAGGTCCATATAGTTAAAGCCATGGTTTTCCCAGTAGTGATGTATGGAAGTGAGAGCTGGAACATAAAGAAGGCTGATCGCCGAAGAATTGATGCTTTTGAATTATGGTGCTGGAGGAGACTCTTGAGAGTCCCATGGACTGCAAGAAGATCAAACCTATCCATTCTGAAGGAACTCAGCCCTGAGTGCTCACTGGAAGGACAGATCCTGAAGCTGAGGCTCCAATACTTTGGCCACCTCATGAGAAGAGAAGACTCCCTGGAAAAGACCCTGATGTTGGGAAAGATGGAGGGCACAAGGAGAAGGGGACGGCAGAGGACCAGATGGTTGGATAGTGTTCTCGAAGCCAGCAGCATGAGTTTGACCAAACTGCAGGAGGCAGTGGAAGACAGGAGTGCCTGGCGTGCTCTGGTCCATGGGGTCACGAAGAGTCGGACACGACTAAACGACTAAACAACAACAGCAACAATTATTTAAGGTCAAGAGTCAAACAAACCCAAACTAAAGCTAAGTTCCAACTGGACAGAACATATTAGAGGCTTCCCCAATATCCACTATCTGCTTCAAAAAGAATGGGCTTTTGGAACTGGAATTGGGCAGGCAAATCCACTCCTTGCCTCCAATTCTCTGCTGCGTACGGTTGGCAACTCCCGGCAGTGTTTGAGCCTACCATCAAGGACTGGCAAAACAAGTCCAACTGACGGCATTTGGCAAGAAGCCTAAGTGGTCCACCCAGCTACTTGGCACGTTCTGGCAGAGTTAATGGCAATCAGGAAAGGCTTTGATGCCAGTTGACTTTGATGCTAAGCTAGAATGACAAGAGAATGTTCCCAAAAAAAGAATGATTGCGGAAACACGAATGGTGATCTGTAAATAAACTATAGTAACCCAGTGCTAGCAATTCGTACTTTCCTCATAACGATGTTTGATTATGAGAGATCTGATACAGGGCTTTTCCCCCCAGCACCTCTCAGGTGGGCACCATCGCCATTCTAAGAGAACAAGGGAGAAGTTCGTGGTGAGTTACACCACCTCTTTTTCTAGGAAGATAGCACTGGTCTTACATTAGGAAGCAAAGGTAGAAAGTGAGCAAACAGTGAAGTGCAATTCAACATCTTTTTTAATTAATGTTTCGTGAAGTTCTTCGAGTTCTCTTGTAAAGGTGCTGGAAGAGAAGAATGAGGTATTGCCTGTTCAAAGCACAAAAAGCCGTAGGTAATTTGCAGAATGCAGATTTCGGAAAGAATAAAATCATTGGTGCTGGCTCGCCCCTAAAGTGCCAATATACTGAAAGTTGAACTACAGTGGTGCCTCGCAAGACGAAATTAATCCGTTCCGCGAGTCTCTTCGTCTTGCGGTTTTTTCGTCTTGCGAAGCACGGCTATTAGCGGCTTAGCGGCTATTAGCGGCTTAGCGGCTTAGCGGCTATTAACGGCTTAGCGGCTTAGCGGCTTTAAGAAAAAGGAAACAAACTCGCAAGAACTCGCAAGACGTTTCGTCTTGCGAAGCAAGCCCATAGGGAAATTCGTCTTGCGGAACGACTCAAAAAACGGAAAACTCTTTCGTCTTGCGCGTTTTTCGTCTTGCGAGGCATTCGTCTTGCGAGGTACCACTGTATCTCACACTGCCCCTCACCTTTCTTAGTGGCCCATGCAAAATGAGAACGCAAGTGTTGTAGCTCTTTCAAAACCCTCCAAGTGTCCCTATTTTCCAGAAGCAGTCCTGGATTTACAGAAGCTGTCCAAGTTTCTGATTTGATCCCAGAATCTCCCGCTTTAGGACATGCCTATTTTCATCTAAGAAGTTTTGGAGGGTGTGGAGTTATGCGACCCTTCAGTCAAGGAGATGAGTAACTACACAACCTTTAGAAGACATCTGAAGGCAGCCCTGTAAAGAGAGAATTTTAAAAAAATGTTTAATATTTTATTATGTTTTATGCATGTTTTATGCTGCCAAGAGTGGCTGGAGGAACCCAGTCAGATGGGTAGGGTACAAATGATATTATTATTATTATTATTATTATTATTATTATTATTATTATTGGACACCCCTATTTTCACTAGAGAAATGTTGGAGGGTATGTCTTTACTGGCCTGACCTTACCACTATTTGGGTATTGTATCATTGTTTATGAGTTCAGAAACTGTGTCAGAGAACGTGAATGGTTTGCTGCAGTCTCTAAAGAATGTGAGAAGGATTAGGGTGTTCTAAGAAGTACCATAGAAGTACCATATAAGCCTTTCTGTGTATTTGCTTCCTTATTAGTGTTTTTGTTTTTTTAGCAGCTAAAGCTCATCATTAAAGGTGTCAGGAACATCTCTGGTACTGAAGATTCATTCTGTGCATAAGTGACTACTTAACCAGGTTCACCAATGGTGCGAATGGATAATTTCTGCAAGATTTTTCCTTTTCGCGTAGCATTTGGCATCCAGGAAGAACAGTAAGGTTTTATTTTATTCATACACATTTAAATTTAGCCTTGTTCACCTTTCCCACTACTACTGGGGTTCTCTGATTTTGCCTTTGCGAGCTCACCTCACCAAATAATAGCAGTAATAATAATAATAATAATAATAATAAATGATTTTGAGTCTGCCCCATCGTAACACAAAACAAATAAAAACAATTTTGCAGGCAGCTTTAATACTTACAGGTGTACTGCATCTTTTTTATTATTATTTCATTATTATTTATTTATTGCCCATCCTTCATCCTAAACTCCGAGCATGGGTTAGGGCATGGGTTACAGATTCAGATTAGGATCAGATACAGCATATGCCACTCAGTTTCTGTATAATAGTAAAAGTAGTTTAAACTACACGCCCCACATAATATTGTGGCCACAAGGCAGCCAAAATATTTTTGGACAACTGAAAGCCCAGAGATCAGTCCTGGTGCCAGAGCAATTTTATCTGGTCCGTGATGACTCCCCGACAAATTCCAGAGAAGTTATCGAATGACAACAGTTTTTATCTTCCTACTGGCTCCACTTTTATAATTAGAAAAAAAACAAGTATTATAAAAACTATAAAAGACCACTGTGTCTCCTTTACAAGGAAACTGGCCATGTACCACTGTCTGGGAAGAGTGCAATGCTCCATGAAATATATTCTAAAATGGATTAGTTGAATCTTGAAACAAGCATTTTATCTTTTTGGTTTATAAACACTCAGTCAAATTCATTTCAGCACATGACAATAAATGTGGTGGAATTTGTATCCAACCAATATCTCAATTGGTCACCTTTCACAATCAAGAAGAGATTACACAGACTTGATTAACCAGAGTGAAAGATAACAAACAATGAACTTAAATATTTTGGAGGCAACTTTCTTCTTTATGATAAAAGAACTGGCACTGAGTCATTATTATTTTTTATTATTTGTTGAATTTATAAATTCACTACAATCCTAATTTTTTAATTTTTCTGGTATTAATTGAGCTATAATCTAGGGTTACCAGATGTCCCCATTTCTCGGGAACAGTCCCCAGATTTACAAATCAGTCCCCGTACAAAATCCATTGAAGTTGAAAAGTGTCCCCGGATTCATTGAAAAAAATCTGGTAACCTTACTATAATCTACAAAATATTGCTTTATAGCTTATATTAGGTAAAGGTAAAGGGAGCCCTCACTATTAGGTCCAGTCATGACCGACTCTGGGGTTGCGGCGCTCATCTCACTTTATTGGCCGAGGGAGCCGGCGTACAGCTTCCAGGTCATGTGGCCAGCATGACTAAGCCGCTTCTGGCGAACCAGAGCAGCGCACGGAAACGCCGTTTACCTTCCCGCCGGAGCGGTACCTATTTATCTACTTGCACTTTGACATGCTTTTGAACTGCTAGGTTGGCAGGAGCAGGGACCGAGCAACGGGAGCTCACCCCGTCGCGGGGATTCGAACCGCCGACCTTCTGATCGGCAAGCCCTAGGCACCCACGTCCCTTTTATAGCATATATTAGATTTTAGTAATTCTGTTAGGTACTCTTCTTACAGAGGATCCACTTAAATTAACGGACTTTGCATAATAACACATATCACTTGGAAAGAAAAAGAATGAACATTGATTTCAAACCATAACAACTGATCATTTGACAGCAGATCTTTTGGAACTCCTGTATATTTTTAGAAACTGTTTTTTTTTATGAGGGGGAAACTGTGTGCTTGCTTCTGGAAAGAGCTAAACTGGTTTTAACAGTTATTGTCTTGGAAAATGCAGTTTGGACAGGGGTGTACAATTTTCTAACAGAGAATGCTCAGGACTTCATCAAACTACAGTTTCCAGAATTGTTCGTTAGAGTTACGTTGGTTTGCCAAGGCAAATAAAGGCTTTGGTTTCGCTTGCTCATCCAACATTTTGTTTTTTGAACAGGGCATATTTAAGCCATCATTATATATTTCACATTCAAGCCTCAACACATTCAAGTCTCAACCAAAGAAGCATATATTACACTTGTACCGAAAACAGAGACTGAAAAGACACAGCTTAAGAACTACCGCCCCATATCATTACTCAATGTGGATTACAAAATTTTTGCAGACATTTTGGCCAAGAGATTTAAAAAAGTGTTGATGGAAGAGATTCATAAAGATCAAGCGGGCTTTCTCCCAGGCAGACATTTGTCTGACAACTTGAGGAATATAATTGATATTTTGGAAAAACTAGAAGTGAATATAAATACTAAAGCAGTTTTGATATTTGTGGACGCGGAGAAAGCTTTTGACAATATTTCTTGGAGCTTTATGAAGAAGAACCTACAGGGTATGGGGGTAGGCCAAGACTTTGAAAATGGTATAAGTGCAATTTATTCAGAACAAAAGGCTAAATTAATTGTAAATAATGTGGTGACGGAAGAACTTAAAATAGAAAAAGGGACACGACAAGGTTGCCCAATTTCCCCACTACTTTTTATTTCGGTCCTGGAGGTTTTGCTGAACATGATTAGAAGGGACCAGTTGGTTAAAGGTATACAGGTCGGAGCTAAACAGTACAAATTGAGAGCATTTGCAGATGATTTAGTACTGACGTTACAGGAGCCAGAATCTAGTACCAAAAGGGTTTTAGAACTGATTCAAGAATTTGGTCAGGTTGCAGAATTTAAATTGAACAAATTAAAAACTAAGGTTTTAGAGAAAAATCTAACACCAATGGAGAGAGAGAGGTTTCAGAATGTGACAGGTTTAACAGTGGTTAAGAAAGTTAAATACCTGGGAATTAACATGACAGCAAAAAATGGGAATTTATTTAAAGATAACTATGAAAAATGTTGGGCTGAAGTGAAAAAAGATCTAGAAATTTGGTCAAATTTGAAGCTTTCACTGCTGGGCCGTATTGCTGCGGTAAAAATGAATGTATTGCCTAGAATGTTGTTTTTGTTTCAAACATTGCAAATTGTGGACAAAATGGACTGTTTCAAGAGGTGGCAGAAAGATATTTCCAGATTTGTCTGGCAGGGCAAGAAGCCCAGAATAAAATTTAAAATACTAACAGATGCAAAGGAAAGAGGTGGATTTGCCCTGCCAGACCTTAAACTTTATTATGAATCAGCAGCTTTTTGCTGGTTGAAAGAATGGCTGCTTATTGAAAACACTGACATTTTGGACCTAGAAGGTTTTAACAATGTATTTGGATGGCATGCATATCTGTGGCATGATAAGGTCAAAGCACATAAAGCATTTAAAAATCATATTGTCAGGATAAGATACAAGGATTTATTGGAAAACAAAACTCCAAGGTGGCTGTCACCAATGGAAGCGAAAGCCTTGAAAAAGCTCAATATGGAGGTCAAATGGCCGAAATATTGGGAAATTTTGGAACAAGATGGAGATAGACTGAAATTGCAGAGTTTTGAAAAATTAAAAAACAAAGTGCGAGACTGGCTTCATTATTTTCAGATAATGGAGGCATTAAATTCGGACAAGAAAATTGGCTTCCAGGTGGAAAAATCAAAATTAGAAACAGAACTGTTAGAACCCAAAACTAAGAATTTGTCAAGAATGTATAACTTGCTGCTGAAATGGAACACCCAGGATGAAACGGTGAAATCTGCTATGATTAAATGGGCACAAGACATTGGACACAACATTATGTTTGCTGACTGGGAACAGTTATGGACCACAGGTATGAAATTTACGGCATGTAATGCCCTAAGAGAGAATATTATGAAAATGATATACAGGTGGTACATAACCCCAGTCAAGCTTGCAAAAATCTACCATTTGCCTGATAATAAATGTTGGAAATGTAAAGAAACTGAAGGTACATTTTTTCACCTTTGGTGGACGTGCCCAAAGATTAAGGCTTTCTGGGAGATGATATATAATGAATTAAAAAAGGTATTTAAATATACCTTCTTGAAGAAACCAGAGGCCTTTCTCCTGGGCATAGTCAGCCAATCGGTGTTAAAAAAGGATAGAACTTTCTTTATGTATGCCACAACAGCAGCAAGAATACTCATCGCAAAGTATTGGAAGACACAAGAGCTACCCACACTGGAGGAATGGCAGATGAAATTGATGGACTATATGGAATTGGCGGAAATGACTGGCAGAATCCGTGACCAGGGAGAAGAGTCGGTGGAAGAAGATTGGAAGAAATTTAAAGATTATTTACAGAAATATTGCAAAATTAAAGAATGTTAGAGTGATGTTGGATTGAAATTAAGTGGCTTTTAGCTGTACAGGCTTTAAAGTTATATATAGATTAAGATTAAGGATTAGGATTAAAAAAGTCAAAAGAAATGGAAAATTGGTTTTTAATAGATTAAAATTCAATGTTATATTATATTAAGATTAAGGATTGGGATTAAAAAGGAGGGAAAGGAATTGCTGGACAAACAAATTGAATTGGAGGGAGGTATGAGGAGGTCCGGGAAATAAGTAAATGTAAAAGTTGTGATGAAAAGATGGAATTGTTTTTAACTGTTTTTTCTTTTTGTATTTTGTATGGTGTTTTTCTTTCTTTTTTTTTTTATTCTTTTTTTTATTAAGATGTCTTTTTCATGTGAAACTCCAATAAATATCATTTAAAAAAACAAAACAAGTCTCAACCTGACTCCCATTTTTTTTAAAAAAAACCCAACAACATGCAAACACCCACTACTTCGTATTATTTCATTTTCCCCATCAACCTGTACATTAATAACTGGTTGTCATATAGTATCAGTTGTCATGTTCTACCCTACAGTTCGGAAGGAACTGAATTTTCATTTGGAAGCCTTTCCATCATCATCTTACATGGCGATTGTTGCATGGCAAATGTTATAAAGCGTGTTCTCCCTGAAATGAGAGCACGTGTTGCGGTGGGGTCTGCCAGCCCAACCCTCTGTTGCCAGGCAGGTTAAATGGTGATTGCCTGAAGCAACGATTGGATGGCCGGGTTGCTGGGGCAAATTGCATGTTGCAGATTGGGTGGGTGGGACCAAAGGTTTTAAATATTGGGGTACTCTGCTTTTGCTTTCTCTTTCGCTGAGTGCATCGGATCACCCGCCCTCCCGCCCTGTGTTCCGGTTGACCTTGCTATGCCTGTCATGGGGTCGTCTGCCGTTGGGGCAGGGGCCTAGTAGGAATTTTGTCCATTTGGCTGATTGGCTGGTGCCATTTGGTTTTTGCCTACTACTTAGCAATTCGTCACAACTTGTAAGGTTGTGGTTAAGCATCGGTTATAAAAATTGGTGGAGGAGGGATCAGGATAGGCTGGGCCTGTCCCTCCAATGGTCCTGGAAGGGAATTCAATTAAAGGAATCCTGGGGCTTGCCATGATTTCGTCCAATCCCTGAAATGGGACCAGGACTGGCAAGCCTTGGGGAGCTGGTTGGGTGAGCGGTGAGGGACTGTTGCTCAGCTCAACTGATCCCCAACATTGTTTTCCCTTCACTGGCGTCCGAGGGAGTTCGGATAGTCAGTTCTGTCCCAGGCGGGGGGACAGATAGTCATAACCAATGCCTAAGCAACCACTCACAGATTTTGTATTTTAATTAAGATGTGGCCAAAATAGTGCCAAAAACCTTAAACTAAAATTATGTGTGATTTGTGAATTATTTGAGGGGTGGCTTGGTGACCTCCACGCGCAACAATATGCATGGAGCTCAGAAGTAAAAATAGCAGAGTCTGTATGTAGCCGCCGCAGTGACAGGAGCAGTGCTCACCTGTGCTGGTCCCGGGGGGAAGGTTACTGTTACCGTAGTCAAAGTTCAGTCCTAAGTCACTAGCCTGGAGATAGTCCACAAAGTGCGAGGTGAGGTCCGAAACAGGGAGCCGGGCGGGGACAGGAACACTCGAAGATCAGAAGCAGGTAGCCGGGCGGGGAACAGGAACACTGGAGGAACAGGACTGGATGCTGGCCAAAACAGCTCTTCAATGACGACGTTGCTCCCGCAACCTGGGACCGGGCTGACTGCCCTTTATCTTCTCTAAGGCCAGGGGCGGTCCCGGCCCCCAGGAGCCCCACCTCTCCTGGCCTTAAGGCGAGCACTCCTCCTGGGAGAAACCAGTTCCCTTCGCCTCTCTGCCCTAAGCCTCTGCAGTTCAGGAGAGGCCGAAGGGTTACTGGGCCCCGGGGAAGGCTCACCTGTAGACACTGAGTCCTCAAGCACCTCTGGGGCCAGAATGGTTTCACCTGGTGCCTGCTCCTGAGGATCTGGCACAGGTGCAGGCTCCTCAGAATCTAGGCCTTGCCCCAGTTCAGCCGGCCCTGGAGGCGGGGACTCCTGTGCCGGCTGGGATTCCTCCGGTTCACTCTCAGAATCGGAATCCCAGGCCATCACATCACCTATTGGAGTTCCTGCAGCAAATTCTTTTGGAATCTACTTTAGCCATGGCTTCTTCTGACATTCAGGTGAAAGAACTAGAAAAACGTGCTTCTGGACAGGCATTTGAATTGATACTTGGCCCTCCTTCAAAAGAAGCTGTTCCAGAGTTTCCCCTCTCTCTTCCAAAGAAAAAAGATCTCTCGCTGGAAGAAATTCAAAGGAAGCTAGAAGCAGCAGAATAAAGGCGCAAGTCCCATGAAGCTGAATTGTTGAAGCAGCTAGCTGAAAAACGAGAGCATGAGAAAGAGGTGCTGCAGAAGGCGGTTGAAGAAAATAACAACTTCAGCAAAATGGCCGAGGAAAAGTTGACCCACAAAATGGAAGCTATCAAAGAGAAGCACAAATGGCTGCTAAACTGGAGCGCTTGAGAGAGAAAGACAAGCATATTGAAGAAGTATGGAAGAACAAAGAAGGGGGGAAAGAATCTGGTGACAACAAAAGTGACTGACTTCATCCTGGAAACTGACTTTCTCCCCTTTGTCTAAATATCCAAAGACTGCATTGGCCAGTGTTTTTGTTAAGTTTCTAGAAAACTGATGTAGAGCTGTATAGTTAGACTCAACTGTACACATGCTTTGGGGAGCTAGAGGGGAGCCCTTTTCATGTTCACTCTTTTTCTTAAATGTTGTCTTTCCAATGTTGTTGTTCCTATCTTGTTGCATTTCTTCTATTCCAGTGCATTTGTTCCTGGATTGATGGCTGGTGCTGTATTCAGCTCTGAGATATTTGTGAAAGAAATATGTAGTGTAATACTCATGCTGAATCTGTTACACTTCAGAATCTGTCGGTTTTAAACATATTACTGTAATCAAGTGACTTAATAAAAGTAAAACTAGCTATAGCAAGGTGAGGAGTTTGAACAGATATACAGGAGGAGGTGGACACAGAAGGAAGGAAGGAAGGAAGGAAGGAAGGAAGGAAGGAAGGAAGGAAGGAAGGAAGGGTCTTAAAACTGCTCTGTGTGAAACAATCTTGATAAAGATCTCTCTTTATGTTAACAACAACAATCTTTATTACGGTCCAGAGACCCAACAAATTGTTACAAAGCAATACACAATTCATACAGCCTACCTCCAGGTTAAACAAGCGTTTTGTTCAGAATATAGGGATCATTGGTTCTTGCAACCACCGATAAAAACTTTGCCACTGCTAATGTTCTAACATATGCCCGGTCTTCCAATAGGAACCTGACATAGTGAGCCTCTGATTTTCCCAGGAAAGGTACCAGCAAGGGTAGTATCAGTTCAGCCCCGGCTTGCTCATATTTTGCACAGTGCAACAAAATATGTTTTATGGAATCGATGTCTTGAGCACACGAGCAAAGTCTGTCCTGGTAGGGAACTCCTCTCAACCTGCCATCCAACACTGCAGAAGGAAAGACGTTTAGTCTGGCTTTGGTGAAAAGCCTTCGATAGTTTGGTACTGTCAGGTTTTTAATGTAAGATGTTAACTTAAAGACATACCCATATTGTACTCCTACTGCCAGCAGACTACAGAATGTGTGTGACTGAGATCGCAAGTCACTGTGTGCATTATCCCATAATCTTTGCTTTAACATCTTTTGGGCGCCTTCATAACCCAAGTAATACAGTTGGGGGGGGGGTGACAGACCAATAGAGGTGGCTTTTTTTAGCCATGGTTTTCTGCCATTTGCTGACAAATTCCTCATTGGTCAGGTGTTGGTACAAACCCTTCCCTAGATCAAACACTGAAATCCTGAGCCAATGTTTTAGGGCAGCCCACCACACTTTAGTTGAAATTGGGCATTCATCAGCTTCTAACAGAAGTATGGAGTTGTGGACACAGTTGGGTACCTGCAGCAGAGATCGCTCTTTATATTAAGTTGGGAGTTGCTCCTTTGATAACACAGACAGCATCACATGAAGCAAACATGGTGACATGCAAAGAGCAAGCAAACCAGATGAGTGGCCCACAGTACTAGAAGATTTAAAACTCACATTTAGAAAATTTAAGACCTTACACATCCAGTTTTGCCTTCATGGTGGGCACCTTCAGGAGAAAGGGTGAGATATAAATTCAATAAATAAATAAAATCCCATCACTTCCACCATATCTTAATCCTAGAGCTGCTGCTGAAGATCAAAAAAAGAATTTGCCACAAAAAGCCATCCTCAAAATTTCATTTGAATTTTGATACTGAAAGATATCTGAATATTATCAAGATGTGGGGGGGGATGGTTCCTCTTCTTCTCTATTTATATGTTTATAAAAAGGACGTAGGCAGGGCTTTTTTTTCAGCCGGAACTCCCCAGAACTCAGTTCCGGCATCTTTCAGGTGGGAGCCATTGCCATTTTAAGAGAACAAGAGAGGTGTTTATGGTGAGTTTTGGCACCTCTTTTTCTACAAAAATCGCCCTGGGTATAGGGTCTAATATTTGCAGCCAACGTGGTGGGATTGTAAGGTAATTAAAAAAATTTGGGAAATGATATATAACAAATTGAAGAAAATGTTCCATTTAACATTTGTTAAAAAACCTGAAGCATTTTTATTAGGAATTGTAGGGAAAGATCTGCCAAAAAAGCTGAAAAACATCTTCATGTATGCGACAACGGCCGCGAGAGTTTTAGTAGCACAAGGATGGAAGACTGAAGAAACCCAGCTAAAGAATTATGGCAAGAAAAATTGATGGACTATGCAGAACTGGCAAAACTGACATACAAGCTACGGGACAAGGATAACTGTGACTTTAAAGATGAATGGGAACCCTTTACAAAGTATTTGAAGACGCAACAAAGCGAAGTGGACTCCTTGGCTGGTTTTGAATAAACATTCACAAACTTTTTATTGATAATAATCAGCTAAATAGTTTGAGGATCTATACAACTGTGTAACATGCAGAAAACAGTATTTTTAGAGAAATCAAAGACTGGAACTGAGGGAAGTTGGGGGATGGGGTGGGTGGGTTCTGTGGGGGAAGGGAGGAAAAAAGGGGGAAAATAAGGATGATATGTGTGATGGGACGATGAGCTGCTTGTGTGTAAAATCCAAGTCCCTCAGAGTTTGGTCAAGTTTGCAAACCTCTGTCTGTAACGGAGCCCCTTAAACATGGCTCCGTCAGTCGCTGGCAGATTCCGACAGTGGTTGCTTTCGGAATCGCTTCCAACATAAAAGCTCCTTAACGGAAACACGTCTTCTGGACTCTCTGCGTGACAGTTTCCGGCGAGGAGTGGGTGTCCCTACAGGAGGTCCTGAAACCTCCCCACTGTTTTCGCTGGAAGTGTCTCTGAGCCATCCCTCCAGCTCACTTTCCCTCAGCTCAGCTCCTCTCCCCCTACTGGTTCCCTCTTCAGCTGCTGAGTCTCTCCCAACCTGTGTGAGCCCTTTCACCTCCCTTCCTTCCGATGGCAGTTCCCTGACAATATGTTTCTAGATAACATGTTTTGTTTTAATTTTGAATAAAAAAGTAATTTTTAAAATAATAATAATAATTTTTGCATCCAATGTGACTTGTGGGTGAGAGGATTCCTCCTTTCCTGCCCCAGGCATTTTTTCTCCCACTCGGGATTGCGTTCTGAAAAGCAATCGCTTCCATTCTCAGAAAACATCCACTCACATCTCCTATCATCTCTCTCTTATGCCTCACGCCCAGTCCTTAATCTCTGCTTAAATCACTCTCAACTACTCCTTCTACTTCTGTCCCCTCCCAACCCTGGACAATCCTTTGTTACACCCGTGACATTAGGGAGAGGGTGAGAAAAATTAAACTTCATCAAAGTATTTTCTATGTATTTCAAAGTATTCTCCCTTCCTCCCCCCCCCCCCAATTGCTCAAGATAGTTCTGAGAAACAATCTAACCCTCAAGATCACACCCTGCTGCGTTTGTTCCCTGTTCTGCTGGTTTATTCCATCTCCCAAAAGCTCTCTTTGGCAATCCCAGCCCAAGACAGGCCAGTCATGGAGTGAAACTTTGTGCACATGGATCAGTTTCGTCACATCTGCAAGCCGCCTGCGCAATTTTGCAGCAAACAGCAGTTTTCTAGCCTGTTCACTGCACCAAGGCTGTACCTGGGGAGGAGGCAAAAATAGGGGTGATAGCCTTGCACCCAACCTTGCTACTGCCTTGCTACTGCCCAGCGAGGGTCTCAACCTCTTCCCTTCCTAGGGAATTAGGGTGGAGGGTCTTACTAGCCCTGCTGCTGCTAAAGCAACAGCAAAAGAAAAATATCCATACCTTCCTACATTTTTCAGATGAAAATGGGAATGTCCTACTCAGTGCCTTTTTTCTGGGGGGGATACAGGGGTCCAAAATACCGTATTTTTCGCTCTATAAGACGCACCAGACCACAAGACACAACTAGTTTTTGGAGGAGGAAAACGAGGAAAAAAATATTCTGAATCTCAGAAGCCAGAACAGCAAGAGGGAGCGCTGCGCAGTGAAAGCAGCAATCCTTCTTGCTGTTCTGGCTTCTGTGATAGCTGCACAGTCTGCATTCGCTCCATAAGACGCACACACATTTCCCCTTACTTTTTAGGAGGGAAAAAGTGAGTCTTATAGAGCAAAAAATACGGTAAATGGTTAAACTTACCAAATGCTTAAAAAACCCTAATAATTAACAATTGTCTAAAATTGACACACCTTGAGCCTTTGAACCTGAGGCCCCACCCCAGTTGGCTGTGGGGGCCCTCATATCTTGCCTCATATCACGGCAGTGAAGGCAGTTCTATTTGAGTGTTTTCTTAATTTCACCTCTTTAATGGCTGCTTTCTAGTCTTTTAAAGTGGTTCCTCGAGTTACAAATGCCTCAGATTACAAACGCTTCAGGTTACAAACTCTACCAACCTGGAAGAGTTACCTCGAGTTGAGAACTTTGCCCCAGGGTGAGAACGGAAATCGTGTGCCAGCGGCGCAGCGGCAGCAAGAGGCCCCATTAGCGAAAGCACGCCTCTAGTTAAGAACAGTTTCAGGTTAAGAACGGACCTCCGGAATGAATTAACTTCGTAATTAGAGGTACCACTGTATAGTTGTTTTGTATTTATGAGATTGCATTTCTGATCTCTAGTTGTGGTTTTATTGTAAGTCGCCTTGATTGCATTTCAGGTAGAAAGGCAGGACAGAAATCATTTTAATAAAATAAAGCTCCAAGACTGAATGTAGATAAGCTCATGGTGTTTGGCATATCTCAGGGTTCGATCTTACCCCCCATGCTGTTTAACATCTACATGAAACTGCTGGGTGGGATCATTTAGAAGACATCTGAAGTGACATTTTAATGTATTTTTAATCTTTGTTGGAAGCCGCCCAGAGAGGTTGGGGAAACCCAGCCAGATGGGCAGGGTACAAATAATAAATTATTATTATCTGGAGTTTGGAATACGTTGTCAGCAATGACACATAGCTCGGCTTCTCCTTTACATCTGCAGGTGTGGCAGTGGAAGTGCTGGACCAGTGTCTTGCCTTCGTAACGGACTGGATGACAGCCAACAAACTGAAATTCAATCCAGATAAGACTGAGGGACTTTTAGTGGGTGGTACACGAGACCGGATGGGTAGGAGATTGCCTGCTGTTGATGGGGTTATCTTCCCTCTGAAGGAGTGAGTATGCAGCTTGGGGGTACATCTGAATCCTTTGCTGTCGCTCAAGGCTCAGGTGGCCTTGGTGGCACAGAGTGCCTACTATCAGCTTCGGCTGGTGGCCTAGCTATGCCCCATTCTGGCTAGGGATAGCCCAACTTCTGATTTCTATGCTCTGGTAACCTGTATGTTAGATTACTGTAACACGTTATACAGTGGCACCCCAGGTTAAGTACTTAATTCATTCCGGAGGCCCGTACTTAACCTGAAACTGTTCTTAACCTGAAGCACCACTTTAGCTAATGGGGCCTTCTGCTGCTGCCGTGCCGCCGGAGCACGATTTCTGCTCTCATCCTGAAGCAAAGTTCTAAACCTGAAGCACTATTTCTGGGTTAGCGGAGTCTGTAACCTGAAGCGTATGTAACCTGAAGCGTATGTAACCTGAGGTACCACTGTACGTGCGGCGGACTCTGAAGATAGTTCAGAAAATCAGCTGAACTCACCACTGCAAGACAGTTTGAGCGCATAGCACTGACCCCGGCCCAACAACACCAGCTGCCAATTCGCTTCCAGGCCCAATTCAAAGTACTGGTTTTGACCTAGGTAAAAGGTAAAGGATCCCTGGACGGTTAAGTCCAGTCAAAGGCGACTATGGGGTTGTGGTGCTCATCTCGCTTTCAGGCCGAGGGAGTCGGTGTTTGTCCACAGACAGCTTTCCGTATCGTGTGGCCAGCAGGACTAAACTGCTTCTTGATGGGAGCCAGAGCACACGGAAATGCCGTTTACCTTCCCACTGCAGTGGTACCTATTTATCTACTTGCACTTTTGAACTGCTAGGTTGGCAGGAGCTGGGACAGAGCAACGGGAGCTCACCCCATTGTGGGGATTCGAACCGCCGACTTTCTGATCAGCAAGCCCAAGAGGCTCAGTGGTTTAGACCACAGCGACACCCGTGTTCCTTAAATAAAGCCTTAAATGGCTCAGGGCTGCAATGCCTCAAGGACTGCCTCTCCCCATAGGAACTGACCTGGAATCTGCCATCATCACCCAAAGCTCTTCTTCAAGTGCCGGCTGCACGAAAGGTCCCAAGACAACACGCCTTTCCTGTTGGGCTCCCTGCTTGTGGAATGCTCTCCGCAAGGAGATTCACCTGGCACCTTCATTACATAGCTTTAGGCACCAGGTGAAAATGTTCCTCTATAACCAGGCCTTTGGCTGATTAAACAATCTATGAGCTTTTAAATTGGAGAAGGATATTGTTTTTGTTACCTCAGATATGCAGATGACACAACCTTGATGGCAGAAAGTGAGGAGGAATTAAAGAACCTTTTAATGAGGGTGAAAGAGGAGAGCGCAAAATATGGTCTGAAGCTCAACATCAAAAAAACGAAGATCATGGCCACTGGTCCCATCACCTCCTGGCAAATAGAAGGGCAAGAAATGGAGGCAGTGAGAGATTTTACTTTCTTGGGCTCCATGATCACTGCAGATGGTGACAGCAGTCACAAAATTAAAAGACGCCTGCTTCTTGGGAGAAAAGCAAGGACAAACCTAGATAGCCTCTTAAAAAGCAGAGACATCACCTTGCCAACAAAGGTCCGTATAGTTAAAGCTATGGTTTTCCCAGTAGTGATGTATGGAAGTGAGAGCTGGACCATAAAGATCTCCAAAGAATTTATGCTTTTGAATTATGGTGCTGGAGGAGACTCTTGTGAGTCCCATGGACTGCAAGAAGATCAAACCTATCCATTCTGAAGGAAATCAGCCCTGAGTGCTCACTGGAAGGACAGATCCTGAAGCTGAGACTCCAATACTTTGGCCAAGAGAAGACTCCCTGGAAAAGACCCTGATGTTGGGAAAGATGGAGGGCACAAGGAGAAGGGGACGACAGAGGACGAGATGGCTGGACGGTGTTCTTGAAGCTACCAGCATGAGTTTGACCAAACTGTGGGAGGCAGTGGAAGACAGGAGTGCCTGGCGTGCTCTGGTCCATGGGGTCAGGAAGAGTCGGACACGACTAAACAACTAAACAACAACAACAATTGTTTTTGTTTGTTACTATGTTATGTGTTTTTGTGTTTTTATATTGTAAACCACCCTGTGATTCTCGGATGAAGAGCAGCATAAAGGTAAAGGTAAAGGGACCCCTGACCATTAGGTCCAGTCGTGACCGACTCTGGGGTTGCGGCGCTCATCTCGCTTTATTGGCCGAGGGAGCCAGTGTACATCTTCCGGGTCATGTGGCCAGCATGACTAAGCCGCTTCTGGCGAACCAGAGCAGCGCACGTGAATGCATCCCTAGTGTACAACCTAGAACATAATCGCCGAAATGGTGCTAACTTAATTTTAATTATCCTAACTTGTTTGTGGCGGGGCGGGCAAGATAAACATCACGCCAAAACCTGTGTTATCAAAACTCCCCCGTGTAGATGAGTTCAAAGGAGTTGTCTCCAGTACCCACTGATACTAGATTGAAACTGTCTCAATATCTGTAACACCCTTGTTTTCCCCATCTGGTTATTCTACAGCTCAGGGTGAGAGATTTAACACAGATACAGTTCATGTGCCTAAGGAGGCAGGTGCCATTGTTTCCAGGTGGTTAGAAGTATTGTAATGAGGTGTTTCCCACAGAGATGAAGCATGCAACCAATTCACCACGTGGTTAACACTACAAAGGATGGTGAACAACAGGGCTTTTTTTCAGCCAGTTCTGGCACCTCACAGGTGGGTGCCATTGCCATTATAAGAGAAAAAGGTAGAAGTTGATGGTGAGTTCTGGCACCTCTTTTTCTAGAAAAATAGCACTGGTGACCAAACCACTTTATTGAAAACAAAACTCTAACACACATTAAAGTAAAGTAAAGGGACCCCTGACCATTGGGTCCAGTCGTGACCGACTCTGGGGTTGCGGCGCTCATCTCGCTTTATTGGCCGAGGGAGCCGGCGTGCAGCTTCCGGGTCATGTGGCCAGCATGACTAAGGCGCTTCTGGCGAACCAGAGCAGCGCATGGAAACGCCGTTTATCTTCCCGCCGGAGCGGTACCTATTTATCCACTTGCACTTTGATGTGCTTTCAAACTGCTAGGTTGGCAGGAGCAGGGACTGAGCAACGGGAACTCACCCCATCGCGGGGATTCAAACCACTGACCTTCCAATCGGCAAGCCAAATGCTCTGTGGTTTAACCCACAGTGTCACCCACGTCCCTCTAACACACATTAGGCGTGATAAATACTCAGAAAGTCTCTAGACTTCCCAAGTCTTGTGTAAAAACCTGGAGTGGAGCTGCTCTAGACTTTAGTGATCTGGAACATCATGAAAACACAGACTGGATCCTTTAACATGACAGTTTGATGCACAATGTTCCTGTGTGCACTCTTCCGTAAGCTTATCCTATGCACTGATGCTGTTTTGGCCCTATCTTTCAGTTACCGTATTTTTCGCTCTATAAGATGCACCAGACCACAAGACGCACCTAGTTTTTGGAGGAGGAAAACAAGAAAAAAAATATTCTGAATCTCAGAAGCCAGAACAGCAAGAGGGATCGCTGCGCAGTGAAAGCAGCAATCCCTCTTGCTGTTCTGGCTTCTGGGATAGCTGCGCAGCCTGCATTCACTCCATAAGACGCACACACATTCCCCCTTACTTTTTAGGAGGGGAAAAGTGAGTCTTATAGAGCAAAAAATACGGTACTTTGAACATTTTAACCATCTGCTTCCCTAAACAAATAATCCTTAAAAATTATGAATGGGGATAATGGTTGCTTTAATATGTCTTTAAAGCATTTTCCTCTTTCTCAGTAAAAGAGTATTGGGAAATGATCTATAATGAATTTGGAGGGGGGGAAGTTTAAAAGTACTTTCCCCAAAAAAGCCAGAGTCCTTTCTGTTGGGAATAATTCAGACTGAAATTCCCAGGTGTCAAAAAAGATTATTTACCAGGCAGCTGACGTGGAGATAGAGCCTGCAAGCTTTATCTCACATTAATACAGATGATCAAGTTCATCTATAGTAGAAAAGATTTCCACACCGTAAATTAGTTGTCTGTACTGGCCCAGAAGTTGTGTCCTTTGCATTAATGGCAATCATTTCCTATTGAACGGCTCCTAAGTCTTTGTAAAGGATAAAATAATTCATTTAAAATTGTTTACCATATTGGCATTCTAGAAACAAGCAAGGCATCTGGGGTTTGCTACTGGCTTTCTTTACATTCTGGTTAGGAACTGAGTACGTTACTTTGATTTCGCCTGACATAGTAGCTCACGCAAACATTTTGGCATACTTACTAGACCAGCCTTATCCAATGATTGAATGGCTATTCAGACACTTCTCCTCCCATCAGTTATTCCCTGTAAATGTCCCTCAATGTCTTCATTAGAATTATGAGTCACACATGGTGTTGGGAAGCCCAACATTGCCTCATGACAGGCAGTTCCACCCAAAGAGAATGATATCAATCTGCCGTTCTTCAAAGGAAGGAGTATGGCCCAGGAAGGAACACTGTGGAATGGGCATAACACCATACACAAAACAAATTTCAAAACAATTGTTTTCAAAACAATTTTTAAGCTCATTACTTTAGTTGTCGCTTCTCCCACTGCCACTGTTTTGCTGCCCTGGAATTTTCTTTAATTCTATGTGAGTGCAGGTTAACTAAGAGCACTCGGCGCAGTCTTGGAGACACTTTTGTCGATTACTTCATACATTCCAGGCCCAACATGCACAATTTCAACTGGAATGTCCAGGTTCAGTCAAACGTTTATGCACCATTGAGTCTCAAGTGCAGACACTGTTGATGTGTTGTCTCAACCGCCGCTGGATAGATGTCCCTGGGGTATGACTTCTGTGCAATTACTTTTTATCCACGAGACTATCAAATACTGCAGTTTTATGGAGACTTCCAAGAAGTCCGACTTTCTCATGCTTAAATTTGTCTTCCTGGAAGAATGCGGGATGTTCTTAGACAGGTATAACGGGTAAGATTAGTGGCGCTAGCATTGCGTGCCATATTTTCCAAAACCTAGAAGGTAGCCTGCAGAAATGGCTTACTTAGTTTAGTGGCCTCCCTTAGCAGACTTGGATTAAATGCCACACCCTTTAGAACCTCATCTGAAAGTTCTATTCGGATCCATTTCCCCCACTATTACTGTGCTCAGAAGCATGCCCAGTTCCCCTCTACTCACTTCTGTTTTTCTTCGCAGGCTAGACCTTTCCCCTTTATGCATAAATAAGCAGGGACTCCCCTGCACCCCCTGGGAATTCGTAGAAACCCGAAAGTATTTTGATTTTTAAATAGGTAGTGTAATTTTTGAGTTTGGGCCCATCATGCCAAGTATCAGGTGAAGTCATGCCAAAGTCACATGTTTGTCCACCATCTTGGTTCTGAATGATGCCTGGCATTCAGACATTGACAAATACCTCTGCTCCCAGCTTGGAAACCCTCATGTCAAGTTTGGCAGTGCTATCTTGAGAGAAGGCCAAATGTATGCCAAAAAATGGGCACAGTCTTACACATTTTGGTCTGCCATCTTGATTCGAAATGTTCTCCAACACCTATGTATCCATGTAGACTGTCCCCCCCATCGCCAATCAGGATTCCTCATGTTGAGTAGGGCAATGATATATTGAGAGGTGGCCAAAGCTATGTCAAAAAAGCAGTGTTGTGCCAAAAAGTGACATTTTGGTCTGCCATCTTGATTCAAAATGGCACCCGGTGTCCGAATGGCAACAAAGTATGTTGCTCCACCTCAGGAACCCTCATTCTAATTGTGGTGACAAAATATTGAGAGGCAGCTGAACCAATGCAAAAATGTCAGCACAGTCACACCAAAGGCACTTTTTGATCTGCCATCTTGATTCAAAATGGCAGCCAGCACTCAAACATTGACAGAGAGTGCTGTTCCCACCTTGGGAGTCCTTGTACCAAGTTTGGCAATGATGTCTTGAGTGAGGTCCAAATGTATGGAGAACAAACCAACTGACAGCAGACAAACCACTTAAAAAAAAATATACAGTAGATGTGGTGATTTTTTTTTATTTTTATTTTTGCCATATTGACATCTGTTTTTGGCAAGACTTCAGCTGGAAGTACTAGGAAAAGAAATGAAGAACTTTGCAATTGCATAAAGCGTGTTCTCCTTCATGGAGAGCATGTGTTGCGGTGGCGGCAGAAAAGACACTCCAAAGTTGTGGGGCGGGCTAATTGATCACTGGCCACTGTTGTGATTGGGTTTCCCTTGTTGTTGGGAAGAAGTTAATGTTGCCATTATGTGATTGACAGCCAAAAATGTTAAAACCCCCTGCATGAAGCGTAGAGCTTCCTCTTTTCGCCCCGTGCATCGGATTGCCCGCCCCGCCCCCCATTTAGGGTTGTTCGCATTGATCTTGCTATGCCTGTCATGGGGTCGTCTGCTTTGGAGCGGGGGCCCGGTAGGAATTTTGTCCATCTGGCTGATGGGCTGGGGCAGTTGGTTTCTTGCCTACTGCGTAGCAAATCGTCACAACTTGTAAGGTTGCGGTTAGGCATTGGTTTATGGTTTGGTTGGTTGAGGGGCATGGATTGGCTGTGCCTGACCCTCTAATGCTGCTGCTGCAAGGGATTCCGTTAAAGGAATCGGGGGCGAACTATTGCTTGTCCACCCTGTCAAGGGGCTAGGGCCATGCAAGAGCCCCTGGTTGCATTTGGGGAGGGCTGAGGGCAGGTTCCCTGCTCCGTCGCTACCCCCAAATGTATTCCTCTTTTCTGACTTTCGCAGGCGTGCGGAATGTCAGTCTGTCCCCCACTGGGGGGCAGATAGTCGCAACCAATGCCTAAGCAACCACTCACATGTTTGTATTTTAATAAAGTTGTGGCCAAAAATTATGCCAAAAACCTTAAACAAAATTTCTGTGTGACATGTGAGTTATTTGGGGTGGCTTGGGGACCTCGATACGCAAATAAATACATACTGTATTTTTCGCTCTATAAGAAGCACCAGACCATAAGACGCACCTAGTTTTTGGAGGAGGAAAACAAGAAAAAAAATATTCTGAATCCCAGAAGCCAGAACAGCAAGAGGGATCGCTGCGCAGCAAAAGCAGCGATCCCTCTTGCTGTTCTGGCTTCTGGGATAGCTGCGCAGCCTGCATTCGCTCCATAAGACGCACACACATTTCCCCTTACTTTTTAGGAGGGAAAAAGTGAGTCTTATAGAGCAAAAAATACGGTAATCACTGCAGCCAAGCCAGGATCAGTTTTCTTTTGCCCCGGACATAAATTCCCCTTTTATTTGGGCTAGCACCAGTATGTAGTTTAGTTTGTATAATTTTGCTAGGCTTCTAGGTATTATGATACTTAAAAGCTTCAGTGGGTTTCTGTATTTAACCCAAATGGAGTTTATGTGGGGAATTCAAATACAGGGAGCGGTCGTTTGCGTGTGTCCAGTTGATGTGCGACTGCCATCCCATCCCATGGAAATGATTAATAACAATTGCTCCCTCTCAGCGACGTGCTGCTATTAAAAAACACCCCCGAATTTCAAGGTACTTATCTAATATTTCCTACCCACTGTTGAAAAAAGACACATACTTGCATCCACTTATTTGGATAGCAGGTATCATCATATCCCTGTAAGAAATGGATTGTGTATCTGTGGAAATGGTTGTATATAGAATTTAGTTCATTATTTATTGCGCTGCCCTTTGCATGCACGTCCTAGAAAGAAATTGGTATCTTATTTTGTGTCGCAATGGAGCGGGTGCCCAATTCAGGACATAGTGATCCATCTGTTATCTGATGAATATGAGTATATATACTATCAAGTTACACTGTCTGCAATTGCAGCAAAGAAAATTTGAGCAAGAATTTTGAACCAAATGTCAGGGACTCGTAAAAGTAAACTTGTTAATTGGAGAAAGGCTAAAATTAGCAGCAAGCCCAAGGAGTTAATTCCGATCTTATTTGAAGCGGATATGATATTTGCTTATGCTTTATGTTTGCGCATTTTAATTGTATTTGCAATGGCCTATGGCTAAAAGCAATAAATATTTATCGTATCGTATTCTTTCCAAGTCAAGCCTATTTACTCATATTACTGCCTTTGAGTCCTGATATAGCCTTCCAACTGTTCAAATAAATATATCTCTCATACCTATTTTGCGCTGCGCTCTGTTGATAAATTTCCACTCCACCCACCAAAGGCTTTGCTGGCATCAAAAGATACTGTTGCCTATCTTTTTTTAGTCGCTTTGCTGAGATGTATTGCATTTAATATTCTCTGTGTGAGGTCCGAGAACAGCCAGCTGGGAATAAAGTATGTCGGATGTCTATTTATGCATCGCGTGAGCCAGACAACCCCTCCCCCATGACCATCACCCCAGAAATAAGACATGGGATACTTACATTGGGTTAAATTAGGCCACAGCTTTATTGATTACGGCTGTAAGGCTTTGGCAAGGCATTGGGTATAAACCATTGAACCACCAGCCCGCCTGCTGGGGTAAGTTTGTCAGGGGTCCACCCAAGGCAAGAGTTAAATTATTATTATTTATTCAGTTTAGAGTCCACCCTCTATCCAAAGATCTCAGGGAGGTGTACACCATCAAGGACATAATTTACACAGCATAAAAATAAAAAACATAATACACAGCATAGTAACAGTTCCTCCACACACCCGTGCATGCAAGAAGCCGTATATTATTTATTGGCCAAAGGCCGGGGGAAAGAGGAATGTTTTCACCTGCCCTGGCAGGTAAAAACATGTAATGATGGCTCCAGGTGAGCGTATTCGGGGAGAGCATTCCACAGACAGGGAGCCACCTCACAAATATCAGTAGGATACTAGTTCATTGGGACAAATCTTTCAAATTAGTGCCTAAAGCAGGCCTAGGCAAACTCGGCCCTCCAGATGTTTTGAGACCATACTTCCCATCGTCCCTGACCACTGGTCCTGTTAGCTAGGGATGATGGGAGTTGTACTCCCAAAACATCTGGATGGCCGACTTTGCCTATGCCTGGCCTAAAGTGTGTCATGCTATATGTTTCCAAACCTGGTCCCATGCTGCGTTTTGTCATAACAGTTGCCCCCAGTTATCTCTGATCGCCATAGTAAGGTAAAGGGACCCCTGACCATTAGGTCCAGTCATGGCCGACTCTGGGGTTGCGGCGCTCATCTCGCTTTATTGGCCGAGGGAGCCGGCGTACAGCTTCCGGGTCATGTGGCCAGCATGACTAAGCTGCTTCTGGCGAACCAGAGCAGCGCACGGAAACGCCCTTTACCTTCCCGCCGGAGCGGTACCTAATTATCTACTTGCACTTTGACGTGCTTTTGAACTGCTGAGTTGGCAGGGGCAGGGACCGAGCACCCTGTCACAGGGATTCGAACCACCTACCTTCTGATCGGCAAGCCCAAGGCTCTGTGGTTTAACCCACAGCGCCACCCGCATAGCTTACATAAAAATGCAATGGAACTGTAATTAAAGCTGTGGAGAACACCGCTGCTGTTTTTCCATCCTGCTTTCGTTGTGCTGTAGAGAAAGAATGCTCTTCAGACAAGAACATTGGCCAAGCATCACAAAACAGCTAATAAAGTGGATTTATGTGTGGACACCGCAGTATAAATCCACTACAAATGCGGTATATATTTTTCAATTGCAAAAATGCACCCAGAAAATAAAAAGTCTGGAGGGGTCCTAAGAAGAAAGATTCAGTCCCCTTAAATGAAGCTAACTGGATTCTTGACTAAATATTAGATCAGCTCCCAATGAAATGGAATATGACTTCATTTCAAGATTGTACAGGGATGCAATCTCAGCTGTGAGATTCTTTTCCTGCCTCAGTGTTGCAAACATTCTGGTTCATCTGTTCCCCATCAACACAAAATCTGACTCACTGGATTTGCCAGGCTACATACACCTCTGCAGTTGCAAAACAATTGCAAAATGTTCAACAAGATTAAGTTTGCTTCTGGGCAACCTGTCTAATGAGCGTTCATCCTGATTTATTTGCATAAAGTTTATGGAGAGGTCACATGGCACTGGCTATTTGTTGAGCATCCTTCCTGGTCAGTTATGTCATGTCAAACAATTTTTATTCCACCCTTTCCAGGGCATTCCACCTTCAGTTCCCTTACCACAAAACATCCAGTTTTGGTGGGGAAAGAGGTTTGCTGTGCAAGAGTGCAAAATCCACTTTCTTTGTACAGCTGGACTTTGCAGGCATGCAATTGGCTTGATGTTTCCATACAGTGTCAAAAATAATTTCACATTTGGCGTCCTTCATCAGTAGCCTGCCAGTTCTGTTCATGCCAGTTTGTTTATTTGCAGTCCCACACAAAGGTTGATCAGTGAAGGAGGGAAAACTGACATGGAGACGGTGGTGCTACAGACAATTCAGGACAGACTGTGCCAATGTATCAGTGGCCAGGGATGTACAAAGTGGGAGGTGGAGGGGGCGGGCTGCGCTGGGTGCCACTCTGGGGGGGGGGGGTGACAAGATGGCCCCTGCCTCCCCCCATGTGCTGGTCCCGAGGGTTAACCATGCGGCGAGGTCCAGTCCGAGGTCAAGGGTGCGATGTGGAGGCTGTCCGTCAAAGCTGAAGCTGGGTCCAAGGCAGGGAGTCGGGTGAGGTCAGGAACTCTGGCAGAAGAGCAGGAGAGGGTGCGGGCAGGAACAGGCTACCAACAATGTTGCTCCCGCAACCTGGGACTGGGGCTGGCTGGCCTTTATCTGCCCCGAGGCATAGGCGGCCCCAGTCCACAGGTGACTCGCCTCTCCTGGCCTGGAGGTGAGCACTCCTCCTGCGGGAACTTAGTTCCCTCCGCCTCTCTGCCCTGAGCCTCTGCAGCTCAGGAGAGGCTGGAGGGTTACCAGACCCAGAGGCAACCTCAGCTTCCTCTGACAGGGCTGAGAGTGGAGCACCTGCAGGCAGTGGGTCCTCCATCACCTCAGGAGCCAGAGGAGACTCAGTTGGTGCCTGCACCTGAGGATCCAGCCCAGGTGAGGACCCTTCAGGCTCATGCCCCAGCCCCGGCTCAGCTGGTTCTGGAGGCGGGGACTCCTGTGCAGGCTGGGATTCCTCAGGTTCAGCCTCCGAGTCCGAATCCCAGGCCATCACACCAGGTGGTTCTCCCTGCCCCTCGGTGTCTGGCACCGGGTGCCGGAGAGCGTTCCTCCACCACTGTCGTTGGATAGAGAGGGCTTTCTCAAGCCTTAAGCAGCAGGATCCACATGGACAGCAGATCTCAATGTAAATCTTTATTCCCTGCTTGTTCCTGAGGTAGCTCTTCACTCATCCCTTCTTCCCTGGTCGGGTGGGGTGCACCATTCTGTGGTTTGCCTCAGGCGCCAAAATGTCTTAGGGAAGGCCATACATTGGCACGGTCATTAGCATGATCCAGTCAATCAGAAAAACAGTGGATCTTCATGCTATGGGAATTTATTTAAGGAACGCATGATGCTACCATGCTACCATTCATAAGAAAGCCTTAAGTCAGCTTACAAGCATAATTAAAATATAAAATACAATTTCCCCAATACATTTGAAAGAGCCCAGTGATAATAATAAAAAAAAACAGCAGCAGTTTAATAACCCAGTGCAACACAAATTGTGGGTGGGTGGATGAGGTTTTAAGATGCTTTAAAAAATTTAAAAGTTTGAAAGAGATATGGGACCAATACTGAAATTTGCCAACAGATTTGCATCTTTGCTGTGGCACTTGGTGCACAGAACCGCCATGTAAATATTGCAGTTAGCTCCCAGGCTTCTAAGTTAGCTATTTAAATATTGCAGATAATTTATCCGATCTACATCCACATTCTTTGCATTCCATTTCCTGGAAAGGCTCTAAGCATCTCAAGGCTAGCCAAACAAAACCGGTTAGGATAGATAAATCCCTGTCTCAGTCTAAATTAATTGAGGAACTCCACCATCATCATTAATAATCTGGATCCACCCTGAGTGTCTAAGGAGAACGTGAGGCACCCTTTGGTTAACTTGTTCAGCACAGGTAATTAAAAATCCAGCTCTCAGTTGCTGAAACAGGAATTGCTGGAGCTCAAGCCTGCCAACTAAGGGCCGAAATTCATGCAAACTTTTTTTTTTAAAGACAACACACAGCCCCTTTCCTCCAAGATTTCTTAGGGAATTGCAGGTTTAGGACACAGTGATTTAAAAGTGAAAAAGTGGCTGGGGGAAATTTGGAACAAAGAAGCTGAAGGCAAGGGCAAACTTCAGCACCACTTTCTCTGTTCCTGAAGCTATTTTTCCTTTTAAGAAAAGCCTTTGTATCAATAGCAATAGCAGTGATATGGAGGAAATTTTTGTTTTAAAAGAGAGTGGTGGTCGTAGCTGGGGGCGAAAGATTCCCCCCTCAAGAACAAGCCAACAAATAGAAAAGAAAGGGCTTTAAAAAGAGAAAGAAAGAAAAAAATTGTGTGGTTTTTGTTTTGTTTTGTTTTAAAAAAATAATATTTCCCCCTAATTGTTGTTATTATTTTTTGTTTGTAAAAAAGTAATTAAAAATATACGGGTAAAAGATAAAAATGAGAATTAAAGGTAAAAAAGGGGGGGTTGTCTTTATAGATAGATAGATAGATAGATAGATAGAGCTTTTTATTTTTTTAAAAAAATGAGTAAAGTACGAAGAGGATAGGTAAAAGAGAGTGGAACCACTGGTACCTAATAGTATGGGAAACAGCCCTACTAGATAAATCAACTAATACACTGAAACTGACACGGGGACAAACAGAAGAAGACGCCTTCACCCCGGTATGGCTCCCCTTTATCACATACACAGCCCAACAGGACAATGACAATAATCCACCAACAGCATACAAATCAATATGGCTAACCTGATCCAAAACACCCACCCACCTCACTCACACACGAAAACAAAGATCACCACAGCCAATCACAAGCAAACAATCACACCCTAGGCCAACCCCAACCTCTCTCACCACCAAAGGAACACAAGTGAACAACACAAGCAACGCTGACACCAAACTCTACATACATTAAACATAATAGAAACACCGCCACCCGACCCCACCCCTATCCATCTTCCCTCTCTCCACCCCCCTTTCTTTTTTCCTTTTTTTCTTCTCCCCCTAATGCCTCAACAAATGAAACGGATTTCTAAAAATGTTACGGGGGGGGGGGGAAATACGAGGCATTACACTTACTTCTGTAAAACAAGAAAATCCTTACTAAAATATTTTTTTTAAAAAAAGCCTTTGGAAGGTATTGAAGAATGGAAAACTGAGCAGCGCTGAACTTTCCCCCCTGTTTCTCCATTCCAAATCAGCACTTCAGGCTGCTTTGAAACACAGTAGAAAAGTGATTAAGTACACTCAACGGTTCTCCCCAAATTGCTTTTCACCAGAACTTGTTTTCATAAAGAAGGTCACACAGCAGTCAGGACTATGCATACCTCTATTTGTATGTAGAAAACAAACAACCTATTCAGGTGTTTGGGCTTAAAGTCAGGAGGGAACACACACACAAGCCTTAACCCCCACCATCCTTCAGACCTCCTCATGTTCAAGCAGACGCTAAGGACATTTATATTAAAACACTTATAGGGTTGTCTTGGCAGGGATACTGGAGTGGCTTGCCGGTTCCTGCTCCAGGTCTAAAGCTCAACATCAAAAAAACTAAGTTCATGGCCACTGGGCCCATCACCTCCCGGCAAATAGAAGGGGAAGAAATGGATGCAGTGAGAGATTTTACTTTCTTGGGCTCCATGATTACTGCAGATGGTGACAGCAGTCATGAAATTAAAAGACGCCTGCTTCTTGGGAGAAAAGCAATAACAAACCTAGAAAGCATCTTAAAAAGCAGAGACATCACCTTGCCAACAAAGGTCCGTATAGTTAAAGCTATGGTTTTCCCAGTAGTGATGTATGGAAGTGAGAGCTGGACCATATGGAAGGCTGATCGCCGAAGAATTGATGCGTTTGAATTCTGGTGCTAGAGGAGACTCTTGAGAGTCCCATGGACTGCAAGAAGATCAAACCTATCCATTCTGAAGGAAATCAGCCCTGAGTGCTCACTGGAAGAACAGATCCTGAAGCTGAGGCTCCAATACTTTGGCCACCTCATGAGAAGAGAAGACTCCCTGGCAAAGACCCTGGTGTTGGGAAAGATGGAGGGCACAAGGAGAAGGGGACGACAGAGGACGAGATGGTTGGACAGTGTTCTTGAAGCTACTAACATGAGTCTGACCAAACTGCGGGAGGCAGTGGAAGACAGGAGTGCCTGGCGTGCTCTGGTCCATGGGGTCACGAAGAGTTGGACACGACTAAACGACTAAACAACAACAACAACACTTAGAATTTTCCTGTGCTTAGGAACCTTGAGATTCCCAATTGGAATTAAACTCATGAATACACTCAGAAGTCCCCTCTGCCTTCTTCTTTGGCAATCCCTCGTAGCCAAGTAAGATTGTCTTCCATGAACACGGTCTTAACAGTGAGTCCGTAAGTGACTGTGGAGGTCAATTCTGGATCCACTCGTCCTTCCATGGTGGGGACATAGGTTTCTGGGCAGGAGTTGATCATGGGTTTGCCAAATGTGCCTTCCTCTTAGCATGTTTCTCTCTTTCATCCTGAGTTAAGCATCTTCAAAGTCCATGATACCTTTGGTCAAGGGTGTTCTCCAACTGGAGCGCTCGCATTCCAGTGTTTCCCAGTTGTCAGTGTTTATACTATTTATATTTTTTTAGATTTGCCTTGAGAGTCTTTAAACCTCTTTTGTTGACCACCAGCATTACGCTTTCCATTTTTAAGTGCCATCCTACTGAATGTGCAAGGGTCTGAAGAAGAACTTGCACATGTGGGAGCATGCACATCGATATACAGCAGTTCCATAAACCATGACCGTTAAAAACAACCAGTTGTTTTTTTTCAATCAAACAAACAAACAAACACTGGCTTAAAGGATCAAATCCAAATATCCCACTGGAGCCCTACAGGAGCAGTGGCTACTACTAGGAGTGGCCAACCCTTCTCTGCCACTCCTCTGAGGGTTGTCTGGCCGCCTTCAAGGATTGTTCTCTGAAGATTCCTTGCTCCCATCCCTGTCTCAATGCTGCCACGTGGAGAAGAAATGCTGTCTTTTGAACTTCAGGGACCTTGCATCCCCTATACAGAGAGAGGATGCTCTCCAGGAATGTATCCTAATGTCAGTTCATTTTTACCTTCTACACCTGGAACATTGTGCTCATGGTAGAAACATCCAGGGACGCGGGTGGCGCTGTGGGTTAAACCACAGAGCCTAGGACTTGCCGACCAGAAGGTCGGTGGTTCGAATCCCCGCGACGGGTTGAGCTCCCGTTGCTCGGTCCCTGCTCCTGCCAACCTAGCAGTTTGAAAGCACGTCAAAGTGCAAGTAAATAAATAGGTACCGCTCCGGCAGGAAGGTAAACGGCGTTTCTGTGCGCTGCTCTGGTTCGCCAGAAGCGGCTTAGTCATGCTGGCCAAATGACCCGGAAGCTGTACGCTGGTTCCCTCGGCCAATAAAGCGAGATGAGCGCCGCAACCCCAGAGTCGGCCACGACTGGACCTAATGGTCAGGGGTCCCTTTACCTTTACTAGAAACATCCAAGTGACCTAAAGCTAAAGAGAGAGAGAGAGAGAGAGAGAGAGAGAGAGAGAGAGGATTCTGAGGAAACATGGCACATTTTATTGAACACATCAGAAGCAACAACAGGGTGAGGACACTACCATTGACACACGGCAATCTCTGGAATAATCTGCTACAACATTGAGCGTGGTACTACCTAATGCCTGCAACCAATCTCAATATTTACATGGTTTGTTAAATAATGTACATCCAGGGATTTTTTTCCAGCCGGAACTCACCGGAACTCAATTCTGACACCTCTCAGGTGGGCGCCATTGCCATTATAAGAGAACATGGTGAGTTCTGGCACCTCTTTTGCTAGAAAAATAACACTGTGGTGTGCCTATGATGGATGAGCAAGAGGAAAGAGGGGGTTCCTTTGAGTAAGACAATTTATCTGGCTTTCCTACTGAAAATAAATAAAGCCAAACTTTATTGCTGAGAGGAATAACTCCTTCCTACAATCCCATCCCTGATACACCGCTATGCACATCTCTTTCTTAAAGTTGCTGGCCTTAAATAACAAAAACTTACATGTTTTTAAAGTCGCTCTTTGGTCTCTCCTTAGCTCAGAGTTGGCTCAGGTACACTATTTCTGACAAGAGCATAGCTGTCAACCGTCCCTTATTTGGCGGGAAAGTCCCTTATCCCAGCGCCGTGTCCCGCTGCTTTCCCTTATTGATGATGTCCCTTAAATTTCCCGGGTTTCAAAGGAAGCAGCTCCTCTCCCTCCCTCCCTGCCAGCCAGGGAGGACAGAGGCTCCAACTGTGTTGCTTGGCTGCGTTGCTCACCCAATAAGGAGTCTAAGAACGACTGGGGGGTGGAGCCTGTATGCCTTGTGCCGATCAAATCGGCCGCGTTGCCTGGGGACTCGCCTTTGCTCAGCGCTTCCCAGTGGAGAGGCGACGGTGGTTTTCCTTGCTGCATCCCCTTTGCCGGGTTGCTGCGCTGTGGGAACCACCGCTTGAGGCTTCCTTTGGCTGCTGGTTGACTAAAATCCCTTGTTTTGGCTGCTGATCGCTTTTTTTCGAGGCTGCTGGTCCCTTATTTTCAAATCTGTAAGTTGACAGCTATGGACAAGAGCCAATGTGACAGCTCTGGCAGATCTGGGGATTCAGATAACAGCCTCTGTGGGGAACCATAAGGATTTCTGGGGGAATCAGGACATCCAGAAGCACAGGGAGCAAGTTAAAATGGTAGAAAGGCACAGAGGGACATAGAAAACAATAAAAAAAATTAAGGCTGCCGCTTCTACCGCCACAACAAATACATTTTGGGGAGATGGGAAGGACAAAAAACCTTTGTGCGATCCAGATAGGTTGCAAGTTACAGTACAGTAATGCTGGCAGAGTTCGGGGGTTAAGATAAGTGTTTTCTTTCAGCAAGAGATGTTTGCCAATGGATTAATAACTCAACAATCTGGGGCTTAGCCCTGACTCAGAGTAAACCCTGCCTTATTCATCAAGCTGATCTCTCTCGATGCCTGTTTCTTTATCTGCACAATCAGTGCAATAAACAGATAGCTTATCCATGGGTGTTTTCGGATGGTTAAAAAGATCACTGTCACCACTTCCCAGAGCTTTTATTAATGGGCAGCCAGGCCAAAATGGGCCATTTCAACACTTGGACAGCTCAAAAATTCAAGTTGACGTGAAAAATGGCTGCTTAACAATATGAGATGTAAACTGTGCCTGAAATTATCATCAAAGGACAAAATTATTGAATCTGAGCTTTGGAAAGTCTAACTAGGTTTATCTCTTCAATGAGAGCAAGAATGTATTGATCTCAAAGAAGCGGTGGGGAAGTAGAAGTTTTCAGCTTTCCTAAAATCTCTCTTCTCTCTACATGTCTCTCCTTATTGGCAAGGAAACAAACGGTTGCTGTTTTCGATTTCTTTGAAGAACATCACAAGTGCATTCTAAGGGCAGCGGTGCCCAAACTTTTTTCAAAGAGGGCCAGATTTGATGAAGTGAAGGGCCGTGAGGGCAGACCAAAGTTGTTAACCTATTTTTAGGGTTGAAGTTGTTGAGTGATTTTTAGGGTTGAAGTTGTTGAGGGTTTTTTAGGATTTTACCCCAGGAAATAAACTGCCACAGGGGCCGGATTAAACCAACCAGTGGGCCAGATACCAGTGGGTTAAGATACTGCTCAGGAGCTGCTTTCAAAGCTTGGGTAGCTTCAGCAAACAGATGTTATTTTCTGCTGCTTTCTTTCAAAGGTTCATAAGATCACAGGCAGTCCCATCCTGTGGGAGAGGGGTGTGTATTGCAGGGAGCTGTTGAAAATGTGTCTGGGGATTAGCCAGATTTACCTTTTGCCTTTTTATATGCCTGTTGCCTTTGTCCATGGAGTTTTCTTGGAAGGGATACTGGAGTGGCTTGCCGGTTTCTGCTCCAGGTGGATCACGTTTGGTCAAAACTCTCCACTATGACCTGTCCATCTTGGGTAGCCCTGCACGGCATAGCTCATAGCTTCTCTGAGTTATTCAAGCCCCTTCGCCACAGCAAGGCAGTGATCCATGAATGCTTTTGAATTATGGTGCAGGAGGAGACTCTTGAGAGTCCCATGGACTGCAAGAAGATCAAACCTATCCATTCTAAAGGAACTCAGCCCTGAGTGCTCACTGGAAGGACAGATCCTGAAGGTGAGGCTCCAATACTTTGGCCACCTCATGAGAAGAGAAGACTCCCTGGAAAAGACCCTGATGTTGGGAAAGATTGAGGGCACAAGGAGAAGGCGATGACAGAGATGGTCGGACAGTGTTCTCGACCAGCATGAGTTTGACCAAACTGCGGAAGGCAGTGGAGGACAGGAGTGCTTGGCGTGCTCTGGTCCATGGGGTCACGAAGAGTCGGACACGACTAAACAACAACAACAATAGGGATGCGGGTGGCACTGTGGTCTAAACCACAGAGCCTAGGGCTTGCCGATCGGAAGGTTGGTGTTTCGAATCCCTGCGATGGGGTGAGCTCCCGTTTCTCGGTCCCAGCTCCTGCCAACCTAGCAGTTCAAAAGCACGTCAAAGTGCAAGTAGATAAATAGATACCGCTCCGGCAGGAAGGTAAACGGCATTTCCGTGCGCTGCTCTGGTTTGCCATAAGTGGCTTAGTCATGCTGGCCACATGACCCAGAAGTGTCTGTGGACCCAGAAGTGTCTGTGGACAAACGCCGGCTCCCTAGTGATGTATGGAAGTGAGAGCTGGACCATAAAGAAGGGTGATCACCGAAGAATTGATGCTTTTGAATTATGGTGCTGGAGGAGACTCTTGAGAGTCCCATGGACTGCAAGAAGATCAAACCTCTCCATTCTTAAGGAAATCAGCCCTGAGTGCTCACTGGAAGGACAGATCCTGAAACTGAGGCTCCAATACTTTGGCCACCTCATGAGAAGAGAAGACTCCCTGGAAAAGACCCTGATGTTGGGAAAGAGCACAAGGAGAAGGGGACGACAGAGGACGAGATGGTTGGACAGTGTTCTTGAAGCTACCAGCATGAGTCTGACCAAACTGCGGGAGGCAGTGGAAGACAGGAGTGCCTGGCGTGCTCTGGTCCATGGGGTCACGAAGAGTTGGACACGACAACAACATCATCATCACAAGAATGCCACAAGCCCCGTGACCTCATTTCAAGGTAGCAGAACCTGGCTTCACAGCTGGTGTACCCCTTGAGTTCTCAGCCCTCAGAGATCTGGAGTGAGCATAACAGTATGCCATTCTAAAAAGTAAACATAACCTAATTTAATGGTATTTTAATAGGAGTATATTACACATACTCTTGTCCATTGTGTTAAGGTTTTTTTTTTATTTGTGGCACTTCTATCATCATAACTTACTCTGAGACATTATATGTCATAAGCAACTAATCAATGTAATAAATAATAATAATACCAGCATCACTCGCATATTATGGTCTGTCGCATCTGCTGTTTTATTTTGTTCTGTCTCCCTTTCAGGATTCATCAAAGCAGCAGTTTTGGGTTTTGAGAAAGGTGGAATGATGCTTTTGCCATACTGCTGCAATGCCCTCTTCTGGCTCAATAGAGCAGCACCATAAATTTACTACTGTTACCTGTTTGGTATGCCAAACTGCAAAAAAACCCCAAGGGCACATCTTCACACCTGAAGCAGCACATTTTTTGAATCCATTTTTTGTACGCTGAAGCCCTCCATGAGTCCACGCCTATCCCATTTCTTCATGGACCCCACATATCGCTGTACCAGAACCAAGTATTTTTCCCATTTGTGCATCAGAGCTAAAGTCATGTTGCTCATTTTATATATATTTTTATATATATATATATATATATATATATATATATATATATATATATATAAAAATAAAATTTTTATTGGGTTTTGCACCTTTTCCAAACAGCCCATCTTATACAGTATAACAAACCTTTGGCTATCACAGCCTAGGACTTCCGTCAACCTTGACTAATGGTTTTCTAACTTTCTTTCCGATTTTGTATTTTGATAGTTACTGCTATAAAATCCAAATCCTAAATAAACTCCTTCTTGGTCCTTTTTTTTTGCAATAATTCATATAGTTCTCCTTACAAAACTTCTTGCAACCCTAAAAGCGATGTCAATTGATTACAACTGTCTTTCAGATATATCATAATTTTCTTCCAATCTTTCAGGAAAGTCTGGTCTTGCTGGTTCCAAATTTTCCCAGTTTATTTCGCCAACTCGGCATAATCTATCAGTTTCATCTGCCACTCTTTACTTGGTAGTTCTTTTTGCTTCCATCTCACTGGGCTAATAGTATTCTTGCTGCAGTTGTCGCATATAAAAACATTTTTTTTTATCATGCTTGTAAATCTCTGTACCTACTATACCAAATAAAAGGGCAACATTTTAAAAATCTCATTATAAATCATTTCCCAGAAGTCCTTTACTTTCTTACATTCCCACCACATATGGTAAAAAGTACCTTCTTTTTCCCTAAATTTCCAGCATTTGTTATTTGTTTTGTACATGTTGCTCATTTTAAAAACCCTGCCCAGGGACCCTTTCGCAAGCAGCCCCATAAAACCCACTGACGCTTCCTTCTATCACTAATTCCAGTGGAAATAAGAAAAAGGCAACCCTCTCTGCTTGCCCCTCTATTTTTTTTTCATGCATTTTCATCTCATGTAATTAGAAGCGTTGAATAAACAGCGAGATAAAATCTCGGCTGAAACGATACCCAAGTTTTGTATTCCATCACCTAGCTACTCCCAAGTTTCTGTTAACCAGCAAATTTCTGTCAGCAACTGTTGTATTGGACGCAATCTTAGCTCTTCAGGTAGAGCAGGCAGTTAGGAGTACTCACTGAGCCGAACATACCGCTCTGTTGAGAACCTACAGAAAGCCCTATGAACTTTAAAATATATTTCTCTTAATACCCTGTTTAACCCGTGAAGTGTTGTCATGTCTAATGTAGTCAGCATTACAATCAGAATTTTTTTCTTTTCTTTTGAGGGAAAGAATGACATGCTTGGCTCTGACCTATAATAATAAGCAACCACAAAATTAAAAGATGCCCGCTTCTTGGGAGAAAAGCAATGACAAACCTAGACAGCCTCTTAAAAAGCAGAGACATCACCTTGCCAACAAAGGTCCGTATAGTAAAGCTATGGTTTTCCCAGTAGTGATGTATGGAAGTGAGAGCTGGACCATAAAGAAGGCTGATCACCGAAGAATTGATGCTTTTGAATTATGGTGCTGGAAGAGACTCTTGAGAGTCCCATGGACTGCAAGAAGATCAAACCTCTCCATTCCGAAGGAAATCAGCCCTGAGTGCTCACTGGAAGGACAGATCCTGAAGCTGAGGCTCCAACACTTTGGCCACCTCATGAGAAGAGAAGACTCCCTGGAAAAGACCCTGATGTTGGGAAAGATGGAGGGCACAAGGAGAAGGGGACGACAGAGGACAAGATGGTTGGATAGTGTTCTCGAAGATACCAGCATGAGTTTGACCAAACTGCGGGAGGCAGTGGAAGACAGGAGTGCCTGGCGTGCTCTGGTCCGTGGGGTCACGAAGAGTCAGACACGACTAAACGACTAAACAACAATTTATTATTTATACCCCGTCCATCTGGCTGGGTTTCTCCAGTCACTCTGGGCAGCTCCCAACCGAATATTAAAAACACAATGAAACATCAAACATTAAAAACTTCCAGCACATCATAGCTATGCGCTGAGATGGTTGCACGCATACTGAAAATCACGCTCCGTGTGTTTTGTCACCATTCGCTCAGCAAACGGCATTTGTGGTCAGAAAACCAGCTCCCTGCAAGGCCCTTTCCACCTGGCCTACTCTGTTAAATATGTATTCTGTAGCTGACCTCCTTTGCAATGTTTTATTCTGAAATCCTTACGATAATATTTTAGTCACGTTTAGTCATATTTTCTGTCACGTTGCTTTGACTGTATACTCTATATTTGACTTTCTTCAGATGGTTTTATGTTTTATTGATTTAATGTGCTGTAAACCGCTTTGAGAGTTTTCTTAAAAATATAAAGGGGTATAGGAATAAATAAATAAATAAATAAAACCACGGGGACGCATTGTAGAAACTTCCTTTTGAGCCTTCTTCCTCTATGCACTATTGCTCTCAAGCCTCTGTATTCCAAAACTTTACCTCAGCATTTCCAAACGTCTGATAGCAACGGCACTTTTTTAAAAAAATTGAAAATGGTAAGAATGCATTGTTCTTGCATCCTAATTGATTTACCTTTAGAGCCTGTGAAAGCTATTCACCGTGGTGAAGTCTACCCTCAGTTTCTGTACATTCTGTTCTGAATGTTGTTGCTCCTGTTTACAAGGCAAGAGGCCCGGGAGCGATGCTTTATTTATTTTATTTTGTAAATATTTTTTATTGATTTTAACATATAAATTATCAATTGTACCACAAAACTTATACAATCTTTTTAGACTTCCATCAGCACCTCTGATGATCCGTTTTAACCAATTCTTATGCATTTCTTAATTTAATATTGCCTTTACATCTCTTAACAAATCATCCTTCCCCTTCTCCATTTTTGCAATACTTCCAATAATACTCCTCACAAAACTTCTTGCAAACCTACAAACGTCGTCTGATCTTCACAAATACTTTTCAAATAGTCCGTAAATTTACTCCAGTCTTCCGTGAATTTATGGTCCCGCCAGTTTCGAATCCTTCCTGTTAGTTTATCTAATTGTGCATAGTCCGGGAGCGATGCTTTATACAAGAATGCAACAGGCAATCTTCTCTGAGGATATGCAGTTGTGCTGTATCTGCACTGAGCGAGTAAATAAATGCTTTCATCCCTAGCAGAGAAATTTGCCCATCCCCAGAACAGAGGCTGGTTGGAAGAAAGTAACAGAGATACATTCCCTCTATGAAGGGCTGCTTTAGGAGCAAAGAAGACTTCAAATTTAATATACTTCTCATGGTATGCAAGCAGTTTTCTCACAGCGCACTAGAACGTCCTCCACAACTCATAACTGCAGTGGTACCTCGGGTTACATACGCTTCAGGTTACATACGCTTCAGGTTACAGACTCTGCTAACCCAGAAATAGTGCTTCAGGTTAAGAACTTTGCTTCAGGATGAGAACAGAAATCGTGCTCCGTCGGCGTGGAAGTGGGAGGCCCCACTAGCTAAAGTGGTGCTTCAGGTTAAGAACAGTTTCAGGTTAAGAATGGACCTCCAGAACGAATTAAGTACTTAACCCGAGGTACCACTGTACTGCCAATGCCAAAAAGAAAAGGTAAAATTCTAAGTGAAATTCCATTTTAAAGGCTTGTTTTCAGGGTCATAGCCCCGCTTCTGAATTTTGGAATGGGGCAATTTACACTACTTTAATTTAAGATGGCACCAGTTCCACCAGTTTACTACACGGTGAGGATTGCTCTGCCCAGTTGTAACATCAGGCAGAGATCAGAGTTTGTCACAGTTTGTCCAGACCACAGAATTATCTATATTGTTCGGACTTCTGTCACAAGGGAAGCTGGCTCAAGACAGATGACAGCTGAAATTGTCACACCAGAGCTTTCTAGCCAATATTTGTGACGCCTTTGCTGTCTTAGGTTTCCCCCCCAATACTAACATCAGTTTTACTCATATGGGATGAAAGAAATAACTGCTAGAGTCAGAACTTTTTATAGAAAACCTTAGCAGAGCTACGGTTGTCATCCTATATATGCAAATCTCTCAATCTATGATTCACAATTCACAAGCTTCTGCCAGGAGTAAAAGAGGAAGACTCATTTTATTTTAAATTTAATATTTAGTGTGCTTCTAGGGGTGTGTGTGCGTGTATTGGAAAGACATCTTTTAAACATTATGGGGCAAAGACAATATGTGAAAAAATTCAGAGCTGTCTGCACTATTTGATCCTAAACAACCCAAAGTTCATACATTCCGTTGATCTACAAATCCTTTTCAACTACAAGTACATTTAAATTTAACTACAGAATACAAATGAATTAATGATTGCTGTGGGAAATGATTGACAATACATGTTTCTCAAGATCAGCTATACCTTTTCCCCCTTTACAACTACTTCTAAAGAGGAATCTGTCGTGTCTAGTGAAGCAATAAATGTTTATTATTCTTCGGCTCATGATAGCACTTTAACCACCGTCTTTTTAAGGCTAGCCTATGGAAACTGTAGGTCTAGCCATCAGTTCAGTCCAAAACAAACAAAGTCGATAAGTAAGTGCGCACTATTAACTTTGCCCTTGATGCTTATCTGCAGTGATTTAAGAAGACAATAATCCGAGTGCATTCTAGGACACACACACACAGCAGAACCACCTGAAAGAATGGCTGCAATCCTATATAAATTTATTTGTATAAAATCTCTTTTAATTTCTCTCTCTCTCTCTCTCTCTCTCTCTCTCTCACACACACACACACACACACACACAGTGGTACCTCAGGTTAAGTACTTAATTCGTTCCGGAGGTCCGTACTTAACCTGAAACTGTTCTTAACCTGAAGCACCACTTTAGCTAATGGGGCCTCCTGCTGCTGCCGTGCCGCCGGAGCACAATTTCTGTTCTCATCCTGAAGCAAAGTTCTTAACCTGAGGTACTATTTCTGGCTTAGTGGAGTGTGTAACCTCAAGCATCTATAACCTGAAGTGTATGTAACCCGAGGTACCACTGTATATATATATATATATATATATATATATATATATATATAAAATAAAGGCAATGGTCTGGGTTATTACTATTGATCTCCAGCGCAGAATATGTATTTATTTACATTATTGTATTTTAATATTTTGCTGGAAGCCGCCCAGAGTGGAAACCCAGTCAGATGGGTGGGGTATAAATAATAAATATTATTATTATTATTATTATTATATATTAAATCATAATGTAACACGACTTTCTCTGCAGACCCTGGGGGGAGAGCACAAATAGTAGAAGGTCCAGTAAATCAAAATTCAGGATGATGTTTTAGAAAATACTGCTAAAAGTTCTCTGCTTTTGCAGAAGACTGGTTCTGCTTAATGTGCATGTGGTACATCCTAAAATAATAGTAAAACACTTTTGGGGGCAAGGAGTTGGCTTCTGAGCAACAGGCAAGCATTTCATAGTATTATAGATATTTTTTTCACATTTGAAAGCTTTAAAAAAACACACCCACCTTAGACTATAAATTAGATTTAGAAAACACCTAGACCAGTGGTTCCCAACTTTTGGCCATGCCCCACCTAAGCATCTCTAAAATCCTGGTGCCCCCCCCCCCCATGACACACACAGTGGTACCTCAGGTTAAGTACTTAATTCGTTCCGGAGGTCCGTTCTTAACCTGAAACTGTTCTTAACCTGAAGCACCACTTTAGCTAATGGGGGCCTCCCGCTGCCGCCGCGCCGCCGGAGCACGATTTCTGTTCTTATCCTGAAGCAAAGTTCTTAACCTGAGGTAATATTTCTGGGTTAGCGGAGTCTGTAACCTGAAGCGTATGTAACCCGAGGTACCACTGTAATTCTTATTATTCAAACAGTGAACTCCTATTCACGTGGAGGGAGCCTAAAAGGCCATTAACTTGGTCTAAACAAGCTTCAAATTGCCCCCCTAAAAAATCAAATGGTCTCGCTGTGGGGCGTGTGCCCCACGCTGGGAACCACAGACCTAAACTACAAATTAGTAAAACGTGGAATTGAAGGCACAAACCACAACACCGTCACTACAGAAAAAAATATCACTCTTTAATTTACCATCCATTACAAATACAGATGGGAAACGCCAAGTTTAAAGCCCATTTCTCATGTTGCAGTGGGACTGGAAGGGAAGCGTTAGAACCACAACGCTGTCTTAAGTTTAAAGGGCAGGTATGTGTTTACAGGATGAACTGGCTGCAGTTGGGTGTGTTTCTTCCAGCGCTGTACTTATTCAGGCAACTCAGAAGCAAGAAGCGGCACTGGGAAAAGAAAGGAAGAGTCAGGGATGCCTCCATACCCACAAAAGCCTTTTGTAAACTAGTCTGGGAGAGTAAAGCCATATTCCTCCTTTTTCTCTACAAAGCCACTTCCGAGCTAGGGAGGAGGTGGGGTTGCGGGCTTCACACCCCTTCTCACACTTGCAGAGGCTGGCTTCAGCCCCCGCGATACCAGGGAATCCTTGGACGCGTCATACCCCGAGCCAGCCAATCGGCTGGCCCAGGGGGCGTGGCCTCGCCTTACTTAGGTCTGGCGCGGCCGAGGCTCTCCCTCTTTCCCGCACCGCAGCTGACCTGGTTTTCCCTTCCCTCCCACCCGTTAGGCTAGGCTCTCTGACGTTGCTATGGACTTCGGTTGGTCGCCGTCAAGGGGCCTGGTAGGAATTTTCCCAACCGGCAGATTGGCACCAGCCACTTGGTTTTCGCCTACCTCGTAGCAAACCATCACAACTCCACGGTATTGGCGGTTAGGCATTGGTAGGGGTACTGTTGTATTGTTATGGAGATGAAGGGGGGGAAGGAGCGCCATCACCTTCCCCCAAAGCAAAGGGTAGTCCGGTAAAGGATTCCGGGGGGCGTGGCCTTGTCCTAAGCCTATGGAGGTGTGGGCCCATGGCATGCCCCCACGCGGTGACCCCGGGGGAGGTCCTAGTTGACGTGCCTCAGCAGGAGTCCCCCTACTGGTGGTTAACCCTCACCAGTCTTCAAGCATGCAGGCTGAAGCCGGTTAGTTGTTAGGACCAATGCCTAAGCCAATACCGCTCAATTCCTGTAATCAATAAAGTTGTGGCCTAATTTGACCCATTAACTCAAATTCTTGTGTCTTGTGTCTTTATTTCTGAGGGGGGAGGCGGGAACTTGCCACGCAACACATAAGAGCCTGGACAGAAACACTGGCCATCAAATAGGTTAGGGAACTGACTTTCTGCAGATCTGCCTTCATCTCAAGCCCTCCCAGCTCCCTTTTCCTCTTCCTGGAGTGGAGAAGTGGTTTTGTGTTGCATCCCTACTGGTGCTTATGGTCTGTTTTCTCCTAAACGAACCATAACCAGGGGTGCTAATCCAGGCATTCAGCTGTTTATTTCCCTGCTCCCAGAATGGAAGAGCGAAATTAGGCTTAAGACGCAAGCACCAGCATGCAGCTCCTGTACAAGCTACAGTGGTGCCTCGCAAGACGAAAAGAATCCGTTCCGCAAGTCTCTTTGTCTTGCGGTTTTTTCGTCTTGCAAAGCAAGCCCATTAGCGGTTTAGCGGATTAGCGCTATTAGCGGCTTAGCGGTCTTAGCGGATCAGCTGATAAGCGGCTTAGTGGCTTAACGGATCAGCTGTTAAGCGGCTTAGTGGCTTAACGGATCAGCTGTTAAGCGGATTAACGGATCAGCTGTTAAGCGGCTTAGCGATCAGCTGTTAAGCGGCTTAGCGGATCAGCTGATAAGCGGCTTAGCGGCTTGGGAAAAAGGGGGGGGGAAGGGAAAAAAACCCGCAGGAACTCGCAAGACATTTTCGTCTTGCAAAGCAAGCCCATAGGAAATTCGTTTTGCGAAGCACCTCCAAAACGGAAAACCCTTTCGTCTAGCGGGTTTTCCGTCTTGCGAGGCATTCGTCTTGCGGGGCACCACTGTAATTCCCCTAAGAATAGTTTATGGCCAGAGTTTTGCCCACCTGCAGCTAATGAACCGGGAGTTTTGTCTCACGCATTGAGACTCGATTCCTGTTCTCCTATTTCATCTGCTAATTCAGCAGAGCCAGCAAGGATGCTCTCTTCCTGGTTGCTCGTAGATGGGTGGGGCTCCTCTTCACCCACGCTTGCCTGAGGGACCATTTCTTCCTCCTCTTCCTCCTCCGCCTCTCCATCATCTTCCACGTCCATTTCAAACACTCGGATGTGCCGGAGGTTTGAACTTAGCTAGGGGAACATTTTAAAGATAGGTCTTATTTTACTAATCCGATAGCTGCCTTTATGGGCCAAGCCCACACAAGGCAGCGACAATAATATAAACGTTCAAAACGTAGTACAACAGGTAGTACAATATTGTTTCGGGGTTTTAAAGTGTTGGTGCTGACCTTTAAAGCCCTAAACGGCCTTGGTCCAGTATACCTGGAGGAGTGTCTCCACCCCCATTGTTCAGCCCGGACACTGAGATCCAGCGCCAAGGGCCTTCTGGTGGTTCCCTCGCTGCAAGAAGCAAAGCTACAGGGAACCAGGCAGAGGGCCTTCTCAGTAGTGGCACCCGCCCTGTGGAACGCCCTCCCGCCAGAAATCAGAGAACGACTACCAGACTTTTAGAAGACATCTGAAGGCAGTCCTGTTTAGGGAAGCTTTTTATGTTTGATGCATTACTGTATTTTAATATTTAGTTGGAAGCCGCCCAGAGTGGCTTGGGAAGCCCAGCCAGATGGGCGGGGTATAAATAATAAATTATATTATTATTATTATTATTATTATTATTACTACTTAGCCGAGATCTTTAAAGCTAAATCTAAAGTTGCCTGATTTATTCATTGGTGATTATCTATTGTATATGTTTATCTATTATATGTATATGTTTTATATTATCATATGTATTATATGTATATTGTATATGATTATCTATTGTATATTGAATATGATTATATATTGTATGTGTTTGGATTATCAATTTATTTGGATGACTTTTTATGATTTTATGATTTTGCTGTTTTAACTTGTGCCAAAAAAGGCTAGGAAAGAAAGTATGTTAAATATTTTGAATAATTGATATACAAATGATCGGCAGACAGGGAAGTGAAAGGTTTTTTTATCTTTTTATCTTTTAATCTGTTTTTTCTTTTTTCTTTCTTTGTATTTTATGATTGTTATTTTCTGATATTGCACTATTAATGTAATTTACATAAAATAAGTTACATACAGATAAGTGGCGGTCAGAAGGGAGGGGTCTGTGAGGGAGGCAGGCAAGAGTGGGTTTTTCTGAGGCTGTGAGACTGAGGAAAACTTCCCAGGTAGGAGCTGGGAAGACTCACTTCTTTGCATATGGAGATTAGGGTAGGATTAGAATAGAGGGATATATATATACAGTGGTACCTCGGTTTTCAAACTGTTCCAGAAGACCGTTTGAAAACCGAGGTGCAAAGGGCAGTCTGCAATTTCAGTGGGGAAAATTGGAAAAAAAACTGTTTGACTTCTGAAAAGCATTTGAAAATGAAAGCAATTACTTCTGTGTTTTCGGCGTTCAAAAACCGAAACATTTGGCTTCAGAGACGCTCGAAAACTGAGGTACCACTGTATATAATTATGTGTTTATATCTACTGTCTATTTCTCCTCTCTTTTCTTCCTTCCTCTGCCTTCCTCTTTTCTTTTGTCGTTTCTCTTTCTTCCTTTTCATTTCATTAGTCCTAGATATAATTTTATTGTGTTGTGAAAACTATAACAATTTCTGATTAAAAAATGTGGTACAATGATCATAAAACTTCAGAATCAAAGAAATACAATACATTACTTCAACCTACATAAAAAGCATTTGCAGAGCAATAGCCAAGAAGTTTTGTTCCCCATATCTTCACTGCAGCAGAATACTGTTCCTGTACCAATAGAGATGATAACTGAACTATTTTTACTATATAGGTTAATGCTCTTCATTGCTGAAGGAGTCGGTCCAATATCTTCACTCATGACCCCAGAAAAACAAGGCCTGCAGTCCTATACAAAATGACTTGAGAACGACTCCCAGTCAACACAGTGGTGTCAACGGTCAAATGCAAAATCTATCCATGGGATACTCACCACACAGGAAACTTTTCGGATGCCATTTACAGCAACATACTGGGCTTTCATGTTCTCCAATACCCTCCACTGACCCTCGATGGTGACAGACTGTGTAGGAATGTCCTCACATTGCATATCCAATCTAGTTAAGGCCAGAGAAGAAAGATGCTAAGACTACAAATTCCTTTTTAACTCCAAATGGAAATTTGAAACTTCACTCCAAGCATCCCCAACCTGCAGCCCTCCAGATGTTTTGGCCTACAACTCCCATGATCCCTAGCTAACAGGACCAGTGGTAAGGGATGATGGGAATTGTAGTCCAAAACATCTGGAGGGTCGAAGGTTGGGGATGCCTGCTTTAGTGTATGACCTAGATTTCATCACATACCGTATTTTTCGCTCTATAAGATGCACCAGACCATAAGACGCACCTAGTTTTTGGAAGAGGAAAACAAGGAAAAAACAATTCTGAAACCCAGAAGCCAGGAAAGCAAGGATTGCTGCGCAGCGATACCGCTTGCTGTCCTGGCTTATGGGATAGCCACCGAAGCCTCTCTCGGGCAGCGGGATGAAGGCTCCCCTGCCCGGGAGGGGCTTCGCACGGCTAAGGCTCCCCCAAGAGCCGCACTCCCTTTAAAAAGCGACCGGAGCCCTTCACCCTCCTTGGGGAAAAGCCCCCAAGAGCCGCACACATGCTCCACGTGGCTCTTTAAAGGGAGCGCTGAGCAGATCCTCCCGCCTGCACTCGCTCCATAAGACACACACATTTTCCCTTACTTCTTAGGAGGGGAAAAGTGCATCTTATAGAGCGAAAAATACGGTACATCTTTGTCACTGAATTTTCTCCTCTGCCATTTTTGCCCAAACCACTTCTTAAGACCCTGATTTCACTGCATGCCTTTGAAAAAAGCTGAAAATAAAATGTAAGGGGCAATGATATACTAATGAATGAGAAACAGACCCAGAGTTCAAACAGGGCAGCTTAACATAACAGCAGTTATCATTTATACAGTGCTTAGAATATTCAAAGTGAAATGAACCTCAGTTATCTTTTTACAATGACCGGGTAAGTTAGGCTGGTACGTATTTTATGTTCTCATGAATGCTCAGCTAATTCTTACACAGTTGCCAACTCTCTCAACACTGCTGGCAGGAGAGTGCAAATGTTGCAGAATTATGAATGCACACATCACCAGCTTTATTTTCCGCACACGTTCAGCACTAAATCTCAGGTTTCGCAAAATAGTCTACCTGAGACAATGGGACTAACACATTCCATAAACACAAGAATTTCCACTTATGCAACAGAAATCTTCCCCCTTCTCCCCATGTGTGCCCCACAACCTCTGCAAATCTGCTCCTGAGTGCTGGGGGTGGGGGGGAACCCAGAATAGAGGGTACATGGGGAGAAGGTTCTGTTGCACCAATGAAAATCCGTCGGAATGAGTTTGTTGGATATTGCCCCAATAGTGGAAGTTACCATACTTTTCTGTGTATGGGCCTAGGTTTTTTAACATTAAAATTATGTGGAAAACTGTGGGTCGTCTTATACACAGAGCAATCTCCCCCCTATTTTCTTAAATACGAATCCCTAAAAATAGGGGGTGTCTTATACATGGACGCGGGTGGCGCTGTGGGTTAAACCACAGAGCCTAGGACTTGCCAATCAGAAGGTCGGCAGTTCAAATCCCCGCGACGGGGCGAGCTCCCGTTGCTCGGGCCCTGCTCCTGCCAACCTAGCAGTTCGAAAGCACGTCAAAGTGCAAGTAGATAAATAGGTACCGCTCCAGCAGCAAGGTAAACAGCGTTTCTGTGCGCTGCTCTGGTTCGCCAGAAGCGGCTTAGTCATGCTGGCCACATGACCCGGAAGATGTACACCGGCTCCCTCGGCCAATAAAGCGAGATGAACACCGCAACCCCAGAGTCGGTCACTACTGGACCTAATGGTCAAGGGTCCCTTTGCCTTTACTATACATGGGGGCGTCTTATACACGGAAAAATACGGTATGTACAAGGAAGCTGCTTAAAGAACTACCTACAATGGCATTTAGGAAAGTTAAGAGCCACGCTTGACCCAAGAGAAACAACATTTTGCCATTTACTTGGGAATGTGCAGTCGTTTCAGTTCAGCTGTTTCTAACAGCCTAGGTAAAGGTAAAGGGACCCCTGACCATTAGGTCCAGTCGTGACTAAGCCGCTTCTGGCGAACCAGAGCAGCGCACGGAAACGCCGTTTACCTTCGCGCCGGAGCGGTACCTATTTATCCACTTGCACTTTGACATGCTTTCAAACTGCTAGGTTGGCAGGAGCAGGGACCGCACAATGGGAGCTCACCCTGTCGCGGGGATTCGAACCGCCGACCTTCTGATCGGCAAGTCCTAGGCTCTGTGGTTTAACCCACAGCGCCACCCGCGTCCCTTTCTAATAGCCTGCATCCTTCTTAATGCAAAAGGATTCAGATAAAAACTGGAAGTCCAATCCGTACCTTTGAGCAGAATTCCAGCTGAATTCCAAACCCTGGTTTTCCTCGGTATATACAGATGACAATGGCAACTGGGCCAAAATCCTCTCCTTTCCCTCTTGTTCTGAATTCTCCGCAAGGATTACCGTGATCGTTTCGTCGTCGTAGAAATGGGCATCGAGGCAACTGTAACAACTATAAGCAAGATAAGGCGAAAGCATTCTAGTTGTGGTCAAGGAAGTGATGCACACCAAGAAAACCATTCAGTGTGGAAATGTATTTTGCTGCAATACTCCTGCTGTTTTACCGTATTTCTCGCTGTATGGGACACACTTTTTCCCCTCCAAAAATGAAGGGGAAATGTGTGTGCGTCCTATGGAGCGAGTGCAGGGGGGAGGCAGGCAGGAAAAGCCCCCAAAAGCCGCACACAAGCTCCGTGCAGCTCTTGCGGGATTTTCCTCAGGAGGGACAAGGGCCTGACGCAGCCAGTCAGTCCCTTCTCCCTCCTCGTAGAAAAGCCCACAGGAGCCCGCGCTCCTTAAAGGGTGCACGGCTCCTGTGGGCTTTTGCGGGAGGTGGGGGTATTGCCATAGTCACGCGCCACCTCTCCAGCCGGGAGAGGGTGCGTGGGGCTAAAGAAGCCATAGCTCTGGGCTTCCCCGGCAGCCCTGCGAAGCTCCCAGAGCAACGGGAAGGCTGCGCACCTTTCTGCTGCTCCCCGACCTGCTCTTTGGGGCTGGTGGTGGGCTTTCCCCTGCCAGCCCCAAAGAGCAGGTCGAAAGGAATCTGAAGCCTGGAGAGCAAGAGGGGTCGGGGCGCACCGACCCCTCTCGCTCTCCAGGCTTCCAAGGTAGCCGCCTGAAGGCGACTGAATGCACCTTAAATGGCACCTTGTTTTAGAGGGGGGAAACAAGGGGGGGGGAATTCTCCCCCTCTCTGCGCAGCGCCTCCTGACGCTTCGCTGAAGGGGCGCTGGGCAGAGAGGGGGATATATATTTTTTCTTGTTCTCCCCCCTCTAAAACAAGGTGCGTCCTATAGAGCGAAAAATACGGTACTGGATATTTTGCTATAGCATCATGATCTCCGGCCACCACAAGCCAGAGACTGTGGTTTGTTTCGCCTCCAACAACCCACTTTCTGTAGCCAAGGAAGGGGAGAAGCGGGATAGTTCAGGAGATACAGCAGGAGCCTCTTAATTTCAGTGTTGTGGGTTCAAATCCCATGTTGGGCAAAAGATTCCTGCATTGCAGAGATTTGGACTAGATCACCCTCGGGTTTCCTTTCAACTCTACAGTTCCAGGATTCGATGATTCTTGTGGTTTGCGTGACACAATTTAGGTAACATTAAGCCAAGGATTGTGGTTTGTTTCCTCCCAGTGCTAGGGAAGATGAGCAAAGCATGTGTGGTTTGCCTATTTATGGTAAGTCACTGCTTATGACTTACTATGGTCAATGTGGCCTACATCAGAACAAACGTTTGCAAGCAGCTCAGAACAAAACATTGATCATTCCCTAAAATCTTGCCATCCTTCTTTTCTAGAATCAAGGGGCTTTATATGCCTAATCAAGTTACAGTGGTACCTTGGTTCTCAAACGCCTTGGTTCTCAAACTCCAAAAACCCAGAAGTAAGTATTCCGGTTTCTGAACGATTTTTGGAAGCTGAACATCCGATGCGGTTGTCAGCAATTGTTTCCGGGGCGCCTGCACCAATCATAAGCTGCGCCTTGGTTCTCAAACATTTTGGAAGTCAAACGGACTTCCGGAACGGATTAAGTTTGGCGTTTTTGTTTTTGCTATTTATTTTGCAATTTTGTTTTTGAGGCTTTTGGGGTTAATTTCTTTTTGTGACTGTGTGGAACCCAGTTCAGCTACTGATTGATTGATTGACTGTGTGAGTGCGGAAATAGATAAAAGCCTCCTATCCAAACAATGACTATCATCACTGCAGGGAAGAAAAAAATTAAATTTTCATTTTTATCACCTACAATACTGTCTTATTTATTTTATAGTACAGTGCACTGATTATTGCTTTCATTTTATGGATGAATGGTCTCGTTAGATAATAAAATTCATGTTAAATTGCTGTTTTAGGGGTTGTTTTTAAAAGACGGGAACGGATTAATTCGTTTTGCATTACTTTCTATGGAACACTTTGGTTTTGGAATGGACATCCGGAACGGATTCAGTTTGAGAACCAAGGTACCACTGTATAATTTGGTGAAGTTACTATATGGCTAGCTTTTGAAAGTTAGGCATTTTTAGATATACCAACCTTGTTCCTGAATTTTCATTAATACTGCTGTTTAGAAAATTTCCAAAATCAACAGCGAGTAGCCCATTATCAGCAGACCTAAGATGGAAAAAATTACCATATGAACCAAATCTTTGGCAATTTACACAGACATTACATGATATGTGAAAATGCACAGCTAAATGAATCAATGAAACTGTTATCTAGGCCTGTGCTATGCAATGAAAGTGTCTTTGCAGAACTACATCTAGATGTAAACAAAAAATTAAAATTAAAACAAATCCAACGGAAATGCTTTAAATACACCTTTTATTCCATCATACCTTGAAGTGTCTGTATGCCTCTTCAATATGTATATTTTAGATATGGAGCTTTCTAACATCGTGAACAAAACGTAATGCAAATTGGATGATTTATCATTCCACCTGCAATGATAATTTGGATACCCGTAAGTAAAAAATAAACCGTAACACCTGGTGAATAGAATGTAGAAAAATAGTTACATGCTCACAAAAAGGGCAACTTGAAGAGCTGAGATGTTGGATCCTCACTAAAGTGGAAAAGAAAGAAGAACATGAGAAGAATATTTATTATTTAATTCCGAGGGCAGTGGACAACATTAAAAACGTATTTTACATCGCATGATATGCAAATCCTATATGCAAATAGCAGATTCATTCTCAGAGTGCGTCCTCATGTGAGCAGCATGGGCAAGAGGGAGGTATTATGTCAGCACAAGGTCAACACAATTCAAGGTGTTGATGTTGACCTTTAAAGCCCTAAATAGCCTCGGCCCAGTATACCTGAAGGAGCGTATCCACCTCCATCGTTCTACCCGGACACTGAGGTCCAGCTCCAAGGGCCTTCTGGCGGTTCCCTCGCTGCGAGAAGTAAGGTTACAGGGAACCAGGCAGAGGGCCTTCTCGGTAGTGGTGCCCGCCCTGTGGAACGCCTTCCCACCAGATGTCAAAGAGAAAAATAACTACCAAACTTTTAGAAGACATCTGAAGGCAGCCCTGTTTAGGGAAGTTTTTCATGTTTAATAGGTTATTGTATTTTAGTGTTTTGTTGGAAGCCGCCCAGAGCAGCTGGGGAAACCCAGCCAGATGGGCCGGGTATAAATGATAAATTATTATTATTATTATTATTACAGTAATACCAAAAAACAATTTAAAAAACTTCAGAAAAATATTGAATAAGGTGACTACCAAACCCACAAACAGTCCCATGAAGACTGGGCATGCTCAGTGGGTACAGAATGGTGACTTACTGATGGAAGGAAACAATGGGAAAGAGAGAATGAAGAATCCTGGAAGACAACGTGGCTGGTAAACTCAGAAGCAATACTCCAGCACTTCCAACATTTTGTTCTAAGTCGAACTTGGAAAAAGCTATTCCTTATTGCAAAAGCCCTACCTTTTGGATGCTTTGTACAAAGGCATACAAAACGCCTCGTGCACGGATTTCCCAACCACATCCTAGAGAGAAGGACGAAAAGCATTAAAGCAGTAGGGAGAAATTAGTGGCAGCAACACACCCACCGACACGGAGAGAGCAAATTTGGCCCAGGACTGTGAATTTGACAACAGATAGGACTCGCGTACGTTTTAAATCCTGTGGGATTATTATTCTAGCATTCAAAACAAACAGAGCTACACAACAGAAGCTGACTGCCCACAGGACACAATCTAGGTAACAACAAGAAGAAAGGAGGTTTCAAGTTTATGCAATGCTGTGAATTCTAGTGGTTTTGCTATCTGAATCCCGTCCTTCTTCCACATGCATAAAAAGAATGGAAATCTTAAGGCCAGATCCAGCCTGGGCAGATGCAGTCACAGCTGCTGTTTGCCTAAATGCTGGCAACAGTCCTGCGCATATTATTATTATTATTATTTACCACCCTTCATCACAAGATCACAGGACGGTTCACAGGGAAAAAATATGAGGTAAAAACACAAGTAAACAGTCAAAACAGAAGCAACAAAACAATAAACCCCCTCCCATAAGCACATTTAAATGGATGTAGAATATTAATCAGCCTTATGAAAAAAAATACAAATACAAAATGACATATAACAATTAATAACAATTTAAAACCACCCCACCCCAAATAACCAACACCCACCCAAGTTAAAACCCCATCTCCATTAAGCCATAATCTGTGGAGGACTTAACATTATTGCTCTATAATTCTGGGTCATGAAGAAGAGACTTCAGACTCTCTTACTTAAAATGCAGAACGCTATTATTAATAATGATTTCATTTCTATACTGCTTTTTATTTTTAGGGGAAGGGAATCTATTAATGCTACAAATCTGAGAGTTTGAACCCCAGCGAGTCTACTTAGCAGGAAACAGGGCGTGGGCAAGCCACCACCTGCAACTTTGGCATTTCGGCCAACGGCTGGATTCCGCAGAGGGAAACTTCATTCGTGCAACCTGCTTTTAAAAACAGATGAAAACAACGGCGTTGCTTGCCGAAACTCAAACCCGACCAACGACCGAATACTTACAGCCGGCTTTTGTAGGCACTGGTCGATAATTCCCTCCATCCGCCTTTTGACAAAATGCAAGGACTTCTGAGGGTAGTATGGAAACAGCAACGGGCTTTCTGGAAATAAAGAGGCAAATTAATTACGCTTGGATGAAGTTAGATGGACCTGTGAACAGAAACTCTGTTTCCCCAATTCACTCCTATTAAGGCAAACATTGCCAACAAAGGTCTGTATAGTTAAAGCTATGGTTTTCCCAGTAGGGATGTATGGAAGTGAGAGCTGGACCATAAAGAAGGCTGATCGCCGAAGAATGGATGCTTTTGAATTATGGTGCTGGAGGAGACTCTTGAGAGTCCCATGGACTGCAAGAAGATCAAACCTCTCCATTCTGAAGGAAATCAGCCCTGAGTGCTCACTGGAAGGACAGATCCTGAAGCTGAGGCTCCAATACTTTGGCCACCTCATGAGAAGAGAAGACTCCCTGGAAAAGACCCTGATGCTGGAAAAGATGGAGGGCACAAGGAGAAGGGGACGACAGAGGACGAGATGGTTGGACAGTGTTCTCGAAGCTACCAACATGAGTTTGACCACTGCGGGAGGCAGTGGAAGACAGGAGGGCCTGGCGTGCTCTGGTCCATGGGGTCACGAAGAGTCGGACACGACTAAACACCTAAACAACAACAAGGCAAACATACAGCCTGTGGATCAAAGCCTCTTTCAGTTTGGTTCTCCGCCCCCCCCCCATTAGTTTTTCGGCTATAAACTCAGAGAAGAACATGCCTAGACAATACCACTGTTTGGTAACAGCATTTATTCTTGCTGCCATTTGCCCTTCAACTCCCAGAGGGCCAGTTTGACAGCGGCTCACACGAAGCGAGAAAGAACTCTAGGACTCCAGTCATAATTACTATGACTGGGAAACAGTGTGTTCTGCCCACCTCCAGACAAAATGGAGACACAAAAGATACAATTCGTGCTTCAATTCAGGTCTTGTCTCGTGTGAAAAACACGCTTTTAAAAAACTTTTATTTATTTTTTTAAATTGCTCTCCCAATTTAAGTAAGTCCGCCATTACTACCTGCATACTGTCGAGCCTTCTCGATGGTGGCACCTGCCCTGTGGAACGCCCTCCCATCAGATGTCAAGGAAATAAACAACTATCTGGCTTTTAGAAGACATCTGAAGGCAGCCCTGTTTAGGGAAGTTTTCAATGTTTGATGTTTTATTGTGTTTTTAATATTCTGTTGGGAGCCGCCCAGAGTGGCTGGGGAGGCTCAGCCAGATGGGCGGGGAATAAATATTATTATTATTATTATTACTATTATTATTATTGAGTGTGGCTTTGACAAGGGTGGTTTTGGAACAATTTGGTGATTTATGGAACCTCTGTTATAAGTTAGAGGCAGGACTGAGGTAGCAACTTAATTATGCTGACCATATGGACATTGGGGGATGGGAAACAATTATTAACAACTGATTGGTGGGGTAGGAAACTTGGGGGAAAAAGACTGGCAACCAATGCGCCCCTTTGGTTTCAATAGTACATGGGTAAAGGTAAAGGTAAAGGTAAAGGTAAAGGTAAAGGTAAAGGGACCCCTGACCATTAGGTCCAGTCGTGACCAACTCTGGGGTGCAGTGCTCATCTCGCTTTATTGGCCAAGGGTACAGCTTCTGGGTCATGTAGCCAGCATGACTAAGCCGCTTCTGGCAAACCAGAGCAGCGCACGGAAACGCCGTTTACCTTCCCACCGGAGTGGTACCTATGTATCTACTTGCACTTTGACGTGCTTTCGAACTGCTAGGTTGGCAGGAGCAGGGACCGAGCAACGGGAGCTCAACCCGTCGCGGGGATTCGAACCACCGACCATCTAATCGGCAAGTCCTAGGCTCTGTGGTTTAACCCACAGCGCCACCCGTGTCCCACTACATGGGTAGATAAGTCGTAAAAGTCTGGGACACAAGTTTCCATGGCCCTCTAGCAACTATGGTAGCTCATTTACGAGAAGAAAGCCTCCTAGAGCAAAATATACATAGAAGGCTTAGATTAAGTGGTATACAGAAAGCGGAAATAAATTAATTATAAACACTACAAAACCCTCTAAGATATGTGCATAAATTGAAGTTATCTCCTTCGCTACCCATGCAGTAAGGAACCCTGGTTTTCTAACAGCTTAATTCTCGAATGTTTTGGCTCCCAAGCCTTCTGCAAACCCAGAAATGACTGTTCCGGTTTGCGAACTATTTTTGGAACCCGAACGTCTGACGGGGCTTCCGCAGCTTCCAATTGGCTGCAGGAGCTTCTTGTAGCCAATCAAAAGCCGCACTTTGCTTTCCGGACATTTTGGAAGTCAAGCGGAATTCCGGAACGGATTCCGTTCAAATTCAAAATGTACAACTGCACTGTGAAAACAGGCTGTCAAAAACTGGGTTCTGAAAAGAAAATATTTTGGAACAGCATACTTCTTAGGGTTGTGTCTGTACTGGATACATCCAACTGGTGGAAATGAAATTCGCATTCAAATGTCACAATTTCATCTAAAGAAATCAGTTATTGATGAAAAAGCAAGGTAAGATTATATAACTGTGTTATTTTTACTGTTCTTAGCCGCTCTGAGCCCGGCTTCGGCTGGGGTGAGCAGGATATAAATTATTATTATTATTATTATTATTATTATTATTACTACTGAGACTGAATGAAATGTTTAAATGGAAGGACTTGGTGAACAGACACTTAGTTTGGCAGTTCGACCTCAACTGCCTTCCCCTTTTGAACAAACACACTTGCTCACTCACTTGTAAGAACAATGCTAAATCTATACTATGCCATATTAAACAACTGTACTTGAATGCTTGCAGTCTCATCATCTTCAGCTCATCGGGTAATAAGAGAATGAAGTACCTTTGAGATGGTTGCTATTTTGGAGGAAGTTAAACCATTGGTTTCCTTCTGTGTTAGGTGGGGACACGAGGTCATCGTCCTCATCTTTCAAATACTGGAGAACAAGACAAGACAAGTTTATATCTCAACGATGTTGGGAAAATATGACCAGAAGTTTCGATTTCAAATAGATAACATACTAAAGACAGTTTTTTGACCTTTTTCTTAGGGCTTTAGAATGTGTTTTATTTTCCAGTAATCAGTTTACTTAAAATAACCTGTTATCTTAGTTTATCAGAGATGGTTATAAACCTTTGCTCTATGAAACTATCATCTACAACTAGACTCTCGTGATTGTGAGGAGCTACCGTATTTTTCGCTCTATAAGACGCACCAGACCACAAGACAAACCTAGTTTTTGGAGGAGGAAAATAAGAAAAACATATTCTGAATCTCAGAAGCCAGAACAGCAAGAGGGATCACTGCGCAGTGAAAGCAGCAATCCCTCTTGCTGTTCTGGGTTCTGGGATAGCTGTGCAGCATGCATTCGCTCCATAAGACGCACACACATTTCCCCTTACATTTTAGGAGGGAAAAAGTGAGTCTTATAGAGCAAAAAATACGGTAATTAAATGAGCAATTTGTTCACTCTCCTTCGTGAAGAATCCAGAGTAAGTGGAAATGCTTATGTATAATTTTGTATTCATTAACTTTTGACATAGTAAATGGTTTTGTTTTGTTTTTAAAGTTTTTTTTGGGGGGGACTACTGTTCTCTCAAAAGAACTTCTTAATTTACCAAGGGATTTACAGAGAAATTCTGCAAGTGTCTACTCAGAAGTAAGCCTAACTGAGTTCAATGACACATACTTTTGAGTAGACATTTATAGAATGTCACTGTAAATCTTTTGGGGAAAAGATTAACTATCCTTCCCTCCTGCTTGCTACTTTCCCCTGCAACTTGGACCCTCATCAGTGCAGCTGCTCAGAGGCTGAGCTGTTAAAAAAACCTTCAGGGGACATAAAATGTCTTCTGTTCTTAAGACTTTTGACAATCCCAAGGTTTTCTTCAAATCTGCTAAGGCGGAAGTTCTAAGCATACTTGCTAGGAAATAAACTCCTCCAAAGTCAACGAGATCTTTCCCCCTGAGTAAATCAAGTAGGACGGAATGACCAATCCTTTGCAATGTGGTGCATCTGCTGAGAATGCTGTCTGGAGAGATTAGGGTCTGCTATCAAGCTATTGGCAAGCCCAGCTCTCTTTTTTTAATCTTTTACAGTCATCTGCAAGAGGGTGACTCATGAGATCACTTCTGTGATGCAAGGAAGAGGTCAGAAATGGAAAAAACCCCCAGAGTTGCTGCACATCTAGAGAACAGAGAAGAACTGGAGGGGGGGTGCGTTGCAAAGGTTCCAGAGTAGTTTAATGCTGTATTCTGTTTTCAATATTCGGTTGGCAGCCGCCCAAAGTGGCTGGGGAAACCCAGCCAGATGGGTGGGGTATAAATAATAAATTATTACAGTGGTACCTCTGGATGCGAACGGGATCCGTTCCAGAGCCCTGTTCGCATCCTAAAACGAACACAACCTGCGTCTGCGCGTGTCGCAATTCGCCGCTTCTGCGCATGATATCATTCTGAGCGTCTGCGCATGCGGCGAAACCTGGAAGTAACGCGCTCCGCTACTTCCGGATCGCCGCAGAGCGCAACCCGAAAATATTCATCCCGAAGCTACTTCAACCCGAGGTACAGTGGTACTTCAGGTTAAGTACTTAATTTGTTCCAGAGGTCCGTACTTAACCTGAAACTGTTCTTAACCTGAAGCACCACTTTAGCTAATGGGGCCTCCTGCTGCCGCTGCGCCGCCAGAGCACGATTTCTGTTCTCATCCTGAAGCAAAGTTCTTTACCCGAGGTACTATTTCTGGGTTAGCGGAGTCTGTAACCTGAAGCGTATGTATCCTGAAGCGTATGTAACCTGAGGTACCACTGTATGACTGTATTATTATTATGTGACAGTTTCTGCCGTGTCTGAGTTATGTAAATAGGTAAGAACAGCGTTTTGATGAAGGACCATTTAAGTCACACCTGCGTCAACCTGGAGCCACTTGTACCCAGCCATCATCAGAACAGCTGACAGAATCCCCCACGCCAGTTAACAATTTCTAAACCACACGGCAGCACTGAGAAAATGCATGCATATTCTGGGGGGTCTGAGGAACACACAATATAGGCCAGCAGTCAGTGAGATGCCTCAAGGAAGCCCGTTAGCATATTCTGAAGGCCCTCGCCTATTTTTGTTCTCAATATTATTTAGATTTATTGTATGTTGTTATAAATATTGAGAGTAAGGAGTGGGAAAGCTTGCCAGCGAAGCACGTTCGTTCACATAAATTCATCTGATTTGCTTAAACGGATTCCAGAATGCTGAACGTGGCTTTACAGAGCGATAGGCTATCCCTGCCATTAGCTCCGACCTGCAGAAGATATTTCCTTCAGCAGCTCATTTGCCCAACTCCCTGTCTTAACAAAGAGACTTGATTCATTACCTGACCAACTCTTTCTACATTAAAGTATTTCCCTTTACGATTGTAGAGCTCAGGTGCCTAAAAAAAAGCAAACAAACATGGAATGCAATGTATATTTTATTTTAAGTGGAAACGTGAAGAATTATTAAGATAGCTAACTCCCAAGGTCCCACATTCAATTATATCACAGCCTCGGTGGGATATGTATCAGAAGGAGGCAAGTTAGCTTCCAAATACCCCCAGGCCTTGAGATCTGCAGTTGGTGGTGAAATAGCGCAGAGCCTTCTCCACAGTGGCACCCAAATTACTGAACTGCCTCCTGATTGAGGTATGATTGGCCCCCCTCAGTACTGTCTTTTAGGTACCCTTTTAAAAATACAGTAGATTTATTATTCTAGTTAAGAGAACCGAAACACACAAACACACACGTGTATATATTTGAGAAATACTACATATAGCAACTTTATACTATATAGATTACATGGATAACTGTTGCCCTGGAATGTTATCATTCCAAAATAAAATAAAGACCATTGCTCTATCCGTTCATGACTTTCTCTGCTACAGTACATCAATTTGGTCATTATTCCAGGCATCCCCATTTTTCCAATCCATTCTGAAACTAAAGGGGTTGCATTTGTGTTCAAGCTTTTGCAAGAAGTACTCTCATAGCAGAAAGCAAATGTAATGTTACTTCCAGGTCCTCTTCCTGTACTGGGTTCTTACAATAACTGAATAATGGCATATTGGGTTATCCAATTATTTCTGTGCTGAAATTACAAATCATCCTCCCAAAAAAATAGGTGTCTTGTGTCTTCAACATTTACTCGGTACTGCTAAGTGTATCTGACTTAATCTGTGAGGTGTTAAGAACTATTTGTACAGTAACATTTTATAGATTCCCCCAGTACCATGGATATAATCTTGGTAGTAACTTAAGTCTTCTAGATTCTTTTAAAAAGCACATTTATTTCCTCAAGCTGTGGGAAAAGCTGAGCCACTATAGTTTTACCTGTTTTGAGTCTGAAATGGTTCTCTGTCATTAATTTGTATTACTATCAAGTTTTATTTTGTTTTAAGATGTTTCACAGTTATGTTTATATAGTGTTATAGACCACCCTGAGATTTTTGGAGGAAGGGTGGTCTATAAATAAATCACAATAACCCAAACGCACATTTATTTCTCCCTTCAAATGTATGAGCAGAAATCTGCTTTCTAAATTCAGATCTCCTTTGCTGACCTGAACAGATGTATCTGTTTGCTTTCACTTGAAAGAACAAAAAACTCGAAGTCAGCTAGATCATGTGCAAATGTAATAATTTACTCACAGTAGCCAGTCAAATAAAAAAAACTTACCTCATTGAAATGTTCAGTAAGAAAATCAGCAACAAAAGTAATATCTTTCTGAGTCATCTTTGAGAAACAAGAGAGAAAACTCTGAATTCACATTTTAAAAATCAGCCGCCAAAATTCTGCAAGCAGGAGCTTCAAAATTAAAATCGTTCTCTTTAAAAGAACATGAAAATTACTGAATACAAAACAATAATACAGAAGCAGATCAAACAAGAAAGCACAACCCTAATTAACATTAAAATGTCAATAATACTCTGTGAGCAACCATGTCAATTTCATTCTTTGTCAATATTTAATTTAGTTAAGGGGGCTAGATATAACTGGATTGCTGTTGTACATTTCTAATTGGATACGGTGTAATGGTATTGCCTTTAAATACATGTAGGAAATGGAACATACATGACAGAGCACAGAAATACTACCTTGTTCAGCTCTGGAGGGACATGATCTTCTGACATCCTCAGCATGGCTGGAAAATTTAAAAAAGAGAGAGATTACCAGGACAGCGCAATAATTTCCATTCCACTGCCCTTGCTTCCAAAAGAGAGAAGATTTCACCAAAATACAGCAATGATAAAACATAGTAATTATACCCGCTTGAAAATGTCACAACGGCAGCAGCAGCAGCATGCCATAGTTATTTTTTTCTGTATCTCTTTGTGTAAAATACGAAGGACTACTTGCTCAGGGACAATATTTAAAACTCAAAAGACCTATCAACATTGCCAGCTCTGGGAGGATGAGATGGACAATAACTTGCTCTCCCCTAAACCCCTTCACTCCAAGTGGAAAACTTAAGACTATTCTGCCCCCCCTTCTCAGTTCCACTTGTCCTTCTTCTTGAAAGTCCAGCCCTTCTGGGCACGGGAAGGAATCACTGGGAGACCATGGCTTCCCCTCCACAGCCCTAAGCTATCTTCAGAAAGGAAATGGATGGCATTTCCTATTTCATGATGTCCCTGTTGGTGGGAACTAGGCGACTTTACAGTCTTTACTTTACAGTGGTACCTCAGGTTAAGTACTTAATTCGTTCCGGAGGTCCGTTCTTAACCTGAAACTGTTCTTAACCTGAAGCACCACTTTAGCTAATGGGGCCTCCTGCTGCTGCGCCGCCGGAGCACAATTTCTGTTCTCACCCTGAAGCAAAGTTCTTAACCCGAGGTACTATTTCTGGGTTAGCGGAGTCTGTAACCTGAAGCGTATGTAACCTGAGGTACCACTGTATTTTCTCCTCAGAAATGAAAGGCAGCCACCCAACCTATTTACCCTTTAAATAGGTTGGGTGGCTTCCTTTCATTTCTGAGGAGAAAAAAAGTAAAGACTTGTCCATGTGGAGTCGCCTAGTAAAGGACCCCTGGACGGTTAAGTCCAGTCAAAGGCGACTATGGGGTTGCGGCGCTCATCTTGCTTTCAGGCCGAGGGAGCGGGCGTTTGTCCACAGAAAGCTTTCCGGGTCATGTGGCCAGCATGACTAAACCGCTTCTGGTGCAACATGACACCATGATGGAAGTCAGAGCGCATGGAAATGTTATTTATCTTCCCACCACAGTGGTACCTATTTATCTACTTGCACTGGTGCGCTTTCAAACAGCTAGGTTGGCAGGAGCAGGGACCGAGCAACGGGAGCTCACCCCATTGTGGGAATTCGAATCACCAACCTTCTGATTGGCAAGCCCAAGAGGCTCAGTGGTTTAGACCACAGCGCCACCCGCATCCCCTTACCCAACCTATTACGGCAGAACTAACTATGCTCCCTGGTGGCAAATAAGCTAATAAGATTCAGATCTATCCCTTCATGTGCATAGGTTTCCATTTTTCAGTTACGCTTCATGAAATCGAACCCTGGTTTATATCATTAGCACTAATTTTTCCTCACCTACATATAGCCACCGGAAAAAAGCTTTGAAGTTCTTCATACTGCTGTCTATAACTCTGTAGAAAGAAAGAATAGAAAGGGCATTAAAACCTATTCCAAATGCTACCCGGACTGAAAGGTGTTTCTAAAGCCCACCTCCCTCGTTAGAATTTCCTTCCATGCGAGCAGTTCCACACACTGAAAGGTACGTCATCGCTTCAATATCATTAATATAATGCAACCTTATAAATATGTTCATCAGACGTTACTAGCTTGCAACCTTTTTGCTAGTCTGTTCCACTTCTATAGAGAGAGGAGTGAGAGGGATCTTTCACTCATCTAGCAGACTTCTTGCTGAAATCTTCATTTTTACGCAATATTATAAGGTGCAGGATTCAGTCCCTTTTTGCATCTGTCAAGAGAGAAGGGATGGAATATTCCATCCTTCCTCTGCCAACCTGCCAGCATGGAATTCTATGTACATATGCAATTCCTGATATCTTCTGGCTAGCAGGCTGGTGCTTAAATACAAGTCCGATATAGTGCTTCTGAAAAGTCATAGTGCCGCTTATGCACTATCAGTAATATTTACAGCAAAATATCGGTCAGGATCTTCACAGAAAGGTGATGACTAAGTTGTACAGACTAAGTTGCATTTTGGACAACAACAAACATTTGCTCCCAACATTTCAACAGGAAACCAAAGTCTAAAAATGCTTTGCATCCGACAAGCTAGATGAATACGTACTGAAGCAACTCATTTGCTTTAAGGATGAAGGAGCCCACCGCAGTAATAGCTTCTGTAAAGAGAGAACAGTTATTTAACATCAGCTGAGTTGGCGATCAACACGCTAGCCAGAAAGCTAATAATATGTACCTTCGATTCCTGTTGCATCCAGTCCAAGAGACTCATACTTTTGTTTCCACAATGCCATTCCTTTCAGTTCACTGAGATGGTAAAGCAAAGCCTCTGAGCCGCTAGCAAAGCAAGGCAGCAAAAACATTTCAGTGAAGGAGCTGCTACCACACACAACAAAGCATCATTATTAAAGAATAATAATCTGGAATATTTGACAGACTGAAGGAAACCAAGCAAAATACAAGTGATTTATAGTTTATATATGATGTTTGGTCCACGGTTACTCCTGACATGAGAAAACTTGGTATACTTATTTGTATAGCAGTATTCTTGTTTATAAAACCCAATAAAATAAATAAGAAAGAAAGAAAGATGTTTGGTTTCATTCTGCTTTTAATTTTAATGTTGCTTTATTATGCTGTTAGCTAACTTGACAGCTCCACAGAGTTATGCTTTGCTGGGGTAAAAGTAAAAAAATAAGTTTAAATTCTGCCTAACTAGGTTGTTACTCGTATAGTGTGATATATGAGTGTTAATAACACTTCATGTAGACTCAATGAAATCAATAAATCCACTAATTTCAAGGGGTCTACTCTGAAAACGGCTAATGTTGGTTATCACTCATACTCTGCCCAAGCTAGGATTTCCTTGCATAAGTGAGAAGTATTTTAGCAATTTTTCTTCCGTGGAATGGGAAGGTGGCGGTGGTATTTCTTTTTCTTTTTTTTACTTTTTAGCATATTGGTATATTTAAACGTATAGAAACAAGTTTTATTAATAGTCTAGCGGAGAAATATCAACCTTTCTAAACCTAAACCTTGGGAAACCCAATTGCTCAGCTGATCTCTGCAGAAAGCAGCTTTGTCAGCCCAATACACTGCACTTTGCTAAGCATAGGGCTGGCAAAGCCACTTGCATTGTGGTTCCCACGTGTTGCACAAGGGATGGGCTGGTGGGTGTGGCAACCCTCATGTCAATCATCCAGCATCATTATGATATTAGGTAACAGGCAAATGAGCTGCCACCTGTCAAGAATTGTCCTGCAGAGGTGAAAGATCTGACCTGCTGGGCCAAAAAGGTTCCCCATGCTGAGTTAAAGGTTCAGTAACATATGTAAGGCTGCTAAGTTGACCTCCAATGTGAAAAACAATACAGAAATCCTAGAGCAGGATTCTGAATGACATTTTTTAAAAGATTACCTGGATTTAAACGACTACATGCTTGAATATATTTTAAAAGGGAGCAGTACAATTGGGGAAATCTGTAAGAATCTACAACCACTATTCTGTTCATGTGTAATGTTTTACACAGCATATCATATTGCTATATACATTGATACAGCAGTACAGAAAATCCATTTAAGTAAACTATTGAATGAATTCAGAGTTTGAACATTACTGAGCAAGTAGTTCCTGCTGTTGAATAGTTTCCTGTGCTTCATGTTGCATTTTCTCAAGCTTTTCTAGGGTTACTGACTTTAAAGGTAGCAGCTTCGGCTTGCATAACACCATAGTAGTCACATTTTCTACTGCTAACATCCCTTCCCGAAATTTTAATTCAGACATTCTTCTAGTGGCAGAATTGAAGAACAACCACCACCAATCTGTCTTGCCTCCCTGCTTCTATTTGCCGGGCTCAGCTGCTCAACCCACAGCGGGGACCACCATAGCAGCCCAAAGGTGGCGGTGGTATTTCAACTGACTTAAGCATCAAATGTATTCGAGTTTTCTCTGTTCCATAAGTTCCTATATTTATTTGCATCCCTCTCAACACAGCATGAGATGTTACCTTTGCAAGTGACTTATGACAAGCTTCTGAATACTGGAATAAGAGGATTCCATGGACTGGCCAAGTTTCTTTAAGCCCTGTTGGAAGAGACTTTGTTTTTAGCAGCGTAGGTCAATCAAAAGGCAGTAACAGTATTTTAACATGTGCACTAGTATACCTTTACTGTGAGCTGATTCATAAGCAACGCCTGAAGTTCAAGGCTGTATAGGGAAAACAACACCACCACACACAAATTTCACTTTGATTGTGAGCGCAACGCAGTACACAACTCTGATGAAAAACAACTTCATGCGCAGTACCTTGCTTTGCCCCATAACAGCAACTGCATAAATTCGTCTTGAACTGACGTCGTTGTGTTCTTTTCCTGCAGATTGAAGGTGGCAGTACAAACGCATTTAATTGTGATTCAAGGACCCGTTCCCCGCTTGGGAATAATAACGACACATGAACACAGCATATTAGGTTAATGGGCTAGAAAAGGCCACAACTTTATTGATTACAGCATGTGAGAGGTATTGGCTTAGGCATTGGACAACCACAAAGTTTGACTCCATCCACTCAGAGAGGGGTGAGCCTGATGACGGTAAACCACCAGTAGGGGGAGCCTGTTGATGTAAATACAACTATAAGCTGATGTCAACAGGGGTCGTGCCATGGCCCCCCGCCACACAGGGCATCGGACAGGATCCACGACCGCCAGATTCCTTTAACGGAATACCCATAAGTGAAGGGGTAGGCGATGGCCACACCTTGCCCTTCCATACACCAACAACCTATTCCAATGCCTAACTGCCAAATACCAAAAAAGTTGTGACGATTGCTACGAGGTAGGCGAAAAAAACCAAAAGGCCGGTGCCAATTTGCCAATTGGAAAAAACTCCTACCAGGCCCCCCGGGCAACCGCGGTGACCAATCACAGGTCCATAGCAAGGTCAAGCGAACAGCTAAGCCCTAAAGGGAGTGGTGGGTGGGTGACTTGAAGAGATTGGCAGTGCAATGGCGGGTAGAGCTGGCGCGGCCGCATTTGAGCGGCTAAACCATGCCCCCAAGCTGCCACCTGATTGGGTGTTCTTCTGGGAGGCGTGGCACGCCAGCGATGGAGCAGGGCAGGGGCCGGCACGCCCCCTGCATAACGCGGGAAACTGTTCCCGCTCCCAATCCCTCCCCTCCTGGAGGAGAAGAGGCTTTATCAGTCTTTGGCCCAGGGAAGGGGCTACTTCCATACCTAAACAACGAGGAGTTTACCAGCTCATGGATGAAAATTATGGTTAGAAAAGCAACTGCGATTCCTTTTTCACAAAAAAGGAATGGCAAGACAAACTGTTAGAGTATATTGAACTGGCTAGATTAACAGAGGAATTAGAGATCACACGAGACAAGAATTTCAAAAAGCATGGGGGAAATGCAGAGAATACTTCACAAAACAGTGCCCTAAAATTCATACCTGGACTTGTTTTGATTCATGTCTGCAGGCGAATTTGTGGATATTTAAGTTATAATTAGAAAAATCTTAATAATTATTCATAAATGAAACAGCCTATAAGAAGTAAATAAGGATTCCAGAAACAGGATAAAGGAAGTCTTTTATTCGGTTGTTTGTATTGTTGTATGTTATGCTTATTGTTTGTTATGTTTGTGTTTAATGAGGACGGATTTCTGTATTGGTGGTGGGGGGTTTATATTATGTTGTAAATAAAATTTCCAATAAAAATTTAATTAAAAAAAGGGGAGGAGCAACTTTTGATTGGTATGCCACCTTTTCTCCTGTACCATCTGGGCTACTATACAACCCTTGAATCGCTGAGGCAAAGGCTCTGGGACATATCACATAGTGATCTCCGATCTCAGTCTCATGTTATCTGTGGCCCATGAGCAGTAGGAATTCACTATGGGTTCAATTTTCAGACACCTGCATATCTTAGAAATTTGTCTGTACCAACATATCGCCATCTTTTTACCAAAGCCAGATTAAATGTATTCCCATCAGAAGTGCTGGATAGCAGACTGAGAGGCATCCTTTATCAAAATAAGATCTGTGTATGCTCTCAGGATGTCGACTGCATGAGGCATATTTTATTGCATTGCGGACAATATGAACAAGCTAGAGAACTATTGATTCAACCACTATTGGCAAATCGGCCGGGTCTATCTGAAGCCTACTATGCCAAATATCTTCTGTACGACAAGTCCAATAATATCACAGTGGCCGTGGCAAAGTTTCTTTCAGTAGTTATACGAATCAAAGATCAACATACCCATGACTAAACAAATAACGCTTCGGTTTTCCTTCCCTGGGGGGTTGTCTGTACGAATCTGTATTTTATTCTGAATCCATTTTATGGGTTGTTGGACCGCAATAAAGATTATTATTATTATTTAATTATCCATATATAATAATTTATTGTTTATACCCTGCCCATCTGGCCAGGTCTCCCCAGCCACTCTGGGGGGCTCCCAACAGAATATTAAAAACACGATAAAACATCAAACATTAAAAAATTCCTCACCCTCTAGACCAGGCATGGGGACACGGTGTCATTATAAGTGGACTACCTAGTCTTGAACAGAGCATCTGCGACAATAACCTGTTCCTATTCTTCACATGGGAAAAATATTACGAGAAGCAGTATTAAAATAACGATCACCTGAATTGGAAGAGTTTTCACAATACCTGCACAAATTTGGTTAGCCGTGAATCCATCTGCATCAGTATTTCTTCCCAAGCTTCACACATACACGTCAGCGACAGCTTTATATACTGTTTACAAACAGAGAAAGGACAGAAATGCCCACCTTTTTCTATAGTATTGGAAACAAATGCAATTTTGCAGAAAGAAATCTGCCGTAATAATTAAGTTCAATCAACCTCAATGCATGGCTTCCATTAAAATATTTTAAAATTGCATAGTGCCATCACTATCAAACCCAGATAAATGCATTTTAAAACTGCATAAAACCAATGTTTATCATATAAAAAAATAAATAAATCCCTTCTTAATCCTAGATTAAGTTAAAACGGAATTAAAAGACACTGGCAGCCTGATCCTCACTACATTTACTTGGGAGTAGTTCAATGAAACTTATCCTTAGGACAACAGTCTAATTTTCTCAAAGATGGATCAATTTAATCTAGACAAGTTAAATCAAGTGGATTTATTCCAGTGGGACTGCAAAATGGGCCAGAGAATTTTAATACAGTACCTGCAGGAGAGTTGAAATGTGTGTGAATTTTCTAGCCATTCGGGTCACTTCTGGTAAATAGGTTGAGAGCAAACTGGTGTCCAACTATAGCAGGAAGAGAATAAAATTATAGCCAGAGGAAATTACACCACCTGGGTTTGTTTGTTTGAGCAGGCCCACATATAATGCATTCAGTATAATGCATTCCAGTAATCTAACCTAGAATGCAGATGAATCCCTAGCCAGAATTAAGATTGCCGGAAGAAATATCAACAACCTCAGATATGCAGATGACACAACCTTGATGGCAGAAAGTGAGGAGGAATTAAAGAACCTTTTAATGAGGGTGAAAGAGGAGAGCGCAAAATATGGTTTGAAGTCTGAAGCTCAACATCAAAAAAACGAAGATCAAGGCCACTGGTCCCATCACCTCCTGGCAAATAGAAGGGGAAGAAATGGAGGCAGTGAGAGATTTTACTTTCTTGGGCTCCATGATCACTGCAGATGGTGACAGCAGCCACGAAATTAAAAGACGCCGGCTTCTTGGGAGAAAAGCAATGACAAACCTAGACAGCATCTTAAAAAGCAGAGACATCACCTTGCCAACAAAGGTCCGTATAGTTAAAGCTATGGTTTTCCCAGTAGAGATGTATGGAAGTGAGAGCTGGACCATAAAGAAGGCTGATGGCCAAAGAATTGATGCTTTTGAATTATGGTGCTAGAGGAGACTCTTGAGAGTCCCATGGACTGCAAGAAGAACAAACCTATCCATTCTGATGGAAATCAGCCCTGAGTGCTCACTGGAAGGACAGATCCTGAAGCTGAGGCTCCAATACTTTGGCCACCTCATGAGAAGAGAAGACTCCCTGGAAAAGGCTCTGATGCTGGGAAAGATGGAGGGCACAAGGAGAAGGGGACGACAGAGGACGAGATGGTTGGACAGTGTTCTCGAAGCTACGAACATGAGTTTGACCAAACTGCGGGAGGCAGTGGAAGATAGGAGTGCCTGGTGTGCTGTGGTCCATGGGGTCCCAAAGAGTCGGACACGACAAAACGACTAAACAACAACACATATAATGTGTTCCAGTAATCTAACCTAGAGGTTATCAGATCATAGGCAACAGAAGTTAGACTATGCCTGCCCAGATAGGGGCAGGAATTAAATTAGTCCCATTTTTCAGCAAAAGGTGAAAATGCGCAAGGTTTCCTCTAAGAAAAGATTAGAAGGTATGGCCTTTTATTTTTGATGGGGAAGGAAAGCCGCTGAAACTTATAAAATGCCATCCCAGCAAGTCAAATTTTAACACAGTTGCTCAGAAACATTCCGAATACATCCACTGTAGAATGGAACTGACAAGGATGATTTACCCCCCAAAAGAACCCAGAGCAAAACATTGCCACTAAGTATTTCTGCAGCTTTACTCACTTGGAAGTATGTTATTTCTGGCTCACTTTCTGGAGAAACCTCTACTTTTGTAATAACCGACAGGGATTTCAAGTCACTTGATAAGCACAAAGCAAGGCAAGAACCAGTCACCTACAAGAAAACAATGCAAAGGTTATACACCTAATTTTCTTAGTATTGAGAAACAAATCACGTTTCATACAATTAAAACTGTATAGTTCTTGTAAAAAGAAAATTAGATAGGTGGGACTTGGGGAAGCCCACTTAACAATGTTTAGAAAAATAAGGATATGACAAGAATTTGTTTGTATTGTTTGTCTTTTCTGTTTGTGTTTTTTATTTGTGTTATAAAATGAATAAAAAAAATTTGGGGGGGGAATAAAACTGTATAGTTATTTTCCTCCCCAGTTTCAAAAGCACATCTCTGAGTCCAAAGGATTGCAGCCTGTGTGCATTTGCTAAAATCTGTTTAAAATACTATTACACCTCACTGAGAGCAAAAAAAAAAGGTGTACAGTGGTACCTCAGGTTACATACGCTTCAGGTTACACACTCCGCTAACCCAGAAATAGTACCTCGGGTTAAGAACTTTGCTTCAGGATGAGAACAGAAATCGGGCTCCGGCGGCGCGGCAGCAGCAGGAGGCCCCATTAGCTAAAGTGGTGCTTCAGGTTAAGAACAGTTTCAGGTTAAGAGTGGACCTCCGGAATGAATTAAGTACTTAACCAGAGGTACCACTGTACTTTTTTATTCACCATTAAAGAAGCTCGTCTTAATTGTACAGTGCAGAATTGGACGTTTTGATTAGGGTTGACGTGTTTTCTTTTTCCATGTGTGCATGTAAGGATGTGGGAGACTAGGAGGAAGAAATAACTTTGGGGAGGGAATTTCATATCTTTAGAGCAGCCGAGTATGTGCAGCGGAGAGGCGTCTTTAAATGTTGCATGATAGCACTACAAATATAGCTTTTTTCCAGTATAAGGATGCAGTGAAAAGAAAAGGAGTTACATTCTTGTCAGTCTTGTGCAGGGGAGGAGAAGGAGGAGTTTGGATTTGCTACCCTGCTTTATCACTACCCGAAGGAGTCTCAAAGCGGCTAACAATCTCCTTTTCCCTTCCTCCCCACAACAAACACTCTGTCAGGTGAGTGGAGCTGAGAGACTTCAGAGAAGTGTGACTGGCCCAAGGTCACCCAGCAGCTGCATGTGGAGGAGCGGGGAATCGAACCCAGTTCACCAGATTACGAGTCCACCGCTCTTAACCACTACACCACACTGGCTCTCAGGGGGGTTGTGGCTCAGCGGCAGGTGATGTACTTTGCCTGCAGAAGCTCGCCGCTTCAATTTTTCAAGAGCCAAATCTCTCCTTCCATCTTTAGAAGACTTGACTTTTAACATTCAGGAGCAGGATTTACCTAAGGAGATCTATTGGAACACTGTGGAGCCACACTCTGCAGAAGTGTGGTGGGAATTGCAAGACCTACTCACCCCCGTTACTGTAGCTATCTTGTACATCCCATAAGCGTAGATCTCAATAAACCCAGCATTGCCCCCAAGAACCAGAGCATTCAGCCTAAAGTTTAAAAGACAGAGATAATCAGGGCACGGAAATTAAGAAGCACCCTTATACATTAGCAATCCCACCTGCCTGTTTATCTGTGCAAAATATTTATACAACAGCCTTCGTAAAAATACTATTATTATTAAGCATTACCTGACGTTTTCAGAATGTAAAATTACAATTCTTTGGTTTTCCGAAAGCCAAAGCTAAATGTTGTCCACTTGCAAAAATTATAACAGATTTGAATTCCTTACACTCAAAACATATTTTTAAGACTGAAGAAATTTGCAAAAATTTCACCCACTAAAATAACATGTCCTATTAGTGTGCCTTTTACCCCAAGCTCAGGTTGAGACGGAGGGAAGTGTAAGGCAACTTACTGTTTCAAAACAAAAGTTGCCTGCATGGTTCTCCCACTGCTTATCCCCCAGAAACTGATATTAAGATCTGAACCTGAGGAGTCGGAGAGTGTAGCTCTTGTGCTCAGGAGCCCTTGATGGATTTCCCCTCTGCTAATTTGTCTTACTTTCTTTTAACGCCATTTAAGTCAGTGCACGTTGCCACAGCTTGTGGGATTTGCAATACGGGAAGTGGGCAAAAGTGCAACGGCCAAAAATTCAGATCCAAAGGCCCCTTCTAATATTTTCATATTTTCGTTCCCAACTTCAGAAACACACCAGAGCCAAAACAACTAAATGCTGCCCTCTGCTGATCAACCGAGGAAAGTAGTCTTCTCAAACTTTCCGTTGCTGTTGGACTGTCATTGCATTCTCCCGAACCTTTTGTTGTGTTGGCTTGCGGTTAATGGGAATTAACATAAACTGGAGCACCAAGATGAGAAATTTCTTCTAGAATCCCCCAAATTATTTGATTCTTATAGGGACAGAACTAGGGACGCAGGTGGCGCTGTGGGTTAAACCACAGAGCCTAGGACTTGCAGATCAGAAGGTCAGCGGTTCGAATCCCCGCGATGGGGTTAGCTCCCTTTGCTCAGTCCCTGCTCCTGCCAACCTAGCAGTTCAAAAGCACGTCAAAGTGCAAGTAGATAAATAGGTACCACTCTGGCGGGAAAGTGAATGGCGTTTCCGTGCACTGCTCTGGTTCACCAGAAACGGCTTAGTCATGCCACATGACCTGGAAGCTGTATGGCGGCTCCCTTGGCCAATAAAGCGAGATGAGCGCCGCAACCCCAGAGTTGGCCACAACTAGACCTAATGGTCAGGGGTCCCTTTACCTTTATAGGGACAGAACTACCTAAATTGTATAGAAATTTATTCATGTATGTGACTATAGCAGCAAGAATGTTACTCTTCCCCAAATGGAAAGAAGCAGAAGTCCCAGCAAAGGAAGAATGGATACTGGAACTTATGGAATGACGAAACTGACCATAAGAATAAGAAATCAAGATAACAAACTTTTTTATATAAAAGAATGGAAATGGGTTTATTGAATATTTACAGATAAACTGCAAGCAGATAAAAACACTGGCAGGATTATTGTAATAACCTGGCGGTTCCCTCGCTGCACGAAGTGAGGTTACAGGGAACCAGGTAGAGGGCCTTCTCGGTGGTGGCGCCCGCCCTGTGGAACGCCCCTCCATCAGATATCAAGGAAATAAACAACTATCTGACTTTTAGAAGACATCTGAAGGCAGCCCTGTTGAGGGAAGTTTTTAATGTTTGATGTTTTATCGTGTTTTTAATATTCTGTTGGGAGACTGGCTGGGGAAACCCAGCCAGATGTGCGGGGTATAAATAATAAATTATTATTACCTGAAGTTTCATAAGAGTTTCATAAGAGTTTATACTTAAAGTAGATAATTAAGTGAACCAATTAAATGAATTTGGACATGCAGAAAATATTAAAAAATAAATTTAAGGAACAGCAAGAAGAGGGGGAAGGAAGTCAAACTTTGAAATGCTAAAATGATTGTAAAATTAATGAAATGTATAAATTTGAAACATATAAACAAAAAAAAATTTTTTTAAGGAAATCAGAATTTCTTTCATTCTCGGTATCAACAACATAATTTGGAAAGCAGTTTGTTTGCTATGCATCTGGACACAATTTAAGAGATTGTAACGAAATTTTGCATGATGGGCTGAATGTTTCAAAACTGCCCTGGTTTGTTGTTTGTGTGTGTTTTTGACTTCTTAGAATTCCCAAGCAACTGATTCAAGGCTGGTGGTTGTACATAAACCAAATTAGAGTAAAAAATTAATTTACCTGACATCTCCCATGAGTTTCATAATCTCATCTGATTTTTCTTCACTGAAATGTAATATTTTAAAATATCAGTTACAAAACGAAACATGTTATGTCCTCATAACTAAAAAGGAAAAGATAGAAACAGAAAATGAGCCTCACCTGAAAATTTTTGCAGTGGTACTGTAGCTATGTTTAAAAAAAAGGGAAAATGTCAGCACATTCAATGATATCTTCTTAGTAAGAATCACACATTCATGTAGGCCATAGAAGGACAACCGTACGCATGTCTTCTCATAAGTGCGCAGAGGATTGCAGCCTTACTTTAGAAGCAACCTTCATGTAACTCAATGGTGTTTACTTTTGAGTAGACGTTTTTAGCATTAGCATAAAGAAGTAGAACAGGCTTCCTCAACCTCGGCCCTCCAGATGTTTTGAGACTACAATTCCCAGCATCCCTGACCACTGGTCCTGCTAGCTAGGGATCATGGGAGTTGTAGGCCAAAAACATCTGGAGGGCCGAGGTTGAGGAAGCCTGAAGTGGAAGATGCCTGGCAACCAAGTCACATGTTTTCTTTATGGTATCAACGGAAACCAACACAGTAAAAACGTTCAGGATCAACTTCAGAAAATGAAATTTATACATAAAAAAAAAGCTTCAGTCGTTGATCTATTCAGAAGGCCCGCAAAAACCTATGTGGTGGACCTGTAAAAGGGTAAAAGAGTATTGGGAAATAATCCATAATGAATGGGGGGAAATGTTTTAAAGTACTTTAAAAACAAACAAACCTGAGTCCTTTCTGTTGGGGATAATTCAGATGGAAATTCCAGGTGTCAAAAAAGGCAATTAATATATGACACTACCGCGGCCCGTGTTTTGTTAGCCCCAAAATGGAAAACGAGCGAGGTCCCAACCAAAGAAGAATGGCAACTTAATCTGATGAAATATGAGCAGCTTATAGAATAAGAGAAGAAGAAGAATGCATGTTTAAAGAAGATTGGAAAATGTTTATATGGGGGGGAGGAATTGTATACACTTGAAAACGTTGGCAGCATTAAGATAAATTCAGGAGTGTAAATAAATTTTGATAGATGTAATAATGGACTACTGAATGGTTTAGTTTGTATAAAATATGCAGGGGTTCATGATATGCAAAAGGAACCATGGAAAGAGAAGAAGGAAAGTCATTGATATTTTACGGTTGCTTAAATGAATATTTTTAATTGTTAAACAGAAATACCCCCCACCCCACCCCACAGATAGCATAGCTTGAAAGCTCAACACTTACTTCTTCGGCAATGCTGGTAGTTTTGGAAGAAGAAGATTAGACTCGTCCTCCGCATTATAAAAGGAAGTGAGGACACTGAAAGGGAAGATAAAAAGGCTCTTTCGGTTATGCCAAAACTAATATGACAAAAAAAATTGACAGGTTGGAAAGTCAGATAGAAAGTAATACCATATTCTAAAATGTCTGGCCTTTCTTCTAAAAATAGCTGTATTTCAATACAGTTCTTTCACAGGAGTTATCAAGCTAAGTTAAATTTAAAAATGTGGAAGCGTCATCAGTTATGCAATAGGAAGTCTCTTGCTCTGGATTAGCTTTCACACGGCACAGATATGCTTCTGTGGTTTTTTAAATACAGTCCCTTCATTTCTAGGTTATTGGATTTTGGTTTCCTTTAAGTATAGGACATATTACTGAACTTTTTTTTAAGGCACAGATGGAGACTAATCTTCATTTAAAAATCCCAGCTGTTTATATTGCAAATCGTGTGACAATTATATCAATACAATGGATAATGTCCAATGAATTCATACTCAAAATAGACCAATGAAATCAATGGACTTAAAAGTTCATTGAGTTCTGCTCCAAATAAAAGTTCATCAGATACCAACCAGTATTAAAAGTAACTTATATTAAAACCCAATACAGTGGTACCTCGGGTTAAGAACTTAATTCGTTCTGAAGGTCTGTTCTTAACCTGAAACTGTTCTTAACCTGAAGCACCACTTTAGCTAATGGGGCCTCCTGCTGCCGCCGCACGATTTCTGTTCTTATCCTGAAGCAAAGTTCTTAACCTGAGGTAATATTTCTGGGTTAGCGGAGTCTGTAACCTGAAGCGTATGTAACCTGAGGTACCACTATAGTCGTACACGTAATTATAATGCAACGGAATACAGAGGAAGTTCAAACTTCCCAGAAAGCTAAAGAAAGCTCTCAATTTTTGTAAATTTGCAAATGTTTCCCCGTTTGGCAACTGCAAGCGATTTGCACCAGAGGTTGCCAGATGAATGGCCCTCATTTTGTGCCTCGCTCCTACCTGCTTTCTTCTGTAACCTCCATCCAGTGCATATAAGTGATAGGAGCATCTACCGAGAAAGAATGGAGGCTCTCTGGTTTCTCCACGTCACACAAGATAACTTGCTTAGTATCCGCAAGTGCAAAAGCCAAAACTGCAGAAGGAATGGGGAAATGGTAAATACACAATGCGCAAGAGACCACCTCTTCGGTACATGCCAGTGATGAAAAGCAATGGACATAACAAACCATGGTTGAAGCAAACCATGGCTGAGCGCAAACCAAAACCATCACTTGCTGTCGGCAATACGCCAAACTGAGCTGTATAGGACTGCCTTTTTCAGGGTTAGCATTGTCAGTTTTTTGAGAGTGAATGAATGACACGTTCCTTCGATTTAAAATTTAAACAACTATGAATAATCATAGTTTAGAGGTCCCGGGCCTAAAGGAAGTCAGATTATCCTCCACCAGGACCAGGGCCTTCTCAGTGATGGCTCCGACCTGGTAGAATGCTCTGTCCCATGAGACCAGGGCCCTGCAGGATTTATTTTCCATCCGCAGGGCCTGTAAGACAGAGCTATTCCACCTGGCTTTCAATTTGAACTTAGCCTGATCTTTTATTCCCCTTCCTTCCCTCCCTCTCCCCGTTTTTATGAAGATTACCTGCTCTGGAATCCCACAGCTAATTCTCCCCTGGTCTCCTCACTGGCCCAAACAGGACTAATTTAGCCAGCTATCCTTGGTGATCATCTAATGTTTATTGGATGGATTTCCCCCCTAAATTGATTTTGAATTTATTGTTATTCATGTTTTATACTGTATTTTATGCTGTTTTTGTTGCACCAATTAAGTGTTTCAAATTTGTTGTTAGCCGCCCTGAGCCCGGTTTTCTGAACCGGGAAGCGCGGAGTATAAATAAATTATTATTATTATTATTATTATTAAACGCTATTTGTTGCACATTACTTTTGCCATCTGGCCTCCACGCAAGGGCCGTCACTTCCTTCCCGGTGCTTTCGCTGGGTGGCAAACTCCACAATCGCTGGAAGTTTGCAAGGCGATGAAGCAAAACCTAAAAAAGGCATTTAGAAGAAAGGTAGAAACATTCAGACTTCCTCTCTACAGAGAAAGCAGAGTACAAAAGGAGGCTGTGATTTTATGAAACGGCTTAAGAAAATGCAGTTAAAAAAAGAAAAGAAACCCAGTTTGGACATAAGGTTTTTGCAATTACCTTTTCCCCAAAAACACACACAGAAAAGCTTATATTCTAATCTAGAGGAAATAGTCTACTGCCCGGTCAGATGTGATCGGATGTATCCTAGCTGATTTTACCTGGTACAGTCCAATAGCTTTTATTAGATTTTTCAAAAATTGTTCTTAAAAATCTAGGTTTGCAATGGATTGGGAGTGCATAGGATGAAGGGGGTAACAAAACCAACTAGGCTTTTCTTGCTCCCGTTTTTTAAAACATGAAGTAGTGTTAGCTACTTGTTTGAAAGAAGAATGTAGAAATTAGCATGCCCTTCCAATATTGGTTTCCAGAACTGTTTTGAAGCAAAGCCTTACTATGATAAAGTGCAAACCTTTAATCATACTTACTTTCTTCAACCAACTGAGAGATCATATAAATTTTCTGGTGGGTTTTCTACGAATGTGCCCCTCTTGCCATTTGAAAGCAGACTTAAATTTCAAAAATGTTTGTTCATGTGTGTGTGTTTCTGTTCCATGAATGAGTTTCCCATTAATTTCCTTCAACTAGCATCTAACTTATTAAATGCCAATAAAATTTTAAAATGCAAAAAAGAAAAAAGTTTTATTCACAACTCTGGAGATATTTTAATGACATATTATTTTTAAAAATAATATGATTCTTGCTCCCATAAGGTAGATGCCATGTTAGGGTATAAGAAAGCAGCAAGACAATCGCTTGGTAATTGCCATCTCATGTAGCTGACAAATCTGGTTCCATCTTGTGTTATGTTATAAAGGATTCACAGAACTATTTTTTAAACTAACTCGTTTCAGACCAGACTCAAGACTTTTCAAAAGTTTACCACTGCTACATACCGCTCTCTGTAGTGCATTTGACCACCTTACCTCTCCAACTTTGTTTGCAAGAGCGATCAAATCCCTCTTGGGAGACCAGGCCATAAAAATGACTTCTTGAGGAAGCTGTTTTTCCCCAACCTGCCGAAAAGCAGGCATAGCGGCAGCGATGACTCCCCAGAAGCACGACAAATAATACAGATCGGATATGTGGTGGACCTGTAAAAGAGTAAAAGAGTATTGGGAAATAATTTATAATGGAAAACGAGCGAGGTCCCAACTAAACAAGAATGGCAACTTACAACTGATGGAATATGCAGACCTAAGTTATAGAATAAGAGAACAAGAAGAACATATGTTTAAAAAAGATTGGAAAACCTTTATTGAATATATGGGGGGATTGTGTACATTTGACAACGTTGGCAGCATTAAGATAAATTCAACAGTGTAAATAAGTTTTGATGGAAGTAATAATGGAGACTGGAGACACAATGAGACTGAAGTACATTCTATCATATGTGGTGGACTTGTAAAAGGGTAGGAGAGTATTGGGAAATAATTTATAATGAACTGAAAAAAATGTTTAAAGTACTTTCCCAAAAAAAAAACCCCCACAAAAAGCCAGAGTCCTTTCTGTTGGGGATAATTCAGACTGAAATTCCCAGGTGTCAAAAAAGGCTATTTATGTATGCCACTACTGCAGCCTGTAAAAGGGATGCGGGTGGCACGGTGGTGTAAACCACAGAGCCTAGGGCTTGCCGATCGGAAGGTTGGCAGTTTGAATCCCCGCGACGGAGTGAGCTCCCGTTGCTCAGTCCCTGCTCCTGCCCACCTAGCAGTTCGAAAGGACGTCATGTGCAAGCAGATAAAAAGGTACCGCTCCGGCGGGAAGGTAAACAGCGTTTCGTGCGCTGCTCTGGTTTTGCCAGAAGCGGCTTAGTCATGCTGGCCACATGACCCGGAAGCTGCACGCCGGCTCCCTCGGCCAATAAAGCAAGAACCCCCGAGTCATCCGCGACTGGACCTAATGGTCAGGGGTCCCTTTGCTGCAGTCCGTGTTTTGTTAGTCCGAAAATGGAAAACGAGCGAGGTCCCAACCAAAGAAGAACGGCAACTTAAGTTGACAGAATATGCACAACTCGCGGACCTAACTTCTAGAATAAGAGAACAAGAAGAACATAGTTTAACGATCGGAAAACCTCTATTGACTATATGGGGGGAGGGAATTGTTTACGTTTGAAAACGTTGGCAGCATTAAGATAAATTCAACAGTGTGGTTAAGTTTTGATGGATGTAATAATGGAACACTAAATGGTTTCATTTATATAGAATATGAGGGTTTATGATATGCAAAATGAACCATGGAAAGAGAAGAAGGGAAGTAATATATAAATACAGAGAGAGAGAGAGAGAGAGAGAGAGAGAGAGAGAGAGAGATGTAAACTCTATACCTGGTGATGCCACTCCTCTCCTTTTTTGCAATCGCAAGGGGTGCTCTTGGAGGTTTGGGCCGCTCTCCTGCGCCTCGGTCGATCCGGTTTACCCAAAGCCAGCAGCTGCTCCCTTTGCCATCGCTAGGACGCACCCGGCGCCCGGAGATCCCGTCCCTCGGAGATCCAGTCCTCCAAAACCCAAGAGCTCCGTTTCTCCCGCGCAACCTGCGCCGGCAGAAAAGGCCCAACCTCCGGAAGCGGCGTCGCTTCTCCTCCGGGGGGGGAAGGAAAGGGGAGTGACTCCGGAGCGGGAGGCGGGCATTGCGCGCTCTCCAAAACCGCCCACCAGGCTGGGCGCGCGCTTCTGCTTGGCTGCGCCGCTTCGGAAAAGGCGCGGGGGGGAGGGGGGATCTTCTTCCAGACCTCCCCCCTTTATTATCATTATATATCATTATTATTCTATTAGTATTACAGATTGTGATGATCATTATGATGACTAGTTTTATGTGTACCTCGCCTTTTCCCCCTGACCAGGGCAGCTTACAGATGAAAAGAACAGCTGGAAACGCAATGGACGAACTGGAGGAATCATTTTTTAAAAAGCAACGATTAAACATTAATGGAATCAAAACTATTTAAAACACAACAAAATGCAACTATTAAACATTAATGGAATCAAAACTATTTAAAACACAACAAAAACAGCAGGGCAACTGACGGACTCAGCTGATAAAATAGTGCATAATGTTTTATTAGGTTTTTGTATATGCTGGAAGCCGACTAGAGTGGCTGGGGCAACGCAGCCGGATGGGGAGGGTACAAATAAATGATAATTATTATTATTATTATTATTATTAGTCAGATGGGTGGGGTATATAATAATATAATATTATTACTATTAACTGCTAAAAGCATAGGGTGGGAAACAATGGCTTGAAAAGCAGTTAAACATTAATAGAATTGATATTCTATGTACCACGGGTTACAGATGCTTCAGGTTGTGTTTTCTCGGGTTGCGGATCGCCAAAACCCGGAAGTACCGGAACGGGTTACTTCCGGGTTTCGGCGGTCACGCATGCGCAGAAGTGCTAAATCGCGCTTTGCGCATGCGCAGATGTGCCGCTGCAGGTTGCAGATGTTGCGGGTTGTGGATGTGCATCCCACACGGATCACGTTCACAACCCAAGCCTCCACTGTATATATCTAGAAACTATTGAAAACATCCAGTTACCACAGAAACAGCACAGCACTAGGCAAGAAGGTTGTTTACCTGTGGGCAGAACAGCAAGAAGGGAACCAGCCGAACTTCTCTAGGAAGTTGTCAGAGCAGCCACTAAGGACCTCTGCTCCCATCGAGCTACAGTGGTACCTCAGGTTACAGACTCTGCTAACCCAGAAATATTGCTTCAGGTTAAGAACTTTGCTTCAGGATGAGAACAGAAATCGTGCTCCAGCGGCGCAGCAGCAGCAGGAGGCCCCATTAGCTAAAGTGGTGCTTCAGGTTAAGAACAGTTTCAGGTTAAGTACGGACCTCCGGAACGAATTAAGTACTTAACCCGAGGTACCACTGTATCACTGACTTGCTGTTTTTTATCCCCATAGGTAAAGGTAAAGGACCCCTGGACGGTGAAGTCCAGTCAAAGGCGACTATGGGGTTGCGGCGCTCATCTTGCTTTCAGACTGAGGGAGCCAACATTTGTCCACAGACAGCTTTCCGGGTCATGTGGCCAACAGGACTAAACCGCTTCTGGCGCAATGAGACACCGTGACGGAAACCAGGGCACATTGAAACACCGTTTACCTTCTCGCCACAGCGGTACCTATTTATCTACTTGCACTGGCGTGCTTTCGAACTGCTAGGTTGGCAGGAGCTGGGACAGAGCAAGGGGAGCTCACTCCATCACAGGGATTTGAACCACCGACCTTCTTATCAGCAAGCCCAAGAGGCTCAGTGGTTGAGACTACAGCGCCACCCGCGCTTCCCACTGCAAGAAGGGTGCAGTGGTAAACAGGGTAAATCTGTAAGGAACCAGCCTAAAACACATCTAACAATGTGGATCTTAGAGGTAAAGGCAAGTGGAGGGCAACAAACGAAGGAAATGCAACAGACGCGGGTGGCTTGCCAATCGGAAGGTCGGCAGTTCGAATCCCCGCAACGGGGTGAGCTCCCATTGCTCGGTCCCAGCTCCTGCCAACCTAGCAGTTCGAAAGCACACCAGTGCAAGTAGATAAATAGGTACCGCTCCGGCGGGAAGGTAAACGGCGTTTCCGTGTGCTGCTCTGGTTTGCCAGAAGTGGCTTAGTCATGCTGGCCACATGACCTGGAAGCTGTACGCCGGCTCCCTCGGCCAATAAAGCGAGATGAGCGCCACAACCCCAGAGTCGGCCACGACTGGACCTAATGGTCAGAGGTCCCTTTATCTTTACCTTTACCAGAAGAGAGGAATGCCTTCCCTAAATGGTTCCTTATTCCATGTTTGACTTTATCCATGTAAATATGCTGTGTGAATAGACCATTTCAGATCTGCATTTGTCCAGTCTTATAAAGTGCTGCTATCTTGTTAACAAGACTGAAAGTTGACTAGCTTACCATGTTCATACAATCGCGGGAAATTAGTTCTGGAGCCATTCTGACTATAAAACTTTCTATTTTAAATGAATAATCCCTTAGGAGAGTTTTAGTGTTCTGTCATCTCTGGTTGATTGGAGGCACCAAGTTCCATATCCATGAATACTTGAATGGGGCGATGGAATTCCTTGCTTAAGCAATTATGTTTGTTTTTAAAAAATATTTTATTTTGACAAAGTAATAATCATAAATACGAATAAAAATGTGCACCCCACCACCAAGACCATTCCGTTGTAACTACCCAACCTCACAAAATTTCAATACCTCTTGCGATGGTTTGACCCCTTTCCGTTTTAACAGTACAAATTCTACAAATACCCTCCGTATCTCCTCAAAATCATTTCTCCTGCATATTCCCCATCTTACCTTAATGGCACATGTTAATTTATCCTTAATAGCCATATCCCACACCTCTTTATATCATTCTTCCATTTTGTATTCTGCTTGCCCCTTCCAATTCCTAGCTATCATAATGTGTGCAGCTGTCAGTAAATTTGTGAGCAAGTCCTTCATAGCCTGTGAACCTTCCACCCCATCGTAAATGGATAATAAAGCTACCTCTGGACTTTTGGTCAGCTTTAAACCAGTGATCGCTGTTATCTCATTAAACACCCTTTGCCAAAAAATGGCACATATTTACACCCCCACCATATGTGAACATAATTCCCGGTTTCCTGGCATCCCCTCCAACATAACACCAAATATTCTTTGTTTATTTGATTTAATCTGACTGGTGTTAAATACCATCTCCAAACTAATTTATATATATTTTTTATTCTATGCAAGTAGATAAATAGGTACTGCTGTGGTGGGAAGGTAAATGGCATTCCCATGCACTTTGGTTTCTGTCACAGTATCCCGTTGCGCCAGAATCGGTTTTGTCATGCTAGCCACGACCCGTAAAGCTCTCTGTGGACAAACGCCGGCTCCCTCGGCCTGAAAGCGAGATGAGCGCCTCAAATCCCATAGTCGCCTTTGACTGGACTTAACCGTCCAGGGGTCCTTTACCCTTTACCTCTTGCAATTCTTGATGTGCATCCTACTGCCTTGCTAGCTGCTTTGAAATATACTTTTTAGTAAGACATGAGCACAGTCATCGAAGTCTCCGGAAAGTTAAGGAAACAAAGACAAAGTTTCGTTTTGCAAAAATATATTAATATTTATAAAATATTAACTCAGTTACATTGTTGTGCATTGTTGAAAGCGTATATACACAGTGTGCTAAAAAGACTGTAATATTGAGATATATATATATTTCCACACATTTAGTGCATCAGCAAGCGTTGGTGTTTTGGTGATATTTGCAGAGTTGCAAATTATGGCCTCCGATTCAGTCAGATATTCAGTATCCAGATTAATATATGGAGAACACTGAATGAAGGACTTGTGCAAACATAGCCCATAATTTATACTGCAGTTCTCATCTTCCTTCCACCTGTCGTTTTCGTAGCATTCACATCCACCAACTTCTTCTTCTTCTTTTGCCTTGACTTTTTCCCGCCTCTGCAAAGCAAGGCAAATAATCTTGAGCGCTGCATTTTCAGATCTATAAAACTGGAAATGTGAATTGCAATAAATAGCTGCCGGAGGGAAGATATAAAGAAGGGATGTTTGGAATCCCTCCCCTTAAAAATATATATTCAGAACCTTTATGGATGTTGACACTGTAAGTACATAGTAGATAATGGTAGGATGAACTTACTGGTGTATTCTCCTAACCACATGTAGATTAGGGCATGTGGCGCGTTTATGGTCTGTCGCTCCACAAATGAAGCATCCCGTCTCAGATCCAGCGTCAGTATTCTTACAAGAGTGACTCGGCAGAGCACAGCGACCACAAACGCTGCAATGAATCCAAGCTGTGAAGGGCGGGAAAAGTAACAATGAAAATGTGTAAGTTGTTAAATTCTGTGAGAATTCCAGCCACTGGGATCATTTCCTGCAACCCTTAAGGGGAATACAGTGGTATCTCGGGTTACATACGCTTCAGGCTACAGACTCCGCTAACCCAGAAATAGTGCTTCAAGTTAAGAACTTTGCTTCGGGATGAGAACAGAAATCGAGCTCCAGCGGTGCAGCAGCAGCGGGAGGCCCCATTAGCTAAAGTGGTGCTTCAGGTTAAGAACAGTTTCAGGTTAAGAACGTACCTCCGGAACAAATTAAGTACTTAACCCGAGGTACCACTGTACCCTGCTCAGGTCTCTAGCCAGCCTAGGAAAGAATGGGCAACCAAATTCAAAAGGAGCCATGTTCTTCCACAATACAGAAGAAAACTCGGGTGTAGACTCATAAAATTGGAAAGGGACCCCAGGGTCATCTAGTCCAACCCCCTGTCAAAGTCCCTTATTGATTAAGGCTATTTGTTTAGAGCCTGTCTTGTTGAGTATAGCTGCTTAACATTATTAATAGTTTGAGCTTGATCTTTTTATTGCAAATTTGATGGTAAAAAGTGATCATTTGTAATACTTACAGGGTTTTACACATTTTTTGCAAAGGGAACAATGCGTCCAACGTCTCCCATCCTATTTGAAAAATAATAAAAGTTGTATATAGTTTAAAAATGGAAAAATTTAGCGCTCCAGTTGTTAATCCCCCCCCACGCTGTTTTAATACTAATGTCCCCTTTTCCTTGCACACATGGCATATCTTCCTTGACTAGAAGAGCAAAATTTTATTTTCTTTCTCGATATTCCTCTTACAGGCCACATTGTTAGAAAGAAATGTGCTAATCCAAAGTGGGCAAGTCTGTATCCTCCTGCAGTCACACAAAAATGCTATTCTGCAAGATATGTACTAAAGTTGAAGACCAAGTCTTGCTAAAAGTCTTTCTAAACACACTTACTTTTGATGTGCACGAATCACAGATTTCACAGTGCTGGTTGTCTGAACTAACGTACCGCTGGCAGATGGAGCAAAACCTGGCAGACCCAGAAAAAAACAATTAAAATTCTTAGTCTGCTGTAAGGAATATTCACGATACAGCGCTACAATTAAGTAAACAGATTTCTCAATAGGCCACGCAAACACTTTGTAAACACTATTTTTTTATAAAGTAAAATTCAAAAACCTTTTAGCTCCTCTCAGGTTAAGCAAAAGCTATACCTGTATCCTTCTTCCACAGGAAGCACTATCAAATGTGGTGAAATGTTGGTAAATATACGAACTGGGGACTGTTTACGACCTGTCTTTCCGTGCTTATAAAGGGCATGATTATCATAGTCCACCTAGAAAATAAAAGACAACAGAGTTGAAACACACTGAATAGCTTTTATCAGCTAAATTCCAAGTCAGGAAAGAGTCCTCGTGTACATTTTCAATCTATTCTCTACCTATGCTTATAATATTTAGAAGTCCAGTTCCCCAAAGACAAGAAAAGAGCAAGATTAGGGTGCCACTATTTTCATATTTCAGTCCCATCAGTAGCTCCACTGAAAAGCCTGTCTAGAATGATAACGTGTGTGACTTTGGAGAGAGTGAAATACTCTGTATACCAGTAGTCTTCAGCCTTTTCAGAGGCTGGATCCACCTTTACCCCAAAATAGATGGTGGGACGAATTTTTTTAAAAAAAATTACAATGCATTTTTATAGTGGGTTCTTAAAGACCAATGCTCTACAGTGGTACCTCGGATTACAGACGCTTCAGGTTACAGACGCTTCAGGTTACAGACTCCACTAACCCAGAAATAGTACCTTGGGTTAAGAACTTTGCTTCAGGAAGAGAACAGAAATCGTGCACCGGTAGCACGGCGGCAGCGGGAGGCCCCATTAGCTAAAGTGGTGCTTCAGGTTAAGAACAGTTTCAGGTTAAGAACAGACCTCCGGAACGAATTAAGTACTTAACCCGAGGTACCACTGTACATTGTCTCCCGTTGCAGCACAAAAAGCATCAGTCAGAGCAGGAAATTCAAAGTGCTCTGACAATGGGTTTCATCTCATCCTAGCCAACACAAAATAAATTACCAGAGTCCATATCCACCATGAAATGACTAGCTTTAGAAAAGAGAATGCTTTTTTAAAAACTTCACAATACCACTTCTCTGGGCCCATACCTGATAATCCAGCATACTGAAATTTGGAAAAAATTCAAGAATACGTGACTCAAAGAAGTATGGAAATATCCAAAGTATGGGTAAGTTGTTGTCAGCAGGATCTAGGAAAGCAAAGGGAATAAAAAATGTACTTTTCATCACATAAAGGAACAGATAATAAAAATCTGCAAGCGCTGCCTGAAAGCACATAAACCTGTAAACAATTTTGTAATGGCTGTTGTCCCTTGTTCTTCAGATAAAGCTTTAACGGATGAGTCTGCCAATTAAAGTATGCAGCCCACTGCAAATGGCAAATATTGCCTGCGTTGTTGCATTCTATTGATCCAGCAAAGATATACCATTTGGAATTAGAAAAACTGCCTTCATTTTTCTAATATCAAATTGATCGGAAATCAGAAATAGTTACCTGCACCTCCTGTTTGTCTCCACATTGCAATCAGCTTTTTGAAACTAAAAGCCAAAGCTTCAACCAAGCCTCCAAAGGGAGGATCAGCCACCATGATGACGTCTTTCCCACTGTCCTCCTGCAAGAACTTCTCACATATCTCATAAGCAGCCTGCAAGAGATCAGAGACAACTTCCATTTCAAACTAAGTGGTGATCTGTCAGTTAACCTATAGGCATCACTTTGTAATCTCAGAAGTAGTGAAAAATGTTTCTAAGGCATGAATTTAAAAGTATGATATCCCTATACATTCTATTTACATGCAATTATGGCTGATCGCCGAAGAATTGATGCTTTTGAATTATGGTGTTGGAGGAGACTCTTGAGAGTCCCATGGACTGAAAGACGATCAAACCTCTCCATTCTTAAGGAAATCAGCCCTGAGTGCTTACTGGAAGGACAGATCCTGAAGCTGAGACTCCAATACTTTGGGCACCTCATGAGAAGAGAAGACTCCCTGGAAAAGACCCTGATGTTGGGAAAGATAGAGGGCACAAGGAGAAGGCGATGACAGAGGACGAGATGGTTGGACAGTGTTCTCGACCAGCATGAGTTTGACCAAACTGCGGGAGGCAGTGGAGGACAGGAGTGCCTGGCGTGCTCTGGTCCATGGGGTCAAGAAGAGTTGGACACGACTAAACAACAACAACAATAGGAACGCGGGTGGCACTGTGGTCTAAACCACAGAGCCTAGGGCTTGCCGATCGGAAGGTTGGTGTTTCAAATCCCTGCGATGGGGTGAGCTCCCGTTTCTCGGTCCCAGCTCCTGCCAACCTAGCAGTTCAAAAGCACGTCAAAGTGCAAGTAGTTAAATAGATACCGCTCCGGCGGGAAGGTAAACGGCATTTCCGTGCACTGCTCTGGTTTGCCAGAAGCGGCTTAGTCATGCTGGCCACATGACCCAGAAGTGTCTGTGGACAAACGCCGGCTCCCTCGGCCTATAGAGCAAGATGAGCGCCGCAAACTAAGAGTCATCCGCGACTGGACCTAATGGTCAGGGGTCCCTTTGCCGTTTTATGTGCAAGCATACGTAATGGCTCTCTAGCGTGTGGAATAATTTTATCTGTTTTACACCCACATTTTATTTGAGAGATATTCTTGCGCTGTATTTTTCTTAAAACATTTAAGCTGCAATTCTATACATGCTAACCTAGGAATAAGCCCCACTGAACTCAGCTGGGCTTCCTTCTGAGTAGCCATGTACAGGGCTGCACCTTGATGAGACAGGAGAAAAATGGAAAGGACAAACAAATGTCCATTGCATTGATTACGCAAGTCTTTGAATCCCCAATGAGCAGGTCCCCACACAAATATGAACCTACCCGGACCCTGAGATCATCTTCCGAGGCCCTCCTTCGTGTGCCTCCTTCTCGAAAGGTCCGGAGGGTGGCAACACGAGAACAGGGCCTTCTCTGCAGTGGCTCCCCATCTGTGGAATGCTCTCCCCAGGGAGGTTTGCCTGGCGCCTTCATTATGCACATTTAGGTGCCAGGCAAAAACGTTCCTTTTCAACCAGTCCTTTGGCTGAACCGATTTACATCCTATGCCCTTTTAAAATGTGTTTTTTGGGGGGTTGCTATTGGGCTGTTGTTTTATTTTTATTATTGTGGTTTTATATCTTGATTTTATTCTGTGAACCACCCTGAGACCCCCGGGTATAGAGCGATATAAAAATTCAATAAATAAAATAAATAAATAACAATAAATATCTGCTTAGCTCCTAATGTTCATTCAAAGAAATGAGAGAAGTGCTATGTTCCACATGTAGTATTCATAAAGAATTCCCAGTATTTGGCTAGGCCTTACCTCTCCAGCAAAGAAATGGTGGTTAAACATGTTGTAATGGCAGAAGTCGTCCTCTGTATAAAACTGAGAGTACCTGTAAATTAATTATTCCCATTATATTCAAAAAAAGAAAAGAAGTCTGCCAAAATTGACTTGTTGCCTCAAGTCAGCATGTGAAATGGCCTCTGTTTCCTGTCTTCTCTGCCCTTAAAAGATGCCACCTACACTTCCATCAGGTTCCTTCTTCTCAGTGCCTTGTGATAGAATCACAAGTTTATAGAACTGGAAGGGCCCAGGAATCTCAACAAGCGGTCTCCCATCCAATTTGAAACCACACCAGACCCTGCTTAGCTTTGCATATGTGCTAGCAGTTCTATTGCTGCATCACTAGGACTTTCTGCCCTTCTTTTCTCCCCTCCCCTGACCTCCAGATACCTCTTCACTTCTCAAAATCTATTCCTGCTCCTAGGGTTCATGTGACATTCTTAAAAGAGGTGACCATTTCCCCATATCTCATAGATCAAGTCTACATCTACACAGCAGAGGGGAATAATCATTTATACTGAGCCGTAGCCAACTGCTGCGCAAAGCAAAAGAATGCACATTATCAAAGTTGGTTTTTCGACAGATTGCACAAGAAGAATCCGTTGTTTCGCAACAAGCTTCGGCTAGCACAACTGTTCCATTTTATTCCTTTTTTGCACAGCTTTTAAATAAGCTTTGTGGTGGTTTTATCAGAGGGGGGAAATAACTTTTAATAAAAGCTTACCTGAAATCAATATCTAACAAAAGGCTCTTAATGCAGATTTCCTGATCCTGCGATGTTTGGAATTTGATGAATTCATGCAGCCTGGAAAGATTAACATGAACCATTTAAATGTAAGATACGTGAATATCAAGACAATACACAATGATGCAGAATGTTCTTTTTAAACATACGAGGAAGCCACCTATTCCCCCCCATAAAGCCATGAATCCCATGACTATATAAGTAACAGGGTACAAGCAATTCTTTACGTAACTGGAGGGATACGTAAGGTTTTGTTTCATTAGCACCCAACACTGAACGTGGGAACATCCAGTGGGCTCTGCTAATGCTTCTGGCAAGCATCCAAAGCCACTTTTCCATTACTCAGGAGAAGGAAGTGCTATTTACTTCAGTGAAGTTGTTTTAGAAATAAGTCACAATCCCTTATCTGTTTAAGCAATGCCAAATGCCTCATGACTAAGCCTTTTAGAACCCGAAGAGGTAAAGGAAAAGTTCCAGCCGTGACCGACTCTGGGGTTGCGGTGCTCATCTCGCTTTAATGGCCGAGGGAGCTGGCGTACAGCTTCCAGGTCATGTGGCCAGCATGACTATGCCGCTTCTGGCGAACCAGAGCAGCGCACGGAAACGCCGTTTACCTTCCCGCCGGAGTGGTACCTATTTATCTACTTGCACTTTGACATGCTTTTGAACTGCTAGGTTGGCAGGAGCAGGGACCGAGCAATGGGAGCTCACCCCGTTGCCGGGATTCGAACCGCCGACCTTCTGATCGGCAAGTCCTAGGCCCTGTGGTTTAACCCACAGTGCCACCTGCATCCCGTTTTGAACCCAAAGTGGTACCAATTTCCAGGTCCCACTGGGACCAAATACAGTGGTACCTCCGGTTGTGCATGGGATCCATTCCAGAGCTCCGGTCGGATCCCAAGGAATTCACAACCGGAGGTGCCTATTCCGCACATGCACACGGTGCGTAGAGCGCTTGCGCGCATGCGCACGTGGTGAAACCCGGAAAAATACTTCTGGGTTTGCCATGTTCGCCTCCTGAAGGATACACAACCAGAGGTGTGCGTATCCAGAGATACCACTGTATACTCACTGTCTTACCTTGGGGTGCCAACACAAAGCACCCTTTTAAAACCCAGCGTAGTGATAAGGTCCAGCAGGAACTGGCAGCTTCTCTCGGTGAACAGGTATTGTGCGTTTGTCTTCTTATTCTCCAGAGGGATGAGGAGCTGGCTGGGCCTTTTCAGATGGGCAACAGAGACGTCACTAAGGACCTGATGGTCCAGGTGTCTTCCCCACTCTGATGGCAACAGCAGCAGCTGGCATTCTCTGCAAAACCTCCTTTCTGACTGTGGCAACGCTACATACTCCTTGTACCTTATATATGAACACAAATTAGAAATCCGTCACAGAGCTGTAACGGCATTTGATTACCTTCGTCCTCTGTTAGCCTCACCTCCAACTCCTTACTCTACGAGTGTCTCTCTGCCCATCTAGATCAGGGGTAGGCAAACTAAGGCCCGTGGGCCGGATCCGGCCCAATCACCTTCTCAATCCAGCCCGTGGACAGCCCAGGAATCAGCTTGTTTTTACATGAGTAGAATGTGTCCTTTTATTTAAAATGCATCTCTGGGTTATTTGTGGGGCCTGCCTGGTGTTTTTACATGAGTAGAATGTGTGTTTTTATTTAAAATGCATCTCTGGGTTATTTGTGGGGCATAGGAATTCATTCATTCCCCCCAAAAAAATATAGTCCGGCCCACCACATGGTCTGAGGGACGGTCCACGGCTGGAAAAGGTTGCTGAACCCTGATATAGATGAACTCTGCTTCTGCATGCCAAAGTTGTTGAACTTCTTTGCGGGGAGCCGGTGATCTACGAGTGATCTACCACAGACATTCAGTGATCTACTGGGTAGATCACGATCTACCCGTTGGACGTCCCTGGTCTAAGATAAAATTATATGGAAATGATATATCAATGGTATCTAACACCAAGGAAGTTGGCAAAAATGCATAAATCTAAATCAAATAAGAGTTGGAAATGTAATGAGAAAGAAGGTTCTTTCTATCACATGTGACGGCCTTATAGTAAGGTCAAAGCTTACTGGGAAATGATATATAATGAAATGAAAAGGATGTTTAAAATAACCTTTGTAAAAAAACCCAGAAGCTTTTCTTTTGGGAATTATAGGGACAGAACTACCTAAAATGTATAGAAACTTATTCATGCATGCTACTACAGCAGTAAGAATGTTACTTGCCCCAAAATGGAAAGAAGCAGAAGTCCCAGTAAAGGAAGAATGGATACAAAAACTTATGGAATATGCAAAAATGGCAAAACTTACCAGAAGAATAAGAAATCAAGAAAACATTTATATATATATAAAAGAATGGAAACGGTTTATTGAATATTTACAGATAAATTATAAACAGATAAAAACATGGTCAGGATTATTGTAACAAGCTGCAGCTTTATAAGAGCATGTATTTAAAGAAGATGAATAAACGAGCAAATTAAGTTAATTTCGACATGCAGAAGGTATTGAAAATAAATTTAAGGAACTGCAGAAAGAAGAGGATGGAAGTCGAGTTTTGAAATGTCAAAATGGATGTAAAATTAGTGAAATGTATAAAACTAGTGAAATGTATAAACTTGAAAAGTACAAATAAATAAACAAAAGATTCCCTGGAGCAAAGAGGGGGAAATTCCTTTCAGCAAGGAGAAACCTCTTGCACTAGGCAGTACAGGAACACCAAATACTATCCTGGTTTTTTGTTTTTTTAAAAAAAGGAATACTGATTCATTCAAATAAAAATAATAATTGTATAGGTACCTCTCTACATTGTCTCTGTGAGATAATAATGGTTGATGGCGTTGGTTGTAAATTTCCCGTGCTGAAAGTCTAGCTTCTGATACCTGAGGAAAACGTGTATGAAATATACGTAGAAATTCAATATTTACATATTTACAATACATACAATATTTATCACAAACAGATACGGTTTTTGAGAATTCAGTCCGGCTCAAGTTTCAAATTTTTCTCTCAGAATCTATGGCCCACTCAGAAATTTTAAAAATCCAAATTTTGCTTCATAGTAGTCCTCAGTTCTACATACAGTGGTACCTCGCAAGACGAATGCCTCGCAAGACGAAAAACTCGCAAGACGAAAGAGTTTTTGGTTTTTTGAGTTGCTTCACAAGATGAATTTCCCAATGGGCTTGCTTCGCTAGACGAAAACGTCTTGCAAGTTTGTTTCCTTTTTCTTAAAACTGCATACCTATGGGAAACCGTGCTTTGCAAGACGAAAAATTCACAAGACGAAAAAACTCGCAGAACGAATTAATTTCGTCTTGCGAGGCACCACTGTACTTAAGTATTTGCTTCGTTTGGGAAGAAGAACTACTGGGATGTTTTTGCTTTTATTTTGATCATGTATTTTGAGGTTGTATATTCTGATTTTATCCTGTGAACCGCCCTGATACCTGCGGGTATAGGGTGGTATACAAATTTAATTTAATAATAATAACAATAATAATAATAATGCAAATTGTGGATTTTTTGCTAAATGACTTCAGATGTGCACATTCACTGGTTCTCTCTTCTAAAGTCTTCAGCCAATTTCCCCATTTTCTCCCCTTCTTTTATGTCCATCTCTGCCAATGACACACAGCTTAAAAAAACACACCACTGAGCAGTGCTTTTTTCCTGGGGGTACACATACCCCTGAACCTTTTGTGAATCTAAGTTTGGCCTCATTGAGGGGCAGTATTTCAATATGAGTAGAAAAATGAGAGTACCCCTAAACTGTTTTTTAAGAAAAAAAGCACTGCCACTGAGTATTCTTTAGAGTACCTAGTTCTCATATGGGTACACTAAAGGTAAAGGTACCCCTGCTCGTACGGGCCAGTCTTGACAGACTCTAGGGTTGTGCGCTCATCTCACTCTAGAGGCCGGGAGCCAGCGCTGTCCGCAGACACTTCCGGGTCACGTGGCCAGCGTGACGAAGCTGCTCTGGCGAACCGGCACCAGAGCAGCACACGGAGTATAAATTCCTGCGGTTCTTCAAGATGCTTAACTGTCCAGCTGTATTGGTGAACAAAATTCCAGCAATATGTAGATATCAATGTATAAAGATACCAGCTATATTTCACACCTTAGTATTTATGAGGAAGTCTCTTATGAGTTGGATCCAGGATGCAATCCTAATCCCATTTAAAATTGAGCTGTTCTTAATGCTTTGAGAAGACCTGTTGAAATCAGTGAGATGACTCAGTCCTGCCTACCTTAAATCACATTGATTTCAATCAGGGTGACTAAAAATCAATGATTTTCTTTAAAAAAAAATTTTAAAAATGGATTTTTTTAAAATTTAAATTGGATTTTTAAAATAAAATGCTTTTGGAGGAAAAATCTTTCTAAAGATAGTTTTCTATTTAAGTTACATTATAGTCCAAAGGCTATTCATCAGGAAATAAGGATTTGTTTTAAGTTTTTCATGTGTGCTAAAACTCAGTCTAAGTTTAAAAATAAAATATAAAATTAACCACATAAGTTAACAAACATGGATACATATGCTATAATGTTATTGTTTTGGTTAAATAAATTGTTTAAATTGTTATTAAGGAAATGATTATTTTTCTCCTTCCAATAAAGTACAGCAGAAAAGTTTTCCAACTAAGAACACTTAACTTATTAAACCTCACAATAATTTCATAATTATCTGTCTATGTATTTCTAATAGTATAACCAAATCAGTAATTTTTGATATAACTACTGCTCTGAAAATTTATTATTCCAAAAATGAAACCTTCATCTGGTTGTAAATATTAAGATTATACCATCAAGAATGAGTCTTTCTGCAAAAAAATGATTTAAATCAAGTCTTACTGACTAGTGATTTAAATCGTGTTTTAAATTGATTTATTTTAAATCAAATCCACCCTGATTTTAATGGGGCTAAGTATGATTGTATCTGGATCTAACCCTATGATTCCACTCCTTAGCAAGCCCTTTGCTCACCAGAACTGTAAAAACTGAGAATACAAACCACAGTTAAATACTGTGTCTGCTTAATCCTCTAACGAAAATCAATGCAATTTAAGAGTGTTCAGATTTGGTGTTTTGACAATGTTCTTGAGGATTAAATGTATCAACCGTACTGTTAAAACCTTTATTCTTTCTGTATACCTTTTCATCTTCCCACTGAAAAAAGTTACAGTCTCTTCTTTCTCTGCAAGCAGAGCAAGCATAAAATCTTCTTCCCTCTTCTTTTCCTCGAACAATCTTTGCAAACAGAAGGGTGGGGCCTAAGAGAGAAAAGCATTGAAAGATCTATATTCCGAAAACACTGGAATTATTTTTTTTCTGGGGGCGGGAATAATAGAGTCTTGCAACAAGCAATAGCAATAGTCAATGTTTGAGATGGATAACAAAAATGAACTTAAGTTGATGCCCCAATGAATCAGGTACAGCTCGTTCCCACTTAAGTCATTGAAATATAGGCTCTTAAATAAAAAAACAGTACATTATTCTTAAAAGATTAAGTCCATCAAAGGAAGAATTTCAAGGTCTCACTTGACCTGTCAGCAATCTTTGGGGGATACTGGCAAGGGAGATAGTATTTAGAAGAAACTGACTGAACTTGGGTGAAATCGGGTCCTCCCTTAAAGAGGGCACGTATTGTGGTGAGACCTGGAAACTGAAACCCTGTGTTGTGGGTGGGTACTATTGGTCAGCCACAACACCCGATTGGTAGGTCCCTCGTAAAGGTGAAGGTAAAGGGACCCCTGACCATTAGGTCCAGTCGTGGCCGACTCTGGGGTTGCGGCACTCATCTCACTTTATTGGCCGAGGGAGCCAGCGTACAGCTTCCGGGTCATGTGGCCAGCATGACTAAGCCACTTCTGGTGAACCAGAGCAGCGCACGGAAACGCCGTTGACCTTCCCGCCGGAGTGGTACCTATTTATCTACTTGCACTTTGACGTGCTTTTGAACTGCTAGGTTGGCAGGAGCAGGGACCGAGCAACGGGAGCTCACCCTGTCGCGGGGATTTGAACCACCAACCTTCTGATCGGCAAGCCCTAGGCTCAGTAGTTTAACCCACAGCGCCACCCGCGTCCCTCGTAGCTGGGTGCAATCTTGCACCCCTTGCTCCCTAGTTGTGGATTGTGGATTGTAGGATTGTGACCCTGGAAGCACTTCTGTATGGCTGGATCGCACCTAAATAATCTTTCAGGGGAATAAACAACAGAACCAAAAAACAAAAGCAGCCACGCACCTCAATTACACTGATACAAGTTGGGGTCCCAAATGAAAGGAGGGGGTGGAAGACTCTTTTGCAATGCAATCCTGTGCTGCGCTCGCCAGTTAAGCGTGTTTAGGATTGCGACCTTGGAAGCGTTTATGTATGACCAGACTGCACCTACCATGCTTTAAAAGATGACTCATATTGTAGTAAAACTACACCAGTGTAACATAATGCTTGCAGTATTTCTCAAACATGCGTTCTCCAGCTGTTTGTTGGACTACAACTCCCATCACCCCTGATCTCCTGCTAGCCAGGGGTGATGGGAATTGTATTCCAGCAAAAGATGGAGACCCAAGTTTTGAGAAACACTGACGAGGACCTGGGAAAGCACCCAAGTTCAAGACCCCAACTGGCTGTGAAGCTCCCTGGGGGTGACTCTCAGCCTGTAGCCCAGGTTTCCTCAACCTCGGCCCTCCAGATGTTTTTTTGGCCTACAACTCCCATGATCCCTAGCTAGCAGGATCAGTGGTCAGGGATGCTGGGAATTGCAGTCTCAAATCATCCAGAGGGCCGAGTTTGAGGACGCCTGCTCTAGTCTACCTCGCAGGGCTGTTGCAAGGAGGAAACGGGGAGGCGCAAAGCTGAAGGTTAAGCCGCCTTGGTGAAAAGCTTCTGGGAGATGATATATAATGAGATGAAAAATATGTTGAAATATACATTTCTAAAGAAACCAGAAGCATTCTTTTTGGGCATTGTAGGAAGTGATATAAATAGAAAGGAACGTAAGCTGTTCTTATATGCAACAACGGCAGCAAGAACGTTATTGGCCCAAAAATGGAAGCAAGAAGAATTACCGACGAAAGAAGAATGGAGGATGAAATTAATGGACTATGCAGAGTTGGACAAACTAACAGGAAGGATTTGAAATCGGCGGGACCAGAAATCCACAGAAGACTGGAGTAAATTTACAGATTATTTGAAAAGTATTTGTGAAGATCAGACGACGTTTGTAGGTTTGCAAGAAGTTTTGTGAGGAGTATTATGGGAATTATTGCAAAAATGGATAAGGGGGAGGAGGATTAGTTATGATAATTAAAGGGAATAAGAACTTAAGAAATGCATAAGAAGTGGTTAAAACGGTGGATCATCAGAGGTGCTGAGGGATTGTATAAATGATGAAGCTTTGTGATATGCATGATAAGTTATATGTTAAAATTAATAAAAATTATTATTAAAAAAAGAAGAAGGTTAAGCCGCCTTGAGCTCCTGGGGAGGAAAGGCACCCGGGGTGCAAAGGCGACAATTATATGGATAGGCGAGATTTGCCCAGGGTGGGGGAAGAAAGCGGAAGAAAAGTGGGATGCAGCATGCAGCCATAGTTAAAGATGGGGCGGCTCCCAATCAAGTGTTAAAAACAATACAGCGTTAAATATTAAAAACTTCCCTGAACAGGGCTGCCTTCAGATGTCTTTTAAAGATAGGATAGCTGCTTATTTCCTTCACATCTGAAAGGAGGGCATTGCACAGGGCGGGCGCCACTACTGAGAAGGCCCCGTGTCTGGTTCCCTGTAACCTCACTTCTCGCAATGAGGGAACCACCAGAAGGCCCTCGGCGCTGGATCTCAGTGTCCGGGCTGAACGATGGGGGTGGAGACGCTCCTTCAGGTATACAGGACCGAGGCCGTTTAGGGCTTTCAAGGTCAGCACCAACACTTTGAATTGTGCCCGGAAACGTACTGGGAGCCAATGCAGATCTTTCAGGACCGGTGTTATGTGGTCCCGGCGGCCACTCCCAGTCACCAGTCTAGCTGCCGCATTCTGGATTTGTTGCAGTTTCCGGGTCACCTTCAAAGGTAGCCCCACGTAGAGCACGTTGCAGTAGTCCAAGCGGGAGATAACTAGCTTCCTCAAGCTCTGATACAAGTTAGGGTCCCAAATGAAAGGAGGGGGTAGAAGACTCTTTTGCAATGCAATCCTGTGCTGCGCTCGCCAGTTAAGCGTGTTTAGGATTGCGACCTTGGAAGCGTTTATGTATGACCAGACTGCACCTACCATGCTTTAAAAGATGACTCATGTTGTAGTAAAACTACACCAGTGTGACATAATGCTTGCAGTATTTCTCAAACATGCGTTCTCCAGCTGTTTGTTGGACTACAACTCCCATCACCCCTGATCTCCTGCTAGCCCGGGGTGATGGGAATTGTATTCCAGCAAAAGATGGAGACCCAAGTTTTGAGAAACACTGACGAGGACCTGGGAAAGCACCCAAGTTCAAGACCCCAACTGGCTGTGAAGCTCCCTGGGGGTGACTCTCAGCCTGTAGCCCAGGTTTCCTCAACCTCGGCCCTCCAGATGTTTTTTGGCCTACAACTCCCATGATCCCTAGCTAGCAGGACCAGTGGTCAAGGATGCTGGGAATTGTAGTCTCAAATCATCTGGAGGGCCGAGTTTGAGGACGCCTGCTCTAGTCTACCTCGCAGGGCTGTTGCAAGGAGGAAACGGGGAGGCGCAAAGCTGAAGGTTGAGCCGCCTTGAGCTCCTGGGCAGGAAAGGCGGCGTGCAAAGGCGACAACTATATAGATATGCGAGATTTGAGGTGGCGGAAGAAAAGTGGGATTTGCAGCATGCAGCCATCGTTGGAGATGGGGAGGAAGGGCGACTCACCGTGAGGGCAGCGGGGAGCTGGGCTGGAGGGGTCCCGATCCAGCACCACCGCCACCCCGGGGCGCTGCCCGTCTTCCATCGCGGCTTCCCTCCCTTCCTCTCCCCAATTGCAGGCGGAGCCAAATGCAAATGGCCGACAAGCGGCTGATCCCTCACTCCGCCCTTTTTTGCTGTGTTTTCCTTTTTTGCCTTCCCCGATCCCCGCCCCACGCCTCGCCATTTCGCACCCCCTACGCGCGAAACACGAACAACCCTGCGCGGACTCTTTGTGCGGGAAAGAGAGGAGGATTCGAACTCAAGCCTCCCCGAGCGCCCTGGTTCTTCAGCGCCTTTTTTTAGCGCCCGAGCCGCACGCTGCCGCTCCGCCTCTCGGAGGTGGCGGCTCCCTCCGAAGCAACAGAAACGATAGTTAGGCTCTATCTATTTTTCCTAGCTCTAGGATTTATTCTTCTCTCTATATTTTTCCTATCTCTAGGGTTTATTCCTTTCTCTATCTTTTCCTCCCTATTGCTAGGATTTATTCTTCTCTCCATCTTTTTCCTATCTCTAGGGTTTATTCCTCTGTCTATATTTTCCTATCTCCAGATCTATTCCTCTCTATCTTATTTTCTAATCTCTATAATTTATTCCTCTATTTTTTCTTATCTCTAGAATTTATTCCTCTATAATTTTTCTTATCTAGGATTTATTCCTTTCTCTATCTTTTTCCTATCTCTAGGATCTATTCCTCTGTATCTTATTTTCTAATCTCTATAATTTATTCCTCTATTTTTTCTTATCTCTAGAATTTATTCCTTTCTCTATCTTTTTCCTATCTCTAGATCTATTCCTCTCTATTTTATTTTCCAATCTCTAGAATCTATTCCTCTATATTTTTTCTTATCTCTAGGATTTATTCCTCTCTCTACCTTTTTCCTACCTCTAGGATCTATTCCTCTCTCTATCCCCCCCCCCCAGCGAAACCAAGCGTCGGTGAGGATAAGAAGAAAAGATTAGTAGATCTCCAAACTAAGCAGGCTTTCCCAAACTTAGGGTCTACAGGTGTTTTTTTCTGATCACAATTCCCATCATCCCTGACCCTTGGTCCTGCTAGCTAAGGACGATGGGAGTTGTAGTCCCAAAAAATTAGAGAACCAGGTTTGGGAAACCCTGGTTTAGATTTGTGTGTGCGAGCTCTGTCGCTTAGTTTCCTGCCTGATTTTTTAAAATGCACCTTTTGTTTCCTTTTTCATCTCTCTCCCTCCCACCCCACCTTATCTTGTTGAACTGAAATATTTTCTGCTCCTGCCTGATTTGAAGACTGTAGCAGAAAGTGGGCCGTGGGCTGCTTACACCCAGCAGGAGCCAGAGGTGATCAACGGTTTTGTTTTTTGTTTTTTATAAGATATTTATTAGGATTTTAAAAATATTACCAAAAAAAAAAAGAAAAATGAAAAAAATGAAAAAAATAAAAATGCTTAAAAACATTAATTTTCCATAGCATATCTTCCTTACACTTATTTCCCCGGACCTCCTCGTACCTCCCTTTTTTGTATTCCAGTTCAGTTTGTTAATTCAGCAAATCCTTACCATTAAGCTTTTACCCATTTGTAAACCTTTTTTCGTATCTCTTAAAGCATTACAGCTGGAAACCACTTAGTTTCTATCCAACATCCTTCTAAGATTCATTAATTTTACAATATTTCTGTAAATAGTCTTTAAATTTCTTCCAGTCTTCTTTCACCGACTCTTCTCCCTGGTCTCGGATTCTGCCAGTCATTTCTGCCAGTGATCAACGATTTTGTTGACCTGGGCTCCTCCATTTACACCGAAAGGTCCTCTTGTATTTAAAACATAGGCACTCAAACCAAGAGACCGTTGCTTTGGGGAAAAGTTGTCCAAACAAGCTTGCCAGCTCCTGGGGTACCGTCTCGCCTTAGTCTCAGTCACTAAACAGGTGTGAACATGTCACTAGTACTTTCTTCCAGGTGGATGCAGCGTGATACCTTATTGCAGGGACGTCCAACAGGTAGATTGTGATCTACTGGTAGATCACTGGACGTCTGCGGTAGATCACTGGTAGATCATTGGCTCCCCCAAACAAGCTGAACAACAGTGGCTCCCCTAAAAAAAAAAAAGCTCAAAATTTTAACTCCTCCTGTTGTAAACAAAAATTGCCCTTTCCCCTTATGGGGTATCCAAGAGCCCATATAGAGTCCTTACGTAGGTTCCCTATTGGTAGGAGAAAATAACAGAGGCCAACCAGAGAATATTGACAAGCAAAGCAGCTAGTAAGCTTGATCTTTATTGATCTGTTGCAACAGGGTACTCCCCTCACCCGCAGGAGAGGAAGAGGAACCCAGAACAATGGCACGCAAGGCCTTCTAAAGACTTTTGAAATTGCCACCCTGTAGATCAAGACCACCCCCAGAAACATCATACATACATCACAGAAGGGGTGTAACCTAAGACCACCCTTCAGATACATCATACCTACATCACAGAAAAGGCGGTCTAAAACAGAAATTTGAATGTTTTTTTTTCTCCTGTCCTTGTTTATCTCCTGTCTGGCAGGTTACTTGATTGGATTGCCTGGGGAGCCTGTCCAGTCTTTTGTAATGATAAATACTTAGTTCCCGGGCCAGGTCACAGGCTCACACCTTATTCATATCTTAAATGTGCCCTTAAGACTGGATTTGTGAGGAAAGAGACAATGGGGAGGTTTCCCACTTTGACCTTGCAGAGAAAACATTTGCTCAGTTTAGGAATCAAAATGGTTCCAGGTTGGTCTTCCTGTGCTGATCTATGTGCGTGCTTGGTTGGTACGCTTATGAACATTACCATATATCTAAGACCTCAAAATTCCTATCACATTCCCTGAAAAAAACTCAACAACTTTGACCCGAACCCCCCCATGGGCCTTCCTCCTTCCTGAACCCCCCAAAAGACGTAGATCACTGCCAGTTTTTAACTCTGAGTAGATTGCAGTCTTTTGGGAGCTGGCCACCCCTGCCTTATTGAATGCTAAAAAGTGTGCTGCTTCATTGAGTAGAACCACAGCTGCCTCCTCACATTTTTCAAACTGGGTTGGATCCAGACTTTTACTGAGTGGAGTTACACGGGGCACCAGAGCAAAGTGGCAGGGTGGTGATTTATTTATTTTTGTCATTTCCTCCTATTCCTGTAGCCCCCTATTACCTCCCCCCCACCCACCCACAAATCTGCTCCAGAAACTTGTAAGCTTCTAAAACTGCATGGGAAGTACATAATGACTGAAGGCTCACCGATGGAAGGAGGAAAAGCACACCACCACCAACTTTCACCAGTGAAGAACCTTCATGAATCATTTGTGAAGCAGCAAGTGTAGCTCCACATTAAGGAAGGCTATAATAGTCATAGCTGTCAACGTTTCCCTTTTTTAAAGGGAAATTCCCTTATTCTGAATAGGATTCTTCACAAGAAAAGGGATAAGTTGACAGCTATGAACCTTTTAATGAGGGTGAAAGAGGAGAGCGCAAAATATGGTCTGAAGCTCAACATCAAAAAAATAGAAGGCGAATAGAAGGGGAAGAAACGGAGGCAGTGAGAGATTTTACTTTCTTCGGTTCCATGATCACTGCAGATGGTGACAGTAGTCATGAAATTAAAAAACGCCTACTTCTTGGGAGAAAAGCAATGACAAACCTAGACAGCATCTTAAAAAGCAGAGACATCACCTTGCCAACAAAGGTCCATATAGTTAAAGCTATGGTTTTCCAGGTAGTGATGTATGGAAGTGAGAGCTGGACCATATGGAAGGCTGATCACCAAAGAATTGATGCTTTTGAATTATGGTGCTGGAGGAGACTCTTGAGAGTCCCATGGACTGCAAGAAGATCAAACCTCTCCATTCTTAAGGAAATCAGCCCTGAGGGCTCACTGGAAGGACAGATCCTGAAGCTGAGACTCCAATACTTTGGCCACTTCATGAGAAGAGAAGACTCCCTGGAAAAGACCCTGATTCTGGGAAAGATGGAGGGCACAAGGAGAAGGGGATGACAGAGGACGAGATGGTTGGACGGTGTTCTCGAAGCTACCAGCATGAGTTTGACCAAACTGCGGGAGGCAGTGGAAGACAGGAGTGCCTGCCGTGGTCTGGTCCATGGGGTCACGAAGAGTCGGACACAACTAAACGACTAAACAACAACAACAAAATGATAATAGTTAAGAAGGGAGCCAGGTCATTCATTCATTCATTGAATTTATATGCCACCCCATACCCAGAGGTCCTGATAATTGCAGGTAGAGAAACTTCTGGCTCCTCACCCTGAGACTTTACTCCCCATGGATGCTAAGGCAGCAATAGCTGAAACCCTGAAAATTTGGGTCAGACCCCTGAGATCTAACAACTTGAGTTTTCCCATGCTCACATGCAGTCCAATTAAGATGTTTGTTTACCTGCAAGCAACTGCTGAGTTAAGAGAGGAACTGAGATTTGCACCGAGCATTTCCACGTGTACAGCTTCCTCATTTCATTGAAGATCTTAATTTGAGTTATGCTCATGACTCATCATGAAACCAGTGTGGTGTTGTGGCTAGTGTGTTGGACTAAGATCTGGGAGACCAGGCTTCTTTCTAGTCCACAATCAGCCTAGGGCCAGTTACCATCTTTCAGCCTAGTCTACCTCACAGGGTTGTTGAAAGGATGAGAAGAGGGATAACCATATATGTCACCTTGAGCTCCTTGGTGGAAAGGTAAATAAAAATAATAAATATTACCATAAACATTCCTCCTCCCACCCCCATTATTCTGCCTGTATAGCATAGACTTCAATACCTTGATTCTAAGATATGAAAACTTTACACCAGGCACCCCCAAACTCGGCCCTCCAGATGTTTGGGGACTACAATTCCCATCATCCCTGACCACTGGTCCTGTTAGCTAGGGATCATGGGAGTTGTAGTCCCAAAACATCTGGAGGGCTGAGTTTGGGGGTGCCTGCTGTACACCATCGTTTCTCACACTTTTAGGGTTGGATGACCTCTCCTACGAAGGTTGCCCATGAAAATAAATTTGTCTATGCAGCACATACACATGTTATGCCCTTTGGATGCTACGCATAAAGACTAGCAAGTGATTTTGATCTTTGATGCATGGTTGCGTAATGAATGTAGCCAGCACAGTTGGAAGACATAAGCCAGACACTGAGATTCGAATCCTATTCAGTCATAAAATTAACTGAGTAAACTCAGGTCACACTTCCAGCAGCCTGAATTAATTCACATAACTGTTGCAAGGATAATAATAATACTAAAAAGTGGGGGGACTGGATCCATGCATACCAGTCTTAAGCTAAGAAGTGGGATACAGATGTAATAATTATGAGACAAAAAAGAGGTACATTTCAGACCATCATTTTTATTGTTTTAAGACAGGAAAGTCTGGTGATCTTACGCATTCATAAAAAAATTACAAGGGTTGATAAAAACTGAAGCCACAATAAACTTAGAAATGTGACAGTTTTGGTTTTTTTTTTAAATCCACAGTATGCTTTACATTTTAAGGCTTAGACATTTTATTTAGTATATTAAGTGCATTGCTCTAACATGCTACATTTTATCAACCCCCTCAAAACATAAAAAAATAAAAAGGCCAATCTGGGGAGTTCAGGGGTATTGCTTAGCAGCTTGAGATAACAGCATGGCTAAAAATTCAAAAAACATTTTTCATAGAAGCAATCTTTCCTACAGATGGTACTCAAGGTCCTCACATTCAAGCGGAACAATGGATGTACAACAGCTATTACTAAATTCCAAGTTTCTGTAAAATTACCTCTGCAACTGATGTTTTATGCCAAGTTAAATCCAACAAAATAGCTCTGGGTTGCTGAGGAATCTCATGACTATAAATGGCCAGGAATCCACAATAAACTTCTGATTCACAGTCTGGTTTGGACTGAGCTGCTATCCAACAATTCAAAGGAGCGGGCACTTAATATATTAGTAACAGGAGGTTTCCACTTTGGCGTCAGCTGATGGATTTAATGGGCATTGATAACAGTTTCAAGAAACCCTATATAATATTGTGATTGATCAATATATTAACCTTTTCCATTCTCCATCTATACAAGTGAACCACAAAGAATCGAGACAAGGCAATAGCTATGCAAAGAGACAAGCTGTATGTGAATTCCTAAAAATGTTGTGTCACCCTAAATCCAGAACTCAATCTACAAATACACCTTGGGAGACCCTGAAGTATCAATAAAGGACATTGAACATGCCTTCATCTTCTTTTCCCTATAAGGATTTGTTTAAGCATTAAGAAAGTGGTCTGTGGCTGGTTCAACTGTTGCTGGGCAGCGGGGAGAACACTACCTGTGAGTGATTTAGAGAATATTCTCACACAGCCCCACCTGTACCGTTTATAGATGGGGGAGTTCATCAGCACTCCTCCACCTGTTCATCTATTTCCAACGTATAACCTGAGAGCTTCATATATATTAACTGGACCCATTTAAACAATTTCACTTTTTTTTTTAAAGCAGGGGTGAAATCTACACACACATTGCATGTGGGATGTACATGGCACAATATAATTTAAGTATGTGAGGGGCATAAATTGAGGCTCATTCCCATCTTCACCCTCAAAGTGTTGATGCAGAAGGAAAGAGGGATACAAGCCTCACCATTTAGGGGGTTTGTGTATTCTGTTAAAAAAAAAACCACCACCAGAGCATAAAAAACTATGAAATAATTAAGGTTCCTTCGGATTTGCAGGATTAATTTGGTCTTTCATGTCATATATTCTCCAAATTAAGATGTAATGGTATTGGTCCCAGATCTCCACAGTAAACTGATCAAGATATAATTCTGTAATATTTGAGAATATAAATCTGTAATATTTGAGAATATAAACCTGTAAGAAACCCATGTAGATATTTGGTAATTGTTGCAAAAGTTCAAGCAGCTTTCTTTCAGTAGAGGAATGAGAAGGCTGTGCTTCATTTCCAACAAGGAAAATTAGACTTTGATTTCTGACATTTGTATCCAACAGAGCAGTTCTTTCCTACAATTTATGCAAAAGTAGTCTTTGGCATCTGTAAACTTCTTTTCCCTTTTAATGTTAGATACAGAAAACATTAAACTGTCTATAAAAATACAGTATAGGACAAGCGCATTTCCCTGAAGTAAAATTTCACAATTTTAAACTGTAAACGTATTACATTCAAAACACAAAACTTTAAAAAGTTCTGAGGTTTTGGCAGTCCAGCACTTTGTGTACAGCAGAATTACATTATTCTAAAACTTTCACACAACAGAAAGTCTTGCTAAATTGAAGACATTTACGTGTCTCTACCAAGAGGAAAAGAATGGCTTCCGACTATGGAAAGTCTGTGTAAACGCATTGCTCAGGTGAACAATTCGTCCTTGACTTCCACCATGACTTCTTTCCACAATCACACGAGGCATCTGAACAAGCTGAAGAGGACTTCTTCCATCCTTTAATGCCTGAATAAGATTAAGTATCTGTAGACACAAAAGTATATGGCATCAAACTGCCTATAAAGATAGCAGTATAGTACAAGCTCCTTTTCCCGAAGTAAAATTTGATGTGTGAATGGGACTGCTTTGTGGTGGCACCCTGGCAATATGACATTTGGGTGGCACCCACTTTGATAGCATTCAGGCACCAGCTCAAAACATGGCTTTTTAACCCGGGCTTTTGTGAATGGTCACTGGTGTGTAGTACCGTATTTTTCGCTCTATAGGACGCACCTGACCATAGGACGCACCTTGTTTTAGAGGGGGAGAACAAGAAAAAAAATTTCTCCCCCCTCTCTGCTCAGTGCCCCTTCAGCGAATCGGCAGGAAAAACAGAAACCCTTCTATTTCTCCTCCCGCTTGGCTGAAGGGGCACTGCAGCTTTCCCTCTCTGCTGAAGCCAGGAGAGTCTTGCTCTCCCGGCTTCAGGCGGCTATCCCTGAAGCCTTCAGAGCGCAGTGCGAGTTCCCGCTGCACTCCACAGGCTTTGGGTTCCTTTTGCTGAAGCTGGGAGAGCAAGATTCTCCTGGCTTCAGCGAAAGAAACCTGAAGCCTCCGGAGTGCAGCGGGAACTCGCGCTGCGCTCCAAAGGCTTCAGGTGGCTATCCCTGAAGCCTGGAGAGCGAGAGGGGTCGGTGCACACCGACGCCTCTCGCTCTCCAGGCTTCAGCGAAAGCAACGCAAAGCCTCCGGAGCACGGAGGGAGCACTCCCTCTGCGCTTCGGAGGCTTCGCGTTGCTATCGGTCAGAAAGTCAGCTCATAGTAGTTCTGCATTCACTCCATAGGACGCACACACATTCCCCCTTAATTTTTGGAGAGGGAAAAGTGTGTCCTATAGAGCGAAAAATACGGTAATTGCTGTGATTTATGCAATTCCAGTGATTTTATGATCTTAGGTATATGGCATTTTATTGAATTTTGCCACTACCTGCCCTGAGATCTTCAGATGAAGGGCAAGATGCGAACTGTCTAAATAAGAATTTAACATGTTTAGAGGGGACTTCTAAAAGAAGTTTAGGGGACAGGTGGTTTGCATTAGGGGATGGCTGTTTCCTTGCCATCCTATCCAGTACTGGGGCCCTAAGTATCAGAAGTACTATGAGCTGACTTTCTGACCTTTCAAGTAGAGGTATAGAAACTTTTGAAGGAGGGACAGTTGCTAGGAACTAATGTTCTCAGCTGTGGGGCTACCCTAGGATGCAAAGCTATTGGACATTTTTTAACTGACCTACTGCTAAATTTTAGGCTAACTTATATTTCTAACTTAAATGAAAATTGTTTCATGATCAATGTTATATCATAGTGATGCAGTATGACTACTGTATTTAGACTTCCATTTTCTATTAACCACTCTGAATACAAATGTATTTGCAGACAATGCAATATACAAATAAATTAGAATGGGCAATACGGCAATATCCATATCTGTCGGAGTGTGTGGTGATCCTTACTAGGTCAACTGCAAGATGATCAGAAAAGTCAAGAAACTATTTGGAGGAACAGGGGGGGTTGTTGTACAGACTGACCCAGTAGTTTCCAGGCTGTTTAAGAATAAGAAGAACTGATGTGGCCCATCAGTTTATAGTACCGGTTAAGTCGTAACCAGATTCAATGTTGTTTATAGCACAATGCTATATACCTCTAATCAGAAGTACCATTAAGTCCTAGATAAGTCTGAATAGGATTACTGACTTTGTCTTTAATAAAGAGCAACTGAGGAATAATTGTTTTCTGCACAAATGTATTGCAGAAGTGTATTTTTAAAGGAACAGTTACAATGAAAAGCATTCTTACCTGTCCTCTCATCACAGACATTTGCTTTTCAAATGTAGCCTTGTCAAAACCTTTGTCAGTCTTAATTGAAAAAAATGAAAAAGTAAAGTTTCAGAAAGTTTCTTAACTCAATCCAAACTTATCCCCTATGCAACCAGAGATTTATAGCAGTACACAGCATGCTACCTTAAATAATAAATCATATTTTGCCAGGGGTCCAAATTTGTCATAAATATTTTGCAAGCATTTTGCTTTCACAGCTATCGCTAGTTCAAAACATTTACACTTCCTGCCAGGTATTGCACACTACTTTAACTAGTTCTACCAAATATATTTTTGAAGTTACCTTAAACAATTCATAAAGATCTTCACAAAGATCCTGTACAAAGTTCATGTCAGAAATACGAGGAAGAATCAAATCTATTGTTTCTTGAGAAAAGGGGACCTTCGCTTGTGGAAGCCAAGCCCAATGAAATGGATCTAGCGGAAGATAGGAAGAAAAAAAGGTGGTTTACATAGTCAAGCTTTTAGATGCATTTGCTGACTTCAGGAAATGCAACTTGATATACACAATCCTGCTTACAACCTTGTGCTAAAAATTAACTAAAATTAACCTGTTAACTGACAAGTTGAAAGACTGAAAAGAAAATGCAGCTGAGAAGAGCAATTTATGCCAATTTAGTGCTTAAAACACAATAAATACAAAATATAATAAATATAAAACAACCAGCTACAAGTTAATAATAGATAACATCGTTCTCTTTCTTTTCAAAAGCAGTTATAAATAATGACATTCTGCTAAGATGATGAAAGCTCAAAAAAGTGGGGGAATAGTGAACTTCCTTTGAAAGGGTTTTTCAAAAGGATGGGTAAAAAGGTAAAGGACCCCTGACAGTCAAGTCCAGTTGTGAACGACTATGGAGTTGCGGTGCTCATCTCACTTTACTGGCTGAGGGAGCTGACGTTTGTCCGCAGTTTTTCAGGGTCATGTGGCCAGCATGACTAAGCCGCTTCTGGCAAAACCAGAGCAGCGCACGGAAACGCCATTTACCTTCCTGCTGGAGTGGTACCTATTTATCTACTTGCACTTTGATGTGCTTTCGAACTGCTAGGTTGGCAGGAGCTGGGACTGAGAAACGGGAGCTCACCCCATCGCAGGGATTCGAACCGCCGACCTTCCGATCGGCAAGCCCTAGACTCAGTGGTTTAGACCACAGCGCCACCCGCGTCCATATAAAATGCCCCACTATGCACCTTTGCCACTACAAGAGACAGGATGCAGAGTCTTGCATTCCCAGCAGACCTTAGTGCTTAGGGAGGTTCACACAGGCGACAGTGATAGCTCTCAGATTTTATACCATCTATGAGCAAAATACATAATCACTATGATGAACCACTAGACAAAAAAGTTATTTAGAAAGAAATAGTCACACATATGAAAAGTAGATACATTTATTCAACTTCTTCTTGTTGTGTTTTTTTTTAACTTACATGCTCTCCATTCATCAGGATGTTTGAAAGGAAAAGCTAAACCATTATCAATTGCTGCAATTTTAATAATAGGTTCTTTTTTATCAATCCACTGAATATCCTGCAAGAAAAGTACTTTTAGTTTTAAAATTATTTTTCTTCTGAATAGTCACAGAAACAGGATTATACAATAAACAAAGATACTTATAATGCTACATAGATGAAAAACAACTCAAAAAATATCAAATATATTAATTACTGGTTATAACATGCTCATTATCACATCACAAGCTCGATCCAACAATATAAAAAATTCCACGTTGTACATATATTCCACCACTGGATAGAACTTAACTCTTGCCTTATTGCAACACTAGCTTAGTGTTTTTATTAGTCTGAGAGGGCGTGCTCACTTGTGTTGCTCTTGGCCTAATGTAACGGGATGATAGTTGTTATCAACTATTTGTTCTACCTGCAGTAATTCAAATAACATTAATAATTTTGAATGAAACATGTGGTATAGCATAGTAAGTGTAATCTGTGTGGGGGATAAAAAAAACTCCAAATATGATATCTGACATAGCAACAAAGCTTTCATATTTGAATTTAGGGTTTAGGAAACATCACTGCAACATAGCTGTGTGCCTGTTATTTCATTTCTCTCCAACTGTCATCTATCAGCAGCCATTATATGAGGCTATAGCTGACACACACATGCATATGGGGCTTCAGGGCTGAGCTGAGAGATCAGCAACCTTTGGCTCCTCCTCTTGTGGAACTCTTTCAATTTATTCTGGTTGTTACAAGAACTAAGAACTACTGCCTACGCCTGCTATTTTCCTCCTCCCTCCCATTTCCTTTTCCTTTTGTCTCATGGCATTTAGATTGTAAGCCTGAACGCAGACACTGTCTTATTACCGATATCTGTATTATTTAATGATAGCACAAGCATCTTTTGTCTTCTTACCTTATCAGAAAGTTCACTCTCATCACTCTGCTTTTCATATCTGACTAGCCAATTGTCATTGCCTCTATCTTCAAATAAAATAGGAGGGGGGGCAGAATCAGTGAAATGCATTAGAATAAAGCATATATTTGAAATGAAAAATTCCAATATAATTATCATAAATGTATCATTTTTAGAGAACTGGGATAGTTAAATAAATAAAAATTGCATATAAATTACAATGCCATGTTTTTTCATGAAGCAGCAATAGTCAGAAAATGCAATCCTCATGATATAATTCATATTCTGAATTGCATTATATGGGGGTTTTTTGTCCTCCCTGCCCGTTTAACTACAAGGGGGACTTTATTTGTGCTGAGGCAGAAGTTCACAAAAATATCTGGGTCCCTTTTTCAGAACAGTAAGAATCCTTTGCTTATATACTCCTTTACTTATAAAGGAAAAAACAGAACAAATTCCTCCTCTGCTCACTAAACATTTGAGGAAGCTACAGCAGAATGAAGTTGGACATGGGCCAAGATTCAGCTAAGATAAATATTGATAAAGCTAAAGGAAAATGTTTATTAAAAGCTATACCAATCTAACACCATGCTGATCAAGTCACATATATCCAACTGTGCAAAACTGTTTCTGCAAAGTCAACGGATCTCTTTCAGATTTTATACTGTACACATATTTTGACACTGTCCAATAATCCAAAAAATTTGGAGGACAATTTGTAATTTCATTACAGAAATAATAGTGGATCCAATACCATATGACCTTAAAACACTACTATTATGTTATCTGAAATATACAGTACTGGAGGGGGGTCTGGAAGTAATACATGACCTCCCAGCTCTGAAAATACGTATTGTCAAAAGCTTGTAAAAACATGATGGGACCATTAGTTTCAGAAAGGCTGTGGAGAATCTGGGATGTTGTACTAATGACAAAATTAATGTACTACAGAAAAGCAAGCAATGAACAAAGTTTCTTAGAACGATGGTCTTTATTTATTTTCTTTTGGAATGAAAAATTCCAGGACACTATCAATATAACCTAGTCCTATTATAACACTGTCTTATGAACTGCATCATGTGCATGTCTGGGTTGTTTTTTTAAATGATAAAATAAATAGGCATTTGAGGAAGGAGCTTCCTTCTACCTATCAGAACAACTGGTGGGACAGTTTTTGGAGACTTAAGAATATATGGGACTATCAGAAAGAAGAAACAGGAGCTGGTACCCAACACTAGTTAATTCTCCTTTGCAGCTGCAGTTGCCTTTTAGAAGTGACATTTTCTAACAGGAGCCATTTCCCGCTGACTATGTCAAAGTAGCTGCTGAGAGATCAAATGGGAACCTTAAAAAAGCTATCCACAAGTGTAAGCATTGGGGAGTCACAGAATCATAGGATTGTAGAGCTGGAAGGGACCACGAGGGTCATCTAGTCCAACCCCCTACAATGCAGGATCCTTTCGCCCAGCGTGGAGCTCAAATCCACGACCCTGAGATTAATAAGAATCTCATGCTCTACCAACTGAGCTATCTTCAGCTGAGTGTGAAGGTCAAACATCTCTGAAGAACCACTGCTGCAAATAACACTATGTTGCTACAGTGTATATCATTTTAATGGTCCCATAGATAAATCTCACAGTGAGGGAGTAGATCAGAGCTTTCCAAACTTTTCATGTCAGTGGCACGCTTTTCAGACATGCATCGTTCCACAACAAAGTAATTCAGTTTTACAGTGGTACCTCGGGTTAAGTACTTAATTCGTTCCGGAGGTCCATACATAACCTTAAACTGTTCTTAACCTGAAGCACCACTTTAGCTAATGGGGCCTCCTGCTGCCGCTGCACCGCCGGAGCACAATTTCTGTTCTCATCCTGAAGCAAAGTTCTTAACCTGAAGCACTATTTCTGGGTTAGCGGAGTCTGTAACCTGAAGCGTATGTAACCCGAGGTACCACTGTACTAGCAAACTGGAGGTTACACTAACCCCTTTCCAACCCCAGGAGGAGTGTGGGGAGCGCTTGCGCGACACACTGCAGCCGATACACTAACGGTGTTGTGACACACAGTTTGGGAAGTTCTGTGGTAAATAAAGCCACAGCTATTCTGTTACATGGGCCAGTTATGATATTTTGCTGCCCACATCTTTAAAGGATCACCAGCTAAACTACTGAGAGAACACTGGTGAGGAAGCACTTGAACACAACCATCTTGACTATGATGTGACAGTGTCTGTTTGGTTTAGCCCACACTTTCTCATTTGTTCCTAGGAACAAATATGAAAACCTGATGATGATGTTTGAAAACCTGATGATGATGAAACGGTAAAGATTTCTATTCCCCTACGAGCAACAAAAGAATACTGCTGCTGCAAGAGACAAACACAGCTACCCTTCTAGAAAGGGTTTATTTATACATGAGCTACCTTTTATAATCTCAGGAACAGAGAGAGATGCAAGTATCAGTCCAACCCAAACATTTGACTGGCAACAACTCTCAGAAGTCATTCTCAAAGTAACAATATGAGAAGCCTTTCCTCTAAAATGGAGAGGAATGCCTTGCTTGATTCATAGTACATCATTAGTACATCACATCAAAGAATGGACATTCATAGCAATTGCCCTTTTGGGGCACAGAGATAGGACCCTGGGGCCAAATGCAGCCCTCTGTCTGGCCCTTGAGACTCTTCTCACCAGCCCTGCTTTGCACCCTCCTTCAGTAGTTTTGCAAAGCTGAAATATGACCCTGGATTCTGATAATGCTTCTTGTTTTCCCAGCTGGGGGATAGTCTACTATACAAAATTAAAATTCACATCTATTGTCTACTCAAGCCTACCACTGCCATGCGGCCTCCAAAAGGTTGCTCAGATGGGAATGTGATCCTTAAGCTGAAACAGATTCCCCATCCCTGCTCTAGCACAGTATAAGCTATTACTTCAAACAGTGTCAAATCTCTCAAATAGGGTTTGAAAACCTCCAGCCAAGGACCTAATGAATACTGGCATGGCTCCCAATTTTATCTGTGAGGCTGTTCCCCACAAACCACCACCACTTGTCCCAGCCCTGACTTCACCTGTGTGGGGCAGGTACAGATAGGGCTACAAAGGAACAAATGAGAATTTAAGGATCAGCACTAACATGGACCCCCACTAGCTGTCCTAGGAAATTTCCCACTGGGAGCCCACCTAATTATTTGTTGAACAGGTATGCCAGAAAAATGAGTATGAGCTATGGAAGTAAAAAACAAACAAACTATTAAATACCAGTGTTTCTGATTACGTAATCAAGCACTACCAATCTTTCAAACTGAGACTGAAATTGTTTCCTTGTATTCTCGGGCAAAGGGTCTGTTTCAAATTTCCTGAGCCAATAGTCAGCTTCTTTGTAGCCTTCCACAAATAGCTGAAAGGAGCCAACCTGAAATTTAAAATAAACCCTGCATTAAGAAAAGGAACAAAATCGATTCTTAAAGTACCTAATATCCAATTAGTGTTCTGTTCTTAATTTGCATGATATCAACTGCTTATTTTAAATTTATTAATTTAAATTATTTATTTATTTATTTAGCGTCCTACCTGAAGAACAAATGTAGCATATGAACAAAAGAGCACCCCTGCTGATTCTGACATAAATAAGAACATAAAAGAGCCTGCTGGTTCAGGTTAGTAGCCCTTCCAGTCCAGCATCTTGTTGTCGCAGTGGCCAACCAGAGGCCTACAGAAAGCCCACAACCAGGATACAAGTTGCACCCACAAGCAGCATGCACCCACTTTTATCCTTAGCACCTGGTATTCAGAGGTATATTGGAGAAATAATAATAATCATAACCAGAAGCTTTTAATAGACTTATCCTCCAAAACTTTGGACTTGGAATAGATTCAGCCCATGAAACTGATTCAAGTTGAGATCTGAGAGCTGTTAAATTTGAGTTAAAATAGCCAAAAATATTCAAGCATGTGCTAGGGAAAAGAAAACTGAAGCAATAGGTAAGGCTGGGGTTGCCATATTTCAATACAGTAACCAAAAATCTGGACACAAAATTTATTGAGCAAAAAAGAGCTATTTTTAAGGATAATTGCCAAAATGACACTGCCGAGATGGGTTGCCATACATCCGGATTTCCTTGGACATTTCAGCGATTTCCACCCAGACACTGTTTCTGACAGCCAAATCCTGGCTATGTCCAGAAAATTCTGGACGTATGGCAACCCTAGATAAGTCTGGCAGTTGTGGAACTATTAAAGACATTCCCTGTTACGGACACATTAGAACTCTGAATTTGAACAGCCTGGAAAACCCGTGAAAATAATGCAAGTTTGAGATATATCTCTTGATTTGTATTATTTTGACTACGCTAATCATGGAGGGAGGCATGAACTATGCAGGAAATTGCATCACCGCCTGTAACAACTGAAAATGTTATTCAGCAATTTTCTTGGCCATATTCTTGTTTCTGCACTTCTTCTGAATTGTGCCAAACGGACAGCTGTGCCTATATTTTCCTAGAGCCTGGGTATCTTCTCAGTGTCATTTGTAGGACTCTTTTGAGCAACGGGGATTATACAGAAATCTGAAGATAATAAGAGTTAATGGGAAGTGGCAGCAATAAGGAGATAGTGATAACAGTCTTAATAAGGCCAAACAAACAAAGAAGATCAAAGAAAAGACGTACAAAACCCACAAAGTATTATTTCGGAACAAAAGTAAAACCATGAGCACTGGTATACCCAGTGAGGTGTTTGGTTTTCTTTCTAACTTTTCTTGAGACGCAATCCCACTTTTAAGAATTGGGCATTTGGTATGAGGAGATAGTGCTTTTTGAATTCTGACCAACAGAAAGGGAGGAAATCCCTTGAAACACTATGGAAATAAAGCATTTCAAAGGGCTTACCTTAGGAGGTAGTCCTATTCGATGAAATTTTTTGCCAACTTTTGGCACTTTTTCTAAAGCATATTTTTTGCCTCTTGATTTTGCACGATCTATTGCACTGTAGTTGAAGGTCTCACTAACAATCCAGATAACCTTAAAACAAACAACATAAAACAGGATTTAGAGTCTTTAGCGTTGGAGACTATAAGTGTGGACACTTAATTTAAGGAATAAGGTGTTGGCTTAGATAACTGGGCCTCAACCATTTTGAACTTCAAAGATTAAAAACACTTTGTCTAATCCAGAAACAACAGGAAGCCAGTTTAGATGTTCTGAACATAAGTGTAATGTGCTTCCTTCAGCTTAATCCTGTAATTAAATGGACAGCCTCAGTTTGAACTAACTTAAGTATAGGGATAGGCTTCAAAAGCAGCCCGTGTAGAAAATGTTGCAGCTGTCCTGGTTAGACATTAAGATATGTGCCACGGTGACTTTGGTCATCACTTCCTAGGAACAAAATCCCAGTGCCCAAGCCCCATTTTGCTCTGACGCCTTGCAGGCCCACATTGCTTTTTCAGGCAGCACGAAGCCTGCAGGTTCCTGAGCCACCACATCACTACCAGAGGAGACATGTGGCTTGGACATGATAAGTGCCCCCCCCCCGCGCTGTGGCTCCCAGTGCCCCCCACCCTCCCTGCACCCCCTAATTACACAGTTTAGGTTGCAAAGTCTTATTTCTACAGAGTCAACTCCTGGTACAAATCTTTCTTACCTTTGTTTTAGGCACCACTCCCAATCCCAATTTACTGTCCACAAGATAGGCACCAGTTTCAGAGAGGTATCCCTGATTAGGAACAAGACAGCCTCTGCCAAAACAGCAAGGGCAACACATTTTGTGAAAATACTTGGTCCATTTTGGGTTTAGGTGACCATAAGGCTCTTCAGATTTTGGTTTAAATACTCCAATAGATTTCTGAGGAAAGAAGTAAGTAGTTAGTATTTATTAAAATGCCTTCATTCTGAAAGTAGTCAAAGAAAGCGTTATGTCCACCTGGTATTTTATCATCTATGGAACAGTTTGGCTCCTGAATAGCCTTGGCTAGAGTTCTCACTAGGGCCACACCTATTACAACTCACACTGTGGAATGCAACCATGTTGTTGTGCATTGTGTGATGTGACTTAGAGTCACACGGTTGGAGAGAGCAACAAGACTATTTTACTGGGTTTTGTTAAGGTGACTAGCAGCTCTTACAAAATCTCTTCTTTGTGGCTCAAGTACAATATAAATACACTTTAAATAAAGGCAGCAAAACAGGAAACTAAACATTAACATCTTCATTTGGTACAGTATAAAATTGTCAGCAAATTCTAAATTCATGACAAAAATGGTCCATGAATTCCCTTCAAACAAGTACACACACTTTCTCAAACAGTGTACACAGTAACACATATTTCACATAGTGCATTTTAAGCGGGAGGAATCAGATTCTGTGCCTTTAGCTTCTGAGTTGCAATGCCTTCACTAAACTACTCAAGTGAGGGGCCTAACAGAATGGCTTAGAGGACATATGCAGCAAAAATACAACCTGCTTTACCCATAGAAATTGAGTATTTAAAAAATAAAAAGACAAAAGCAATTGCTTTTTGTTTTATCTGGGATCACAACTGATCTATGTTAGAATGGAAATAATATAATGCAATTCTTTTCAGCTGAACTCTATCTTTTCAGCTGAACTTCTATTTAGCTGAACTCTAGCTCCGCATATGAGCATTGAAAGTGGCAATTTTATTAGATTTACCTTTGCAGCAACCAGAAGTATACTGAAAGATTGACTATGCACTGAACCTAGTACTAACTGAGAATAATGTCAATTTGACCAATGCTTATTATTATCTATGAGGTTTGCTACACCGAATTACCAAAATAATGATGAAACCTACAGTAAAATACCCTAAGGCACTATGGATAACGACTAAAAATGTGCAAATGGAGTTTTCAAAAGTAATTCATTTACAGCTTGCATCAAAATACTGTATATAATTAAGCTCAAACTCTTTTTAGAAGGAAGCATTCTGCTAAAACATACAATGCACGCTTTGCTGTAAAGTGTGTACATGACTGGCTGCTTTGGGTTAACCTGCTGGCAGTAAAAGACCCCTAGAGAGAGATGATAGATATCAAGTCTAAGTCACTGACAAGAGTATGACTGGACCCAGTATCTACTGCTTTATTACCAAGGGCTCATTCATAAATACATTCACCAGTTACACAACCTGCAATCAATGACCTCCATTAGACGTTGTCCAAAGGAATAGTTAAGTAAGAGAATTAGTGATCATACATTTTGCATTAAAATAGGATTATAACAAAACGAAGAGCACTCAGTCACTTTAAGTCAGACAGAAAGTCTTAGGTTGGCAATCAGTATTTGAGTTCATTAGATCACCATTATCTTTCACTTTATTAGATTGCTTTGTCTGCAGCATCCTTCAGCTCACATAAACATACACATCCACTTTCTCAGTTCCAGTTGACTTCCTGAAAATGATAGGTAAGTTGTTCCCTAGAGGCAAGTCTTAAATATGTAGTGAGACAGCACCCACATATGGGTGGCCTGAAGATGTGCAATGCAGTTCTACTATTGAAGTTGAGCAGGCCTGTACCTGTAAACTGCTTAAATGGGAGAGAACGAGGGAAAGGGGAGTAGTTTAATAATGATTTCTTGTTTTGTGTTGGAACAACATGGCACAGGGGAAATAACTGAACTCACTGCTATAGTAGTGTGGGGTATGTCATCTGCATTCTAAACAAAAGAGAAATTTGAATTCATATTTTATTAAGGATGAGCCAAAAACCCATGTCACAGCAAATCAGCCAACCTCTAAGATGCTACAATACTTTTTGTCTTATTGGTTCTACTGCTCAGAACAGTTCTCTTAGGATTTTACAACCCATTAGCCTCTCTATATAATAAAAAGTTCCACTAGAAATCTTCTGTTGGTAAGAAACATTAGCTAAATAAGACAAATTTAAAAGGCTCAGAATGGCTGTCAGTACCTTGGTTTCTCTTTTGCTACCATGGCATGGCATGAGACAATCCGCCTGCCAATAATCATTAACAAGGTATACCAGAAACTCGATGCTGCCTCAGGGAAATGAGTTTCTGGCTCTGAATATACATTAGCTATTGTCTCTTACAGCTAATCACATAGCTCCAGCTAAAATGGTTGCTACTAAAAACACCTGTGCCTGCTAGTCAATATTCTATTTTCTGACCTTACTATCCTATCTACAGCCCTGTGTCTTCCCCCTTTTTATACCCAGCCCTGTATCGGGAAGTTTTTTTAATGTTTGATGTTTCATTACGTTTTTATATTTTGCTGGAAGACGCCCAGGGTGGTTGGGGAAACCCAACCAGATGGGCAGGGTATAAATATCACTATTACTAAAGTACGGGTTTCCAGAAAAACTCCCAGTGCCCTAAAGTCAACTGGGATCTTGATTTAACACAGTTCATTTATATTCAGCATACCAAACTGAAATAATACACCATGTTAATAGAACTGTAGAGTTGGAAGGGACCCAAGGGTCATCTAGTCCAACCCCCTGCAATGCAGGAACATTTGATGTTAATTTGATGTCCATACATAAATATATCAAATGCTTTTCAGAACAGTCAAAAGTTGCTGAACTCAGAAGTCCTGCTGAATTAAATGGGGTATACTCCCAGGTAGAGTGGAGTTAGGATTATAACCTAAACCTGTGCTCACCCACACAATTCTCCCTAAACAAGGACACAAGCCACACGAGTTACAACTACACCCTGGCACTCCTGATGTATTCTGGAACATACTTTGGCAATATAGCTGTTGCAGACCTCTCACTTAGATATTGCATGTGAATACAAATGAGTTGAGAAAGAGAAAGATTTGCTTATTGCCACAGGTAGTAACGAGAAAGTCACAGAACTGGTTTGAAATACAATGCTGCAACACAACAGATTTCATGTTAAAGCTGTTTTACTTGAATTCTGCAAGCCCAATTTCTTCACTGAAGTTGAAGAGACCATGAGACCATGGCAAGAAATAAATATTTTCTGCCACTCTCTGGTCCACATTTTTCAAACTCCTTCTCAAGGATGCCATGCTGGAAGAAATCTTCCTGAAGTCTAGTTAATATACCAAAATTTATTGTATTAACCAAAGGCCATAACAATTTCATATGCAACTTGTTTCTTTGTCTTTAAGATCTTACGTTATAAAAGTAGGCAAGTGTTTTTTGACCCTTTACCATCATTTTAATATGATAATTATTGGAGGGGGGTGTATTTTTTCCCAGGCTCTCCATTTCACCTGCAGAAACTGTAGTGTGGGATTAACAAAACAAGCCCCAATGTGATAATGTGTACTTAACTTTGCCCATTAGTTCAGCATTCCACCTTTTTTTTTTTTTTTTAAACCAATCAGGTATACACATGTCTGGGAACCAATGCACTCACTCTCTTAGGATCTTTGACGAAGTAGCTCCCACTGGATCCCTGTGAGATTCTTTCTGGAAAGACTCCACTTTCTATGGCTTGTTCTGCTTGCTGCATGATTTCAGCAAATTCTGGATCATCCAAGAAGAAGTTCATTTCGGCAATACTTCCAACATTTCCTGTATGTGCTAAATAAAACAGTTTAAATTAGGACTGTCAACTGCGTTTATCACTTACCACACAATCCTTGGCATGTCTTTGCAAAAGTAATTCCCATTAGGTCCCAACATAGAGTGTACTCCCAGGTAAGCAGGCATGGGATTGCAATAATAGTTATAAAGCACCTATATTTCCTAAGTGCTATAGATAAAGATAAAGGGACCCCTGACCGTTAGGTCCAGTCGCAGACGGCTCTGTGGTTGCGGTGCTCATCTTGCTTTACTGGCCGAGGGAGCCAGCATACAGCTTCCGGATCATGTGGCCAGCATGACTAGGCAGCTTCTGGTGAACCAGAGCAGCGCACGGAAACGCCGTTTACTTTCCCGCCGGAGCAGTACCAATTTATCTACTTGCACTTTGACGTGCTTTCGAACTGCTAGGTTGGCAGGAGCAGGGACCGAGCAACGGCAGCTCACCCCGTTGCAGGGATTCGAACCGCCGACCTTCTGATCAACAAGCCCTAGGCTCAGTGGTTTAGACCACAGCGCCACCCGCATCCCAATTCCTAAGTGCTCTACAGAGATTAAAATACGAGGTAGCCAGCTGCTGCCTGAAGGTTCACAATCTAGCATATGAGAGAGAAAAATGGGAGAGAGAAAAGCAAACTAATTCAGGTATCAATTCAGGTTATCTAAACTTTGTACCTATTAGCAACTGTTCACTATGATAGCAAAATGGAATATCTATACCTACTGGAAAAAACATGTCTGTTTGCCAGACACGAGGGCCAAACAGTGCTTTCATGCACTGTTTTGCTAGCATGCATCTGAGCAGCCATATCATCAGGTGGACTTTTTGCTTTGAGACAGAATGGCATTTCTGAATTGGGGACTTCTTGGTTCACAACTCACTTCTACAAGGAGCTCATGGAGCAACCAAAGACAGATTATTAATCCTCCTTTTCATCTGCAATGTACAGATAACGGCAGTAACCTACTTTAGGGAGTTGTTCCAAGGATTACTTAAGCTTGGTCTGAACATGCAAAAGAAAGAATGGCATGGTGGAATAGACTATACCACCTTAGGATTCAGGCGAAGGGATGTGTTTGGGGTTTGTTGATCACAGAGTTTAAGACTTGTGTTCATGGCATTATCCCCATAATAACCCTAATGAGGTGGATTAGACTGAGGCAGAGTGACTGGCCCAGGTCATCCAGTGAGCTACCAGGCCGAGTGGGGATTTGAAGGGGTCTCCCCAGTTGTAATCCAACAGCAAGCAACACATCCAATTGGTCCAATAAAACATTCCCAACACGCAAGTACATCGGGGTGAAAAGCTCCAGCCCGGTCTCCTGGCTTCCTACACCTGCAAGAAGCTTCTTTTTTTAAAAAAATAAAGATCAGCAATCACAAGCAGCCAGCACCTGCCACCTCATTCTGTTGCACCAGGTTTGCGGACCAGGGGGAATTAAGCACTTGGAAAGCTAAAAACAACAACTACAGTGGTACCTCGGGTTAAATACTTAATTCATTCCGGAGGTCCGTACTTAACCTGAAGCACCACTTTAGTTAATGGGTCCTCCCGCTGCTGCCGCGCCGCCGGAGCACGATTTCTGTTCTCATCCTGAAGCAAAGTTCTTAACCTGAAGCACTATTTCTGGGTTAGCGGAGTCTGTAACCTGAAGCGTATGTAACCCGAGGTACCACTGTATTTGCGGATGCTAAAAATCAGGAGGACTTAAAAGAAAGTCGAAATGCAGATGATACGCAAAATAAAAGCGGATGGCGGCGGACAGACAAATGTCAAAAACACAAGCAGAAAAATAGCCTTTTCCCTGCTCTCCCCCCCCCCCCGCACCCAGATTAACCTGACAAGAGAAGCCACGTCCTGGTTTCATGACAGAGGGGGGGGGGCAAGGGGCAAGATTACACTCGAGGACGCAAAACGGACGGTTCTATTTCAGCTGCGGGGATGTGGGAAAATTCATATACTGGGGGGGATGCCCACCGCCTTAATTAAGAGAAAGGGGAGGAGGAGGAGGAGGAGGGGTCCAGCTCTAACCCCCTCCCCCTCTTATTAAGGGCAAAATAATAATAAATAAAAATACTCCGAGGCCCCGGATGACAGCCCGACCACCTCCCCTCCCCCCCACACACACCTGGGCGCTGCGAACTCGCCTCACCGTGGAAACGAGCAAACAAACCGGGGAAGAACCCGGGCGCGCGGAGGCGGCTCTGACCTGTGGCGCTGCGGTGGCGGCGGCGGCCGCCCCTCCGGCCCGAGCCCAGCAGAGGCTCCTCTTCTTCGTCGTCGTCGTCGTCGCTCCCGTCGTCCTCCGCGTCGCCGGCTCTTCCCTCGTAGTCCAGCCGCGGCCCAGCCGAGCCGCCCCCGAGGCTGACCCTGACGGCGCCGCCCGGAGCCCCCCTGGCGGCCCGGCTGCCGGGCGCCGCCTCCGTCCCCAGCTGGAGCAGCTCCTCGTCGTCAGCCTCTTCCTCCTCCGCCGCCGCCGCCTCCCCGTCCTCTGGGCCGAGAACCGGCTCGGCCCCGGACTCCGCCATGAGGGGAAAGGAGCAGCGGGCGCGTCGGGGGGGGGGGAAGGTCCGGCCGCCTCTCCCTCCTGTCGCGAAGTTGAGGGGAAAGTCAGGGCAGCGTTGGGAGAGCGAGTGGCCTACTGCGCGTGCGCACGGTGGGCGCGGGACGCGCGAAGGGGAGGAGGAGCAGGCAGGCAGGCAGGGCGGAAGCGCCTTACCTGAGGATTTAAAGGGCCAGCATCCCGTTGCTACAGGTGGTGATGGAGGAGGAGGAGGAAGGCCTGTCATCGCCAGGGAGGTGAAACTCAGTTTTATTATTATCAGTGCTCCCCAGTGGCGTAGCGTGGGGGGTGCAGCGGGCGCACCGGGCGCAACATCTGTGGGTTAGGGTTAGGGGGCGCAAATCCACGGGTTAGGGGGCGCAAATCCACGGGTTAGGGGGCGCAAATTACTTGCCTTGCCCCGGGTGCTGACAACCCACGCTACGCCACTGGTGCTCCCCCCCAAAAAAAAGAAATGTTATGGGGTACTCTCATTTTTCTACTCATATTGAAGTCCTGCCCCTCAATGAGGCCAAATTTAGATTCACAAAATGTTTAGGGGTATGTGTATCCTTGCGTACCCCCAGAGGGGGGAAAAGCAATGATTATGATTACTACAGTCATACCTCAGGATGAATACGCTTCAGGTTAAGCAGTTTCGGGTTGCACTCCATGGCAACCTGGAAGTAACGGAACATGTTACTTCCCGGGTTTCACCGCTCGCGCATGTAAGGTAAGGTAAAGGGACCCCTGACCATTAGGTCCAGTCGTGACCGACTCTGGGGTTGCAGCGCTCATCTCGCTTTACTGGCCGAGGGAGCCGACGTACAGCTTCCAGGTCATGTGGCCAGCATGACGAAGCCGCTTCTGGTGAACCAGAGTAGCGCACGGAAACGCCGTTTACCTTCCCGCCGGAGCTGTACCTATTTATCTACTTGCACTTTGACGGGTTTTCGAACTGCTAGGTTGGCAGGAGATGTTATGGGGTACTCTCATTTTCCTACTCATATTGAAGTCCTGCCCCTCAATGAGGCCAAATTTAGATTCACAAAATGTTTAGGGGTATGTGTACCCTTGCGTACCCCCAGAGGGGAGAAAAGCAATGATTATTGTTACTACAGTCATATCTCAGGACTCTCAAAATGACATCACACGCATTCGCGGAAGGGGCAAAATGCAACCTGTGCACGCGCAGTCGCGTGTTACGTTTGCTTCAGGATGTGAACGGGGCTCTGGAACGGATCCCGTTTGCATCCAGAGGTACCACTGTATTTATACCCTGCCCACCTGGCTGGGTTTCCCCAGCCATTCAGGGCGGCTCCCAACAGAATATTAAAAACACGATCAAACATCAAAAACTTCCCTAGAGAGGGCTGCCTTCAGATTAATAATAATAATTTATTATTTCTACCCCATTCATCTGGCTGGGTTTCCCCAGCCACTCTGGGCAGCTTCCAACAGAAGGTTAAAAATACATTAAAACATCAGTCATTAAAAACTTCCCTAAACAGGGCTGCCTTAACATGCCTTCTAAAAGTCAGATAGTGGTTTATTTCCTTGACATCTGATGGGAGGGTGTTCCACAGGGCGGGCGCCACTACCGAAAAGCCCCCCTGACATTTCCTCAAATGTCTTCAGTGACTGGGGCAGGGGGCTCTGGTTTCTTAAAAACACATTCCTTATGTGCGTGAGGAATTCATATCTGCTGTTATTTCCCATGGCTGGGTGACTGTTTAGCTGGCAAGCCCGCATTTGATGGAGAAGCGCGTAGCCTAGCCTACCTCTAAGGGTAGTTGTGAGGATGAAATTGGGAGGAGGAGGCCATGTATACACCACCACCTCAGGCTCCTTGAAAGGAAAATAGGTTGCAAATAAATAAACAAACTATAGTCAACCCCCTTGCAATGCAGGCTCCTGGACTAGATCATCCATGACATCCAACCTCTGCTTTAAAACTTCTAGGAAGGGAGAGTCTGTTAAAGAACAATGCTGCAGTCCCACACATTTTTATATGGGAGTAAATCCTTTGGGTAGGGGCAGTGGAAGGCAAATGGGGAAGTGTCCCATCAAGCACAGTATACTGTATTTTTCGCTCTATAAGACACACTTTTCGCCTCCTAAAAAGGGGGAAATGTGTGTGCGTCTTATGGAGCAAATGCAGGCTGCGCAGCTATCGCTGAAGCCAGAAGAGCAAGAGGGATCGATGCACAATGATCCCTTTTGCTCTTCTGGCTTCAACGATAGCCACGCAAAGCCTCTTGAATGCAGCCAAAGCACTCCTACCTCTTTGCTCAAGAGGCTTTGCGTTGCTTTCTTGTTTCTTGTTTTCCTCCTCTAAAAACTAGGTTCGTCTTATGGTCGGGTGCGTCTTATAGAGCGAAAAATACAGTAATCCATGGGTAGGCAAACTAAGGCCCGGGGGCCGGATCTGGCCCAATCGCCTTCTAAATCCGGCTTGCAGACGGTCCGGGAATCAGCATGTTTTTACATGAGTCGAATGTGTCCTTTTACTTAAAATGCATCTCTGGGTTATTTGTGGGGCCTGTCTGGTGTTTTTACATGAGTAGAATGTGTGCTTTTATTTAAAATGCATCTCTGGGTTATTTGTGGGGCATAGGAATTCGTTCATATTTTTATTCAAAATACAGTCCGGCCCCCCACAAGGTCTGAGGGACAGTGGACCGGCCCCCTGCTGAAAAAGTTTGCTGACCCCTGATATAATCTCAACCAGCCACCACCTGCCTACCATCTTACTTACACCCAGTCCAAGGGGGGCCCCCTCCTCCCCTTGGAGAATTCAGCAGGGAGGAGAATGAAGACAAAACTAGAAGTTGGCTCCACTGCCTGTCAGTGACTTCCTGGTGACCTTCCTGCCTTCTGTCGGACCAGTTCCAATAGTCACCAGCCACCACAGGATACGAGTAATGCACAGGATTGCACTGAAAGTAATGGACATGCCCAGTGTTGCATGGAATGATATACCTGTAAATAGAAAATTTTATTGTATTTTAAAAGCTTTTTTTCTGTTTAGTTATGGAAGATGCTAAAGTTTTTGAGTAAAGCATTCTATGAAAATGAATGATGCAGAAATTTTGTAAACTGTAATTTTGTAAAATTTCTAGCCCCGCCCTTTGTCCTAAAGAAGCCCAGGATGGCAAACAGCAAAACATGCATTTTAAAAAAATGATAATAAAACAATCAAAAACTCTCAAATATCCCCACAGCTAATAATGTCACACTTGCAAACTTAGTAATCATTAAACAGGAATATTGCTTTTTTTAAAAAAATAATTTTTATTAACAGACCAACCAAATCAAATCACATTAATTACAAATTACAAAGTCAATTTTTAAATTTTTGTTGGGGGTACCCATATTTCAAGTTCCAAAAGGGATCCAATCATCTTGCTGTTGCTGCTTTAATGTCCACAAATCTGTCCAAATGATGTTCACAATTCTATCCAATCCTTTCTTGTTGTTTTCCACATCTCTTGTTGTTGTTTTCATATATTTTTCCTTTCTCTTTGTGACCTCTGATAGTCTCCACAAGCGAGTTGAAACAAATATTTTGTAATTAAACAGGAATATTGCTAAATTCCTCCTGAATTTCAATAATGAATGAGGAATATTAATACTGAGATCAACAGACACATCACCAGCAGGGATGACATGCCATAAAGAGGGAACCACTACCAAAAATCATGATTCAGTAATTGGTAATAGATTAATTATATGTATTCTTACATATATAATGCATTTATATGACTTAAATGAGATTTCATGCTTGTTGTTTAACTTGTTGTACCTGAAATATATGTCAGTTTTTCTCTTTTTCTCTAGCCTTGTGTTCAATCGTGGCTGTAGGAGGATTAAAGGCAATATAATGAAAATAAATTTGTGTTGTATGATGGCGCCCTCTTGTGATACATATTCAACACACACTGTAGGCGGCATTGCAGAACAGCATCATGAGGCAAAAATATTTCCTGTTTGAAAACAAATATATTTACATCACTAAATTCTGAGCACATTAATTCCACATGATATGTTGTCAAATTATTGTCAGGGCCACAGATCTTCAAATTCTAAAAACAAAACTTTGATCCCATGCAAGAAAACAAGGTTAGGACAACTTTAAAACTCAATTTTAATTTCCAGTCGTTAAAAATATAGCAAAACAGGGAGGGGATGCACAAAACTAATAATTAAAATGGGGAGGGGAATGGAAAACCTTAGCATCATGGATGTAGCCGGGGGGGGCAAAGGGGTAGCTACCCCTCCCTAAATCAATAAAAATCAATAAAACTAACTCAGGTTCTGCCCCTCCAATAAAAGCCTACCCCCCCCAATAAAAATCATGGCTACACCCATGCTTAGCATCTTTTAAGGATTCTGTCCACATGATCACTACACCCTGGGCACTTTTTGCTCATTTTGACGACCTGCCCAGACTCATTAACTTGACTGAAAGCTCCTTGACAAAGTTTTCATTCAAATACACTCAAAACAAGACTTGTCAGCACCTTTTGTCTTTTGTACTTCCTTCTCTTCTTTGCCCAGCCCCCTTCTTTAAAATGTTTGGACTGTGAAATCTGAAAGGTTGCTCACACCCGGTAACTTTTCCCTGGACAAGATATAAAGCGACTAAGAAATGCGATAAATTGCTGTCAACTGCCCTGAAATCTACTGATGAAGGGTTTAATAAATGAAATAAATAATAATAGTATTGCTACGGGAGTTTCTCCGCACCAAGGCTAAGGGAACCAGTAGAGGGGATCCACTGGCCCTCCAGATGTTGTCAAGAGACTCCAAGGATGAAGATACTGTGGTCCAACATCTGTAGAGCCCCATCACTGACCTAACTGCGCGTGCGCAGAACGAAAGCCGCGTTCTGTGGAGCGACGCCGTTGGGAAAGCGGGCGGCGAGCGCCTTCCCCTTCATCCTCCTCTCCGATAGGGGGCGCCAGTCGCTCACGTTCTTACAACGTCGAGAGCGGCCTTCTCTCTCACTGCCCTCGATAGATGAAAGTGTCGCGCGCGGAGTGCGCATGCGCAGGGAAACCCAACCCCTCCCTCTCGGCGGAGAGCGCCCGCCTCTTCAATTCCTTCGCTTTCCTCCGCCATGAATACGGAGAACTTCCTGGCCAGCGAGAGGCTCGTGAACGCGGCCTACGTGCGGCAGGGGTCGCAGGGGCGCCGCGCGCACGAGCTCCGCTTGCGGGCCTTACTGGAGCAGGTAAAAGGCCGGGCAGGCGGGGAGTTGCTCGTCGTTTCTTCCTGAGGGAAAGCGGGAGGTGGGGGCGTGGCCTCGTCTCCGGGAGCCCCGCCCACCAGCCTGCCTGCTTTTACAGGCCACGCCCCCCGGAGGTGTCATTCTCCTCATGGAACAGGCATAAGCAAACGGCCCTCCAGATTGGACTACAACTCCCATCATCCCCTGACCACCGGCCCTGTTAGCTAGGGATGATGGGAGTTGTAGTCCCAAAACATCTGGAGGGCTGAGATTGCCTCTGCCTGTCATGGAACACAGAATGTAGGGAGCTGCCTAACAACAAAAAGCAAGGTTCTAGTCCTCATGGTCTGAATAAAAGGCTAATTTAAGGAGGAATATCTGACTTTTCTGGGACACGGGTGGCACTGTGGGTTAAACCACAGAGCCTAGGGCTTGCCGATCAGAAGGTCGGCGGTTCGATTCCCTGCGACGGGGTGAGCTCCCGTTGCTTGTGCCAAACTAGCAGTTCGAAAGCACGTCAAAGTGCAAGTAGATAAATAGGTACCGCTCCGGCGGGAAGGCAAACGCCGTTTCCGTGTGCTGCTCTGGTTCGCTAGAAGCAGCTTAGTCATGCTGGCCACATGACCCGGAAGCTGTATGCCGTCTCCCTCGGCCAATAAAGCGAGATGAGCACCGCAACCCCAGAGTCGGTCACGACTGGGCCTAATGGTCAGGGGTCCTTTACCTTTTTATCTGACTTTTAGAAGACATCTGAAGGCAGCCCTGTATCTGGAAGTTTTTAATGTTTGATGTTTTATCTTGTTTTTAATATTCTGCCGGGAGCTTCTCAGAGTGGTTGGGGAAACCCAGCCAGATGGGCAGGGTATAAATAATAATAATAATAATAATAATAATAATTATTATTACAGAGTCATTTAGTCCATCTAGCCCAGTATTGTCCACACTAACTGGCAGCAGCTCTCCAGGGTTTAGACACCACCTGGAGGTGCCATTGGGGACTGAACATGGCAAGGCAGGCATTCTGCCACTGAGCTACGGCTCTTATGCAGCCCTGGGCGCAAAAGGACACCCCACCCCGGCCGTTCTGTTTCTGAGCATGGTTGTGGTGGCAGCGCCTCTGATTCAGTGATGTAAAACCCTGGAGGCCAATAATAATAATAAATTGTAATTATACCCCGCTCTCCCCAGCCAAGACCGGGCTCAGGGCGGCTAACAACCAATAATAAAAACAAGTTGATTTAAATACAACTTAGAAAACAAGATTAAAATACAACATTAAAACATTAGGATGCAGCCTATTCACAGGAGGAGAAAGGAAAAAGAAAGAGGGAGAGGGAATCAAACTGATTCTAAGCCAAAGGCCAGGTGGAACAACTCTGTCTTACAGGCCCTGCGGAATCTGATTTCTTTCCGCAGGGCCCTGGTCTCATGAGACAGAGTGTTCCACCAGGCCGGAGCCAGTGTTGAAAAGGCCCTGGCTCTGGTTGAGGCTAATCTAACTTCCTTAGGGCCCGGGACCTCTAGGGTGTTGCTATTTATGGACCTTAAGGTGGCTTGTCCACATAGCAGCAAGGTCGGAAGCTTCCCACTGGCGCCTTGGTATGGTTTTAGCTACTGGCAGCCTTTGTCTCTTTGCAGTTAAGGGCCATTTACTCTGCCACGCCTCTGAATGCACTTTAAAGTGCATCCAACACACATTTTAAGTGTGTGACCCCCCCCCAAAAAAGAACGCCGGGAACTGTAGTTTTTTAAGGGTTCTGGGTCTTGTAGCTCAGTGAGTGGGCAGCTATAGTTTCTCAGGGCTCTTTGGGGGAAGTCATGTGCTTTAAATGCTTGTTGGGTGTTCTTAAAATGTATGGTATGGGTCTGAGAATTGTCTACTCATAGAAGAAGAAGCACACTATAAATAGTGATGAGTTTTGTATCATATATATTTGTGATTTTCCATACCTAGCCAGGCCCATCGAGATGCATAGGAGGAAAGGCAGGAAGTAATAATGCCTTATTTTTGGCAGAGCTATCAGAAACCTTTGTTCTTCTGACGTGTTAGTTACATCTGTTAGGTCCGGCCAGCTTAATACGTAACCTAATACTATTGAGTAAGCATTCATAGAAAGTCCCACTGAATTTGTTTGCTTACTCTCTACCTACTTAAGACACTTTACTGAAGAAAATAACCTTGGATAATTTTTTCATCCTCAGAATAATGTGTGATCTACATATGCACACTTAATTGTGAACATAGCTTGAGATAGTGTTAACTTCATCCTTCTGCTTCTGGACTAGGTTTCCCTGTTAGCTTTGAAATTCCAGCAAAAGTGGTAGCTATATTGCAGGCACATCCAACAGGTGGATCGTGAACTACTGGTAGATCACTGGACGTGGGTGGTAGATCAGTGGCTCCCCTCAAAGAAGCTGTACAAGTTTTGCTCCCCTAGAAAAAGCTCAATTTTTTTGCCTTGCTTCCCCCAAAACAGGGCTTTCCTTCCTAAAAAAAAAAGCTCAACAATTTTGACCTGGACCCCCAAAAAGGGAGTAGATCACTGCCAGCAGATCTCAGTCTCTTGGGAGTTGGCCACCCCTGCTGTATTGGAAATGGTGCCTCATTTCAGACAGTCTTTCACTGTTTTCTAAACAACTAAACTAAATTAATCTAAACTGTAACTGAGATTGGATAGGTGCACTCTTACCCCTCTTGCATGTGAATTTTTTTCTCTTTTCTGCGTTTTGCTTTAATCACAGTTAAAGCCTTGTGGTTTAGAGCTTACCAGGATTTGGGAAGAATTTGTGGTGTGCAAACCTATTTCCAGCCAGCATTTCAAGTTAGGGTTTGAGGCAATCCTGGTCAACTGTTGTTTTTAGCCCCAATGAAGATGTAACCGTAAACTGTGGTTATGAGCCATAGAAGGGAGTTCAACATTTGCATTTGAGAGGGGGAAAGGAAGTGTGCAAACCTGCTGCATGTTCACCAAACTATGGGTACAACACCTGAAGTGAGCCAATGTTGCAATCCTGCAAGGCAAATGGTGTGAGTTTGAACACCTTGATATTTTTCTGCCTGAAACTAAATGACATTGGTGGGTTTAAAAAGAAGTTTCTTTGCAGTGGTGGGTTTAAAAAGAAGTTTCTTTGCAGTACTTTGCAATAATAGAGTACTTTTCAATTAAAAACATGGTGTTTTTTTTCAAGTTACAGATTCATTTTTCCTTATTCTAGTTTAGCTTATCTAAGAAAATGAAACAACAATGTACTTTATGTATGTACTTTAACTGTATTGTATTTAATTGTACTGTTTTCTGAAGGGCAAATGTCCTGAAGATGGATGGGATGAAAGCACTATTGAACTTTTTCTCCATGAATTGGCAATTATGGACAGCAATAATTTCCTAGGCAACTGTGGTGTGGGTGAGAGGGAAGGAAGAGTGGCATCAGGGCTTGTAGCCCGCCGGCATTACAGGTAAATATGGCATTTTTAATATGACAAGTGACTTATTTCTCTTTTATACCTGTTTTCCTCCCGTCAAGGAATGTGCATAACTAGGTAACAACTAGATTTTATATTCCCCAAAATGAGGGCTCAGCCATTGTATTGCTATGTGTTTATGGGTGCTAGAATTTACTGGTAATTAAGGTTTGGGGTGTGAAAGCTAGTTTTCTTGGAGGTGATAGCTAGACACAGACCCAGTGTGTATCTAAGCCAGGGGTCTGCAAGGGCTGGATCACTCCCACGGAGATTATCCATGGACCAGACCAGCGCTGCGCAACCCCGGAAATCACGTCTGCGCATGTCTGTGGCGCCGGAAATTGCTTCTGCGCATGCCCAGACGCCGAAAATCACACCTGCGCAGAAGCGATTTTCGGCGTCTCGACATGTGCAGACGCGATTTCCAGTATCTGCGGAGGACTCGATGAGTGGGCGGCTTGGTTCGGGGGCAGTCGTGGGCCGGTAAAATGGTCTTCGTGGGCCGCATCTGGCCCATGGGCGGCACATTGCCAACCCCTGATCTAAGCCATGCGCTAGACCTTGTTAAGCCAAGTATAAAAGCTGACTAACTCAGATAATTTCCTTTTGAGGTGTTAGCCTAGGGATGAACCATTTAGGCAACACAAAGGTTCGAAAGCATATCTCACTTGGAAATGAGTAGGTTTCCTTCCTTCCTCAAAGAGGTTTAGTTTAAAAGACAATGCTGGTGTTTTCGGAAAAGTTAGAGTTTAGAATGGCAGTTAGGAGTTAAGCCACAGATTTACTAAGCAGTGGACTTGGGAGAGAGTCAGAAAGCAAGATGCTGGTGTCTTAATCCAATGCTGACTATGGAGAAGCCATAACCTCTTGCATTGTAATGCTGGAGATCCCTCTTTGGTAGTCTTAGGTTGTAAATATGTGTAAATAAACCATATAGCATAAGGACAACACAGTTTCTGCTGCTCCTCATTGTTCAAAAGGAAACACAGACCCTGGATAAGCGTAGCTGGTCTTCCTGGAATCTGGAATCTTGCACTACTCAGAAGTAGGGGTAGCAGGTAACAGTATATTCCTTCTTCCCAGCATCCTTCGGTGCAGTCTGAAACCTCCATAGCACATAAGAGTCTTGTTTGAATGTTGACTACTTCCTCCCATGTTCCACCTTGAGATCTTTCATCTTAGTTCCATTGTTTAGCAACTGAAAATTCAAAAATCTGCACAGCATTTTCTGACATTTTGATTCGTTTAATAAATACCAGTATCAGCTTTAGAATGGTTCTTATGGATTATGATGGCTAGCTCTACTTTTTTGCTGCTTTTTCAAGTTGCTTGGGTTTTTTTTACACAGATATTTTGTTTAAATCTGCTTTTTATTTTTAAAACAAACAGCGCAACAAACTCAGTACATATCACTTAAACCAGAAGATTGGCACTTTAACCTGGTTTATTGGCCAATTCCAACGCTTACTAGAGTAGCAAAAATATATATAATGGGGTATACTAGTTGTTTCACCATTACTTTCTCACGAAGGATGGTGTCACACTAATGTTTTATTTAGATCATTAGTATACCATATTAGATTTTCTTTAAAAAAAATCTTAAGCAGTTTACAGCATATTTTAAAATATTTGAAGTACTACATTACTGAATATCAGAATAGATTTTCAGATTTATTTATATACAAATTACAAATCGTATACAAAAATGCAATAATAACCCACATTTAAAAACAACATAATCACTGTTGAAACAAAATATCCTCTTAAAGATTACAGAAAGAGAAGTAAAAATCAAATAGAAAAATACATTAAAAACCCTGCATCTTATAAAACAGTATTAGCAGCTAAACAAAATCACTGAAGTCGAAGCTATACCCATGTTTTCCTTCATAGTAATGTCTCCCAAACACATCCTTAGTACTCTCTAACATACAGATCTCAGCCATTCACACCAACCGTATCCATCATGCAGACAGATAACAGTACAGTGGTGCCTCGGGTTACAGATGTTTCAGGTTACAGACTCTGTTAACCCAGAAATAGTACCTCGAGTTAAGAAATTTGCTTCAGGATGAGAACAGAAATTGGGTGGCGGTGGCGTGGCAGGAGTGGGAGGCCCCATTAGCTAAAGTGATACCTCAGGTTAAGAACAGTTTCAGGTTAAGAACGGACCTCCAGAACAAATTAAGTTCTTAACCCGAGGTACCACTGTATTGCAGTTGTGTAGCACTGGTCCGGTTCATGGATGGATTGCAGGTAGAATCTCATTATGCTAATATATGGTTTGGGGTTTGGGTTTTGTCCATTTGCAAAATTTTTGAATTTGGTTATACTGTACATTTATAGCTTGATATTTTGTTATGAGCAGAAATAATTTTCATTATTCCAATATTCCCTTCATCCAAGGCAAAAGAGTTAAGGGTAGGATGGGAGATGCATACAGCACTTAGGGGATATAATCATGGTGTTCCTCACACCATGTGTACATTATTTAACAGAAGGTCAGCCAACTATAACAAGTAGGTGCAGCCTTCTGCTCAAGTACCTCTTTCTTCCAACTTCACACATGATAAGTGTTGCCAGAACAGACAGAGTTGGTTTCATCTTAGGGACGGGTATTTCAGTTGAACCGTGTACCTGTTCTCTGTCATCCTTAACGATAACAGTAGGTTCATGGTTCCTGAAAAGAGAGACCATAATTACAAACAGGTCCTTTTCTCATATGTTGTGTTCCTAATGCGAGTAGAATGCTTGTATGAGCAGGTTTTTATATCTTTTTGAACATATGAACCCCTGCTTCGTATGCTAAAAATGTGAAAATAATTTCTTTGCTGCTATGTTAACAAATATTAGCATAGTGAAATTGAATTTTTGGATGAAGAAATAAATGATGTATTCTTCTCTTCCACTTGAGCTTAATTAGTTTTACAGTGGAACATTTACCCTTCACCAGCACACTAATCAGAATTTCTTCTATCCCATATATTAAAACAAAAACATATTAAACATCAGTTACATGCATATATTGAATTATGGGAGTTGCATTTTTAAATGACCCTTATGACAGATTAATTGCGGCTAACATGAACAAAAGCCCATTAAAATTGATTTTATTCAAATGAAGCAGAGCTTATGGGCAAACTCAGCTTCTAAGGGCCTAAAGTCCCAGGTCATCTGGCACTTGATTGGGCTGTTGTATAATTTACAGCCAACACATTTTTAAATATAAGCTTACTTTGCTGCTCCAAACAGTATGCATTTGTTGTTCCAGCTGTCATTATAAGTGACACTCTATCACTTAAAATTATTCCAACACTGTAAGAATTATAATTCTTACAGGGTTGGAAGAATTGTAAGTGATAGAATGACAAAGAGCTCCAGGTTTTTTGGCATGCCCGCTCCTTATATGTGGTTTCCACCTGCCCCTCACCTAAGTCTTCTGTGTGTGTTAAAGAACTGGGGAGAATGGGACCAGTATGTCTCCCTTCTTGGCTTAGCAGAAGGCAGAATCAATGCAGAGACCTATTTTGCTTCTGTCCTTACAAGGAACCTCCATGTCAAATGGAGCTACCCATCCTTTGCATTCAGGTCCTCTGGCATGCACAGAAGACTTCGACAGAGCTCAGAGTCTTGTTTTACCTTGCCCAGCTCCTTAAGGAAGGCAAACATTGGGTTGAGGGGCTTGTAATGTTTGGAATGTATTGAGGAACCATCAAAGGCAACTGCGAGAGCATCCTGTAGGAGAGGGAGACAGGGAACCTAGACAGTTTGTTTCATTCTGTGTCATGCAACCATGGAAGAGATATTGGCCACAGATCATGGTTAAGACAAAGAGACCTTAATCATGAACCTTGATTCAGCTGCCATGCCACTCTGTGCTGAAAGGACCGTCAAGTAGCAAAGTGAATGCAAACTCCTCTACTGAAGTTAGCATGTTCACGTGGTGCAGGTAAACCAGAGTTTAGCATACCAGGAAATTGCAAACCAGGTCACTGGGGCCTTCCAGGAGCTCAGCATCCCCTCTTGTGTTTGCAGTCCAGGGCAGGCAGAAGAACTGGCTAAATTGCCAAGCTGCCATAGACAGCTGTTGGCTGTCTTCAAGTTGGTGGGTCGCAAGTTTGGTAGGTCTACATAGCAGTAGATACAATAACTGAATTTACAGCAAGTCACATATTTTGAAGTTAATGCCAGTACAATTCATGAAGTTGGTTCTCACTAAGTCATGGTGCAAAACTCTGTATCTGAGTATCTATTTTTCTGTTAAAAGTTGCATTTCCCTCCCAACCTTCTGTTTCGTTTCCAGGTTGATCCATGGGATTGGAAGGTCAGGCGATATTTCTGCTGTTCAGCCGAAAGCTGCAGGCTCCAGTCTCTTGAACAAACTTACTAATTCAGTTGCCTTGGATATCATAAAACTTGCCGGTAAGTGTGGATCCAAGCGCATGTGTTCCCTTACAGGTACTTGCAATATTTTAAGAGCATTTGTTTTTCACATCTGATTTTTGTCTTTTACCTGCAGGTGTCAGGACAGCAAGTAGCTGCTTTGTGGTCCCCATGGCAACTGGCATGAGCCTAACGTTATGCTTCCTAACCCTGCGGCACAAGAGACCAAAGGCAAAATACATTATCTGGCCCCGCATAGACCAGAAATCCTGTTTCAAGTCAATGATCACTGCAGGTAAAAGGGTTTGTGTGGAGTGCTGGGGATTCTTGTTGCTTGCTTAGCACAAGCTCTGAACATGTTGTTTGATTCTTGGTAAACCTCTAGCTGCTAATGCCTTCCTGGGACTGCAATAAAAGCGGGGAGCTTGTCAGATACCTTGCAATACATGACTAGAGGTTTTGTTTTTGTTTTTTTGCATGGTAGGTCGGAAATTGTGTAGGCTTGCAATATATATAACTTACTGGAAGCCTGATACAAGCTATGATTTTAAATAATTATATGCAAAATTCAGTTTCCTTCCTTCTTCTATAGTTTTCTGGTTTCCCAGTTATCTTTGAAACACACAGTCTCTTTTGTCCCTGGGTCATGTGAGGATTTTTCTAAAGCCACACAAACCTTACACTTCTCGGCAGAAATCGTACTGATTTTCAATATTCTATTGCTCACCTATTTGAAGAGTGAGAATATGTGTGAACATTCTGTAGCATCCTAGCAGCTTGTCCGGAGACTGATTAAGAACTTGCAGACAAGCACCTGTGCTAGAGATCCACAAAATCTGCAATAGCTTCTAAGAAGGAAAATAGCCAATAAGCTCCTGAAAGGCTAACTTTTTTGAGATTTACGTCAAGTGTGATGTATGCTGCCTCAACACCTTTGCTATATTCTGCAGCATTTCTTTTCAGAGTGTTCAAACCACTGTTGACACACTTAGAATATTATGTCCATCTTCCAGATTCTTTTACTGGAAGCTGGATGTTCACGCCATCTTGCAGGACGTTTTTGCTAGCAATATTTTAAATTGAGTCTAGAGAGAGTAGCCCTGTCTGCTATATCTTATGTTTGAACGTCAGCTCTTGCCCTTAATTTTAATTTTCCATGGGATGTTGTATGGCGAGTGCCAGTGAGATAATTTCCTGGACTGATGGTGCAATACCAGTTTATTTACTGATATCCATAGTGGCTAATATTAAAGTTTAATACTAATTTTAATAGAATAGTCTCTGTAATTTTAAATAGAATAGTTGTCTCTGTAGTAAGCAATGAGAATAAAATCAAACAAAGGAGGCACACTGGAGTGAAGATAGGCACATAGAGTGAAGATTAAATTGTAGGAGAATCCAGGATGCCCACTCATATATTGTTTTTGTTGGCTGGACTAGGTTTTGAGCCCGTGGTGGTAGAAAATGTATTAGAAGGTGACGAGCTGCGTACAGACCTCAAGGCAGTGGAAGCTAAAATCCAGGATCTTGAGGCTGATAATATACTCTGTGTTCATTCTACCACATCATGTTTTGCTCCAAGGGTGCCTGACAGGTAAATAAAGCAACATGTAAACTTTTGGTAGCGAAAATTTATATTTGACTTTGAGGGTAGTTATGATACTACTGCCTGTGATTGACTAAGTTTCCCTAATCTCCAAGAGCAGGCATAGGCAAGCTACAGCCCTCCAGATGTTTTGAGACTACAGTTCCCATCATCCCTGACCACTGGTCCTGTTAGCTAGGGATGATGGGAATTGTAGTTCCAAAACACCTGGAGAGCGGGAGTTTGCCTATGCCTGTCCACAAGGGATCAGATAATGGAGACGGGTCTCTGGCTGTCGTTGGTTGAGCTTCTCATGTCCTAGAATGAGTCACCGCAGGCAGAGGGACAGGAGGAAATAGAAAATAGAGAGACAGGATCACAAGCAGGCCTCAAACTAATGGAAGCATTGTAGGGGAAATGGGGATGGGAACTAGGAAAAAAAGACTGGGAATTGTCCAGAGCTGTGAGGAAGACCAAGGAACATACTTTATCCAGGAAGGAAAGTGGGGAGAAAGTTGGCAGAAACAAGAGGTTCACATGGCCAGGAACTCAGAAAGGAAGAAGGTTTAAATGTTAACAGATGTAATTGACACAGTCTGCCAGCTATTTGGTGGAGGTCTATGACTGAGATACATTTTATGGTCTTGTTTTAAGCTGACTATATCCTTGCTAGAGTAAGAATTCAATCAAAAGACTAGGGGAATCTCTTTGTACAGCTCTTAAGATACTATCTTAAGGGGACGCGGGTGGCGCTGTGGGTAAAACCTCAGCGCCTAGGACTTGCCGATCGCATGGTCGGCGGTTCGAATCCCCGCGGCGGGGTGCGCTCCCATCGTTCGGTCCCAGCGCCTGCCAACCTAGCAGTTCGAAAGCACCTCTGGGTGCAAGCAGATAAATAGGGACCGCTTACCAGCGGGAAGGTAAACGGCGTTCCGTGTGCTGCGCTGGCTCGCCAGATGCAGCTTGTCACGCTGGCCACGTGACCCGGAAGTGTCTGCGGACAGCGCTGGCTCCCGGCCTATAGAGTGAAATGAGCGCACAACCCTAGAGTCTGTCAAGACTGGCCCGTACGGGCAGGGGTACCTTTACCTTTACCTTTAAGATACTATTCTAGACTACAGGTAAGGTATGGTATATTTGAATGCTCTCTCATATTGAAGCAAAACCTCTTGCACTTAAAAAGCTAGCATTTTATAGGTAAGGTTCTGTTGTGCTGGCTTGTTTGTGCAGAGAAATCTTAAATGTCAGAATAATGCAATATTTGCATGTTAGTCTTCAACAATTCATGGAAAGACAGGAGGGAGTTCCTGACTAGGATATGAATATTACCAGGTGGAACAAAAGTCAGACAAACGATTTTTATCATACCTGCCTTAGATTAATGATCCTCCACAACTGTACTTTGGAGTAAAGTTATTCTTGCAAATTGCTTTTCCTGAGGGTCTCTAATTAGGATGGATATCATCTTTAGCTGCTGGAATTATTGATAGAAAAACAACTTCTTTAACGTCTAATGTTTCTGCTACCTCTCTGCTGATGTTCATTTGATAAGCTTATAGGAAGTGTTGACTAACTGTGCAATCCTAATCGTGCCTACTCTGAAGTAAGTAAGCTCTGTTGAATTTAGTGGGGCTCACGCCCATGTATGTGGAGCTAGGATTGCAGCCTAAGTCATTCCATTCCCAGCAGTTAAAACAAAAGTAATTAACAAAATTTTAAATTCCATAAAAATGCATCACTGTTCATTTTGTGAACTCTTCATCTGTGATTGTCAGCAAAAATTTGTTTGGAACACTTCTGAACTCCACAAAATATAACACTTCAAGTCTGCTTTTCTATTCAAAGTTGAACCGTATTCCAATTTTGTGGGTAAATGATTTGGGCTTGTGGATGGGAGACAAAGAGTCGGCTGAGAAACTAATAAATTGTGATTGCGGTTGCAGAGGGTAAGAAAATTTATCCTCTAAATTGGATTGTCTTTCAAGTAGTGGTGGTAAAAATGATCTGTAGTATAAACTGTGTAAATAACTTCCTTCATGCATGCAAATATGTATCTGCAGTTACGTAATGAGGAGCACAGTCAAGGGTTTTACAGCTTTAGTGATTCCTATTAACACATTTACCACTGTCACATATTATTGCAATGGTCAAAAGCATCTCCTAGCGTAAGATAGCCTTCCTCTCTATTTTTTAGACCTTTATCTTGCCTTACTTCTTTCTTCTTCCTCATTTCCATATTACCTTTTTGTATTTTTTTAATTCAGTTGTTTCAAAAATGGCAGATCCATAGGATTTTGCATCCTGTGATCTTAATCCAGAGTGTTCTTCATATGATCCTTGACCTAGCTATATATTATGGGGTAGATAGGATAGTAGTTTTAGACTGCGTCCAAGGAACTTCTGGGGTTTCACAGAAAGCTAGTGGAAGGGATATTCTCCAGCGAATGCATCTCCCACAGGACACGGGTGTGTGGGTGTCTGGTATGTCCAAAATTTGATGGCAAGCTAGGAAAGTATTTCCTAAAGGTGAAAAGTTTGAAAATTACTGATGTAGGGGAAAGATGATCAAGATCAACTGAAACAGCAACACACACCGGCACTGAACTGTTGGATTGTGACCTCAATGTCAAGTACTAGCTGGAATTTGCAGTCCTCCTCTAGAAGTCTTTGCATTTAGAAATATAAAAAGGTAAAGGGACCCCTGACCATTAGGTCCAGTCATGACCGACTCTGGGGTTGCGGCGCTCATCTCGCTTTATTGGCCGAGGGAGCCGGCGTACAGCTTCCGGGTCATGTGGCCAGCATGACTAAGCCGCTTCTGGCGAACCAGAGTAGCGCACGGAAACACCGTTTACCTTCCCGCAGGAGTGGTACCTATTTATCTCCTTGCACTTTGACGTGCTTTTGAACTGCTGGGTTGGCAGGAGCAGGGACCGAGCAACGGGAGCTCACCCCGTCGCAGGGATTCGAACCGCTGACCTTCTGATCAGCAAGTCCTAGGCTCTGTGGTTTAACCCACAGCACCACCCGTGTCCCTTCTTTAGAAATATAGTCACACATAAAAGTTGAACTTCTGAGTAAGAATCTTTTTTTCTTTTTACTGTAAATTAGTTTCGGCTGCACTGAATTGGTTTTTTAAATATATTGTTGATTTATTGATTTAATACACGTTTGTACAAGCATGTGGTAAAAGGATATAAAGTTGGTCTAATAATTCTGTCTTTGTGCCGCGAATGCTGTCTAAACTGAGTTGGAAAAAAAATCTGAATTGAAATGTGAAAATAAAAATAACCTAATCTCAGGCCATTGAAATTTGCCGCTCATTTCTCTGCCAGCAGCTTTGTAGTCCGATACATTGTTGTGCGCTGTCTCATTCCTGAAACTATGAATTTAAAATATTCAATGGCATTTGAAGGGCCTTTTTTTTATTAAAGGACTGCTGTCAACCCCTGAAGGTCACACATTTATCTTTTCAACAGGATTGCCCCCATTGCTGCAACCTCAGAAAATATATTTCAACTTTGCTATAACATTTTGTCTAGGTATCAGATGAAATGGCATTTTCCTTTTATAACTTTTATGTGGTCATTTCTTCCAGCACTATTCCTTTGCATGTAAAGACTATTTGAACTCCCATGTTAGGGACCCCTGCCCGAGGAAAGTGCAGGCATAATTGTATTCCTTCCTCCAAAGTTTCATACTTCATATAATTATTTCTCGGGAGCACCTATCTCCTCAGCCAGCTCACTTGTTCTACGCTTAGACTGCAATCCATTGAACTCTTACTTCTCAGTAAGCATGTATAAGGTCATGCAGTTACAATGCAAACCAAACCAGAAATAGGTGTGCACATTGTTTTGAGTGGTTCTAAATGCACCTTACTTGTTGATTGGATTGCAACCTGTTTTTCTAGCTGTTGTTCTAAACCAGAGATGGCAAATGCCCATATTCTTAAACTACTATATTCTGCAAAAATTCAGTAGCCAGATCTACCTGAGCCTAGGGTTTGCCAATCGGAAGGTCGGCGGTTCGAATCCCCACGATGGAGTGAGTTCCCGTTGTTCGGTCCCAGCTCCTGCCCACCTAGCAGTTTGAAAGCACGTCAAAGTGCAAGTAGATAAATAGGTACCACTGTGGCGGGAAGGTAAACGCCATTTCTGTGCGCTGCTCTGGTTCGCCAGAAGCGGCTTAGTCATGCTGGCCACATGACCCGGAAGCTGTCTGCGGACAAACGCCGGCTCCCTCGGCCTATAGAGCGAGATGAGCACTGCAACCCCAGAGTCATCCATGACTGGACCTAACAGTCAGGGGTACCTTTACCTTTACCTTTTACATATCTATATAAAATAAAGCACACAGCAGATGGTTTTAAAACATTCTTTTCCTCCTGCATTTCACTTTAAATACATTTGAGAGTGGCCCTTTGAATCTCTTTAAACTCTGGCATCTCTGCAACCTTGCTGTTCAGAGCTCCTGCAACCAAGAGCAAAAGTAATTGATGTTCCTGCAAGGAGGGCATCCTAGTCTATAACATCAAACTTAACGATTGCTGCCTGAACTCCCAGACCATTAAATGTTGAGGAAAGTGGTGGTTCAGTTGCTATGCAGCAGCCTACCTTGCATTGGCTTCTGAAGCAGGGCGTTCATAATAATAATAATAATAATAATAATAATAATAATAATAATAATTTTTATTTATATCCCGCCCTTCCCAGCCGAAGCCGGGCTCAGAGCGGCTAACATCAAATGTATAACACATTAACATAAAATCAGACAATCAATTAGTAAATGGGCTGTAACATTTTTTGAAACAATAATAATATTGGGAATGGTTTCACTTGGGGTTGGCACTGGTTTGTAGGCAAGCACTGATCACCCCACACTTTGGGAAAAGGAGGAGCAGGGAGCAGGCATGTGAGCCCTGCAGCTTGTGTCTGCTCATTGTTAAGCTGCCATCATACTGCAGTTTGGCATTATGGCTGAATATTATTAGGCTACAGTGAGCTTCGTAGCTGAATGAGGATTTGACCCCAAGCCTCTCTTGTACATGTTCAACATGCTATCTACTGCACCAGTATTTCCCAGGCTTATAATAATTGTATATCCCTTTTGAGGCTTTAGTCTTATCGGTGTACCTCTTTTTGGGCAAAGATAATTTGGGGGGTAGTTTTCATAATACTATTTTATCTCTGATAGTGTGTGTGTGTGTGTGTGTGTGTGTGGCTGTGTACCCTTTGAAACCCTTTCTCCTGCCCCCCACTGGTACTTTAAATAATAACCTGACTTTTGCCGTTCAGACTTCGTACTCCTCCACTTGCTTCACTACAGTAGTAAAGACCTACTTCAGAATAGAGTGAACTTTGGATTAGTTGCTTGTGCACATAGATTACCAGCTCTTTTAAACTAAGGCTGTAGGAAGAGAATGATAATTTTAATTGCTGCCAAATTAGCTTGGATTGGATTTATAGCTCAGAGGCGCAATTTTTCATCTCTTGGGCCAGGGTGGATTAAAAATGGATGATTTTATATAAATGGATTTTTGAATAAATGAAATTATACCAAGTGCTCCCTAAAATAACTTGGTTTTAAGTTGTTTCTGAGTTTGAAAAAGCCATTAGAATCTACATTTACATTCTCTTAAAACCAAATCTGTTATCTCCCTGCTAAATATAGTACATTGAACCTAAGCCTGATTTCCTATGTTAAAGAATGAATGAGAAGCAAAAAAAAAAAAGTGTCATGAAGTTGAGCATTACACAGATGACACAATAGGTTATGAATCATATTAATTATTGTGAAAATTGTACATATGTAGGCAATCCAGTAGACAGAATGTTCTTGGTATGGATGGATGTTCTTGGAACAGGATGTTCCAGGTACACTGTTCTTGGTAGCGCTGCAGCTGTACAGTGAATCAGACAAAAAAATTGGGACATCCGTTTTCTTTCCTTCTCCTGTGTGCTCCCCACACTGATTTTGAGGGCTCCCAGGGGGCTGGAGGTGTCAGGAGAAGAATCACCTATGGAACTGCATGATTGGATATGGCCCTTAATTTCACAGCTGTTCCCGTAACTACACCTAGATTCTGTAGTATAAAAGACATGGGAGCTGCACCTGAAGATCTTTGGGTACTGTTCAGGTATTTTAGCTGTTCTAGCATTCAGTTAGTAGACATACTTTCCCCCTGCCCCCCAAAATGTGCTAATCAGAAAGTTGGTTTTTTTTGGTTTAAATCATTTCAATATGTCCTGAACTATTTAATTTTCACAACAGATTTTATATCAGGCATAGGCAAACTTAGCCCTCCAGATGTTTTGGGACTACAACTCCCATCATCCCTAGCTAACAGGACCATTAGGGATGATGGGAGTTGTAGTCCCAAAACATCTGGAGGGCCGAGTTTGCCTATGCCTGCTTTATATGTTTGGTCCCCATTGAAGTCGAAATCTAGATAGATGGGAAGGTTGCGATTTAAAAAGAAATTGAATGCCTCTAAATAATTACAACTATGTTTACCACTACAGTGGTACCTTGGTTGTTGAATGGCTTGGCTCCCAAACAAATCAGCTCCCGAACGCAGCAAACCCGGAAGTGAGTGTTCCGGTTTGTGAACGTTTTTCAGAAGCCAAATGTCTTTCGCAGCTTCCGATTGAGTGCAGGAAGCTTCTGCTCTCAATCGGAAGCCACGCCTTGGTTTTTGAACGGCTCCGGGCGTCGAACGGACTCCTGGAATGGATTAAATTCGACAACTAAGGTACCACTGTATTGGACCGTAAAATAAGTGCTTTTTAAACTGAATTCTTAGTCCAAATACTCATTAGAAAAATAGATAAGAATGCAACTTTAGCTAATGTCTAAATAACTCTTGAACTAATACCATAGTCTAAGGGCTTTGGTCTCAAACGGCATGAAACTTAGGAAGTTGCAAAAGCTTTTGGTGATGTGCTCATCTGTTCAAAGTCAATGCCAAATATGTCACCGGGTTTCCATAATCCCCTTGTAGGTTATGCAGCTATTTGAACTGTTTGAACTGTTTCCATCTTATCTTAAGCAGTAGGAGGCTAACTGAGATACTCTGCTTTGTTTCCCTTACGTTTCCTTTTAATTTATTTCAGTCTTTCCTCCCAGGTTCCTTCTATTACTTTTCTCTCCTTGACTGTGTTTGCCCAAATTTCAATTTTATATTTGCAGATTGGAAGAATTGGCTGAGATTTGTGCAAGATATGACATCCCCCACATAGTCAATAATGCATATGGAGTCCAGTCCTCCAAATGTATGCATCTCATTCAGCAGGTAAGGGACATTTACCTCTATCTTGGCTGTTACGTCTCTAGATTAACTAGACTTTTACACCAACTTTGAAACTTGGAGCTTTCTAGCTGGCAATACTGTGTTTTCCTCTGTTATTTATCAATAATAATAATAATAATTTATTATTTATACCCCGCCCATCTGGCTGGGTTTCCCCAGCCACTCTGGACAGCTTCCAACAAAATATTAAAATACAGTAGTCTATCAAACATTAACAGCTTCCCTAAACAGGGCTGCCTTCAGATGTCTTCTAAAAGTCTGGTAGTTGTTGTTCTCTTTGACATCTGGTAGGAGGGCGTTCCACAGGGCGGCTGCCACTATACTTAACTTAGTCTATACTTAACTCTCTTACTAGTCGCAAATTTTCCTGAGAGAATGGGAGTGGAAGGAGCAGGGACAATAGCTGCTAAAGAGAGAGAAGATAAACCCAGAATGTGGGGTGGTAATTCCGCGATCCACACCAGTTTTCTCAGCCTTCAAAATTCTGAAGTGTCAGAGCCTGACTTGCATGAGGAGAGTAAAAGGATCTTGACCTGGATGGGTTAAGAGTTCTCAACAGAAAAGGATCTGTCATGGTATTTAAAAGCGAATAGGGAAATTAAATTTCAAGCACACAGCTTTAGGAGAATATGCTATGCAAGGACTAGATAGTGCAGTGGCTAAGAAAATGAGTTGTGAGCCAGGAAATACCTGATGCAAGCCTAAGGAAAGCTACAGCCTCTCTTTCTCTTACTTTTTTATTTTTTGCAAAATTTATATACTGCTTGACTGTAAGGAAACCTCGATAAGTGGTTTACAAAAATATGAAATAAAACGTTAACATTTCAATTAAAAGGTTATATAAAAAGTATTTGAATGGTGCCCATTCCACAGAGTTAGTCCAGGAGGATGTCATAGTCAGTGGTATTGAAGGCCACAGAGAGACCAAGAGGCAGGAGCTAAGTCACACCCGGTTCTGTCCCACTCTCTGTAAAGGTCATCTATTATAGAATTATAGAGTTGGAAGAGACCACAAGGGCCATCGAGTCCAACCCCCTGCCAAGCAGGAAACACCATCAGAGCACTCCTGACATATGGTTGTCAAGCCTCTGCTTAAAGACCTCCAAAGAAGGAGACTCCACCACACTCCTTGGCAGCAAATTCCACTGTCGAACAGCTCTTACTGTCAGGAAGTTCTTCCTAATGTTTAGGTGGAATCTTCTTTCTTGTAGTTTGGATCCATTGCTCCGTGTCCGCTTCTCTGGAGCAGCAGAAAACAACCTTTCTCCCTCCTCTATATGACATCCTTTTATATATTTGAACATGGCTATCATATCACCCCTTAACCTCCTCTTCTCCAGGCTAAACATGCCCAGCTCCCTTAGCCGTTCCTCATAAGGCATCGTTTCCAGACCTTTGACCATTTTGTTTGCCCACCTCTGGACACGTTCCAGTTTGTCAGTGTCCTTCTTGAACTGTGGTGCCCAGAACTGGACACAGTACTCCAGGTGAGGTCTGACCAGAGCAGAATACAGTGGCACTATTATTAGGACGACTAAGGTTGACTCAGCCCCATAGCCAGGCCTGAACCTAGTTTGGAATGGATCTAAACAATCTGTGTCATCCAAGAATGCCTGCAACTGCTCCTACCCTCCAATCTTTTCCATGGCCTTCCCCAAGTAAAGAAGCATTTTCAGCTGGTCAATAGTTAATCCACTCCAAGGGGTACAGGGCTGGTTTATTCAGGAGAGGCTGTACCACCCCATCTCTTTCAAGGTAGCAGGTACCACACCCCCTTCCACAATGAAGCTGTAAGCACATTCTGACCCAACCCACTCTTCTAGAATTAGAAAGCCAGGGTAGACGGGCTCAGAGGACATGTAGCTGGGGATATAGCTGAAAGCCCCTTGTCCACATCAGCTGACTGCATAAGGCGAAACCGATCCCACAACACATCACGGACGGTGGCATTGGATACTTCATCTGCGACTGTGACAACCGCAGAGTCAAGGTCACTCTGAAGTCAAGCAACTTTATCCTCAAAGTGTGCAGCCAGTTGGTCACAGCAAGTCCTCAAATGCTCTAGTAAGTAACTGTCTAAAATAACTCCACCAGTCGGCCACAGTGCAGGCTGCAAAATGAGTCTTCTACACTGCATGATTAGGTGCACTAACCAGGGTTTGTTTGGGTCCAGAGCAAGTCTTGCGCCACTTGAAGGCAGCCCTGATTAGGGAAGTTTTTAATATTTAATGCTGTATTGTTTTTAACACTCGATTGGAAGCCGCCCAGAATGGCTGGGGAAACTCAGCCAGATGGGCGGGGTATAAATAATAAATTATTATTATTATTATTATTATTATTATTATTATTATTATTATTATTTGCTTCATCCGGCTTGCTTCATATCCTGAAGCTGCCTAGAATACCAAGGAGCCAATGTTCAGGAGCGATTGTGTCAACCGTATTTCATCTCACCATTCCATCGCAAAACCAGAGCTTCTACAGGATCATCAGCTTTCTCCACTGGAAGACACCCTCCCCCCCAAGAATATTCGGGAATCCCCAGTTTCCTGAATCAGTCTCCTGGGGGATGGGGCATCTGAATGGGCCCCCACCCTTGCAGGGAGGAATTGCTGCTGTCAGTCCAAGCTTTGTACATGCGTGCATGCACCTGCAGTATGATGCTGGGGTGTGTGATGATAATAATACCGACATGAGAGATATTTTGTAAAGATATATGCATGTCTTAAAAGACTGAAAAGGTGCTATGTAAATACTAGGTGTTTATTATTGTTGTTTATTAATGTGATTCCTGCATATGAATTGGCATCCATCTGATTTTTCTAAACCAACAGGCAGCTCAGCCCACAAATAAGTTCACCCAATATTAAGGCCATTTCGAGCTCTCGGATATGGTTTCCCCAATTTGGGGGCTTTTGCCACCAGTACTTCTTCGTGCAAAACGACGTCACTGTTTGTGAAACTTCCTTTGTTGCAAAATTTGAGCTCCTTTAAGTTGTTGAGCTGCTCAGATTTGCCACTGTTGTCTCTGTGTGATTGCGCTGATGTATAGGTTATGGATATGCAGCCAGCAGCAGCAGATTGAGTTAACACCTGCCCTTTAGCAGCATGTGATGGGGATGCCTGCTGAGGCAAGAGTCTTGTGCCCCTTTCCAACTGCCTATCTTGAGTATGAGTATAAATACTGTGGAACTTTTCTGCATCAGTAGTCCTTGTCTAGCCATCTGGCTAGCCAGTTTTCATAAGCTTTCTGCTTTCTTGATCTCCCCCCTCCCTCCATTTGGGGGTGACCCCTATGTTAAGATAGGCCAGACTTCTTGGGATTTTAGGAATGTGGCTTAGATTGTTGCTGAAATCTGTTTGTTAAAGGTATTTTAATGGCATACGTAGTTATGGAATCTGAACTTTTAAAAAGCTGCATTTGGAAAGATGCAATTCTTGGTGACAGCAGTCACGAAATTAAAAGGCGCCTGCTTCTTGGGAGAAAAGCAATGACAAACCTAGACAGCATCTTAAAAAGCAGAGAGATCACCTTGCCAACAAAGGACCGTATAGTTAAAGCTATGGTTTTCCCAGTAGTGATGTATGGAAGATGTATGGATAGACAGACACCTTCCTTGCATGGCAGAAGGAAGGAAGGAAGGAAGGAAGGGCCTAACTAAGCATGATGTTTTTCCCAAAGCCATGGTTTTCCCAGTAGTGATGTATGGAAGTGAGAGCTGGACCATAACGAAGGCTGATCACCGAAGAATTGATGCTTTTGAATTCTGGTGCTGGAGGAGACTCTTGAGAGTCCCACGGACTGCAAGAAGATCAAACCTCTCCATTCTGAAGGAAATCAGCCCTGAGTGCTCACTGGAAGCACAGATCCTGAAGCTGAGGCTCCAATACTTTGGCCACCTCATGAGAAGAGAAGACTCCCTGGAAAAGACCCTAATGTTGGGAAAGATTGAGGGCACAAGGAGAAGGGGACGACAGAGGACGAGATGGTTGGACAGTGTTCTCGAAGCTACCAGCATGAGTTTGACCAAACTGTGGGAGGCAGTGGAAGACAGGAGTGCCTGGCGTGCTCTGGTCCATGGCGTCATGAAGGGTCAGACACGACCAAACAACAACAACAACAATTCTTGTCCTGTGGCCAATAAAGGCATACGGCAAAACAAGGGATGCATCAAAATATTTGAAGTGGGGAATTCACGTTGGTGTGGGGTCTGTTTCCCTGTATCCCTTATGTCACAGCACCCATGACACCTTCCTTCCCTAACTGTTCAACATACACTGATATTAACCTACTCCAGCTGCTGGCATTAGATTCTGTTGAATGAGAAAACAAGCTAGCACCAACACACGCAGAACAAAACTAAATTAATACCAACAAGATAAGGGTTGTGGGAATTTGCTTTGTGGTAGGCATGTACCCTCGGGTGGATCCTGATTTGCAAAACATGGTTTGGGGCGGGACGGTCTTACGGCAGCTGCACCACATAGAACTGAGTGGGGTGGGGGGAATCTTGATGTGCCAAGCCAGAAAATTCCAGAGATAAAGAATTATCTAATGAAAGAACTTGAAGATGAGAGACCTCTGTAACACAGACTTGTTATTAAATTGCCTGAGGAAGGTAAGATCTGGCGCTGGGGAACCAGGTGGGGCTTGCGCCCACCCTATCTTTTTCCCCCTCAGGCCTTGAACGCCAGAAATGAGATGCGTGTAAAGACAGTAGTGTGGCAGACAATGAACAAGCAATAGGCCGGACAGTCACCACTCTTCCCATCCTCACAAACATATTTTCAGAGCTGGCTGTAGCCAAATTAACATTTGTATTGTGGAAAGCTCCACTGTTACATAGGAACGCTGAGATCAAAATGTGAAGAACAATTTAACTTTCTACATCACCTGTAATGGAAATAATAAATCACTTCTAATGATAGCCTTGTCAAGAAAATACTGAGTAGCACAATTGGTCCATTAGTCCACTGGGTTGCACACTGCTTTCTGTTTTGCTCCTGTTTGTTTATGATTTATGTTAAGACATTCAAAGGGATCACTTTTACTTATATTTTTATATGTTTTCTGCTTTGCACTGGGAAAACGCATCTGCTCTGCTGAAGGGGGATGCACAATTTATAGTAAACGTGGGTTCTTGGGGTGGTAGTCAACTAAGTTGTACTCAGAGTTGACCTATTAAAATTAATATATAACTTAGTTGTGCTCATTAATCTCAATGGGTCTACAATGGTACCTTGGTTTGCATACGTCTTGGTTTGCATAAGTTTTGGATTACAAACATGTCAAACCCGGAAGTGCATGTCCCAGTTTGCAACCTTTTTTTGGATTACACCCCATTTTTTTGGATTATGAACCTTTTTTTTCCCTTCTTTTTTTTTTTGAGGCTCCATTGGCGAAAGCGTGCCTTGGGTTACAACCTGTTTTGGTTTACAAACAGACCTCCAGAACGGATTATGGTTGTAAACCAAGGTACCACTGTACTCAAAATAGAGCTGAATGTCACTCTAAAGCTCAATCTAGGCAGGGTGGTAGTGTTGGTAGATGGTTGACCACACCTGGGAGATAAGTGTTCAGACCTTTTTGAATAGATTTCCACTCCTTGAGGGTCAAATTCACAGACTGGAGGTGCTGTTAGAGGCAGCACTGGATGGCTCTGTGTGCAATTCTATGTACAATTCAAAGGACTGGCTTTACCATAATCTATAAAGCCCTGTGTAGCTTGGGATCAACTCTGAAACAATGCATCCCCTGATGCTATCTGAGATGGTCGTTGTCCTGAGTTCTCCCACCAGATGAAGAAAAGGAGGTGGGGAACAGGAGGACAGGTCCTTTTCTGTGTTGGCACCCTGCTTGTGGAGCACACACCATCGGACTGCACACTTGGTGCCTATAATGAGTTTTTGGCACTAAGGTGGTGGTGGGGGACAACATGTTTATCTGCACAGATGTTTTAACTTGGCATATGTTGTTCTGTTGTTTTATTCCTTGCTGATTTTAGGATCGTAGCTGGATTATTTTATTCTGCTGCTGTTCTATCTTAGCATGTTTTCTATTCTTAAAATGCCAGCCGCCTCCTAAGTCTCCTTGGTTAGGTGGGCTAGAAATACGTTAATGTAAATAAATCTTTCTGTTAAAAGACTCATGCTTCCTAAGCAGTTCAGCGTGAGAATGCAGATTAATTTAGTGATCCTCCAACTGTAAATTGAGATATGCATTTGTGATCTTACAGAAAGGTCTCTTACTGAACAGGAATTTTGTGGCTAAAACCTCATGGCACGTTTTGGAGAAGAGTGGTGTTGCAAGAGACCCATCCTGTGGTTTTAATCTCTATTGTTTAACATGGTTTTCCAAAACAGTTTTAACAAGGAACAAAGGAGCCCCTGTAAAGAAACCTGGGCACAATCTACCAGACACTTTTCCTGTATCAAGCTCCATTGACGTGAATGGGAATTGTGCAAGACCCTGATAAGAGACTTAGCTGCCTTTGGTTCTTTCCCTCCCTCAACTATCACTGAGCAGGAGTCATTTTATCAGGATACTGCAAAGGCTGAGGAGGGAAGTAGGGCCATTATCAGTGTCAGTTCAGTTCAGCTGACAGCACACCATAGCTGTCAACCATCCCTTATTTGGCAGGAAACTCCCTTATCCCAGCGCCGTGTCCCTCTGCTGTCCCTTATTGATGATGTCCCTTAAATTTCCCGGGTTTCAAAGGAAGCAGCTCCTCTCCCTCCCTCCCTGCTGGCCAGGGAGGCTCCAGCTGTGTTGCTTGGCTGTGTTGCTCACCCAATAAGGAGTCTAAGAATGACTGGGGGGTGGAGCTTGCATGCCTTGTGCCGATCAAATCGGCCGCATTGCCTGGGGACTCGCCTTTGCGCAGCGCTTCCCAGCAGAGAGGTGACGGTGGTTTTCCTTGCTGCATCCCCTTTGCCGGGTTGTTGCGCTGTGGGAACCACCGCTTGAGGCTTCGTTTGGCTGCTGGCTGGGCTTTCTGCCTTTGGCTCGGAGGGGCTCAGAAGCCGAACATACCTGTGCTCTGAAAATCCCTTATTTTGGCTGCTGATCCCTTATTTCCAAGGCTGCTGGTCCCTTATTTTCAAATCTGTAAGTTGACAGCTATGCAACACACTTATTTTTGGCTCCTCCTCTCCCAGAACTATTTCCCTTCCAACTGGTCATTCTAAAAAACTTCAAGACATTTAAGAACAAATGCCTGAGTTTCCTTTCTTTCCTACTCCTTCCCTATCTCTTTTTCTTTTGGAGGCAGACTGTCGATTTTAGTGAGCTGTCTGGGAGCCTTTGTAGCCAAAGAGTTGTTTTAAATAAATATGTGCCAAGAAGGACTGACAGTTCTAAATTTCCTGGTAGGTTGTACTGATGGTTAGTGGCTTTGACTAATACTTTGTTCATACGCCTACTGGGTTTATTTATCTTTTAATTAGCCGGCAAAAGAGAACCATAAAACAAATATAAAACAGATCAAAGACATCAGAAACAAAAGCAATTATCGTACCAACAGTAAAAATACAAAAAGCAGTAGATATAAAATAAGCTAAAACTGGATTTTTTAAAGACCAGCTCCTTGTTTAATCACATAGATTAAGGATAGGTCACCTTGGTTCTCATCTTGGTTCTGTGTCTGTCTTTTTAGGGAGCACGAAGAGGTCGAATTGATGCATTTGTGCAAAGTTTGGACAAAAACTTCATGGTTCCAGTAGGTGGTGCTATCATTGCTGGCTTCAGTGACTCCTTCATACAGGAGATCAGCAAAATGTACCCAGGTATATAGTTTTTAAATGGATTTTTCTTCAGGAAACAACCCTGAAAGAAACTCAAATAGCTTATTCTCCCCAATGAGAAAAGAAATGATTTATATCTTATTTCTCTCTTCCCCACCCCCAGGAAGAGCATCAGCCTCTCCTTCATTAGATCTTCTCATTACATTGCTGACCTTGGGCACAAAGGGGTATCAACAGCTGCTAAAAGAAAGAAAGGTAATATTTCAAAATTAACTGATGGCAAATTACATCTTAAGTTGTAATAAACACGTAACAAACATTTTTGGAGCCTCAGCTGCAGTAGGCACATGAAGCTTTCTTGTTTGGCCTGTAGCTATGTCTTTGTTGTTGTTTTTAAATGGGCTGACAACCAGGGCTCTGTTTTCTCAGTACAGTCGTACCTTGGATCCCCAAAAACCTTGCGAGTCGAACGTTTTGGCTCCTGAACGCCGCAAACCCAGAAGTGAGTGTTCCAGTTTGTGAACGTTCTTTGGAACACAAACGTCCAATGCAGCTTACGCGGCTTCTGATTGGCTGCAGGAGCTTCCTGCAGCCAATCGGAAGCCGTGCCTTGGTTTCCGAATGTTTAGGAAGTCGAACGGACTTCCGGAACAGATTCCGTTCGACTTCCGAGGTACCACTGGATGTGCCATATTTCCACAGTGGGCTGGTATGCATGCAAAGTTTATCCATAGTTCAGCACTACAGTGGTACCTCGGATTACATATGCTTCAGGTTACAGACTCTGCAGACCCAGAAATATTACCTTGGGTTAAGAACTTTGCTTCAGGATGAGAACAGAAATCGTGCAGCAGCAGCAGGAGGAGGCCCCATTAGCTAAAGTGGTGCTTCAGGTTAAGAACAGTTTCAGGTTAAGAACAGACCTCCAGGACGAATTAAGTTCTTAACCTGAGGTATCACTGTACATGGATGAGTCTCAGTGAGGCTGGGGCACTCCCCACTCTTCTTGCTTCCTCCCATGTACAAATCAGGAATGCTTAAACCAGGAATCTTGACTTACAACAAACAATGGTAACTTGCCAATCAAACCAACTTCAGATCATGGGTTATGAAAGAAACTCAAATAGAAAATAAATGATTTCTATCTTATTTCTCTTTTCCCCACTCCCAGGAAGAGCATCGGCCTCTCCTTCAGCTTCTTTAGCAAACGGTTGTTTGTTCTAAACCAAGATTCCTTGTTCACAAATAGCACTAAGCTGATATTCTTTGAAACTAAAAGTTAACTTTGCTGAGGTATTCTGCTCTGGTCAGACCTCACCTGGAGTACTGTGTCCAGTTCTGGGCACCACAGTTCAAGAAGGACACTGACAAACTGGAACGTGTCCAGAGGAGGGCAACCAAAATGGTCAAAGGCCTGGAAACGATGCCTTATGAGGAACGGCTAAGGGAGCTGGGCATGTTTAGCCTGGAGAAGAGGAGGTTAAGGGGTGATATGATAGCCATGTTCAAATATATAAAAGGATGTCACATAGAGGAGGGAGAAAGGTTGTTTTCTGCTGCTCCAGAGAAGCGGACACGGAGCAATGGATCCAAACTACAAGAAAGAAGATTCCACCTAAACATTAGGAAGAACTTCCTGACAGTAAGAGCTGTTCGACAGTGGAATTTGCTGCCAAGGAGTGTGGTGGAGTCTCCTTCTTTGGAGGTCTTTAAGCAGAGGCTTGACAACCATATGTCAGGAGTGCTCTAATGGTGTTTCCTGCTTGGCAGGGGGTTGGACTCGATGGCCCTTGTGGTCTCTTCCAACTCTATGATTCTATGAGGTCTAGGGCTGGGTGGTATCTGGTTTTCAACACCGCAATATATCACCAGCTAAACATTGTGATATACCAATATATCACAATGTCTGAAATAAGGATGGAGCTATGTAGAGGCACTGTTTTTTCTCGCATCATGATTTTTGCCAGCACCTTTTCTTGTGATTCACTGGCCCCTGCAGGAGGTAGGGGAGAGCTGAGCCAGCAGAGTTAACAGGGGCTGCAAAAACCGAGAAAAGCATTGGCTGGCTTCCCGGTTTTTCCCACATTGTGATTTTTGCATAGCACACAAACACACATACACATCGTGATTTGGGTTATATTGCCAGGTCAAAAATTATGAAACAGAAATTATATGGCCTTCAAACCAGTTTTGGACGATATATCACCCTGCCCTTCTGAAGTCTGCCATGAGAGCCTGGAGCTTTGCTCAGGCTTGCCCATGTAGTTCTAAGCCATGGTTTAGCATTACATTCTGACCAACCTGGTGCCTTCCATCCTGGAAACTGCAGGTTGGTCCGCATGAGTCACAACCTTTAAAGCCTAAGACCCTCGTACCTACGGGACCGCCTCTCCTGGTATGTCCCACAGAGGACCTTACGGTCTTCAGAGAAAAACATCTTGGAGGTCCCGGGCCACAGGGTGGTTAGGCTGGCCTCAACCAGAGCCAGGGCTTTTTCGGCTGTGGCTCTGATCTGGTGGAACGCTCTGTCACAAGAGACTAGGGCCCTGCGGGACTTGACATCTTTCCACAGGGCCTGCAAGACAGAGCTGTTCCACCAGGCCTTTGGCCGAGGCACAGTCTGACCCCATCCTTTGGTAATCCTCATAGAACGCTAGCCCAACGGTTGCCATTAATTGGATTCTGAATTGATTTTAGAATGAATTGATATTAGAATGTATTTCAGTTAATTGATTGTGATTTTATGTAAATTGTGTTACTTTTACTGTTGTTAGCCGCTCTGAGCTTGGCTTCAGCTGGGGAGGGCGGGATATAAATAAAATTTTTGTATTGTTATTAATATTATTATTATGGCTGTGGGTGCAGTGGTGGTCCTGACACCCCACTGAGCCCTTCCATTCTGTTTGGGGTTTGAATTATGGTCTTAGACTGTAATAGTTTAGACATACCCAAGACCACCCAATAAGATTTTTCTGATAATAGGATTACCTAGCCCCTCTAGTTTCAAATTTGCAAGTATCTTTTTTCCATGCTTGCCTTGATTTGCTATCACTCTATCTGCATTAAGTGCTTGGCTGGAACCTCAAATGAAACTGTGTGCTGGGTCTACGTGAGACCGTTGGGAAAAGAGAGCTGGATGTTAATGCAGCGTGTAGTGGACATGTCTCGATCACAACATGTTTGGGGAATGGGACCTTGCAAGCAACCACCCAGCACTTCCCTGCCAGAAATGATGAGAGTAATTCAGGAACGTCCCTGCAAACCACCACCAAGTCTTGCAGTTGAGATGCCATCACCTTGTGATGAATGAGGCTGCAACAAAGCCTAATAAGATCAATAGGGTATGATTTCCCTTATTGATTCCTAGCTAAAAATAATCAAACAGGTCCACAAGCACAGTCTCAGTGCAACAACCAGCCCTGCGCAGGGGGGAAAGAACTGTGAGTGTTGTGATACACTTGAAGTTGCAGAGGGACCATTTGGTCAGCAACCCATTAATCACACCACAACATCTTTAAACTCTAGGAAACACAAAAACGACAATTGGAAGTACAATTTTAATTTGGCATCCCTGTTGTGTGTCTCGCTCGGAATAGAATCTCCTAAATTTGTTCCTAACTTTGTAAAACTACCAAGACGAGACCCAGCTATATGCGTGTCATTGCCCTTTCTTGGACTGCAACACTTCAGGGAGTGTGTTTGTATGTGGGAGAGGGTGCTTAATAAAGTGGTTCTCAAGCATTGGGGTTTTTTAAGGGAGTATTTGTAGGCTAACAAAACTTGGGACATCAAAATGCAACTGGGACCTAGAGGAAGAAGAAGAAAACAAAATGGTAGCCAAATTATATTTGCAAGGTTTCCTCTTCTTTAACTGAAGTGCATTTGTGGAAATCTGACTAATCTCTAATAATTGACCTGAATTGGCAGTACATCAGCAAATACTATATCATTGCTTTCCCCCACTCCAGTGTGATGTGGGAGATCTTCTGATTTGCTGATGTAAGGGATTCTTGACAAATGCATGTTACTTCAGCTCTCGCATCTCTGAACTCTTGAATATTTAATATATTATTTTATTGTTTTGCAAGCTTAGAGCCATTCTCGTGTTAGGCAGAAACAAAGTGACTCGCTGCTACCTAAAATAGAAGCCTCTTTAATTCATGCCTAAGACGCCTGTGCCGTTGTGCGGTTGCTTTGTGTAAGCAAAACAAAAAAAATTCCAACTTGTGGCCTGCAGACAAATGGTTGAACGTGACATGTGGTGCTGCCTCCTCATTTGCTACTGCAATAAGAATGTCAAGATATACTGTGTCTAGGTCGGTAGTTTCTTTGCAGTGCATGTCACAAGATATAAATAAGATAAGCGCCATGTGAATCTAGAGTACCCCACATGCATACATATACGAAGGAAGCCACTCTCTACATCACTGCATGATTCACTTCTCTGATCTTAACTCCTCCCAAAGTGTGTGTGTGTTGGGATGTGAGGAAAGCTGATGTCAATTCTGCTGTGACCGCATCAGATGGGATAGGATCTGTCAGTCACTCCTGCTGGAAACGCATGGCAGATTTTGCCACCATACTCAGAGGAGGCTGCCTATTTCTTCTCTGCATGAGTCATTGTACAGAGTTTGCTTCCTTCAAGCCAGGAGGCACAGGCAAGATCAGTGACTCGTGTTGAAGAAGCAGGGAGGGAAGCTCCTGCAAGGGCAATATGTTCTTCCTCTTACTTGTTAAAGGTAGTCAGAGAAGAGGGAAATAAGCGCCAGTCTTTAGTACAGAAATGTTGAGACTAGTCTGGCCAGAGGAGCAGTGGTCTAGGTACCAGCAGGAACAGCTAATTTGTAATTGTTCCAGGAAAGTCCCATAGTGGCTCCTTGGCATAAAATTAAGTGAAATTCCTAATGATTCTTCAACAATATACTATTAAAAATGAAAACAATTGTATTGTTCTAGTCCACATACACACAGGTTTCAAAAGTCAGTCTATACTTCTATAAAGTAGGGGGGTTAGATTCTATAAAGCTGAGGGTTAGATTCATAGTGTCAGTACTTAGGGTTGTATTGAATGTAGAGCTGTGGCTAAGGTTCTGTCAGCATAAGGATTTTGCTTGTGCAATGGACCTTTCTTCTCATACCATCCCAAAAAACTATTCTGTTCTGGTGTTTTCTCAAACCTTCCAAAGAATATCTGGGGACAGCATAGAATGCACTTGAGGAGAGGAGGAAGAAAGTTCCATTGCACTAGCAGGAATTAACGTGCTGGCTTCTGCCAGTGCAACGGGTCAACTGAATATGGACCACAGATACTAAGGATCATTTTCAACTGCCGGGAACCACAAATAATTTGGCTTTGGTAGATGACAAAGCTCAATGAAGACCATGTATCTTTAAAAATGATTAATATGTCATTCATTTGTTATTGCTTTAGTTAATATAACAAATAAAGAATTAGATTCTAATGATTTCAGTGAAGAAGCAAATCTAAGCAACTCAACCATATATTTTAACTGAAACAGTAGTTCTGCTCCATAAGCATTATTTTCTAAATGTTGTGAATCAGTTTCTTGTTTCAGATTTGTTGTAGAAATAAGAACTATCACCTTGCTTTTCTTTAGTGTACTTTGAATGTGTGTGTTCCTGAATGGTAAAATTTAATAGTGGTGGTTTATTGCCTTTTGCTCTGTGAAAGCTGAGGCACAGCTATTATGTTCTCAGCAGGAGCTATTTATAGCTTGACATTGAGTGCTCTTTTCTATATTGGTTCCACTACACCTACTCAAAAAAAGAAGCCAGGCTATTAAAAAAAAAAATCAGAATAATTTTCTCCCTTTTCTTGCCTTATCCTCATGTCAAATCTTATTGCAGGTTATTTGAGCTCGCATCAATAAAGAGCCTAGCCAGTGTCTTGCAGAGGGGAGGTTAATCTCTGCAGCAGAACCTGATAGCTCGGCCCAGATTCCTCCTCCCTCTGCATGACGCAAAGGAACATGTTTCATGCTCTCCACCTCCGTGAGCGATAAATGGATCCATGACAGCCTTTTGCAAGGCCAGAGAAAGTACTGGAGGCTTTCAGTGCTTTTGTAATACTGTTGACAAATAAACAGGCTGCCTAGGGGCTAGGGAGTGTTTTCCCTAAGGCAGCACCCATCCCCTAAAATGGCAATCTATCCTTCTCCCATCCCAGTTATAACCACCCATTAAGCTCCACTACTGAACAGATAGTTTGAATGCAGGTATTGCTAGCCCACCTAGCCTTATCCACTGTAATGCACTGCCTATCTTAATAGTTTCATGCAACTCTTGTGCAATGGAGGAGCTGTGTAGTGCTTTTCGGCAAGCTTATCTATCAGTAATCTGTCTTGTCTGGTTGAGATGACGCAGGATCCAAACTCCCCACTTGTCTGTGTGGAATAGTCCTTTCACACCTGCACAGGTGGAAAAAGATCATTTCCTTCCAGCAGCCACTATTATGGTAGTGGTGGGGGGATACTTGAAAAGGAAGCAGAAAATACCCTATGGGTGAGTAAAGTACCTGTGCATTGCTCTTTGGATCCCAACCATTAATTTGCTGGGGGTTTTTTTTCAAGCCTCCACTTAAGATTTTGGAAAGTCTAGTTAGATGAAACACTAAACCATGTCCACTATTAATGATTACAGATGAAAGAAAAAGAAAACCTCACACGTCTAGAGCTTTGTCTGCCCACTGGGAACTTCCATTCACACAAATCAAGCACAGGCCAAACAGCACTGCTCCAGAAGCTTATTATATATTAAAATGTATGCCACTTTATGGAACCTTCAGGTCCCATAAAGCAGTATACAATTATATTAAAAAATGGAACAAGCGCACCATAATTAAAAGGATCAGTACAATTAAACTGCAATCAGCAGAAAAGCCGCATGTCATGTAACCATGCAGAGAAAACAAGTTAATTTAGACCAGTGCTTTTTTTCTGGGGGGGACGCAGGGGTACGCATACCCCTAAATGTTTTGTAAATCTAAATTTGGCCTCATTGAGGGGCAGTATTTCAATGAGTAGGAAAATGAGAGTACCCCTAAACATTGTTTTAGGAACAAAACACTGATTTAGACTAGAGACCCACCAGTCTTGAAAAGGTTAGTGGCAAAGAGGTTAGACCTGCCTCTCAAGGGATCTATTTCCAGAATCTAAGGGTCACAACAGCAAAGCCCTGCCCCACTTACCTGCCACCCAGAGTTTAGATCATGGGTAGGCAAACTAAGGCCTGGGGGCTGGATTCGGCCCAATCGCCTTCTAAATCCGGCCCGTGGACAGTCCAGGAATCAGTGTGTTTTTACATGAGTAGAATGTGCCCTTTTATTTAAAATGCATCTCTGGGTTATTTGTGGGGCTTGCCTAGTGTTTTTACAGGAGTAGAATGTGTCCTTTTATTTAGAATGCATCTCTGGGTTATTTGTGGGACAAAGGAATTTGTGTTTTGTTTTTCCAAAATAGAGTCTGGCTCCCCACAAGGTCTGAGGGACAGTGGACCAGCCCCCTGCTGAAAAAGTTTGCTGACCCCTGCACTAAACCATGGTTGGCATTATGAACATGCAGCAGGCACAAGACTCTGGCTCTCTAATCTAGGCATACGGGGGAAAGTAGGAAGGCAAAGAGAAAACGTTGGATTCCGTTTTGTGGTCCATTGGTTTGCCACTTCATCTAGATAGGCAAACTTTGCCACAAAAAGTGATTAGAAGTTTCTAATCTTGGCACGAAAAAGGAATGGAAAGGGAAGGGAAGGGGGAAGCAGGTGACCCCAAAGCTCATTCTCATACTGCTTCTCAGTACATCAGAGTAGCATATGGTTCTGTTCTAACAAAGAGTCAGCTAAATTCTCCTGAAAATAACTCACTCGAAATGTCTACTCACTCAAACTGTGTAACATGGGACACACACACACATTTGAGACATCTGTTTTCTTTTGTGTGAAAACTGCAATTTGTGAATATCTCTGGGTTACTGGTTGTTGAAATCCATACTCAGTTATACTCGTTTAAGAGCTGTGGATATGCCACACATTTTGGAGGTAACTTTTTTTTGTTTTTTCCTCAAACGCTGCTGATCTAGCATAAAGCATTGTTTCACTTGGCTTTTTAATCTAATCTCTTCACTTCCCCCATTGGAAATTTAGCTGGCATTTTAGTGCTTAAGTTGTTCAATACTCTTCTAGTATGATAAGATCCTTTTGTGTCTTGAGTTAAATATAGCACTCGCAATGCAGAAAAATCAATGGAATTCAGTTACATTTCTCTTAAGTAAAACTTGTGTTTGGAGTCCTCGTAAATTCCTCACAGAGTAGCCAGATTTTCTAATAGAGGTTAGATATGGATTTGGCCTCACAAAAAGTATTGCCGAATATATGGCACTACTAATTTATTGTACGGTAAACTGCTTAGTTAGCTGCTTGTAAGATCTAGATGCGTATTAAAATAGGGGAAAAAATAATTCTGAAAGGCAGATCATTTAATAAATCACGGGTGTTTACTGTTTCGTTCCCCCTTGTTTCACCATGTCACTTCAGTCAGCCAGCCACAATTAATTAATAGTGTTAACGTCCTGGTTTTAAATTAGCTGGTTTTACTGCTGCAAAAAGCTCCTAAATCTCAGCTCTGAAAGCTGCTTTGTTTGGGCTTCCTTGTGGTAGTCTTGCTTGGGGGATTAGCCAAGGGGTGAAGATTTCTGCCAAATCCACTATCCATGGCGTATATATTGTTTCTTGGCTTTTGTGAGGAGTGGGACATGGGTTGCTCTTCAGTCCTCATAATGTTGGATCTGCGAGAGGAGGCTGGTCTAATCCCTGCCCTGCCTCCAAAATTTTTCATGCCACTACACTGACTGAGAAATTACCATATTTTTCGCCCTATAGGACGCACTTTTTCCCCTCCAGAAATGAAGGGGAAATGTGTGTGCATCCTATGGGGCGAATGCAGGCTTTCGCTGAAGCCTGGAGAGCGAGAGGGGTCGGTGCACACCGACCCCTCTCGCTCTCCAGGCTTCAGGAAGCTATCCGCAAGCCTTGGGAGCCCGCGGGAGTTCCCGCCGGGCTCCCAAGGCTTGCAGGCAGCAGCCTGCAGCCCGAAACCCGGGGAGCGCAGTGGAGTGTGCCCCGGGCTTCGGGCAGATATCCGCAAGCCTTGGGAGCCCGGTGCGGCTTCCCGCTGGGCTCCCAAGGCTTGCGGATAGCAGCCTGTTCTGGGGGCTGGGGTCGGGGGAAGCTTGGGCTTCCTCCGCCCCAGCCCCTCGCCTGGGGGGAGAATAAATTTTTTTTCTTTATTCCCCCCCCCCCAAAAAAAACTAGGTGCACCCTATGGGCCGGTGCGCCCTATAGGGCGAAAAATACGGTAATTTGATTTGAACTCCGGACTCATCCAGACTTCCTTTTGTGCTGTGTTTCTAAGCACAGGTCTGTGTCCTAGTGTTTTTTTCTTTTCTTTTCTTATCCTGGTGCTTTCCCCAGGAAAATCCATGTTTTGCTGCTAAATCAAAGCAAACAGCAATTGGGCTTTCTGCCGTTTGCTCTGATTCAGTGGTAAAACACAGATTTCCCGGGGGGGGGGAGCACCTGCTTTGGGATACAAGCTTTATCTGGGACCAACTAAGTTTCCCTGGTCTTTGGTTACATCCTTCCAGCTGGTCCCTATAAAATAATAATAATTTAATAATTTATTATTTATACCCTGCCCATCTGGCTGAGTTTCCCCAGCCACTCTGGGGGGCTCCCAATCGAGTGTTAAAAACAATACAGCATTAAATATTAAAAACTAATAATAATAATAATTCCTGTAAAAAGATGCAGGAAGACACTGCTGTTGGTTTCCTCAGTGCTGTTTGATTAGCCAGCAGCTCCTGGTCTTTGTTGACCTCAAACCTGCTTGCTGCTGCTTTTGTTTTAACGGATTAATCTAAATATTAAGTAGGAAATACTTGGTGGCAAACGTGAAGACACAGATTTCCGGTGAAGAATAGCCAAAAAAAGAACTAAAAGCAGTTGGTCCCCCTTCTCTCCCCCTAGGAAATGTTTTCCTACCTTTCGGAGAATGTGAAGAAATTAGCGGAAGCTTACAACGAGAGGCTGCTGGAAACACCTCACAACCCCATCTCCTTAGGTAATCAGGGTGTTGTGGGATGGTTGTATCTGCAGAGAAGAAATCTGCGGTGTAATAAAGCAGAGGGTGATTATATCGTGGCAAATGTGGTTTGTCACTTTCACTTCTGAACTGTCCAGGGAAGGTTTTGTTGTTGTTGTTAATGGGAATTACAGTGGTACCTCGGGTTACAGAAGCTTCAAATTACTGAATCCGCTAATCCAGAAATAGTACCTCGGATTAAGAACTTTGCTTCAGGGTGAGAACAGAAATCGTGTGGCGGCGGTGGGAGGCCCCATTAGCTAAAGTGGTACCTCAGGTTAAGAACAGTTTCAGGTTAAGAATGGACCTCCGGAACGAATTAAGTTCTTAACCCGAGGTACTACTGTGTAGAAATGTTGGAAATAAATAAATAGGCTGATACCCCCCCCCCCCCCAATATGAATGGGACATTTAGGCATCCCTCTCTCTCACTCACTCACACACACACCACTTTTTCAAAACTTTCTACTAATATTTGCTGTAGAAAGGAATTATTATAAATTACAATAACCTTGTTAACTTGTATTTTCAGCTATGTCACTCAGAGAGCTAGATAAACAAAGTGGGACAGCTGTCACGCAGCTTGGATCTATGCTTTTCACCAGACAAGTGTCTGGCGCAAGGTAAGTACTTCCGTTAACACCTCCGATTCAAAAACGCATTGAAGCAAATTTTCCGGGAGCAAGTCTCCCTTCACTTGGAGCCAGTCTCAAAACTGACCCAAAAGATATGCAGAGGTTGGCAGGACAGAGCTTGCATGCAACTTGGTTCTGTGCATGTTTACTCTGAAGCAAATCCCACTGATTTCAGTGGCACTCACTCCCAGGTGAGAGCAGCTGGAACCCAAACCTCCCTTATGTGGGGCAGAAAGTCGCAAAGTGTGCCATTCCAAGGGCAGGGCTGAGCTGGCCCTGGACCAACTGGATCTCAAGTTGGTCTCACAGCCAATGATTGCCAGCATTGGTGGTTGAGAGTCTGGATTGGGCCCTTAGTAGGTTTGCTTTCCTTTTGTTGTTGTTTAGTCGTGTCCGACTCTTCATGACCCCATGGACCAGAGCACGCCAGGCACTCCTGTCTTCCACTGCCTCCCGCAGTTTGGTCAATCTCATGCTAGTAGTTTCGAGAACACTGTCCAACCATCTTGTCCTCTGCCGTCCCCTTCTCCTTGTGCCCTCCATCTTGCCCAACACCAGGGTCTTCTCCAGGGAGTCTTCTCTTCTCATGAGGTGGCCAAAGTATTGGAGCCTCAGCTTCAGGATCTGTCATTGCAATGAGCACTCAGGGCTGATTTCCTTCAGAATGGATAGGTTTGATCTTCTTGCAGTCCATGGGACTCTCAAGAGTCTCCTCCAGCACCATAATTCAAAAGCATCAATTCTTTGGTGATCAGCCTTCTTTATGGTCCAGCTCTCAATTCCATACATCACTACTGGGAAAACCAGAGCTTTAACTATACGGACCTTTGTTGGCAAGGTGATGTCTCTGCTTTTTAAGAGGCTATCTAGATTTGTCTTTGCTTTTCTCCCAAGAAGCAGGCATCTTTTAATTTCGTGACTGCTGTCACCATCTGCAGTGATCATGGAGCCCAAGAAAGTAAAATCTCTCACTGCCTCCATTTCTTCCCCTTCTATTTGCCAGGAAGTGATGGGCCCAGTGGCCATGATCTTAGTTTTTTTGATGTTGAGCTTCAGACCATATTTTGCGCTCTCCTCTTTCACCCTCATTAAAAGGTTCTTTAATTCCTCCTCACTTTCTGCCATCAAGGTTGTGTCATCTGCATATCTGAGGTTGTTGATATTTCTTCCGGCAATCTTAATTCCGGTTTGGGATTCATTCAGCCCAGCCTTTCGCATGATGAATTCTGCATATAAATTAAATAAGCAGGGAGACAATATACAACCTTGTCATACTCCTTTCCCAATTTTGAACCAATCAGTTGTTCCATATCCAGTTCTAACTGTAGCTTCTTGTCCCACATAGAGATTTCTCAGGAGACAGATGAGGTGATCAGGCACTCCCATTTCTTTAAGAACTTGCCATAGTTTGCTGTGGTCGACACAGTCAAAGGCTTTTGCATAGTCAATGAAGCAGAAGTAGATGTCTTTCTGGAACTCTCTAGCTTTCTCCATAATCCAGTGCATGTTTGCAATTTGGTCTCTGGTTCCTCTGCCCCTTCGAAATCCAGCTTGCACTTCTGGGAGTTCTCGGTCCACATACTGCTTAAGCCTGCCTTGTAGAATTTTAAGCATAACATTGCTAGCATGTGAAATGAGTGCAATTGTGCGGTAGTTGGAGCATTCTTTGGCACTGCCCTTCTTTGGAATTGGGATGTAGACTGATCTTCTCCAATCCTCTGGCCACTGCTGAGTTTTCCAAATTTGCTGGCATATTGAGTGTAGCACCTTAACAGCATCATCTTTTAAAATTTTAAATAGTTCAGCTGGAATATCATCACTTCCACTGGCCTTGTTATTAGCAGTGCTTTCTAAAGCCCATTTGACTTCACTCTCCAGGATGTCTGGCTCAGGATGTCTGGCTCTTTCCTTTAAGTCACCATAATTACCCCTGAAAAGTTCAACAAGTTAGGTTGTTCTGTGTTTTATTTCTGGGTGTGTTTCTGTATGTAACTTTTTTTCCTTTCCCCCTCCCCTTTCAGGGTCGTTCCCCTTGGGTCTCAGCAAACAGTGAGTGGTTACACTTTCAAAGGCTTCATGGCCCATACAAACAAATACCACTGTGCCTACCTCAATGCTGCTTCAGCCATTGGAATGACGAAAGAAGATGTCGACGTGTTCTTGAAAAGACTTGATAAGTGCTTGAAGGCTCTAAGCAAAGGAAAGAGCGATGAAAAAGGTCCCCCAGCACTGAATGAAGAAGTGGCCTCCGGTATGGAAAAGTGCAATTTAGTCGAAGAAGATGACCGAAAATAGCTTAAGGAAGATTCTTCCCAACTTAGGATGTTCAGCATTTATATCAGGGCCATGTCATGCAACCTGCAGTACAATTAATGGGGGGGGGGGGGATAACCAAAATGTTAAGTGATGCAGGACACATTCCTGTGATGCATTAATTCCATTTAAATGAATGGGAGGTGTTCAAGTGCACCATTGGTGCTGTTGTGCAGCTCCCATTCATTTCAGTGGGTCTTGCACTTTCCTTTTTATGTTTACACATTCGCATTTCCTTGTGAATGATAAATATTGGAGCGTGGCTTTATTTTCACCTAAGAAACCAGTTCATTGGTTAGGGAGTTTTCCTTTCTGCATAACGCAGGTTATTCAGTGATAACAGGTTATTCTCTACCTTACGAGCGCCATTTTGCAAGTGAGCAAAAACGATTTAACGGAAAACGGATTTCATTTTTAATTCACCCATATTACAATAGGCTTTGCTCTTTTTTTTGACTGATCAGACCTCTTACAGATGGAAGCTTTATGGGTTCCCCTGTGATGGTGCCTTGCATTCTGTTTTAGAGTTCAGGAGAAGCCAACATGATGTGCAGAGACTGTTGGACTCTCAACTCCCATCAGCCACAGCCAGCATAGACAACGGTCAGGGACATGGGAGTTGTACAACAACATCTGGATGATGCCATATTGACTACCACTGCTGTAATGCCTTGAAAGGGGGATCATTTCTCCTGTGAGCTGATTTTAATATGTTATTATGCATTGCTGCTTTCTGGGTATTGGAATCCATATTATGGCAGTAACACCAAAATGAAATTCTGAAGTCTAGAGTTATCGTCAGGGTCAGCTAGCATTCCTTCCACTTCTGGGTTGGCCCCTAGTATTGTAGCACTGCCTACGGTCAGCGAATTTAGAAGGTTATCTCAAGTGGTGTGAGATTCAGGCAGAAGGAAATGGTAGCCATGGAAGTTGGGTATAAATCTACCCTTTATGTGCTAAAGAATATATGGCAGTAGCTATTCCTGTCTGTAATCTTGTTACACTATACTACAACTGTAGTGATTTCCATTTATGCATAACAGAGCCAGGATACTCAGTGACTGATTCATAACTGTTGCAGCAACAGTACTGAGTTATTGTGCTATTGGCACGTGGGGTGCAATGTTTGTTTCTTGTTCTCTCTCTTGTGAGGAAAAGTCATCTAGATAACATTTGTGTGTTACGCATCTGTATTTTGCGGTCTGGCATTCAAACTTCGTTATATGGGATGTTACAACATACATAACTACACTCTGCCTTATTTGCTGCAACCTTCCTGTTCCATTTTCACTCACACAGCACCCTTAGGTGTGTTTTAAAGTGAAGCATCAACTTTATTATAAGGGAAGCAAGGTAAAAGATGGTGTAGTTCTGCCAGTGAGAGCGAGACAGCTTCAAAGGTCGCCCACGCACAAGACTCAATACAAGGTTATTATGCATGCTGAAGAACCTCTGAATTCTTTAGACTTAAGAGCTTTAATTCAAATAATTGAGTTTGATTTGTAACGGGTTGCTATAGACATGAGAATAAGTAATTACTATCAGTGGATGTTCTCAGGTAAATTTAGGTGGGCGCTCTGGTCATCTTAATTGAATAAATTATAAGTTTTTCCTTGGTTTTCTGTGGTGAATGTTTTCTATCCCTCACCTTGCCACCCACCAAAACTCACTTTTCCCCGATTTGTGTATCATTTGTGAGAGGATGACTCAAAAGACTTCTTCATTTATGTGTGCAATACAGTGGTGCCTCGCAAGACGAAAAGAATCCGTTCTGTGAGTCTCTTCGTCTAGCGGTTTTTTCGTCTTGCGAAGCAAGCCCATTGACGGATTAGCGGATTAGCGCTTTTAGCGGCTTTTAGCGGCTTTTAGCGGCTTAGCGGATAAGCGGCTTAGCGGCTTAGAAAAAGGGGGGGGGGAGGAAAAAAACCCCGCAGGAACTCGCAAGACATTTTCGTCTTGCGAAGCAAGCCCATAGGAGATTCGTTTTGCGAAGCACCTCCAAAACGGAAAACTCTTTCGTCTAGCGAGTTTTCCGTCTTGCGAGGCATTCGTCTTGCAGGGCACCACTGTATCACCATTTCAGTTGAGAATCCCATGCTTAGGGCTGGTGTGCAGCTTTTATGGTAATGTGATAGCTCTTTTATACAAAGTCTCCCACGAGGCAGCTTTCACCATCGTGGAAGCTGATGACATTATGTGACAGCTCACGCTAATTGTGCAATTTTCTTAAGTAGGCAAATTCCCTTTAAGGCTATAAGCATTTAGGAACTTCAAGCTTCCCTGCTATTTATATATTCATTTATTAGAGTTATATTCCACCTTTCCATCGGGCAGCTCAAGGAAGTGTACATAGTTTTCCTCTTCCTCGTTTAATCCCCGCAACAACCCTGAAAGGTAGGTTAGGCTGAGAGGCAGTGACTGGTCACCCAGTAATCTTCTTGGCTGAGTGGAGATTTGAACGCTGGTCTCCTAGGCCCTAGATGACACTCATCCACTACACCATGCTGCTCTTTGAGCTAGATAGAGCACTATTCCCCAACCTGGGGGCCTTCAGATATTTTGGAATGCAGCTCCCATTAGCCCTCATTTTTGGCTATTCCAGCTGGTCCTGGTGGGAACTGGCGGGTTATAAAAACGATGACTGGTGTGGAGAGCTGGAACAACTTCTGGAAAACGTTGGTTCTCCACCGAAGCTGATAAATGGTTGGGTTAAATTCATGGAGGATAGTTGCATCTATAACTAATAATCAAATTGCCAGGTGTTTTATTCTTCATGTTGTGCTTAGGAGCTTTCCAGAGACATCCGATGGCTAGGCATAGTTGGAAATGAGTAAGTTGGATAGATCTCAATCTGCTCAAGCAAGATGATTCTTATCGTCCCTAACCTAATGCACCACTCCCAACCACAGGCCACCTGAACTGTGTCAGATTGCCAGGGCTGGCTCCAGCAGTAACAGATGGTTGCCTGTGTTGCTGCTCTATACGAGGGTGCAGAAGTGGAGATGCGAGGCCAGCAAAGTGGAAATGCGCCAGCCCTTCTGGATAGATCCTACATATTTATTTATTTTTCCATAAAATTTATATACCACTTGGTTGTGGACAAAAACTCAGAGCGGTTTACAAAAGATAAAACAGTAAAATTGGGGGAAATTTACAACCCTACTTTGAAATATACAAAAGTTAAAATACAAACAAACAGCTCAACTTTCTAAGTGTGTGGGTTGGCTTGTCTACACAGGAAACTTTTTAATCAGGTGCCTAAAAGGCTATGGGACGCGGGTGGCACTGTGGGTTAAACCACTGAGCCTAGGACTTGCCGATCAGAAGGTTGGCAGTTAGAATCCTCGCGACAGGGTGAGCTCCCGTTGCTCAGTCCCTGCTCCTGCCAACCTAGCAGTTCGAAAGCACATCAAAGTGCAAGTAGATAAATAGGTACCGCTCTGGCGGGAAGGTAAACGGCGTTTCCGTGCGCTGCTCTGGTTCTCCAGAAGCAGCTTAGTCATGCTGGCCACATGACCTGGAAGCTGTCTGCGGACAAACACTGGCTCCCTCGGCCAATAAAGCGAGATGAGTGCCGCAACCCCAGAGTCGGTCACAACTGGACCTAAAGGTCAGGGGTCCCATTACCTTTAAAAGGCTACAGTGAAGACACCTGTTTGATCTCAAGAGTCAGGGAGTTTCAAAGTGCAGGTGCTGCCACACAAGACAATCGAATTCTTACAAATGCAGAACGGATATTATGTGGCACTTGTAGGAGTGCCAGTTCCGCCAATAAAAGTGGCCAAGTAGCTACGTGCAGGTCAAGGCGATCTCGTAGGTAAACTGGTCCCAGCTTGTTAAGGGCTTTATATACTAATAGTAACACCTTGAACTTGGCCCAATAGCAAATCAGCAAGCAGTACAGATCTCTGAGCACAGATGTTCTATGTTGAAAAGGCCTTACCCTTGTCATTTTCCTCTTCCAGACCTTTCATTTCCTCTTCCAGACCTTTCATTGCCTACAGACAGCCACCCAATCTTAACTCCTAACCCACAATAATACTACAACCAGACTTAACACGGACACTGGCACCAGAGCCTGCAATAAACCCAGATGCCAACTTTGCTGCCACATACACCCGGACAACACCATTACTGGCCCCAACAACATCACACATACCATCTCGGGACTATTCAATTGCTCATCATCTAACATTGTGTATGGCATCAAATGCCAACAGTGTCCTTCAGCTCTCTATATTGGACAAACAGGCCAAACCTTACGCCAAAGAATAAATGGACATAAATCTGACATCAAGAATCACAAAACAGAGAAACCAGTAGGAGAACACTTCAATCTCCCAGGACATTCTATACAAGATCTCAAAGTAGCTGTTTTACTACAAAGGAATTTCAGAAATAGACTGGAAAGAGAAGCTGCTGAATTGCAACTCATTACCAAACTTAAAACCATGGAGAGACCTGGTTTGAACAAAGACATTGGATTCTTATCCCATTATACATGACTAAGCCATTTCTCACCTTCTCACCCCTTGCCTTTTCCTGTTAGACCTATTACAGTCGTTAAGAGTCGTCAGCAGGCTCATCTCAGCTATCTGCCAATCTCCCATTCCCACCACCCTTCTGAGTAATACCCCTCCCCACCTTCTCACTATATAGAAGGATCTGGCAACTTCTGTTTCAGTGTATCTGAAGAAGTGTGCTTGCACACGAAAGCTCATACCAAGAACTAACTTAGTTGGTCTTAAAGGTGCTACTGGAAGGATTTTTTTTATTTTTACCCTTGTCAGCAATTGTGCTACAGCATTCTGCACTAACTGCAGCTTCCGGATCAAGTGTGAGGGAAGCCCACATAGCGTGCATTGCAGTAATCTAGTTTTGAAATAACCAACGCGTGATCTACTGTGGCAAGGCTTTCCCGGTCCAGGAATGGCCACAGCTGTCAAACCAGCCACAATTGGTAAAATGCATTAGTGTCCCTATAATGCTACATTGAATGAATGAATTTATTAATACGGTCACAGACCAGCATCAATACACACAATATCACAGATCACAAAAATAGTAATAATAATAATAATAATAATAATAATAATAATAATAATAAATATCAGAAATACAGAGGACAATATGAATATAACAAGGATTTAAATATAAAAAATTAAAATTAATTATTAGCGTGCCCCCTGTAATTAACATTTAGGGGTTTGGTCATTATGGGATACCACTTGCTTCCTGCGATTAATTGCAGACGCACAGAATTTGGCTACATTTAATGTAGTCTTGGGATTCTTGTCCTCTAGCAGTAGTTTTAAACTATGGTGTTCCGATTCTTTCCTGGACTTTTGCAAAACAGGTGTAATAAAAGTCAAACGTATACCCTCATAAAGACGACAACGTAATAGTACATGTGAAGCAGTTTCAACTTCCAACGAGCCACAAGGGCAGACCCGTGCTGTGTATGGTTTACCCTTAAATCTGCCCTGAAGTAAGGCAGAAGGGAGAACGTTGAATCTGGCGAGGGTAAAAGACCGTCTGTATTTGGGTACCTGAAGACCTGACAGATAGTTAGCTGGAGAGAAACTTCTCCCATGGTCCCTTATTGCTAGATGTTTGATCATTTCGCTCATGTGCTATAATGCTACATTCACAAATGTGAGTCCTCATAGTCCCAAGGACACTGGGCAACAATTTTTTACTTTTTGAATGTTGTCTAGATTTCTACAACTGATTTAGGGTGTTTTTGCACTGCTGAATCAGGAAATGGCATCCGTTTCTCTCCATCAGGTCAGGTTTTTGTGCTATGTTGATTTGAAAAAAAATCAGATCTTGTGACAAAATCGATTACATTTTTGTGGCATTATCAGCTGATTTTTGTCAACACATATCATCCTAAATATGTTTTTAAGAGAAAAAAATGTTTTTCCAACAACGTATATTGATTACCTGATAGAAACATTGATTACTGTAAACTGAATGGTGGGCATTGATAAAGGTAAGTACACTTAAATTGCATGTTGCTTTACCATTATTCAAACTTCAGGGCTTGATCTTCTGTTTCTTGGAACTCCAGGAATGCTCAGCGGCAGGGAGGTCTCTCTTCAGAGTCCAACAGTAGTCAGCCATCATGACTTCGTCCCAGCGACCCTGATACCTGGTCTCCATCTCTTTCATGCCCTGATGGAATCTCTCCCCCTGCTCGTCACTCATTGAACCCAGGTTCTCAGGAAACCGGTCCATATGTGAAAATAGGTAGTGCATCTTGACGCTCATGTTGCAGCCCAGGTTTCTGAAAGCAGTCAGCAAGTTGTTGACAAGTTCTGCGTAGTTTCTGGCCTTATTGTTGCCAAGAAAGTTCTTCACTACCAGAACAAATGCCTTCCACGCTTCCAGTTCCACTTCGTTCATTGAGTTTCCGAACTCTGGATCTCTGATGAGCTGACGGATCTGAGGACTGTCAAAGATGCCAGCTTTCAACTTCTCCATGGTCAATCCTGGAAAAGCCTGCCACAAGTAAGTGAAGCAGTCACCATCCTTGTCCAGAGCCTTGGTGAACTGCTTGATTAAGCCGAGCTTGATGTGCAGCGGTGAGAAGAGTATTCTGTCTCTGTCCACCAGAGGGTCGTTGATCACGTTCCTTTCTTTGCAAGGCACCAATTCCTCCCGCAGAGGCCAGTCCTTCGTGTAATGCTGAGCACGGTCCCTACTATCCCACATGCACAGAAAACATGGGTACTTGGTGAAGCCAGACTGTTCTCCCAACAAAAAGTTCACCATCTTCAGGTCAACACAAATAAACCACTTATGCTGATCATAACCAATTTTCTCCAGCACATACTTCACCGCTTCATAGTTCTCCTTCAGTGTACTCGAGTGAGCCAGGGGTATAGAGGCAAACTGGTTGCCGTTGTGTAGCAGAACACATTTCAGTGATCGCTTGCTGCTGCCAATGAACAGTCTCCAGTCTTTGGGTTCGTACTGTGGCACTCCAAGCTTGAGCAGAAGCTGCACAATATCTGCACAGTACACCAAGTCCTTCTCTTCCGAGAAAAAACGGAGGTACTCTTGATGCCTGTTGCGGAAGAAGCTGATGCGAGCTGTGTCAGAGAAGAGGTTTTTTTCCTTCAATCTGGATGCCAACAGTTCGGCAGAGTCCTTTGACAAGCTGAGGTCGTGAACTAGATCATTCAACTCCTTTTGGGAAAATGGATGTGGAGCATCATCTTCAAGAACCACTTCTTCATGTCCTTCAACACTGGAGGCACTAATGTCAGGAAGTTCTCCGAAGATAGGCACTGGAATTTCATCACAATGAGCTACAGGACGACATGCAGATTGAAGATCAGGATACTTGAGGCTGCTCCGGTTCTTTCTGTTGATCCCAGTCACATCAACAGCGCAGAAGTAGCAGTCAGTGACATGGTTTGTCGGCTCCCTCCAAACCATGGGAATTCCAAAGTTCAGACTCCTCTTGCCATTGGTGCACCCACGTAGAGTCTCGGTGCATGCCTTGCACACCATGTGTGGCGCCCAAGCTTTATCCCGGTCACCAAGTTTAAAACCAAAATAAGCATGGTAAGCAACTTTATGCTTTGCCGCACCAATTTATGGAAGATTTCGAGGTTTTATGACTTCAAACTGATCCCTTTTCGACATAATCACCCAGAACTATCGGACCTGAATACTTCTTGTCATTAAAATAATCATTTCCAATCAAAACAATTATTCGACATGGCATTTTACCCCCACCAACTTCTTCTCAAATGCTCCAGACAAGCGTACATGTGAACAAAAACGTAAAAAAACGACATGTGGCCATAGCTCAAAAACTTGACCTGATTGAGCAAAACCAATGTGATTTTTGGATTCAGCGCATCAGATTCGTCCTAAATCAACTGAAAAAACGCAGACAACAAATTTGTTGTTGACCAATGATTGGTCATAAGGAGGGTGTTGACTGGTATAACTCCTCCTAGCTAGGGTTGTGTATGTGATGTGATTCCTGAGAGCTTTGGGAGGCGTAGCACCTGAAAACCTCATCTTCCATCTTTATAAAACAAGTTTCTAGTCCTTTATGTAAAGGTTAGCATTTATAATAAAGTAGGTGCCTTAAACCTGTTAAGCTCTGTTAGGAGATCAAAAAACAAAGGCGGTTCCTGGCTGCAGGTTTACAATCTAAAAGGTATGGCACAAAAGAAATGAGAAAGGAAATGGAAAGCAAGCAAATTTAGCCCCCATTCCTAAAGTTACATTAATTGTTTTTAGGCTACCAGCAGCTCTGTGTGTATGTGGGGGTGCTTTTAGTTGGGATCGCAGTATGGGAGGAAAGGGTTAAGTGTTCTGCAGTTCTAATGAAAATAGTGTCCCCCTCGTGCCTGATGAAGACATATTCAGTGTTGCATCTACTTTTGTCCTTATACTGAATAGAAAACCTGGGAATGCAAGAGAATCCCTTTATTCAATGCAAAAAATAATAAAAACGTGCAAACATCTTTCTGGTTTTGGGAAGTTGCTGCAGCACAGGACACTGAGAAGAAATAAAAACCTACCAAATGCAGCAAGCAGCCTTGTGTCAAGGAAGCAAAAAAGGCTGCAAATGTAAAAAGGTTGGCACTGCACCTTAACATATGCAAGCCAAGTGATCTATACTGTGTAATCATCAGTTTTTGCAGAAAGGGATAAAGCCCAGAAGCTTACCAAATGCTTCCGTCTTACATCAGCATTTACAGTTGGTTGGGTTGCTGTATCTTTCTCGAATTTCTACCCTGCTTTTCAGACAAGCTGATTCCAAAACAAAAATAATTCTGATGGGGGTAATCGGGAGAACATGTTTTATTTATTTATAAAAGTTTATACTGCCTATTAAGGGTGGCACTATGGGTTAAACCACAGAGCCTAGGGCTTGCCGATCAGAAGGTTGGTGGTTTGAATCCCCGCGATGGAGTGAGTTCCCGTTGCTCGGTCCCTGCTCCTGCCAACCTAGCAGTTCGAAAGCACAAAGTACAAGCAGATAGGTGTGGTCGAAGAAGATGGCGACGAGGTAAGACGCATTTGCCGGAGTTCATTTCGAATCCTCCCTAAAATTTGTGCTGTGGCTCCCAGCCTTTCAAGTTTTTGCTGAAGATTGTATCAGGGTGTTGGAGCCCATGCCAGGAGTTCACATTGCTAATAACTGTAAAGCCTGCATCGTAAATCAGCTTTAATGAGCAGATAATTGCATTCTCCGGCAGCCTTGGAAGCAGCCTTCGACTTACTGGTTTTCCGCCAGCTCACATCCAGTTGTATTTCTATTTCTACTACCTTTTATTATCTTTTAAGCACTGCTATTTTAAAAGACTCATAATGATGGGCCAAGGCAAACGCCTAAGGGATTGTGACGAGGCTCTGCCCTCCCCAAGAGCCAAACAATTAAAAATCGACCCCCCCGTGTCTGACAAACGGAGTGACCCCATTGAACTCTGCTATAGGGTGAAAACTCAGAACCGTTTCTACCCTCTAATGTCTCCAGAAACAACGTCAACACCAGAGGAATTATTTTTACCCCAGACTAAAACTGCGGACGGCAAGCTTGGAGGAAGAGGGAGTGTCCCATTGAGGGTGGTGCAGGACGCTGGAACTGAGGACTGCGCAAGACAAGAACAACATGAACATCTCCATCTTGTGGTCAGAACCCTTAATTGCATATTCAAGAAGATTGATGTGCTAGCCTCCCAGTTATGTAACCTCGAACAGAAAATGGATAACTTCTGGTCAAAGTTTAAACCAACTGTAGATACGGGGGAATTGAAGTGCCAGAGGTCCTTGCCTTCTACCAAAAAAAGAAGTGTGATCCCTAAATATAAACCAAATCCTGCACTGAAACATCAAGCATTGTCCCTGCAACCTAAGAAAATCTGCCTAAACATCGGGGCAGGGTCACCAAGGTGGCTTACTCTGAGTGGGGTTAAAAAGCACCTAAGCAATCTCCTAAACATAGAAATCTCACAATGCGATCTCATTGCAGTATTACCTTTGAACCAGCACCTCGGGCAACAGAAAGTGATGCTTGCGTTTTACTCTCCAAGGATCCCTTCAGCTATCATCAGGCAGAAACCACTCTTGGCAAGGTACGATATCATCCCAACAAGAGTTTTTATGGATAGCATGATCCACCCCCTCCTACTTGCTGGTCACGGTACGGAGTGGACTCTGTCGGAGAGGTCGGGAGTACCTCGGGACATCGAGCCTCCTCTCCTGGAGGATATCCATCCGCACCGAAACTGGACTCACCCTACGTCCCCACGAGCTCTAAAGAAACCCACTGGCGCAAGTAATTCTCTGACCCCGCCGGAGGAAAGAGAGCTTTTAGCCACCTTTGGCGACCTTCCACCGAGAGAACAACAAGAAATAATTGATAGACTAGAAGTACTTAATCATCAGCTCATACATGTCCAGAAGAACGGAAAAGTCCTGCCCACTTTTCAGGATAACTCTGCCAGCTTTTCGGAGTCGTGGTTTAAGGAAGCAGGAAGTCTTCCATACCTTAGTCCAGCTCCTAAACCCATGCCTCCCCCACTTGTGGGCAAAACCCACCGACGCTTGGCAGACCCAGGTTTTGCCTCTCAAGTTGGCCCCTCATCCCAACTCTTGATAAATTTTGACTCGCCCTCCAAGAGTCCCCCGCTGAGGAGTGTAACTCAGAGTTCCTTCCACCAAAACAACTCCTTACCATCTAATCCATCAATGCCGGAACTGGAGTCCTCATACTCCCCTGAGCGGCATAGACCCGACATACAAACGGTACCAGTACGCCGAACATCCCCTGTACCTTTGCCAGCAGCAGGTCAGGGGAGTGTCCCACCTACATCAAAAAATGGCCCGGATTTGATTGAAGACCCGACCGGACATATAAACCAAATGGTTTCATCGGCGACCTTTAGACCTTGCGGTGGGGCAGTCTCAGCAAATCCTGTGGAGTTTCCCACTGAAGTGTCCGCCCTTGGGTTAGCCAGCGGGAGACCCGTTTTGTCGCCCCAGTCAGAATACCTCACTACCAACTTCAAGACTAGGTACCTTCAGCAGGTGCCTGCTATGCAAAGTAAAATAACTGACTTTTTCGTGGGGTCTGCCTTGCCTCCAAAGGACTCACATCCCTCCCCGAAATGACAGCGAATTGGTTACAACAGGAACTCCCCCCTATCAGTCCTCAGCTGGAACATTGCGGGCTGGAGGGGGAAAAAACTTGACCCAGAATTCTTGGAGTATATTAACCTGTTTCATATCATCTTGTTCCAAGAATCGTGGGAAGTAGAGAGAATTGATCTAAATGGCTTTGAGCTTCTAGAACTCCCTGCCTGCCCCTCCCTGAAAGGAGGCCGCCCTAAAGGGGGCCTAATAATAGGCATCTCCCTCAACTTACATTCTAAATTTACTCTAGTACAGGCCTTGCCTCCTTACGCCCTTACCGGGCTGATTGCGGGGGAAAAGATCTCACTTCTAGTTACAAATGTTTACTTGCCACCCGGGGGTTCTTCCTCCGAACTGGGCTCTAAATGGGGCTCGCTAGAAGAGCATTTGCTCTCATGCTATGTCAAGTTTCCTAACACCCCGGCCATAATAGGTGGCGATTTTAATGCCCGCACAGCAGCAAATTGGGACTCGCTGACCAAAGCCAAATGGTGGGTTACCCCAAACCTTGATAATTATGATCTGGAACATATCATGAGGAGAACTTCTAAAGACCAACGAGTTAATGAGGCTGGAGTATTCCTCTACCAAATGGCCATCCGTTTAAATCTGGTCCCCCTAAATGGCACATGCCTCCCTGATATTCCAGGGGATTTCACTCACCTGAGTGTTAAATCAAACAGCGTCCTCGATTACCTGCTGGTCTCCAGTGATCTACTTAAGTGTATTTCCACCTTTAAGATCGAGAATGTACAATCTAGTGATCATCTTCCCCTTGTAGCCAAGCTTTCCCTGAATTGGCAGTCGGAGGCCTATAGACATGCGACCCAGATGGTAACCAACGTATCTCTCCAAGTAAGAGGAATCAAATGGTCGGAGACCCAGGCTCAAAGGTATCAGGAATTCTTTCAAAAAGAAATCCTCGGGCCCCATCCCTACATAGGCTCTGCCTCAGACGAGCATAGCATAGTGTTGAAACGCTTCCACCATCATACGACTGATCTTACGTCCTTCTTCAGGTTACCACCCAAAATATTAAATCGAAACGAGTATACTTACGGTGCCCCCTGGTATAACTCTCAGTGCAAACAAGCAAGACAGCGCCTTCGTGCTATATATAATGTATATAAGACCTCCGATGCATCTACTCTGCCAGCTAGTTATGCACAAGCCAAGCAAGTTTACAAACGCACGCAGAAAATTGCCAAACGTGAGTGGCAACATAATCGCTGGCAGGCCTTGATTACTGCTTCAAAATCACATAGATCCAGGGAATTCTGGTCTCTGATTAACAGAAGGGTGAGGAAATACCCAAGGGCAGTCATCCCTGCACCGACATGGGAATTGTTCCTGAAGAAATGTTTCTCACAGGCAGATGCTCCCTCCGACCATCTGATGCATCTGTTTTCCCACCTACCTATTTGGCCTCCCACCGATCCTGACGAAATAGCCAAGCTAATAGCCCAGCTGAAATCGGGCAAAGCCCCAGGGCCCGACCTGATCCCTGCTGAAGCCATCAAACTACACCCAAAATGGTGGGCTGGCATCTTGGCCAAAACCTTCGACGCAATCAACGCTTCTGGTCTCATCCCCAAAATATGGAAGGAGGCCATTATAGTACCAATTCATAAAAAAGGTTCTCCAATGGAGCCGGAAAATTACCGTAACATCAGCCTCCTTTCGATCATAGGGAAAATTTATGCCAGCTTTTTGCTGACGAAACTATTGCGATGGGTAGATGAGACTAACCAGATTGGCCACGAACAAGCAGGGTTCAGAATTAAACGCTCTACAACTGATCATGCGATAGTTCTTTACCATCTGGCACGGAAGTACTCCTCCCCTCCCCGGGGCTACCTGTGTGCTGCCTTCTTAGATCTTAAGGCAGCCTTTGACAGCGTTCCTAGAAATATTCTTTGGGAGAAACTTGCGAAACAGGGCATCGATAGAAGACTCTTATGGCTTATAAGTCAGCTCCACGAAGGTACCCTTGCCAGAGTGAGACTTACTCCTGCGGGCGACCTTACAAATTCGATACCAATAAACAAGGGAGTGCGCCAAGGATGTATATTGGCTCCCTGCCTATTCAATCTATTCATCAGCGACATGCGAGCACCCCTAGTCAACTCATCTCCAAGTACACATGCGCCTAGACTAGCGGATTACCGCTGTCCACTCCTTTTATATGCGGACGACGCGGTAATTCTATCTTATACACGTGTTGGACTAACCAGAGCTCTGAAGATCTTTGCCACGTATTGTCAACTCAACCAATTAACCATCAATCATGCTAAATCTAAGATTCTGATTTTCGCCAGAAGTCGGAGATTATACGAATGGAAGCTTGGTGGAGCAAAAATAGAGCAAGTCCTAAAATTTCAATACCTAGGAGTTATTTTTCAATACAATTTGGGGTGGAAAGCACATATTCAACACCTACTTAATAAGGCCAAAACTCTGTCATATGCGCTCCTCCGATTTTTCTTTTCGGATGGAGCTTTGCATGTTCCCTCGGCCCTAAAGGTGTTCAAGGCAAAAGTGGTTCCCGTGCTTGCTTATGCTGCCCCGCTCTGGGCCGTGATGACAGACCTTGCTCCTCTTGAGACTCTGCAAAACCAATTCCTACGTCGACTCCTAATGCTCCCCCTGTGCGTAAGCAACGCAGCCATGCGACTAGAATTGAAGATCGCATCCTTAGAAACTTGCCTGTGGAAGCAAGTCTTCAATTATTGGTTATCATTGTGGCATAGATTACCAGACCATTACCTTGCCCAATGCTTATGGCGAGATGAATTCTCCAGCCTTTGGACCAGTAGAATTCATGCCAAACTCCTGAGCTATGGAATCTCTCCCTTAGATTCCCTAAAACTAGATCAAATCACTGCTCAAAGACTGATCCGCCAAAGACTGGATGACATCGATTTACAGCGAAATTATATGCTGGGGGGAGGTGTTTGTTCGCCCCAGAACATTGGTATCACTTTAACTTACTGCGTTCCATCATACCTCTCCTCCCTTTCGACTGTTGCCCATAGGCTGGCCTTCACCAAAGCGAGGTTTAATGTTTTTCCCTCCAATGTCCTGAGACATAGATTCTCAAAGGGCCAAACCTCCGCCATGTGCGAATGTGATAAGGAGACGCCGGAGTCGCTTCAGCACATTATGTTCACTTGCCCCTTATTCAAGGTGCCACGGGCAAATTTGTTGGGATCAATCATACAGAAACTAGAGGGTACTCCACCAAAATTCCACCTTGCCCAAATCTTGCAGGATAAGGATACCCATACGACCCTGAAAGTGGCTAGGTTCCTGGTCGCTGTCCTTACCCAAAAGCGTTGCCAAGGAGCACCACAAGCTAATTAAGGCGTAGTATGCCATTCCATCTTATAGTATTTTATTGTTATAGTAGTGTTTTAGCGGCTGTTTTTTCCCACGTGCACAGGCTGTTATTTATGTCTTGTTTTTATCTGTATGGGCCTACGGCCGTAATAAATTATTATTATTATTATTATTATTATACAAGCAGATAAATAGGTACCACTCCGGCGGGAAAGTAAACGGCATTTCTGTGCACTGCTCTGGTTCGCCAGAAGTGGCTTAGTCATGCTGGCCACATGACCTGCAAGCTGTACGCCGGCTCCCTCGGCCAGTAAAGCGAGATGAGCGCCGCAACCCCAGAGTCGGTCACGACTGGACCTAATGGTCAGGGGTCCCTTTACCTTTATACTGCCTATTACAGTCTGTCTCAAGGCAGTGTACAAGTTAAAATGATAAAATAAAATCTCAGGAATATATATGTAAAATTCTACTGATATCCCCAGAGCCACCACTAATTAATTCCTGGCATTAAATCCCAGAAAAGTGAATAGAGATTTTTTTTATCAAACCCTAAAATATCATCAGTAGCAGTGTTTGGAAGGGTTCTAAAGGGAAGTGACTCCATAGAAGAAGAAGAAGAAGAAGACGAGGAGGAGGAGTTGTTTGGATTTGATATCCCACTTTATCACTACCCAAAGGAGTCTCAAAGCGGCTAACATTCTCCTTTCCCTTCCTCCCCCACAACAAACACTCTGTGAGGTGAGTAGAGCTGAAAGACTTCAGAGAAGTGTGACTAGCCCAAGGTCACCCAGCAGCTGCATGTGGAGGAGCGGGGAAGCGAACCCGGTTCACCAGATTACAAGTCTACCACTCTTAACCACTACACCACACTGGCTTCCTTCATAGGAAGGGGGCTGCCTGCAAACAGTTTCTCCCCCTAGCTGCAACCAAGCACAATGCTTGGATGATGCATCTTTCCCCAACCTTGGGTCTCCAGATGTTGCTTGTCTCCCAATTCCAGCCAATATGGCCAACGATCAACTCCCACTCCCCTTGCACCTTGTAGCATCTTTAGATGATTATGTACAAAAAAGTGAACAAGTGATCTGACAACAAACTGGGGAGGAGGCCTAGGCAGGCCCCAGTTTATATCCAGGAGCAGGGCCAAGTGACATCTATTGGCCAGTTGGACAGTTCCTGTGGGATGCTTGCACCTAAGTCTGCCTACAACTGGCCGATCTGCAGGCAGGCTGCAATTCTCCCCTGCAGAGTGCCAGATTGCGGACGTGGACTTAGCCAGGCTGCGCCGCCTGACCATTGAAGGTAAGCGGACTTCTCTTATTCTGCCTTCCAGAGATGAATAAGCGTAATAAAAGAATTCAGCATGAAATGAAAGCAAAGTGAATCAAGGGCCTAAAATTACCGTATTTTCCGCTCTATAGGACACCCTTTTCCCCCTCCAAAAATGAAGGGGAAATGTGTGTGCTTCCTATGGAGCGAATGCAGGCTCCTTGGCTTCAGCGATAGCAACGCGAAGCCTCCGAAGTGCAGAAAGAGAGCTCCCCCTGGGCTCCGGAGGCTTTGCGTTGCTTTCGCTGAAGCCGCCTGAAGCCCCCAGAGCGAGAGGGGTCAGTGCACACCGATCCCTCTTGCTCTCCAGGCTTTGCTTTGCTGGAGAAGCGCTGCACAGTTTTCCCTCTGCGCAGCGCCCCTTCAGCGAAGTGGGAGGAGAAATGGAAGGGGCTCCGTTTCTCCTGCCACTTTGCTGAAGGGCCGCTGAGCAGAGAGGGGGAGAATTTTTTCCCCCTGTTCTCCCCCTCCTATGGTCCGGTGCGTTCTATGGTACGGTGCGTCCTATAGAGCGAAAAATACGGTATCCTGGAACTCTTTTCCTTGCTCCCTTCATTTTTTCATCTCATATCAGTCTTTTGGGTCCATAAGCAAACTAGAGAATGGTACATGTTAAGGATGGTTTGTTAACCTAGGACAATCGATGCAGACCCTATGAAGGAAAAAAGGAATGATTGAGACGAGAATTAGGGACGCCAGCCTTTTACCTAGGAGAGCTTCTGTGTCTAAGAAGCAGGATTTCAACAGATTCAACAGAAGGGGGAAGCTTCACCTGGTGAATTCAGCTTTCAAGATATAGGAGGTCTATCAGATCAAAATCTTGGCCACTTTCAGAACTCTTTTGAATAATAATAATAATAATAATAATAATAATAATAAATTTTATTTATACCCCGCCCTCCCCAGCCAAGGCCAGGCTCAGGGCGGCTAACAACCAATAATAAAAACAAGTTGAATGAACACAACTTAAAAACAAGATTAAAATACAACATTAAAACATTAAAATGCAGCCTCATCGCAGGAGGAGAAAGGAAAAAAGAAAGAGGGGGAGGGAATCAAATTGACTCCAAGCCAAAGGCCAGGTGGAACAACTCTGTCTTACAGGCCCTATGGAAAGAAATCAGGGGCCATTGTTGAAAAGGCCCTGGCTCTGGTTGAGGCTAATCTAACTTCCTTAGGGCCCGGGACCTCTAGGGTGTTGCTATTTATGGACCTTAAGGTCCTCCATGGGGCATACCGGGAGAGGCAGTCCCGTAGGTACGAGGGTCCTAGGCCATGAAGGGCTTTAAAGGTCAAAACCAGCACCTTAAATCTGACCCTGTACTCCACCGGGAGCCAGTGCAGCTGGAAAAGCACTGGGTGAATATGCTCCCATGGCAGAGACCCCGTGAGGAGCCTTGCTGCAGCATTCTGCACCCGCTGGAGTTTCTGGGACAGCTTCAAGGACAGCCCCGCGTAGAGCGAATTACAGTAGTCAAGCCTGGAGGTGACCGTCGCATGGATCACTGTGGCCAGATCAGGGCAGGAAAGGTAAGGGACCAACTGCTTGATGTGGCGAAGGTGGAATATCTGGCCTCCCCTTCCCAAAATATTTATTTCACAGTCTCTTGTGTATGCACAGCCATTATCTACGAACTCTGAGGAACGCATAGTTGGCTCCCTCACTGTTTGTAGGATTGACAGATAGATGAATATGAGAGCAAGAAAATGACATCTGGAAAGCCAATTGATGGCCAGTTAAACTGTTCCGTTTCAGTAATTGAGAAAGAAAGTGCTCTAAGATTGTTTTCTTCCTCCTACTCCTCGTGATATATCCCATTTGGCTCTTTACTGCAAGTCAACCTCCCCCACCCACCCCCCAACCTCCTTGTCAAGAAATACAGGTCAGCATTCCAAACAGCCGAATCCTAGGCAGTATTTAGGAGAATTTGCTTACTCTAGACAGAAATACTGCAGCAAAGAAGGCAATATATATAAAAAACGATCTTATCAGGGGGAAACAGGTGCTGTGGTCACCATATCAAGGTCACTAGCATTTTTTAAAAACTGCTCCAAAATGTTTAACAGACATTTGCTCCTACCGAATGACTGGAGATTTGCCCACAGAATGCATTCGGGCCACAATCCTGCGTACAATTGCTTTGGAAGTAAGCCCCCTGTTACGTCTCCCAGGGATAGAACCACAGCATGTTTTATAGCCCCAGATATATTTGTTTAACTGTGGAGTATTGAGAATTGAGCCCCGGGGTGTTCCTGAATGGAAAGGCTAAACAGAAATAAAAATTTGCATCTGGTATGGCAAATGCCACCGGCCGCCAGAATTTCTCCTGGGAGAAACTAGACTGCAGTAATACTTGTCAGCTTGATCTCTTGGAGGGGATGAAAGTGGGCTTGCCGATCGTAAAGTTGGCAACTCGAATCCACACAACAGGTTCAGCTCCCGTTGCTCTGTCCCAGCTCCTGCCAACCTTGCAGTTCGAAAGCATACCAGTGCGAGTAGATAAATGGGTACCACTGCGGCAGGAAGCTAAATGGTGCTTCCATGCTCTCTGGCACTCATCATGGTGTTTCGCTGCACCGGAAGCGATTTAGTCATGCTGGCCACATGACCCAGAAAAGCTGCGGACAAACGCCGGCTCTTTTCACCTGAAAGCAGAGATGAGCACCACACCCTATAGTTGAATTCGATTGTACTTAACCATCCAAGGGTCCTTAACCTTTTTACCTTACCTAAAGATGCAAACATTTAAAGGGCCCCCCAAGAATCCTGGCAACTGTAGTTTACTCCTTCCAGCACCCTTAACAAACTAGTTCCCACAATTATTTTTGGGGAGAAGGGATATGCTTTAAATGTATGGGGTGTTTGCAGCCTCTGTCTTTTTACCTGGAAATAAACCCCATGGAATTCAATAGTAGATCTGAGTAGACGTAGTTAGGATTACACTGATGGCGGATAAAGGAAGTGGCAATGACAGAACTGGTAAATATTACAAGTCATGGACTGCAGGTAGGACCTGGCAACTCTAGCACACCTTTTTTGGGGGTTGGTTTTGAACTTTACTAATTTCCACAGCCTGATACTGACTACCTTACAAGAATGCAGTTTTGCTGTAAATACCTGTACAGTGGTGCCTCGCAAGATGAAATTAATTCGTTCTGCGATTTTTTCGTCTTGCGAATTTTTCGTCTTGCGAAGCACGGTTTCCCATAGGGTATTAACGGTTTTAAGAAAAAGGAAACAAACTTGCAAGACGTTTTCGTTTTTCGTCTTGCGAAGCAAGCCCATAGGGAAATTCGTCTTGCGAAGCAACTCAAAAAACGAAAAACTCTTTCGTCTTGCGCGTTTTTCGTCTTGCGAGGCATTCGTCTTGCGAGGTACCACTGTAAAACTACACAGGATCATCAGTCTTAAATTACAATAGCGGTGTGTTATCTCCACATTCTAGATGTATACATGATGCCAAAAGTGATGCAAGGCCAGGAAATTTTGCTACTTAAAAGTGCAGAAAAAGGGAACCAAATATAAATGATACCAAGTCAGCAGATTTCTTATTTAATGTATTCTGGGGGAAACAGTTACACAATATCAAAAGAGACGGCAACTACCGTTTCTAATTGTCAAAACGGGGTGCACAACTGATGGCGTTCCATAGATCATATTGAGTGGCCTCTTCCCACCTTGTTACTCACATCATACACATTCTGAGAGAAATCATGGGTTGGCTGAAAGGTATGTGTTATGTACTGAGTTGAATAGTATCCAAAAGGCAGCAGTTTGATTGGTCCTAGAACAATAGGGTCCAGAATGCAGCAGTCTGATTGGTCCTAGAACAATAGGCTCCAGAATGCAGCAGTCTGATTGGTCCTAGAACAATAGGCTCCAGAATGCAGCAGTTTGATTGGTCCACAGGAGCCACCCAATCCAGCTCCAGGTGGAAGTGAATCTGCAACCTGATTGGCCTATAGGTGAATCCCGGAATTAGCCAATCATATGGGGCCCATTGTGTAAGTAATGTATATAAAGCAGACATTCTGGGGGAACTTCCATTCCTCCTCACCACTATGAGCTGAAAAAAGAGCATGAAATCCACTCTCGACTCCGACTATATTTCAGTCTGTCTCTTGGCATTGCTCATTGGCACCAGTGGAACCCCCTACCCCCCTAAAAAAACCCTGGCAGTTTGTGGCATCCCCCCTTGCTTCTTCCTCCTGGTAACAGCCTTCCTCACTTAACCCCTTATCTGTCTTTCCATCGATCTGTCTGCTTGCTTGCTTGCTTGCTTGCTTGCTTGCATGCTTATTAATAATAGTCATGGAAGAGGAACCGTATAAGCATCTGTTATATGGCTTCCTTTTGCAAAGGTTGCTGGGGCTCTGAAACCAATTAGGTCACTCAGAGCAGTCCTAGATGAGTGTCATTCCTGGTGCACAGCTGAGAATCAACTTCAGAATATGTGATTCCATCACCTTTAGATCTCTGTCAGCTCCCAGTATGTGCCAAAGCTCTGTTCAGAGTGTTGGCTAACGCCTCTAAACCATAATTTAGGAGTAGGATAGGAGCGTGATTTAGGACCACCTGCTTCCACAAAATCCTTTTATTCTAGGATAGGTGTAGAGAACCATTGGGCCGCTAAATCTTGCTGAACTACAACTCCCATCCACCCCAGCCAACTTGGCTAAAGGCCAATAATGATGGAAATTGTCATTTTGCAGTATCTGGAGGTCCAAGATTCCCTACAGCTGCCCATGTGAGATCTGCCAGAACCATATTCATTCATTCATTTAATTTAATTGCATTAGCATACAGCCATAGCAAAATAAGACAATACCAAAATGTTGGAGACAAGCAACCAAGCAAAATTCAAAGCGATATTGCTGGCGTAATGACATTTAAAATACCCTAAGACAATAATACAGAGATTTAGTTGCCAGCGCCAAAAAAAAACTAGTATGCGGATATAAGTAAAGCATAAAATGGCCCCAAAATAGGCTCAGCACATTGAGTTAAAAAAGGTAATAAAAGAATTAAAACAGGTCCAGGACTAGGACACACTACCCTGTCAGAGTAGCCCTGAGTTTCAGAGCCTGCACTATGAAGATTGCCACCCCATGTGAAATTTGGGGATTTGCGTCCACAAGAAGTGCTTTCAAACAATCTTCCTTAGATGAAATGGAGGACGGGATCAAGAGGAGGAGCTTAGGTCTTATTGGGTCATAAATAGGGCAGTAGAAAAAGAAATGTATGAAGTCCTCTACTTCATTCATTGTGCATGGACATAGATGCTGAGTAATAGGGGTCTTAGAGTAGATCCCCTGCAGGAAGGCCGTGGGTATAGAGTGGAAACGGGCCATTGTAAACGCTCTTCTCAAATTGGGCTCCGTCAGGTCTATCAAGTAGTTGGAAAGTGATCTTACCACTTTCACTTTAGGGAGCCACATGGAGAGGCGAGCTGAGGTGGACTGTGCCCGGTCCATGGCCTCATCTCTTGTAAGAATCCAGGCCCGGATTTTATGTTGGTCCCAAGATGACAGCGTGTCGAGATCTGGGAGGGAGTAGCGTGCAGTAATAGTCTCCATGGCCTTGGACCATTTGTTGGAATAAGAACAAGTTAAAAAGGCTTGCCTGGCTAGTAGGGAACCTGGGGCATTGATTAATTTGCAATAAAAACTAATAATTCTAATGTGGGCTCTCGCAACAATGGAGGGGAGGCCCAGTTCTGTTCTTAACTGTGCAGCAACCGAGCCCTTGGGGAGACCCAGTATCTTTTGTGCAAAAGAGTTTTGTAGAATCTCCAGCCGTTGAAGTGTTTTTAAATTCCACCCCCAGATTTCAACCCCATACAGTAACATCGGGAGGACTTTGCTGATAAATGCTTTTCTGATTGGTGGAACCAACAGGCCGCCTTTTGCATAGAAGAATTTCTCCAAGGCTTTGATGGTTCTACGGGCAGCCAGGATGGTCATATTTAGGTGAGCTGACCAGCTAAGCCCATGCTGAAAAGTGATTCCCAAATACTTGAATGCTGAGCAATATTCAATAGAGTGGCCCTCAAAATTCCAGAATGACTTCCGAGTTTTCGTGCCAAAAGTAAGAATTTTGGTTTTGGCGAAATTGATTTTGAGGGAATTGGTATCACAATATGTCATGAGCCCTCTGAGCATGTTGTTTAAGCCCTGCTTGGTTAAAGACAGTATCACCATGTCGTCCGCATAGAGTAATATGGGGATCCTGAGCTGTTGTAAAGAGGGGGCAGATTGATTTAGGGCCTGCATATTTGTAACGATGTCGTTGATATAGAAATTGAATAGAAAAGGGGCCAAGAGGCAGCCCTGTTTGACCCCTTTATTCAGAGGGAAAGGATCAGATAGAGCTCCCAGAGGGCCGAATTTTACTCTGGCCGATATGTCATTATGAATTTCCATAAGAAGGAGGAGGAGTCTCTTATCTATGTTGGTGTAACTAAGCTTCTGCCATAGCCTATCTCTGGGAATGGAGTCAAAAGCGGAGGTCAGGTCCACAAAAGCCGCGTGTAGTTTGCAGTTGAACCTGTTTAGGTATTTATCAATCAGGGTAAATAGAACAAGACATTGGCCAGCTGTGCTGTGACCTTTACGGAAGCCAGCCTGTTCCGGGTGGAATAGCTTTGTTTCTTCTGCCCACTCGATTAATTTCTCTAGCAAGAATCTAGAGTAAACCTTGTATGATATGTCTAGCAGGCTGATAGGTCGATAGTTACGCGGATCTTGTGGGTCCCCCTTTTTATGTATTGGGATGACTATGCTCTGTTTCCAATTAGGCGGGATCTTAAGAGTAGCATTAATAGTGGTAAAGAGAGATGCAAAAATAGGGGCCCACCACGTCTGGTTCAATAAGAATACCTCGGGTGGTATCATATCCTCCCCCGGGGATTTATCCCCTGATAGCATGCTAATTAGTTGTACACATCTCTCTGGGGAGACTGGCTCCCAGGAGGGCAAGGCAGATGCAGGAAGAGTGGAAACTGCATTTACGTCGGAATCTGGGGCGGAATACAGCTGAGCAAAGTGAGAGTGCCAACTGGCTGCTGTGATGTTATTAACGATGAATGAGGGGGGTCTTAAACCTGCATTAATTAAATTCCAGAATTTCTTGTCGTCACGGGTTTTAATGGCCACTGACAATGCCGTCCAGCGTTCTTTCGCAAAGAGCAATTTCTTATGTTGGAGCAACTTCTTGTAGTAAGAACGGAATTGGGCTAACTCCCTGATTTTGCTCTGGGTGCTGTCTGATTTCATAACAGACTGAAGAAATCTAAGCCTACTTCTGCACTGATTGCATTCTTGGTCGAACCAAGTTTGATTCTTCCTGGTTAGAATCGCACGAGAGGGTTTCGTAAGTGTTGGGAGCAAGTAGGCTAGAATTTGTTGGAAACTTGAGAAATGATTCACATTCATTGTTACCAGCTGAGCTTTCAGGGCTAGGATCTCAGGGGAATTTAGGAGGACTTTTATGTCTTGCTCCAGATAGATATCCCACTTCTTACGACCGGGGGCTAAGGTCAGTGAATCCTGGAGGTGGGGTGAGCTGGGAAACCCCAGCTGTGTGTGGTGGAAGGAGATGGCAATAGGAAGGTGGTCACTTTCGGTTCTGTTGAACACATTGAAACAATATGCCTTATCATTAAGTGCCGAGGAGGACCAGATATAATCTATAACGCTTGCCCCTCTAGATCCTAGAAAAGTATAGCATCCCCCGGACCAGGCCAGAACCATATAAACCAGGGGTCAGCAAACTTTTTCAGCAGGGGGCTGGTCCACTGTCCCTCAGACCTTGTGGGGTGCCGGACTATATTTTTTGGGGGGGAAATGAATGAATTTATATGCCCCACAAATAACCCAGAGATGCATTTTAAATAAAAGGACACATTCTACTCATGTAAAAACACGCTGATTCCCGGACCGTCCACGAGCCGGATTTAGAAGGCGATTGGGCCGAATCCAGCCCCCAGGCCTTAGTTTGCCTACCCATGATCTAAACTCTGGGTGGCAGGTAAGTGGGGCAGGGCTTTGCTGTTGTGACCCTTAGATTCTGGAAATAGATCCCTTGAGAGGCAGGTCTAGCCTCTTTGCCACTAACCTTTTCAAGACTGGTGGGCCTCTAGTCTAAATCAGTGTTTTGTTCCTAAAACAATGTTTAGGGGTACTCTCATTTTCCTACTCATTGAAATACTGCCCCTCAATGAGGCCAAACTTAGATTTACAAAATGTTTAGGGGGATGCGTACCCCTGCGTCCCCCCCAGAAAAAAAGCACTGGTCTAAATTAACTTGTTTTCTCTGCATGGTTACATGTCATGTGGCTTTTCTGCTGATTGCACTTTAATTGTGCTGATCCTTTTAATTATGGTGCACTTGCTCCATTTTTTAATATAATTGTATACTGCTTTATGGGACGTGGGTGGCGCTGTGGGTTAAACCACTGAGTCTAGGGCTTGCCGATCAGAAGGTTGGTGGTTCGAATCCCCACAACGGGGTGAGCTCCTATTGTTCAGTCCCTGCTCCTGCCAACCTAGCAGTTTGAAAGTACATCAAAGTGCAAGTAGATAAATAGGTACCGCTCTGGCGGGAAGGTAAACGGCATTTCCGTGCGCTGCTCTGGTTCACCAGAAGCGGCTTAGTCATGCTGGTCACATGACCCGGAAGCTGTATGCCGGCTCCCTCGGCCAATAAAGCGAGATGAGCGCCGCAACCCCAGAGTCGGCCACGACTGACCTAATGGTCAGGGGTCCCTTTACCTTTACCTATACTGTTTTATGGGGCCTGAAGGTTCCATAAAGTGGCATACGTTTTAATATATAATAAACTTCTGGAGCAGTGCTGTTTGGCCTGTGCTTGATTTGTGTGAATGGAAGTTCCCAGTGGGCAGACAAAGCCCTAGACGTGTGAGGTTTTCTTTTTCTTTCATCCGCAATCGTTCACTTGAGCTTAATAGTGGACATGGTTATACATCAAATTCTATGGAAATGAGCGAAACAACTACCTGGATGGAATGCAGGTACAGGCGTCGTGATCAATCCTGAGCAAAATTTTCAGAAAAGCAATTACAGGACACATAGATTTATAGGACAGCAACAGAGAAGATCAGCCTTGTGAAGCAAATTTGATTTCATGTTTTTATTTTAGTCGATAAACAATAAATTGCAAAACGCCAGGACTCAGCCTGCACGCTGCTTAACAAAGTAGAAGTCGATAAGGAGTTTAGTAGATTCAGAACTAGTTATGCTGGGGATGGCTAACTTCTTCTGCTTGGGGTGCCACAGACTCCCAGGGTCAGTAGGAGAAAAATGATGCCAGATGGAGATCAAATGCCTTTCCACAATCTGTTCCAACACACCCCTTTTCGTTCCCTACCAATGATGGAGCACTGGCCCTTGGAGCCATCTTTCCCAGAGCTTATGGTTTGCCCCTTAACATAGCTGTCAACTGTCCCTAATTTGGTGGGAAACTCCCTTATCCCAGTGCCGTGTCCCACTGCTGTCCCTTATTGATGATGTCCCTTAAATTTCCCGGGTTTCAAAGGAAGCAGCTCCTCTCCCTCCCTCCCTGCCAGCCAGGGAGGAGGGAGGCTCCAACTGTGTTGCTTGGCTGCCCAGCCGAGCCCCCTCTGGCCTCCTCTCACCAGCCTCGGCCCCGGGAGCCCCTTCCCGCCGGGACTGGCGGGAGCCTCGGGCCCTTCCACCGCCATCCTCCTCGCGGCCGCCGAACTGAGCGTCTCTGCCTGGGGCCTCCCCTGTGCCCGTTGCCACCGCCACTCCTGCTAGGCCATACTGTGGCTGCGCTGCCAAAGGACCCAGATGAAATGGGCAGCCATTGCTGAGGAGCCTTGGGAGGAGAGCGAGGGCAACCATAGAGAAAGCAGTTCAGAGAGAGGAGGAGGAGGCGAAGGCGAAGATGGAGGCACAGGCAGGTGTTCCAAGGGCTAACCATAAGGGGAGGAAGGACCGCAAGCGCTTCTCCCATAGATTTGTAGTGGTAGACTAGCATAGATGATCTGATCTGCGGGTTTACTTCGGGCGCTATTCCCCCCCCCCCGCTTCCTCCCGCCCCGCCTGATGGAACTGAGAGCTGCAGATGGAGCACGAGAGAATAGATACAGAACTGCAGCAGCATCTTCGTAGCTTGGACTTCGTTTTAGGCGAAAAGTGGTTGCTGCTTGTAGTTATTTAATTGCAGTGTTTCATCAGCTGGTGTCTTGAGCAGCAACCTCTGGACACGAAGGGCTAAAAACCGGCGCTGCTCTCCAAAATTATCTGGTCCCTTTTAACTTTGTATTTCAGCTGGTTGACTAAAATCCCTTATTTTGGCTGCTGATCCCTTATTTTCAAGGCTGCTGGTCCCTTATTTTCCAATCTGTAAGTTGACAGCTATGCCCCTGAAGCAGTGGAAGGCATTTTCAACCTGGCTGAAAGCATTTCTGGCTAATGTCTCAGAGGCTGCCACACTGACGCTTCCAGGACATGCTTTGGGAAGAATTCTGGAAGTCCAAAAAGCGGTGCTCTTACATTAAAGATTTCAGCTAACAGCCCAAACCCAGAAAATTGTGGTTGGGGGCTTAAGGGCAGCCAGTAAGGATGAGGAAGTAGGGGTGGGAATAAATACATCTAGTCCAACCTGCTTGAAGCTTCTCAACTCTGCCTTAAGGTATCGAAGTGTATTGAATTATTTAAGAAATGTGTGTATACGTTTAAATCTCATCCTGTGATATTTGTGCTCGATAGTCCGAATGCTGGATGGAAATAACTGGTTTGCTTCTTGCAAGGCAGTTGGACAGAGCACCGAGTGTACAGTGGTACCTCGGGTTATATACACTTCAGGTTACATATGCTTCAGGTTACAGACTCCGCTAACCCAAAAATAGTACCTCAGGTTAAGAACTTTGCTTCAGGATGAGAACAGAAATCGTGCTCCGGTGGCATGGCAGCAGCAGGAGGCCCCATTAGCCAAGGGAGCCAGCATGACTAAGCCATTTCTGGCGAACCAGAGCAGTGCACAGAAATGCCGTTAACCTTCCCACCAGAGAGGTACCTATTTATCTACTTGTACTTTGATGTGCTCTCGAACTACTAGGTTGGCAGGAGCCGGGACAGAGCAAAGGGAGCTCACCCTGTTGCAGGTATTCAAACCACCGATCCTCTGGGTGAGCCAGTGTGGTGTAGTGGTTAAGAGCGGTAGTCTCGTAATCTGGGGAACCGGGTTTGCGTCTCCGCTCCTCCACATGCAGCTGCTGGGTGACCTTGGGCCAGTCACGCTACTTTGAAGTCTCTCAGCCTCACTCACCTCACAGAGTGTTTGTTGTGGGGGAGGAAGGGAAAGGAGAATGTTAGCCGCTTTGAGACTCCTTAAAGGGAGTGAAAGGCGGGATATCAAATCCAAACTCTTCTTCTTCTTCTTCTTCTGATCGGCAAGCCCTAGGCTCTGTGGTTTAACCCACAGCACCACCCGCGTCCCTCTGTCATCCAAGGTATCACTGCACAATTAGGAATGATTATCCTCTTCTTCCAGCAGCTCTTGAACAACAGCCCACACTGTTCATGAGGGTCCCATCACGAGCGGGAGAGACTTTGTCCGGTTCACAGTGGATCCAGCAACATGGGAGTGGTGTGTGTCTTACCATTTGGTGTAAGCCACCCTAGAAGTTCTACTGAAGGCAAGCATGCAGCTATTACAAATAAATAAACCACAACCAACCAAGAAATACCAAGAAGAGTTAAGCTTGAAAGTGTTTGGCGATGGCGTGCACTCCAATGGGTGCTATATTTCTTTCGTTTTTGACATTTCTGGGTTGCAAGTTAATTTGAGTCGCTGAACCCATAGGTGTTTTCTACTTAATATATTCATTTCATAGGAAGAATGCTTCACTGGTCTTAATTCCTTCTGACAGAAGCTAGAATAGAAGCACACTTGTGGAGACAGCAAAATGAGAACTGAGCGGAGGCAGCAGCCGTTGTGCACACCAACTTTGGAGCCAGTCTCGCCCAATTTATTGTGCTTTATTTCCAATTTAACTGGCACAGGATAGGCCAAGAGATGCTCCAGAAAATGCCTCTTCTCAAGTCAGATACTTCTAAGCACTGCTTTGTTGTTGTTGTTTAGTCGTTTAGTCGTGTCCAACTCTTCGTGACCCCATGGACCAGAGCACGCCAGGCTCTCCTGTCTTCCACTGAGTGGTCAAACTCACGTTAGTAGCTTCAAGAACACTGTCCAACCATCTCGTCCTCTGTCATCCCCTTCTCCTTGTGCCCTCCATCTTTCCCAACATCAGGGTCTTTTCCAGGGAGTCTTCTCTTCTCATGACGTGGCCAAAGTATTGGAGCCTCAGCTTCAGGATCTGTCCTTCCAGTGAGCACTCAGGGCTGATTTCCTTCAGAATGGATAGGTTTGATCTTCTTGCAGTCCATGGGACTCTCAAGAGTCTCCTCCAGCACCATAATTCAAAAGCATCAATTCTTCGGTGATCACCCTTCTTTATGGTCCAGCTCTCACTTCGATACATCACTACTGGGAAAACCATAGCTTTTACTATACGGACCTTTGTTGGCAAGGTGATGTCTTTACTTTTTAAGATGCTGTCTAGGTTTTTCATTGCTTTTCTCCCAAGAAGCAGGAGTCTCTTAATTTCGTGGCTGCTGTCGCCATCTGCAGTGATCACGGAGCCCAAGAAAGTAAAATCTCTCACTGCCTCCATTTCTTCCCCTTCTATTTGCCAGGAGGTGATGGGACCTGTGGCCATGATCTTCATTTTTTGATGTTGAGCTTCAGGCCATATTTTGCGCTCTCCTCTTTCATCCTCAATAAAAGGTTCTTTAATTCCTCCTCACTTTCTGCCATCAAGGTTGTGTCATCTGCATATCTGAGGTTGTTGATATTTCTAAGCACTGTTGCTTTCCAACAACTCTAGTTGTGCCGATTGCATACTGACTTCAGCAACCTTTTCCTTGTAGTTTGAGTGCCAGGAAAGCTATTACTGTTCCTGAGAAGCTAGGCAGATAAGCCATAAGTAAAGAACAAAATGTGCACTCAGATTATGAAGAGTTGCTTCCTAGAAGCTGTGCTTAAAAATTCAAACAATAGATGTAGCAGCCTGGTGGCGGTGGTATTATTTTACTGTTATTCCTTTTATTTATATATAATAATCTGCATGCATGGTATTTCGCAGAGTCGAAAAGAGCAGGAGCAAGTCACAAAGAGCTTAATCTTCTGTTTCAACCATTTTTCATCATCTATAATTTTGTCCAATTATAAGCCATTTGTGGCACTTTCTAGCTGACGTTTTCCAAAGACACTTTTCAATTCCATGCTTTTTTGACTGTAAGAAGTGCAGAACAGCATTGTGGTCTACAATATGCAGAGCGAAAGGATGAAAGTATTGCTCAAGACTCCTTCTAGTGTTTTGCCCGGACACTGAGGTCCAGCGCTGAGGGCCTTCTGGCGGTTTCCTCGCTGCGAGAAGCAAAGGTACAGGGAACCAGGCAGAGGGCCTTCTCAATAGTGGCACCCGCCCTGTAGAATGTGCTCCTACCAGATGTCAAAGAGAAAAACAACTACCAGATTTTAAGAAGACATCTGAAGGCAGCCCCGTTTAGGGATGCTTTAAATGTTTAACAAACTATTGTATTTTAATATTTTGTTGGAAGCCGCCCAGAGTGGCTGGGGAAACCCAGCCATATGGGCGGGGTATAAATAATAAATTCTTCTTCTTCTTCTAGAACAGGGCACACACTGTGACCCACCAAGCACAGTCTACCCGGTGGCTCCCGTTTACTATGTTTTGTTTCATGGGTCACAAATTCTTCAAACCTTCCTTGGAATATCTAAGAGTGCAATCCTGTACATTTCTACTCCAAAGTCATTCCTGTTAACAGGAAGGGTGCAAGAATCATGAATCTTGGCTAGGCACAGTTGCACCTGCAACATCACCCACGGTTGAAGTCAGGGACAGGTGTGTCGGGTATGCACTATGCCATCCTGGAGCTGCTGTAACAGTAAAGGTAAAGGGACCCCTGACCATTAGGTCCAGTCGTGACCGACTCTGGGGTTGCGGCGCTCATCTCGCTTTATTGGCTGAAGGAGCCAGCGTACACCTTCTGGGTCATGTGGCCAGCATGACTAAGCCGCTTCTGGCGAACCAGAGCAGTGCACAGAAACGCCGTTTACCTTCCCGCCAGAGCGGTACCTATTTATCTACTTGCACTTTGTTGTGCTTTCGAACTGCTAGGTTGGCAGGAGCAGGGACCGAGCAACAGGAGCTCACCCCGTCGTGGGGATTTGAACTGCTGACCTTCTGATCGGCAAGTCCTAGGCTCTGTGGTTTAACCCACAGTGCCACCCAATGTGTGAACCACTGATTAAAAACCCAGCCTTGGGAATGAAATGAGTGCACAGCAAACGGGAGTGTGAACACAGGTTGAGTTTGCGTTCATCTGCTTTGAGGATTTCCATGCGCTGCATGCGTTCCTTGAATCTTTTGCCAAGTCTCGCTTTCCCCCAGTCTACGGATTATGAAGTAATCAAATACACAATTCCCTGCCGTCCTCTGCAAACTAATTTTGCCCCGCCTTAATAAACAGGCAGCCAACAGGGATGTTTTCCCAAATGCAAGAGCCAATCAGAGGGCAAGCAGGCACTTCCACGCATTCTACTGCCAAGTGACAGACAGGGAAGCCTACATCGGAGCCAGAGTGGTGAGAATGAGTCTATCAGCCAAGCCACCTAGGAGACTTGGGTGAAGGATGTGTACGTGATGCCAAATGTTAAAAGAAATGCAAACGGAAAAGCATGGAGAAGTGGAACAGGCTGCTTTAAAATATCTTGATTCAAATTCACAGGTGTCATTGGGAATAAGCAATCAGGAAATTATAGCCAGGGCAAGAATAAGCAAAACAAATAAGAATTTGCCGGGCAAAATACGTTGAGGATTTGGAGGCATATTATGGGATGCACACAGTTTATGTGACACTCTGACCTGGACTTGTTGGATCTCACTGTCACCCCCCCTGTGAACAAAGAGTAGGTCCCCTTGGACAAACTTCACATTCTCCTGTGGCTGGGTTATGACAGGAAAGACTGGTAGCAATGGGCAAGATATATACACACATATATACATACAGTGGTACCTCGGGTTACATACGCTTCAGGTTACAGACTCCACTAACCCAGAAATATTACCTCTGGTTAAGAATTTTGCTTCAGTATGAGAACAGAAATGTCATGGCGGCGGGGCGGCGGCAGCAGAAGGCCCCATTAGCTAAAGTGGTGCTTCAGGTTAAGAACAGTTTCAGGTTAAGTACGGACCTCCAGAACCCAAGGTATATATATATACAATGGTACCTCGGGTTACATACGCTTCAGGTTACATACACTTCAGGTTACAGACTCCGCTAACCCAGAAATAGTGCTTCAGGTTAAGAACTTTGCTTCAGGATGAGAACAGAAATTGTGCGCCGGCGGTGCAGCAGCAGCAGGAGGCCCCATTAGCTAAAGTGGTGCTTCAGGTTAAGAACAGTTTCAGGTTAAGTATGGAACGAATTAAGTACTTAACACAAGGTACCACTGTATATATATTTAGCGCTTCTGTGCATGCGGCCGTTGAAACCAGGAAGTAACCCCTTCCGGTACGAGAGAGAGAGAGTCATACCTCGGGTTACAGACACTTCAGGTTGTGTTTTTTTGGGTTACGGACACGCCAAAACTCGGAAGTACCGGGACGGGTTACTTCCTGGTTTCAGCGGCTGCGCATGCACAGAAGCGCTAAATTGCACTTTGCGCATGTGCTGAAGCGCCGAATCTCAACCTGCGCATGTGCAGACACACTGCTGTGGGTTGCGAATGCTGCTGGTTGCGAACGTACATCCCGCATGGATCACGTTCGCAACCTGAGCGTCCACTGTATATATATTTTGAGGGCGCTCTTCTCAGTTACTTATGCTCTCTGTTACGTTTCTGAGAGACACCAGAGTCCTCTGGATCTCATTTTGGAAACCACTGGCTTATGTAATTGAAGCAGAGGCCTAAGGAAAGCCACAGCTGATCTCTGCACCATCAGATGCAGATGCTTTCTGCTCTGTATGCTGAGTGACGCTTTCAAAGTAAACCCATTTCCTAGCGAGTGCTTCATCATTTCACCCCGGTAACCCTGTTTATTGTCTGAAAGAGGGCGTTTTTATTACAAAGGCATCTTAGGAGCGAAAATATGGCAGCCTCTTGTAATGTGCTGCCATTGATCTTTAATCTACAGTGGCCATTCCTTGAGTGCTCCTCCACAATGTGTGGCTACAGGGGGAAGCAAGCGAGCCGAGTGCCAGCGCTGCTCTTTTCTCCTCACGAAAAGCCTGAAATTGCTTTGTGTAAATGTGTGGAAAATGCTGATATTTTGTTTCTATAAATATCTCGCCTCCCGCGTGCCATATTTCATTTGTGCGGTTTCCTAGGAGTATTTGGCTTCTTATCACCGGGACTCAGGGTGTGGAATACAAATGAGCTTTCCCCTGCTAAGAGTTTACCCGGCAACCAGCTCTTGGAACATTGAGGAAGGCTGCGTGTTCGCTGAGTGAAATGAACTATTGACTGAATCAAATTTCACTGAAACACAGGAGATTAGAAAACATACAGTTCTGGTAGAAACAGCCAAGATTATATTCAATCCCCTTTTCCTCAGCACGCCAAGAAAGGCAGGTTTTTGCTCCTATCCAATTACTGCTCTTACCCTTTTACTTTTGCCGTAAATTCCTCCTGATGTGAAGGTTCGTGAATGAGCCCAATCTAGTACTTTTCAAACCATATCCCTGCGAATTCCTCCGCAGCTTATCAGGGATTTCCCTGATGAGAAGATCAGTCGCAGCAAGCAAACGCTGTACTGTTTTTAACACTTGATTGGGAGCTGCCCTGAGTGGCTGGGGAAACTCAGCCAGATGGGCGGGGTATAAATTATAAATTATTATTATTATTATAAACTGTCCTGAAAGGCAACTGGCCTGCTGCTACCAATCTTTCTGCTCCAGGCAAGAATGCTGAATCTTTGAAATCTGATCTGCAGAGCTGTGTCCCAAATGCCCATACCATATTTCAGGCTCGTAACTCAGCGTTCAATTGAGATAATATATAACAAGCAAACATACGCCCCGGTGCTGAATAATGAGAAATATTATCTGGTTGGAAATGGAGATATCAGAATGAAAGTTGATGTGTAGGCTTAAGTCACAATTATGCATTTGATGTTCAAACACCAGCTCAATCTACACACCTGTTTTCAAGAGGCCCAGGAAAGATGATATAAAACACACTGCAATGTGATATTTCCTTGCAGCACTGAGAGATCAGAATTAAAGCTGCCACATACCTGGGCAACGTGGTTCTTCATTTTAAGCTTTAACACCAACAAGAAGCCCAACCCTCCCCTGGCATATTCATTTTCAAAAGGTGCACACTAAATATGAAGTAAAGCAGCTTTACTTTTGATGATTTGGAATTATGGTGCTGGGGGAGACTCTTGAGAGTCCCATGGACTGCAAGAAGATCAAACCGAACCATTCTGAAGGAAATCAGCCCTGAGTGCTCACTGGAAGGACAGATCCTGAAGCTGAGGCTCCAGTGCTTTGGCCACCTCATGAGAAGAGAAGACTCCCTGGAAAAGACCCTGATGTTGGGAAAGATGGAGGGCACAAGGAGAAGGGGACGACAGAGGACGAGATGGTTGGACAGTGTTCTCAAAGCTACCAGCATGAGTTTGACCAAACTGCGGGAGGCAGTGGAAGACAGGAGTGCCTGGTGTGCTCTGGTCCATGGGGTCACGAGGAGTCGGACACGACTAAACGACTAAACAACAACAACAACACCACGGTGCTTTGAGTGCCCTTTACCTTTACCTTGCTTTTGGTGTCCCATTGTTAAAGTTTTAGCTGATGCTTAAATAAAATAACACATAGCTGTCAACTTACAGATTTGAAAATAAGGGACCAGCAGCCTCAGAAATAAGGGATCAGCAGCCAAAATAAGGGATTTTCAGAGCACAGGTATGTTCGACTTCTGAGCCCCTCCGAGCCAAAGGCAGAAAGCCCAGCTAACAGCCAAATGAAGCCTCAAGCGGTGGTTCCCACAGCGCAGCAACCCGGAAAAGGGGATGCAGCAAGGAAAACCACCGTCACCTCTCCGCTGGGAAGCGCTGAGCAAAGGCGAGTCCCCAGGCAACGTGGCCAATTTGATTGGCACAAGGCATGCAAGCTCCACCCCCCAGTCGTTCTTAGACTCCTTATTGGGTGAGCAACGCAGCCAAGCAACACAGGTGGAGCCTCCCTGGCCGGCAGGGAGGGAGGGAGAGGAGCTGCTTCCTTTGAAACCCGGGAAATTTAAGGGACATCATCAATAAGGGACAGCAGAGGGACACGGCACTGGGATAAGGGAGTTTCCTCCCAAGTAAGTGATGGTTGACAGCTATGCTTTAACACCAACTAGAAGCCCACTCCTCCCCCAGCATGTTCATTTTCAAAAGGTGGCAGGGAAAAGATGCAAAATAAATATGAAATAAAGCATCTCAAAGATTCTGCATTACTAGCATTGAGCCATCCAGACTGACCACCATCACATCTTGTGGAGGGGAATTCCACCGGCTAATTATGTATTGTGCGAAAGACTTCCTTCCCTCTGCCCACTATAGTGACAGAACTTGTGGCCTTGGTTAGCCTTGTAGAAATGCTCTCTTCTCTGTGCAAAATTGGCAACCACGTGAAGTGCTCTTTCGTAACTTGGATTCCTCCAATAATTATTATTTTTCCGCAGTGACAAATCTTTTGACAGACTTAGTGAAAACGCTTACATGCACATTTTTTAAAGTTTTAAGCCAGATATCTTTTCTTGAACAAGGATTGCCTGTGCTATGTACACAAATCTTCCGAGTATTTGTGCTGCTAAATCCATATTATTCCTTACCACTGCTTACTGCTGCATCATAGAGCTTAAATCCCCCCCCCGCCCGTTCCAAGCCAATTGATCTAAGCAAGCATTAACCTTCAAATAAGTTAAGAGAAAATACATCATTTAAATCAATTTTCATGCCAAACTGAGGCTGCAACCTAGCTCTGTCGGAATGGGTGTTCAACATTTCGACAGGATACATTGCTCCTTTCTAAATACAGTGGTACCTCGGGTTAAGTACTTAATTTGTTCCAGAGGTCCATTCTTAACCTGAAACTGTTCTTAACCTGAAGCACCACTTTAGCTAATGGGGCCTCCCGCTGCCGCTGTGCCACCAGAGCACGATTTCTGTTCTCATCCTGAAGCAAAGTTCTTAACCTGAAGCACTATTTCTGGCTTAGCGGAGTCTGTAACCTGAAGTGTATGTAACCTGAAGCGTATGTAACCCGAGGTACCACTGTAGCCTTAATTGTTCCTTCCAGCATTGCCTTCTGGAGGTCACTGGTCACAGTATCTGCCTCCCAATTCAATTCTTGAGTAGCTTGTGCATGCAACATAGGATCCAACTCCTAGGGACTGCAGTCCCTTTACCACCTCTCTAATAAAATATTTGAGGGGCCTTGGACCCCCCCCCCCAAGTTTTGCATAAGTAGATTTTTTAAAGAAATTCACTAGAGTTTTCTTTTGTAATAATAGGGGAAATAGGATGGGTGGGGTTAAATATAAGGTCCAACTTTGCAGCCCAATGGATCCAACAGAATTTCATTGCACAAAATGGCATCCCATGTGTGGGGGGCCGGATTTAGCTACTGAAGGTAATAGGCACCTTTATATGTCCAGCTGTCCTTTGTCAACAACAATTTGTCACTGTTTTTTGTGTTGAATATATGCTATATGGTAGTTTATGGACCTAATAGGTCCATACGCAACACAAAACACTGTTGCTGTATGTAGGTTTCATTTGTTTTTTCTTATATTTTGGAAATGTACATCGAGGTTTTTCCTTTAATTTTTGGGGGGGCCCCCAAGAGAGTGGGGCCCTAAGCTATAGTTTGTTTAGGTTATACGTAAATCTGGCACTGCATGTGTGAAAATGTACTTCTATACTGTTCGTATTTTTGTTAAGGAAAAAAATGAGTGACAGACATTATTTTATTGTTTCAAGCTGCCCAGGGAACATTGTTATGAGTGACGTGCAAACACTTTAAGCAAGCAAACAAACAAATCCTTCGAATGGCCATCCTGAGGGAACTGAACTCTGGAGAACGGCAGAGCAACTCCTGTGTCATCTTTCAAGGCTACTTCAGCTAGAAAAAACAGCTGATTACAGGGAGAAATGCTCTTTTAGCTTTAGTAGCAGAAATGGTACACAACACAGATCATTAAAAATAATAGGATTGCTCCCTGTTGGGACACAGCATGTGTCTGTTTGTCTGAGTGGTAAAGACCAAGGGAACAAAGCTAAGATTAAAACATTCTTGTTCTCTCCCAGATCTAAATAAAGAATACAATTGCAAAAGTAAATGTACTTGCCCCTCACAGCGCCTGAATCCTAGAATCCTAGAATCATAGAGTTGGAAGAGACCACAAGGGCCATCGAGTCCAACCCCCTGCCAAGCAGGAAACACCATCAGAGCACTCCTGACATATGGTTGTCAAGCCTCTGCTTAATCCTATGAGCCACAAGATGCTTTCAAAGGGAAGAAAGTACTGAACAGATATACCTTGTTGATGTTGAAGTATCTTTGATGTTGAAGTATCTTTGCATGTCTCTCTAGTCTAGATGAAAGCTGTGGGCAAATACTCTTGTGTGTCGAGACCCCGCAGCCACCCCCTCGTTGGAAATAACTCACACAAGGACACAGATATTAGGTTTATGTTATTGGGCAAATTTTGGCCACAACTTTATTGAAATTACAGAATGTGAGCGGTATTGGCTTAGGCATTGAGTGGACCTGACTATATCTGACTCCTGCCCATTGTGCAGGAAGTCCAGTAAGGGTAAGCCACCGGTAGGGGGAGCCCTGTCGATGCGAACCAACTCTAGCTCCCCCTGGTGTTTCCGTCGGGGTCGTGTCAAGGCCTTAGCCCCCCAGCCGGGCTTCAGACTAGATCAACACCCCCGGATTCCTTTAACGGAATACCCTTAAGCATGGAGGGGCAGGTGATGACCACACCTCCCCTCCCCCACACAAGGTCAAACAATGCCTAACAGCAACCCTAATGAAGTTGTGACGATTGCTACGAGGTAGGCAAAAACCAAGTGGCCAGTGCCAATTTGCCAAGTGGAAAAATTCCTACCAGGCCCCTCAGACAACCAAGGCGACCAACTGAAGTCCATAGCAAGACCATTGCCTAACCTGCAAAATAGGGAGGGCGGGTGATTGAGGAAGCGAGCCAAAGAGGAAGTCCTCTGGCTCGCTCCTCCATTTAATCAGCCCCGGCCACGCCTCCCCCAGCCAGAGGATTGGCTGGCTGGGCTCTGACGTGGCTGGGATCCCCCAGGCAACGGGGGACAAAGTCCCCCACCCCCGGTAGGGAGTGGGTGGCCACGCGGTCCACCACAACTCCTCCCCACTGGGAAGTGGAGCGGATTTGTCAGAATTCACCACCCTATTTGTGGGGAGAGAAAATGGGGAATAATGTCACCAAATTTCTCCAACTGTTTCTCAGGAGTGGGGAGACCAGGGCTGACCCCAGACATTTTGACACCTGAGGCGAACCAGAAAACGACACCCTGCTCCCTGCCAAGGAAGAAGGGGTGAGTGAAGATCTACATCAGGAACAAGGAGGGAATAAAGATCTACATCTGGATCTGCTGCCCTGTGGATCCTGCCACCTGAGGTGGTTGCCTCACCTTGCCTCATGCGTGGGCCAGCCCTGGCAGTGACTACAGCACAGCACCTTCCTTATTCAGAAGTGGTATTGTGCTGTTGTGGTTTTTGCTGTCACTACAAGCGACAGGGACGCGGGTGGCGCTGGGGACGCGGGTGGCGCTGTGGGTAAAACCTCAGTGCCTAGGGCTTGCCGATCGCATGGTCGGCGGTTCGAATCCCCGTGGCGGGGTGAGCTCCCGTCTTTCGGTCCCAGCTCCTGCCCACCTAGCAGTTCGAAAGCACCCCTAAGTGCAAGTAGATAAATAGGTACCGCTTTATAGCGGGAAAGTAAACGGCGTTTCCGTGTGCTGCTCTGGTGCCGGCTCGCCAGAGCAGCTTCGTCACGCTGGCCACGTGACCCGGAAGTGTCTGCGGACAGCGCTGGCCCCTGGCCTCTTAAGTGAGATGGACGCACAACCCTAGAGTCGGACACGACTGGCCCGTACGGACAGGGGTACCTTTACCTTTACCTTTTTACAAGCGACAACAGTAGCAGCCTGACCACCATTTTGCCTTTTCCATGATGGCTTGATCCGAGCATCGTTCCAACGCAGTGTGTGTGTGTGTGTGTGTGTGTGTGTGTTGGTGGGGTTGGGTGTTTAAATGGAAGCTGCCAACACCCCCCCCCCCAAAATGCTGGAAAATAATCAGACATACTTATGCAAAATGGCCTTTGCTCCAACAATTCCAAATTTTTTTGGAAATGCGGGGTGAAGGAGGGTAGTTTCTTTCACATGTGGTGGCTATGCGACAAGGTGAAATTTTTGGGGGGAAACATATACAACTAATTAAAGAAGATCTTTAGATATACGTTCCAGAAAAAACCGGAAGCATTCTCACTGGGAATGGTTGGGGAAGATATTGCAAAGAATGATCAGAAATTGTTTCTATACACAACAACAGCAGCGAGGTTATTGTTAGCACAGGTCTGGAAACAACAGCAATTACCAACAGTGGAAGATTGGCAACAGAAGGTAATGGTGTATGCGGAAATAGCCAAATTAACGGGGAAAATTCAACAGGATGATGAAACATTTCAAAAAGAATGGAATAAATTTATGCTGTACATAGGAAAGATATATGTGAAATAGAGAAATCTGTAGACTTGAATTAAACCTGTGTAATATAAATATCTTTACTGAAAAAGAATAACAACAATAAGAAGTATAATGTATATTGTAATCAAAGTAACCAATGATAGATGCAAATAATATATAGATAGACAACAAGTGTTGTATATATAGAAGGATTTATTTACATACAGATAATTTTTGGACAATGCGTAAACAGAGCAACAATATATAGAATGGAGAAAAGACATTGCTAAAAATTTAGATGTGACAAAAAAAAGCCAGAAGAGGGAAGGAGGGAAGTCAGCTCATAGGAGCAAATTGCAAATGTAAAATGTAACATAATGTGTATTTGAAGTGTGAAATTTGGAAAATTAATAAAAGATCATATTGGGGGGACGGGACAAAAAAAACAAAATGGCCTTTGCTCCAATCTGGGCTCAGAAAAAAAGAACCCAGAAAGATTCTCAGAAAAGTTTCTTCTAAGAATTTTCAGCTCTGCTCTACTTTAGATGCCAGCCAAGTATGCTTGGTCTCCATCAAAACAATAAATAGGTGGAATTTAAAAAAATGTTACACATTTGGCATGGGAAACAATAATATGTGATGAACAGGTGTGTGCAGTAATGAGTACTGCTGATGCCTCTGCCCTTTGCAGATGATGGAGAGGCCGTTGTAACAATGTCTTTTGGCAGCATACACTCCCATTAATCCGTGTTTCTGGAACAGAATACCTAACCCAAAATATACTTTCTGTTCATAGTCTGAAGAAGTGCAAAGGAGGACACAGCTATGGCTTCGCAGTTGTGCAGTAGAGGAGTCCCATATAGGGTGGGGCAATGTGTTTCCCTATATTTTAAACCATATGTAAATAAAGAAATAGATAACATTTTGCAATGACACTTTTTTTTTTTTTTACAAATACAATTTTAGCATTGCATTTAAAGAAATAAAAATCCATTACATTTATTCTTGACGAGATTTTTCAGCTCTGTGAAGGACTGATCTGCAATTTGTTTTAAACAGTTCTTAATATTATTGAATATTGAACTGTAAATTGCTGTAATTCACCCTGGAACACTGTGGTGAAGGTAAAAAATCAGTACCACCACCACCACATTAATAACAATATTCCTGAGAAATGCCTATATTTCTAGTCAAAACATGTTACTAATAATGGGAACATCTATATCCTATACATCATATGCCCTTTTAAAATGTGGTTTTTAATGGAGGGGCTATTGGGTTGTTTTTTTTGTTTTTATTATGTATTTTGTGGTTTTATATCTTGATTTTATTCTGTGAACCGCCATGAGAACCCCGGGTATAGGGTGGTATATTATTATTATTATTATTATTATTATTAACAACAACAATAGGATAGCATGTCAAAAGCACACATTTCCATTCTAAAAAGTTCTAAAAAAATGTGACTGACTTCACACTGACTGGATTGTGTGCTGTGCGTTTTAAGAGCATTTGTGGTAGTTTGTTACACTGAATAATAGCTCATGTTAGTTGCCATTCATTTCCTTTTCCTTGAGAAAGGATTACAGTGTGGAGACACTCTGCTTCTGTTGAAATGCGCCATATCTGAGCAGGAAAATGCATACCACTGAAAAACAAAACCCCAAAACAGCCTTTTAAAAAGAGCAGACATGGTTATGTCTGGAAACATCACCAAAGTCTACCCATCGACGACTTTGCCAATGATGTTGCCCACATGCAACCACACACAGAGAGAGGAAACTAATCCATGAAGGACAAGCCAGAGGGATGTCTCTCACCCAACATCGAATAAATGCATATAACCCTGCAGTCAAGAAGACTCTCAGGTGCTGTGCTGGCAGAGGCCAGCAAACTCCCAGGACTGCTGATTCGGTCCCTGCTAGAACAGAACTTTTGCCTCCCTGCCCAGTGCTGGTGGAACAAATACATACGACTAGGCAGTAACAGCAGGGACGCGGGCGGCGCTGTGGTCTAAACCACAGAGCCTAGGACTTGCCGATCAGAAGTTTGGCGGTTCAAATCCCTGCGACAGGGTGAGCTCCCATTGCTCGGTCCCAACTCCTACCAACCTAGCAGTTCAAAAGCACATCAAAGTGCAAGTAGATAAATAGGTACCACTCTGGCGGGAAGGTAAACGGTGTTTCTGTGCGCTGCTCTGGTTTCGCCAGAAGCAGCTTAGTCATGCTGGCCACATGGCCCGGAAGCTGTCTGCAGACAAACACTGGCTCCCTTGGCCAGTAAAGCGAGATGAGCGCCGCAACCCCAGAGTCATTCGCAACTGGTCTTAACTGTCAGGGGTCCTTTACCTTTAGGCAGTAACAACAAAGGGTACAGCATGTGAAGCAAACACAAACATTCTATGCAGGTGATCTATGCAGGTGATCTCCCTTCATTACTGGTAGCCATCGATTATTTTTCGAGCAATATTGTTCCTTTGAGATACAGTACAGTATTCACAAACATGGGACGTGAGTGGCGCTGTGGGTTAAACCACAGAGCCTAGGCCTTGCTGATCAGAAGGTGGGCGGTTCAAATCCCCACGACGGGGTGAGCTCCTGTTGCTCAGTCCCTGCTCCTGCTAACCTAGCAGTTCGAAAGCATGTCAAAGTGCAAGTAGATAAATAGGTACCACTCTGGTGGGAAAGTAAATGGCGTTTCTGTGCGCTGCTCTGGTTCACCGGAAGTGGCTTAGTCATACTGGTCACATGACCCGGATGCTGTACGCCGGCTCCCTCGGCCAATAAAGTGAGATGAGCGCCGCAACCCCAGAGTCGGTCACGACTGGACCTAATGGTCAGGGGTCCCCTTTACTTTTACCTTTATTCACAAACACACATGGGAGAGTGTTAAGACAGATCTGCTTTGTAACATGCCCCTTTCCTTTGCTCACATGTGCGTGTGCATGCGAGAGAAGTGGCAGAGAAGTGTTAGCAATGTACTTCAACATCTGCAATGAGGAATCACTATGCAGCTGCATGTCCATCATAGCTCCTCCAGATGTTTCAGAATCTTTCCCTTTCAGCAACTAGAGGTGAAAATATAATCCAGATCAAGGAACCCTGTTCTCTTTCTGCATCCCACCACCCTACCTGTCTAACCCTGAAAATATGGGCCATTTCAGAAAATACGGGCTACATATAGGCTATTTTCCTACATCTCTCAAAGAGATTCACGTTCCATTCAACTGAAAAGAATTGGTTTTGAATGACACCTCCCCTCACCCCTTGTTTTTTATTCCGCTCAGCACTCCCAGGTGTAGCTGGAGGCCAGAAAAGGCTCCTACTTATTTGCAGGTGAATAAAGAACGAGACATACTATATTCTTTACGTGCCTCTCAGTGCGCAGGCAAGCTGATGGCATCACATTCAGAACCGAGTCATATTACTTTGCTCTCCTGCGTGTGAGAAAAGCTGTTTGAAAAAGTCATTTGTTTACCGCGGGAGGAAAGGCAGAAAGTAGTTATGTACGTTAAAATGAAACGGAACAAAACCCCACCGCCATGAATGTGTAAAATGCTCCAGAAGAAAGCAAAGCAAAACAACACAACACAACACAACACAACACAACACAACACAACACATGGCTCCTGAAAACTGCACTGTCATGCTCCAGTTGTTGGTTCTCTTTTTCGAATTGTACTGCATTATTAAGTATTTATTATTCATATAGCACCACCACCACATAATGCATTTACACTGCACCTGCCTGGAGAGTTTTAGGCCCTGGTCTTTAAGCATAGATCTGAATAGCACCACAATAGAATGACAAAAGCAAAGAGCACTGGAGCACTTGAGACGAGCACTTGAATTAGTGGTCACATTTTTGTGCTCTTCCCACACCACCCACAAAAGCACGTTTAAAAACTTATAATGATCCTGCCACCCTGGATGTGCCCAATGCCCGCACCATAATATTTTCAGGACCAAGCGAGTGTTTCGGAATAAGATCAATGTGTAAAATAACGGCACAGAACTGCGTAATCCAAGAAATGTATGGCTCAATTCATTGTACTCAAGTTATTGTTGGATTCTGTTCTGTTCTGAAAATTGAGTAATAACATACTTACAAAAATGGCATTTGCAGTAACACTGTACAATTTTTTAAAAAATACAGATGGGGAGTAATTTAAAAACTGAAGCATGAGCATCATAATAGAAGCAATAAAAATGTTGATCACTGACTCCTACATACAAAGTATTTGCTAGACAGACATTAACATTGCCTGTTAGACAGACACCTTCCTTGCATGGCAGAAGGAAGGAAGGAAGGAAGGGCCTAACTAAGCATGATGTTTTTCCCAAAGCCATGGTTTTCCCATTAGTGATGTATGGAAGTGAGAGCTGGACCATAACGAAGGCTGATCACCGAAGAATTGATGCTTTTGAATTCTGGTGCTGGAGGAGACTCTTGAGAGTCCCATGGACTGCAAGAAGATCAAATCTATCCATTCTGAAGGAAATCAGCCCTGAGTGCTCACTGGAAGGACAGATCCTGAAGCTGAGGCTCCAATACTTTGGCCACCTCATGAGAAGAGAAGAGTCCCTGGAAAAGACCCTGATGTTGGGAAAGATGGAGGGCACAAGGAGAAGGGGACGACAGAGGACGAGATGGTTGGACAGTGTTCTCGAAGCTACCAGCATGAGTTTGACCAAACTGCGGGAGGCAGTGGAAGACAGGAGTGCCTGGCGTGCTCTGGTCCATGGGGTCACGAAGAGTCGGACAGGACTAAACGACTAAACAACAACAAGCATGATGTGAGAGATTTGTGTTTGAGATCTCCTGCGACTTTTGTGTAAGTAAGGGGCTGCTTTGAAGATCAGTGTACTGTACTGGTGCTCAGTGAGAAGGTATTTAACCCTTTCCCCAACCTAAATTGCTCCCAGAAGCTGCTTTTTGCTCTGCAGCAATGCATTTGCAGCGGGGTGCCACGAGACTGATACAGCACAGACTTACTTTATGCCAGAAGTGACAGGCACCATACGTCAGAATCTGTTGTGAGCTATCGTAGCTCAAATCAGCCCCTCCAGATGTTTCAAACCCTTTCACATTTAACAGCTCCTTGGGAGAGATCGAAATTAAACCACTAGCCAAATGGAAGACTCAGACCATTTCGGACAGCTGACCCCATAGTTGGGAAACAGAAATAACCCTACAATTCTATGGATCTTGGTGATAGTATTGAGGAGAGGGAAGTGAGTAGAAATGACAAGTGGCAGGAACAAAGAAGACTGTTGAGATGATCTCCATGACATGCATTGTAGAAAGTTCCCTGAAAATGTCAATGTGCTGGTCCCCGGGGGGGTTACCGTTCAGCATGGTCTGAGTCCGGTCCTGGGTCGAGGGTATGGAGGCTGTCCGTCAAGGGTGAAGCGGGGTCCAAGGCAAGGAGCCGGGCGTGGTCAGGAACTCTGGAAGAGCAGGACAGGGTGCAGGCAGGAACAGGTTACCAACGATGTTGCTCCCGCAAGCTGGGACTGGGCTGGCCGGCTTTTGTCTGCCCCGAGGCATAGGGCGGCCCCGATCCTCTGGTGACTCGCCTCTCCTGGCCTGGAGGCGAGCACTCCTCCTGCGGGAACTTAGTTCCCTCCGCCTCTCTGCCCTGAGCCTCTGCAGCTCAGGAGAGGCTGGAGGGTTACTGGACCCAGAGGCAACCTCACCTTCCCCTGACAGGGCTGAGAGTGGAGCACCTGCAGGCAATGGGTCCTCCATCACCTCCGGAGCCAGAGCGGATTCAGCTGGTGTCTGCTCCTGAGGATCTGGCACAGGTGAGGGCCCTTCAGGTTCAAGCCCCTGCCCCGGCTCAGCCGGCCCTGGAGGCAGGGACTCCTGTGCAGGCTGGGATTCCTCCAGTTCAGCCTCTGAATTGGATTCCCAGGCCATCACAGTCAAGCTCGAGCCAAATAAGATGTGATGATAAAAATGCATGAATGCATCACTACATGTTTTGCCTTTCATAGAATCATAGAATCATAGAGTTGGAAGAGACCACAAGGGCCATCGAGTCCAACCCCCTGCCAAGCAGGAAACACCATCAGAGCACTCCTGACATATGGTTGTCAAGCCTCTGCTTAAAGACCTCCAAAGAAGGAGACTCCACCACACTCCTTGGCAGCAAATTCCACTGTCGAACAGCTCTTACTGTCAGGAAGTTCTTCCTAATGTTTAGGTGGAATCTTCTTTCTTGTAGTTTGGATCCATTGCTCCGTGTCCGCTTCTCTGGAGCAGCAGAAAACAACCTTTCTCCCTCCTCTGACATCCTTTTATATATTTGAACCTGGCTATCATATCACCCCTTAACCTCCTCTTCTCCAGGCTAAACATGCCCAGCTCCCTTAGCCGTTCCTCATAAGGCATCGTTTCCAGGCCTTTGACCATTTTGGTTGCCCTCCTCTGGACACGTTCCAGTTTGTCAGTGTCCTTCTTGAACTGTGGTGCCCAGACCTTCGCTGTTAGCAACCCCAGGACTCCTTGATTTAGATCAGGACTTTAGCATGGAGAAGGAAGCCCCTACAGGACTTTTCTTCCAGTGAACACTATCCTGGTAGAAATACAGACCCATGTAGGTGTCTTCTCCTACTGGCTTAATCAGCAGCTTTGGGATCAATTTCGACTGGGAAAACAGCATGGAAGGAAAGGTTAAAGTTCTGCAGAATGTTTCCTCACCAGAATTCAAAGAGGTGAGGCAGCTGTGGCTGCTATATTGTTAAGTTCCAATCTGAATGGTTTTGTGTGGTTTTTAACTGTAACTATTTTATCTGTATATACTGTATTTTCTGGCATATAAGACTACTTTTTAACCCAGGGGGAAAAGTCGGGGGTCGTCTTATACGCCGGCTACAGCAGCAACTCCTGCAGCAACTCTCTCCCCCCCCCCAAAGGATAAAACAAGAGCAAATCAGAGGACACCAAGCTCTCTAGATGAAGCAGAAATATGCTTGAAAATTGGCCCCAGAAGCCGCCGGCCACTGGGAAGTGGAGCGGATTTCCGAGCCGGACTGGAGACTGGTTTTTTAATTTTTTATTTGGTGTGCGTTGGAAGAGGGGTAGTCTTATACGGCGAGTATATCCCAAACTCTATATTTTAACTGGAAAAGTTGGGGGGTCGTCTTATACGCCCAGTCGCCTTATACGCCGGAAAATACGGTAATTGTGTATGCTATTGTGGTAACCTGCCCTGGGACCCTAAGGTGGGCAGGTATGAAATACTGTAAATACTTCTTGGTCTAAAAAAGAAGACAATAAACCAGGCACATGATGAAAGAGGTCTGCAAAATGATGAATAAATAGAGAGGAATCACTCCCATTCACAATATTAGAACCTGACGTCATCTAGAGAAATTGAGTGACAGTAAAGTTCCCAGCAGATGACAGTTAAGTACTTTTTTTGTGTGATACAGGATTAACTTATGAATTAATTGCCACAAGATGTCATTATGACTGCCGCTAAAAAGGCTCTTATATAAACCAGATAAATGCACTAATTATTATAGTTTAAAATGACAGCTCCATATTTACAGTGACCTCCACCCTGTCCTTTGGCTGGGCACTTTTGGAAGCAATGCACGTAACCTGAAAGAACTTGATATGGTCCAGAGAGGTACCGTAATTTCTACATTTCCTATAAATTTTCAGTAACTGTGAAGAAATCAACAGAAGTATTTTAAAGCACCATTAAGGTATTACGGCTGCTTAGCTCCTGGTTGTGGGATGAACTACCTTGTGACAGTTTAAAGATGAACAATATATCATGAGCTACAGCCTAGTCCTGGGATTCTTGGCATAGGGAAACCTTCGTACCATGCGCACACAGCAGCCATTACAGCACCGTTAGCTGTGGTGCAGAGGTGCATGCCAGGCTAGTTTTGGCTTGCCAGGAAGTCCATCCTAGCCTGCAAGGTCATTTCACCCCCCAAACCTCAATTTCCAGTATTGATGGCAGTGTGCCTTTGAAGACCAGTTGCTGGAAATCATGAACGGGGAGAATGCTTTTGCACTCAAGGTCAACATGCAAGCTTCATTCTCATAGGCATCTAGTTGGTCACTGTGACAACAGGATGCTGGACTAGATCTGGTCTGATCCAGCAGGGCTCTTTGTATGTTCAGACCGTGTGAGTCAGTGGGCTGGGTGTTCATCAGTATGCAGATGACACCCAGCTCTACCTCTCTTTTAAATCAGAACCAGTGAAGGCGGTGAAGGTCCTGTGTGAGTGCCTGGAGGTGGTTGGAGGATGGATGGCAGCTAACAGATTGAGGTTGAATCCTGACAAGACAGAAATACTGTTTTGGGGGACAGGAGGCAGGCAGGTGTGGAGGACTCCCTGGTCCTGAATGGGGTAACTGTGCCCCTGAAGGACCAGGTGCGCAGCCTGGGAATCATTCTGGACTCACAGCTGTCCATGGAGGCACGGGTCAATTCTGTATCCAGGGCAGCTGTCTACCAGCTCCATCTGGTACGCAAGCTGAGACCCTACCTGCCTGCACACTGTCTCATCAGAGTGGTGCATGCTCTGGTTATCTCCTGCTTGGACTACTGCAATGCACTCTATGTGGGGCTACCTTTGAAGGTGACCCGGAAACTACAACTAATCCAAAATGCGGCAGGTAGACTGGTGACTGGGAGCAGCCGCAGAGACCACATAACACTGGTCTTGAAAGACCTACATTGGCTCCCAGCACGTTTCCAAGCACAATTCAAAGTGTTGGTGCTGACCTTTAAAGCCCTAAACGGCCTCGGTCCAGTATACCTGAAGGAGCGTCTCCACCCCCATCGTTCAGCCCGGACACTGAGATCCAGCACTGAGGGCCTTCTGGGGGTTCCCTCATTGCGAGAAGTGAGGTTACAGGGAACCAGGCAGAGGGCCTTCTCGGTAGTGGCGCCCGCCCTGTGGAACGCCCTCCCTTCAGATGTGAAGGAAATGAGCAGCTATCTTCTCTTTAAAAGATATCTGAAGGCAGCCCTGTTTAGGGAAGTTTTTAATATTTAATGCTGTATTGTTTTTAACACTTGATTGGAAGCCGCCCAGAGTGGCTGGGGAAACTCAGCCAGATGGGCGGGGTATAAATAAATTATTTATTATTATTATTATTATTATTATTATTATTATTATTAAACTACCCTGATGTGTGGAGTGGACTGCACTGGGGAAATTGTGATTGTAACCCTAGACTCACTCACCTCGGAGCAAATCCCATTGAACTCAATGGGATTAACTGTAGAGTAAGAGACGTCTGGGGTTGCTGTTTCCAGAACACCGCAGGGCGTGCAGATCAAGTCATGTGCTGTTCCTCCACCTGGATGGATCTGCTCAGGAAGGTGGGACCTGAACCAATTGCATTCAAGTTACAGGAAAAGAGATTCCAACTAAATATATCAGGAAGAACTTTCTGACAGCAAGAACTGTTTGATAATGGAACAGTCTCCCTCAGGAGGTGGTGAACTCTTTGTTTCCTTGGAGGTTTTAAAGCAGAGGTTGGATGGCATAGCTGTGTTGCTTGGCTGCGTTGCTCACCCAGTAAGGAGTCTAAGAACGACTGGGGGGGTGGAGCTTGCATGCCTTGTGCCGATCAAATCGGCCGTGTTGCCTGGGGACTCGCCTTTGCTCAGCGCTTCCCAGCGGAGAGGTGACGGTGGTTTTCTTTGCTGCATCCCCTTTGCCGGGTTGCTGCGCTGTGGGAACCACCGCTTGAGGCTTCGTTTGGCTGCTGGCTGGGCTTTCTGCCTTTGGCTCGGAGGGGCTCAGAAGTCTAACATACCTGTGCTCTGAAAATCCCTTATTTTGGCTGCTGATCCCTTATTTCCGAGGCTGCTGGTCCCTTATATTCAAATCTGTAAGTTGGATGGCCATCTGTCATGGATGCTTTGATTGAAATTCCTGCATTGCAGGGGGTTGTACTAGATAAAACTCAGGGTCTCGTCTAACTCTACAATTGTATGATTCTACAACATGTTTCTCAACATGTCATTTGAAATGAACATTACCTGATGAAGTCTTTAAGAGGACTCACCATCATTCACACGCAAGTCCCCCTTTGAACTTGCACCTCTTCCAGCTCAGGCAAAGAAATAATGATTATGGATTTGTCATAATTTGAGATATCTGTCTGTAACAAGCAAAGATTTGCCATGGTTTATAATTTTCTGTGAAATTAGCAGGGCTCCCCCCCCCCAACTGGAACTCACCGGAACTTGGTTCCGGCACCTCTCAGGTGGGTGCTATTGGAGGTGTTCATGGTGAGTTTAAGCACCTCTTTTTATAGAAAAATAGCACTGGAAATTAGATTTGTCTGTCTGAACAAACTTGAATCAAAAATATGTACAGTGGTACCTCGGGTTAAGTACTTAATTCGTTCCAGAGGTCCGTTCTTAACCTGAAACTGTTCTTAACCTGAAGCACCACTTTAGCTAATGGGGCCTCCAGCTGCCGCCACGCCGCCGGAGCACGATTTCTGTTCTCACCCTGAAGCAAAGTTCTTAACCCGAGGTACTATTTCTGGGTTAGCAGAGTCTGGAAACTAAAGCGTATGTAACCTGAAGCGTATGTAACCTGAAGTACCACTGTAGTAGTGAAAAAGGCTTTTGCAAATATATATACAGTGGTACCTCAGGTTACATATGCTTCAGGTTACATACGCTTCGGGTTACAAACTCCACTAACCCAGAAATAGTGCTTCAGGTTAAGAACTTTGCTTCAGGATGAGAACAGAAATCGTGCTCCGGCGGCGCGGCGGCAGCAGGAGGCCCCATTAGCTAAAGTGGTGCTTCAGGTTAAGAACAATTTCAGGTTAAGAACGGACCTCCGGAACGAATTAAGTACTTAACCCAAGGTACCACTGTATATATTTATTTTATATATATATATATTAAATAAAGAATAGCAGCAAGCATACTCAAGAGGGAGAACGAATGAGTAAGGCTTTGCATTGATATAATGAACAATGTTTGTCAAGACTAATCTGAAATCTGATATTGCTGCGTAAGATTATTATCTATCCATCAATAATAATAATAATAATAATAATTTATTATTTATACCCCACCCATCTGGCTGGGTTTCCCCAGCCACTCTGGGCGGCTTCCAGCAGAATATTAAAATACAATCTATCACGTCATTTGCATTCCATCCTCCTTCCAAGAAACTCAATGTGTTGTACATGGCATCCCCAGTCCAATTTTATCCTCACAACAGACCTGTAAGGTAGGTTTGACCAACTGGGACTGACTGGGCCAATATCACACAGTGAGCTTTGTTGCTGAGGAGGAATTTGAACCCGTGTTTCCCAGATCCGAATCTAACACTTTTCCTCACTCAAGTCCCTATAATAAGAGCCTGCAATAGATACTGGGCATTAATGGATATTTGCCTGCTCTAATAAGTATTGGCCTGTTTCTCTGCTTCATGTCCAGTAATAATATATAAAACCACACCTGGAGTACCACAATTTAAGGAGGATATTGACAAGCTGGAATATGTGCAAAGAAGGGTGACCAAGATGATCGAGCGACCAAGATGGAAACCAAGCCATAAGGGTATGTTTAGCCTGGAAAAGAAGAGACTGAGAGGTGTTATGATAGCCTTTTTGAAGTATCTAAGTATCCTGAGGGACACGGGTGGCGCTGTGGGTTAAACCACAGAGCCTAGGACTTGCTGATCAGAAGGTCGGCTGTTCGAATCCCCGCGACGGGGTGAGCTCCCGTTGCTCGGTCCCTGCTCCTGCCAACCTAGCAGTTCAAAAGCACATCAAAGTGCAAGGAGATAAATAGGTACCACTCCGGCGGGAAGGCAAACGGTGTTTCCATGCGCTGCTCTGGTTTGCCAGAAGCGGCTTAGTCATGCTGGCCACATGACCCAGAAGCTGTACGCCGGCTCCCTCGGCCAATAAAGCAAGATGAGCACCGCAACCCGAGTCGGTCACAACTGGATCTAATGGTCAGGGGTCCCTTTACCCTTTACCTAAAGGGCTGTCACGTGGAGGATAGAGGAAGCGTGTTTTCTCCAGCTTTGGAGGCTAGAACCCAAACCAATGGATTCAAATTAAAAGAAAGGAGATTCCGACCAGGAAGAACTTTCTGACCATAAGAGCTGTTTGACAGTGAAATGGACTCCCTTGGAAGATGGTGGACTCTCATTCACTGGAGGTTTTTAAGCAGAGGCTAGATGGCCATTTGTCATGTAATTGAGATTCCTACATTGCAGAGGTTGGACTAAGTGACCCTCGGTGCCCCTTCCAACACTGCAATGCTATGATCGATACAAGTCGCCCTGAATTATGCTCAGTGCATACAGACATCACATCCTTGGTGCCATCCTTGCACAAGACTTTGATAATATGGCGCCCTGGGCGAAGACAATATGTAGTGCCCATCCCTTAATGATTTTTATTTGCACAATAATATTTGGTACAGTGGTACCTCGGGTTAAGAACTTAATTCATTCCGGAGGTCCGTTCTTAACCTGAAACTGTTCTTAACCTGAAGCACCACTTTAGCTAATGGGGCCTCCTGCTGTTGTGCTGCCACCATGGCACGATTTCTGCTCTCATCCTGAAGCAAAGTTCTTAACCTGAGGTACTATTTCTGGGTTAGCGGAGTCTGTAACCTGAAGCGTATGTAACCCGAGGTACCACTGTATTATTATTTGGTACTTTGAATAGGACCTTTGTTGGCAAGGTGATGTCTTTGCCAACAAAGGTCCGTATAGTTAAAGCCATGGTTTTCCCAGTAGTGATGTATGGAAGTGAGAGCTGGACCATAAAGAAGGCTGATCGCCGAAGAATTGATGCTTTTGAATTATGGTGCTGGAGGAGACTTTTGAGAGTCCCATGGACTGCAAGAAGATCAAACGCATTCATTCTTAAGAAAATCAGCCCTGAGTGGTCACTGGAAGGACAGATCCTGAAGCTGAGGCTCCAATACTTTGGCCACCTCATGAGAAGAGAAGACTCCCTGGAAAAGACCCTGATGTTGGGAAAGATGGAGGGCACAAGGAGAAGGGGATGACAGAGGATGAGATGGTTGCACAGTGTTCTTGAAGCCACAAACATGAGTTTGACCAAACTGCGGGAGGCAGTGGAAGACAGGAGTGCCTGGCGTGCTCTGGTCCATGGGGTCACGAAGAGGCGGACACCACTAAACGACTAAACAACAACAACAACTTTGAATAGGTACCTGTATAAATATAGGTATCATCATCATCATCATCCCCCACCGTTTGGGCAGCCCTCACTGCGCTATGGGAAGCGGCCCAGAATCCCCCCCCCCCATGCCCCCTTGCTATGGGAATTCGCCCCATAACCCCACCAATGAGATGGACCTTCTTTTAGAACTATTGACTGGGCTGGATGAGGTTGTAAGGCGGGGGTTGGGGGGGGCGGATATGGGAAACTCCGATGGAGAGGATAGGCTCCTTGCCTCCGATTGCGCAGGGTCGGTGGGTAGCCGGCGATTTCTTAAAACTCTCCTTTGGCTGAATTATTCATGAGACCAAAAAAGAAAGAAAGAAAAGCAGAAGAGGGGGGGGGGAGGATGAGGAGCTGGGGTGGGGGGTGGGGAGCGGGAGGCCTCGGCGCTGATGTCAGTCCGGAGGAAGGAGCCTCAGCGCACAGCAGGATCTTGGGCGCTGCTTCCAGTGCTGCAGAGAGCGAGAGAGAGGGGGCAGCTTCAGGGTGCAGTATGCTGCCTGGCTCCCCTTCCAGCCTCTCCAGTAGCAGCGGCGGCGGCGGCTGCATTGCTCGGGCCACGAGCGCAGCAGGGCCAAAGGGGGACCACGCGGCGGAGGCGGCGGCCGAGGGCGCACGATGGCTGGCTGGCTGGGCAGCGGCTCTCTCTGGCTCCTGGCGCTGGCGTGCCTTCTGCAGCGCGCCCAGGTGAGGAAGCCGGTGCGGTGTCCCGCCATCTGCAGCTGCACCAAAGAGTCCATCATTTGCGTCGGAGCGGCGGCGGTGCCGCGGAGCCCCGGAGACATCAGCTCCTTGTAAGTCGAGCCGAGAAGGGTGATGGGTGGGTGGGTGGCTGGCGCGCAACGCAGCGCGCGGATGGAACCAGACCCGGCGCGTGTGCATGTTTTACTTGAGATTCCTGCATTGCAGGGGGTTGGGCTGGATGACCCTCGGGGGTCTCCCCCACCCCTTCCGACACTCACTCCGCGATTCTAGGATTCTGACGTTCAGAGGGTGTTAGGAAAAGCAAAGCACCAAACTTGCCCCCTCCGGCTGCTCCGTGCAAACAGTGCGCATGGGAAGGGAGGCGCCCGCCTGGCGTTTCCGGAGATGCCTGCGCGGTCGCGCGTTGCTGGCTCAGCCGGGGAGATGTTGTTTTAGGGCGAGCAGAAGATGCTGCAGCAGCAGGCAGTTCCAGAGATGTCAAAAGAGTGGAGAGGGGCGGGTGATGCGGGAGAAAAGGCCCAGCCTATGAAACTCAAAGAATTGGGGAGATGCAGTGAGTAAGTGGCCATATTCTCACTAGAGGGGAAGAAATGATTTTCAGCTGGTCTGAACTATCTTGGAACAAATAGGATTCAGGGTCCTGGAAGTTGAGAGTGAGTTCACTGCCTTTGGTAATGTAGGACTTTTCAACTTGCCTCGCTTTAAAATCTGCTAGGCTTTAAAAGCCTTCAGTCAGTCTTCAATTCTGTTTCACTCACTGATTGCTTCTGTTCAGTCATATGTCATCTGTATCTACAGCTATAGCACAAAGGCACAAATATATTACAGTGCATATATGTAATAAGTAGGAAAATAAATCCATAATATAAGAGGACAAAGAAAGCAGTTCCCGATTCACTTTTCAGACAGAGGCAGTCAAATGCACACAATATTTTGGATTAATTGATAAATACGGTGAAAGGAGACCATAGAAAACTTCCGGAGGAGCAGGTTAAGAACTGTAAGGAAGGTCATGGAAAAGCTGTTAAGAAAGAGAGTCATAATGATGATGGTAATAATAACAAGAAAAAGTGTTGTAATTAGTTCCTATGGATTTTCCCTTGTATTTCCCCCCTCAGGAGCCTGGTAAATGGAACATTTTCTGAAATAAAAGAGAGAATGTTTTCACATTTGCCTTCCCTGCAGTTGCTGTAAGTATTGAATTTTTAATTTTTTTTATAAAAAGAGATGATCAAAGCTCTTGCCTGCGAAGAGGCATCCTGGGACTTTGAAATAACTGTTTCCAAATCACAGACTGAGACTCACGATTGGTGAACGTTAATTTCTAAAACCACGTAAAGAGCTGAGGAGTCATTGCTTTGAAAGGAAAGGAAAGGTTAGTGCAGAATCCAAAATAAATTGACATGCGATTATAAAGCTTATTCTCAAATCCAGTTTCATATTTTTTTAGAGGTGCACATTACAAACACTTCTCTCGTTTGACATTTGTTTGAAGGTTTATGCTAAAATATTGGAAGGAAATTCTGCTCCAACAGCAATGCTACATTGTTGAGAATCACCAAAAGAAACTGGATTCTTAAACACCACCACCACAAGCAACACCTTTTTAGTATTCCTACTTAACAGCTTCCTTCTTATATCTCTACCATAGCAGTATAATTCCCTATTTGGTTCCTTCCATATCCAAGTTGGCATGAGTATGCTTAGTTCCCACCATGCTTTTGAATCGCAATTCGCATTGTTGTCTCAAACTCCTTGGGCCTTCCTTTCTTCTGAGAAAGAGAAGGTGCCTCCCAGGCTCTCATTCGTGGGTGGGAAGGAGACAGGAGCTTGCTTGATGGCTTGGCAGTTGCCAAAAGCTACACCCCACGCTGTAATTTTATCTTGGTTTGGGAATTGTTGGTGAAGTTGACTAAACAGCAGCCGTGCTGTCTCTCCTGCCCACCTAACAACCAGTACAGATGACCTGGTGAACCAGCCACAAAACTTGCATGGCCCACAGACTGGAAAACAGGTCATGTATATGCTTCCAATTCTCTAGATGACTCTCTTGGGAGCAATGCAGTGAACTGCCAAGCCATGCAATCAATGCGCTGTGTTACACAACAGTTAACAAAGGGGATAGACTGAGATTATTGTTGCGAACTGTGAAGATCAGCATCTTAACCTTCCTGTACGATACTATCCAATGCCCTTCAGGTTATAAGTAATTGTGGTTGACTTTCGTCTGACTTTACTGAAACTTTTGCAATCCTTATCCATTTTATGATTTGCGGTTGCCGTAATAGTTGCACTCCTGTTTTGTGATAACTGTATTTTTGTGCGTGTTTAACTAATAAAATGTAGAACTTTGCAAAAGAATCAGCGCAGCGCAGGCTGCAAGCACCAGCACATGCTCGTGACGCCATCAATTTGTGCTGACGTCAGTCGGCTTCTAGACAGACCTAGAAAGGTCTGCAGGTACCTGCTGTAATCTGCTGAAGCATTTTTATGAATTATAGTCCGTCTCCCCGTATATAGTGCCCAGTTCCACCCAAACTGGAACTAGGAAATCCGGTCAAAATTTCAACTTTGGAAAGACTTCAATGGTCACGGTAGAAATTAATGGTAACTGTGGAAAAGTGACAACAATTTATCCTTAGAGTTTGTTGGTTCCACAAGCACCTCTGCCCTAGCCTGTCCCTCTGTGGACTTTTGGTCTACAGTTGCTTTACACCAGGAAGAGAGCTGGATTATACCCATCTGAGGATAAGGATGGCACCACCCATCTTTGCTTCCCTTTCCCTTTCCCTTGAAAGCGGAGAGAAGCCGCTAGAAATGTGTTTATGGCCTGAAAGGTGGGAGAGTCCCTGTAGATTTGCAGTGTAGGGATGCGGGTGGTGCTGTGGGTTAAACCACAGAGCCTAGGACTTGCTGATCAGAAGGTCGGTGGTTCGAATCCCCACGACGGGGTGAGCTCCTGTTGCTCAGTCCCTGCTCCTGCCAACCTAGCAGTTCGAAAGCACGTCAAAGTGCAAGTAGATAAATAGGTACCGCTCTGGCGGGAAGGTAAACGGCATTTCCATGCGCTGCTCTGGTTCACCAGAAGCGGCTTAGTCATGCTGACCACATGACCCGGAAGCTGTATGCCGGCTCCCTCGGCCAATAAAGCGAGATGAGCGCCGCAACCCCAGAGTCGGCCATGACTGGACCTAATGGTCAGGGGTCCTATTACCTTTACCTTACAGAGTTGTAGTGCAATTCTGTTCTTTTATGCATTTCTGCTGCACTGGGCTCACTAGGAGAGCTACTCTTTTCTAGTAGTCATAGATTCTGTTCCTCTTATTCTGCTATCCAAGAGCACCTCTAACCCCCTTTTTTAATCCAATAGCGTCGTGTCTTGCCACTCTGCTCTTCCAAGGTGGTCCTGGCTTGTTCTATCGAGGTTCTGAGAGCATTTTCCATACAAATCACTATATCAACATTCATATTAATATTTTCTATGGTTATTAAACGATGACCATATTTTGGCATTGATTTTTTTTGTGTACTGTTTTACTCAGCTCTCTTTTTAAACTATAAAACATTAAACGACACTATAGGAATCCAAGTCAGCAGAAATGCTAAATGAATGTTTGACAGTGATGTAGAACTGTGACTAATCTATCAATCAACCAACCAACCCTTTCAATGCATTCCATCGTGGCTTCCCAACACTCTGCCACACCCCAGTGTGGTAAAGAAACAGAACCCAGGGTACAGCTGTGTAGACAGAGGGGGAGGCAGAACACCCAGTGAGGTGGCCATAATCCATCATTCAGCTGAGTTGACCTCTCCCTCCTCCAGCTGCCACCACAAGGCTACCTAAGGACCATCTTGCCCTGAAAGGGGGTGGGGGGTGGGAAGACAGAACAGCCTGGTGAGTTGCCCAAATTTTATCTCCTGGTGTTCCAGCTAAAGTGGTCTCTCCCCAAACCGCCAGCCCATGGCTACATAAAAAAAATCTTGCCCTAGGAGAGGAGAGATCTAACTATATCCTAAATAAATAAAATAAAATCCTATATTTAAAATACAGTCATACTTCGGGTTGAAGTAGCTTCAGGTTGAGTGTTTTCAGGTTGTGCTCCGTGGCGACCCGGAAGTAATGGAACGCGTTACCTCCAGGTTTCGCCGCATGCACAGACGCTCAAAATGACGTCATGCGCATGCGCGGAAGCGGCGAATTGCAACCTGCGCAGACGCGGGTTGTGTTTGCTTCAGGATGCAAACGGGGCTCCGGAACGGATCCCGTTCGCATCCAGAGGTACCACTGTAAGTGGCTATCACTCATTCCAATGGGGGGAAGTAAATCACTGCACTTGACAACAACATTCTGGTGGGCCACCAACATCCCCAGTCCCTCTAATATTGAGGTGACCTAGCTATCACATACAAGGCACATCCTGGAAGGGAGCAAGGTTCCACTTTCTCCACTTCCTGCCATTCACAAAGTTGAAAGATTTAGGACAAGAAAAAAGGAAGTATTTCTTCATGGAGCACAGAAGGCAGTGGTGGCCACCAAATCCTATGGTTTTAGAAGGGAATTGGACAAATTCATGGAGGATAACTCTACCGGTGGCTACTAGCCAGAATGGCTGTGCTCTACCTACACTGTGAGGGGCAGTATCCTTCTGAATACTAGTTGCTGGAAACCACAGAAGGGGAGACTTTACTTTGAAAAAATTAGAGTGTTCAAAGCAGGCCAGTCACCAGAATACTCCAGAGTGGAATAGGACTCTGGTTCTATTTTGTTGGTTTTCGGAACTGGGGCCATGATTAAGAGGGACGGCCGGGGGCATTCGTATTGGGCCGCTAGAGGTGAAATTCTTGGACGAACCAGAGCAAAAGCATTTGCCAAGAATGTTTTCATTAATCAAGAACGAAAGTCGGAGGTTCGAAGACGATCAGATACCGTCGTAGTTCCGACCATAAACGATGCCGACTAGCGATCCGGTGGCGTTATTCCCATAACATACCTTTGTTGATATCTACAGGAGCCTGGCTAAAGGAACTTTAAAGACTGAATCTTCCTTTTGGACACAATGTGAATGAGTTTTCTGTTTGTGGCTTCTGTAGCAGATCTTGTACATAGCTCTCTCAATTTCTGGATTATTAATATAAGATTTAGAACGTAGAATGGTTTGGTAGCATTTTGTGTGCCGCTTATGTGCTGCTTACTTTATACTGGCCTTCCTACTCGTGGGCTTCCCACAGGTAGCTGGCTGGTAGCTGTGTGCTGGACTAAAAGGGACATTGGCCTGCTCCAGCAGGCTCTTGGGACGTGGGTGGTGCTGTGGGTTAAACCACAGAGCCTAGGACTTGCCGATCAGAAGGTCGGCGGTTCGAATCCCCGCGACGGGGTGAGCTCCCGTTGCTCGGTCCCTGCTCCTGCCAACCTAGCAGTTCGAAAGCACAACAAAGTGCAAGTAGATAAATAGGTACCGCTCCGGCGGGAAGGTAAACGGCGTTTCCGTGCACTGCTCTGGTTTGCCAGAAGCGGCTTAGTCATGCTGGCCACATGACCCGGAAGCTGTACGCTGGCTCCCTCGGCCAATAAAGCGAGATGAGCGCCACAACCCCAGTCGGTCACGATTGGACCTAATGGTCAGGGGTCCCTTTCCCTTTACCTTTATCAGGCTCTTAGTTCTTATGTCCTACTACCTACAGAGTCATATTTGATAACAAAGCAATGTGTGCTTAGTTGCACCAAAGCAGGGTGAGAGAGAGAGAGTATTAAACGCTCACTGATGACTTGTTAATGGTTCTTTTTATGCATTCTGAAGAAACTGACTAAGGGAAATTCAGCTTTGTCTAGCATTTCTTCACAGTGCTTTAAATTGTATGGCGGCCTTTTACAAACATTCTCCCCCCCCTTAATGTTTGCATTCCGTTTTTTAGACTGCTGAATTCTAACTCATTTACTATAATACGGGATGATGCCTTTGGTGGTCTGTTCCATCTCGAGTACTTGTAAGTTCCTTCTTTTGTTTAATGTAGTAAACTAAGATTTCTTAAATGGATGAAGCTGCTCTGATGATTTACCAGTACACTGTCCCGGAAGGAAATGTTCCATTTCTCTAGATGACATTACATGTTGTGACTCAGGCGGGGCAAGTGAATGCGTGTGAACATTCTCATATTTCTGCTTTCCACTGCAAGATATAATGTGCATACTAGGAACTAATACAATTCCCCAACTGGAGATGCCTGCGCTCCAGAAACAGGGAGCTCTCGTGCGTTTCTCCACAGGAAATGTACATGAATTCCCATTTAGCACATTGCAACTTGCAGTGGAAAGCTGACGTGCAATATTGCTTGCCTTTCTCTTTCTTCAGCACTTAACGTCTAATTATTTCCGGAGGGCTAGCTATGCTTGTCTGTTTCAGCAAAACCAACAGTCTTGTGGCACCTTCAAGTTTGCTAGTCTTTAAGGTGCCACACAGCTCTTTGTCGTTAAGCACTGTATAAGGTTTTGCACAAAACTGGAGAAGTTATAGATTACTTTGAACGTGTATTTTGTGTTACATTTCATGTGTTAAGGGTCAGGACTCCACACACTGCAAAGGGGCTTTGAATTGTCTTTTCACAAACAACAGGCCCCCTACCACCAACTGGTCATGTTCAAGCTCTTTGGTGTGCCTGAAGTAGCTCTTTGGATCCCAGCCAACGTGATAATGATTAAGAGCTGGTGATAAATTGGGCACCTCATTCCAGCTGAGATGTATTGTGTGTGGACTCAATAGGAGAGCATTTAAAGCTCACGAAATGTGCCGAATTACTGTGAGTTAAATGAGGGAGTTTCACAGAAAAATGGGGAATTTGACCCAAACAAATATATGTTTTCTAAGCGCAGTCATAAAGGGACGTGGGTGGCGCTGTGGTCTAAACCACTGAGCCTCTTGGGCTTGCCGATCAGAAGGTTGGTGGTTCGAATCCCCACAACGGGGTGAGCTCCCATTGCTTGGTCCCTGCTCCTGCCACCCTAACAGTTCGAAAGCACGTCAAAGTGCAAGTAGACAAATAGGTACCTCTCCGGTGGGAAGGTAAACGATGTTTCCGTGCGCTGCTCTGGTTTGCCAGAAGCAGCTTAGTCATGCTGGCCACATGACCCGGAAGCTGTCTGCGGACAAATGCCGGCTCCCTCGGCCTTTAGAGCGAGATGAGTGCTGCAACCCCAGAGTCGTCTGCGACTGGACCTAACGGTCAGGGGTCCCTTTACCCTTGCCTAAGCGCAGTCATGTGCTCTGTTGCATCCCAGTTGGTGCATTTCCCCCTCTGTACCATAGAATTAATGTCAAAAGTAGCAAATAAGGAAGACAGGAATAGCTATACCCCTTAATATTACCACTGCATGGTACTGTTGCTGTTTACATTAAAAAATGGAAACACAGCCTCAGCTGTGGTGTGTCATCAGCCAATGCGGCCCTTCGCCACACTTACTTCACTAGCCTCTTAGAACCAGGTGCCTTCTGATTAAACAAAAAAGATGACTCCCCACCTTCTCACTGACCTCCTTTTCATTCTATATCCTAACCACAAAATAAAAATGCTCACATGCATATATCTCATGCTGCTTCAGAAGGCCAATCCATATTACATATGGTTTTGATTAAGTTAATGCCACGAAGACAAGGGAGGGTTACAGATTGGGTGCAAAAAACAAATGTATTCCCTCTGCCCAAACTTGATTTATACTGTTCCTCCATAACAAAGATCCAACCCAATTCATATTTTAAATGTGACAAACCCTTGGTTTTATGCCAAATAGTCTTAATTTGTTGCTGGGTTGTTGTTTTTTATAAGAAATCGATTTTAGTGACGTAGCCTACTTTAGCTGAGCTTTACACATTTTATGAGCATCTTTGTATGGTGCTTTGAGTTGTTTCTGTAATAAAAAAAAGTAAGGTATAAATGTTGAAATCAGTAAGTCCTTTTCAGTCCTACTGATTTCAGTAGGAGAGATAATCACATAGTTTAATATCTCCCATTGTAACCAGTGGGACTTAAAAGTTCTGGGTCATGAATTTCCTTTTATATTGGTTCTAGAATTTTGCAGCTTCAACTCAGGAGAGTGGGGTTACAAATGTGTGAAGAACTATAACAGCACAAGCCTATTCATGCTTACTCAGAAGTATGTCCCATTATATTCACTGGGGTTTACTTTCTAGGTGTCCATAGGAGTACAGCTGGGAAGGCATTGTATTCATTATGCTGCAAGCTCCTGGTTTCCTTCATTTCTTTTGCACCTAGTGCCTCTTAAAAAATTATGTTCACAGTTTTTTTCCAAAAAAAAAAAAAAAATGTGGCCAAATGCTTGTGCATTGAAACAACACCAGTCCAACTTGGTGATGTTATGAACGTAGGCCAAGTGGCAAAGAGTTAGCCACTGTCTAGTTGGGGCTATTTAAGCAGTATATATGTGTGGGACGCGGGTGGCGCTGTGGGTTAAACCGCAGAGCCTAGGACTTGCCGATCAGAAGGTCGGCGGTTCGAATCCCCGCAATGGGGTGAGCTCCCATTGCTCGGTCCCTGCTCCTGCCAACCTAGCAGTTCGAAAGCACGTCAAAGTGCAAGTAGATAAATAGGTACCACTCAGGCGGGAAGGTAAACGGCGTTTCCGTGCGCTGCTCTGGTTTGCCAGAAGCAGCTTAGTCATGCTGGCCACATGACCCGGAAGCTGTACGCCGGCTCCCTCGGCCAGTAAAGCGAGATGAGAGCTGCAACCCCAGAGTCGGCCACGACTGGACCTAATGGTCAGGGGTCCCTTTACCTTTACCTTTGTGTCTGACTCACAGGGGCAGTTGTTACATGACAAGCAATAAAAGCATACTGAAGCCTGACCCAAAGTCTAGCAAGAGCCCTGCTGCTCACACAAACCTCCTGAGGGTGACTCTCGTGTGTGCACTGAAATGAGCAGTTTGGTTAATGGAGGCTTTTGTTAATCAGACCACATCAGACACTTAAGACAAGAAAAGGGGAATAATTGGTGCTATTTTTATAGAAAAAGAGGTGCCGGAACTCATGGCAATGGCACCCACATAAGAGGTGCCGGAATAGAGTTCCAGCGAGTTCTGTCTGGGGAAAAAGTCCTGGGAATAACGCTGTTCACGTTTTATTCAGTATTTGCTTTTGTTCTTCTACCAGACGAACTGAAACATTCTCTTTAACGTGTGTCTTTCAATCAAATCTTTCTGCATAGATTTATTGAAGGAAACAAGGTAGAAACCATTTCAAGAAACGCATTTCATGGCCTTCGAGATTTGACACACCTGTAAGTCTTTTAATGCTACTTTGAATTATTTATATCTTGCCCCAAACTAGATTTTCCAGTACCTGCACTGTAGGTACGGCTATGGCATTTTTCTCACTTCACTACATAAGCTGCAGTGAGCTGTGCAAAACTGTGAAACAAGAAATGTTCTAGCCCTCATTGTTGGATAAAGTCATTTTTTTTTGTTAAGACTAAAGAATCAAATGAACCTAGAATAGGTGGTGGGAGGCAATGTATTCTGTGTTCTTCATGTGCTCTACAAGACACTTAGATTGCAATCACCTCATGGTTTACATATGAAGAGAAACACATTGTGTGGAGTCAATTTTAGGGGTGTTTCTTTCATGGTAAATGATTACAGTCATACCTTGGGTTAAAGTTGCTTCAGGTTGAGCATTTTCGGGTTACACTCCGCAGCGACCCAGAAGTAACGGAACACGTTACTTCCGGGTTGTGCCACTCGTGCATGCTCAGATGCTCAGAATGACATCACACGCATGCGCAGAAGCAGTGAATCACGACCCGCGCAGACGCGGATTGCGTTCTCTTCAGGATGCGAACGGGGCTCCGGAACGGATCCCGTTTGCATCCAGAGGTACCACTGTATTAGTGTCATAAGACAATGTCTGAATATTTCATGGCTAGTTCAAAATATAAACTGTTTCGTAATGTGGGGAGTAAACGTGTCAGATTTTGCAAGAGTCCCAGACAAGCCTGGCATTTAGCAACGTCATTAGGCATCAGCTGGGGGCCCTGCGCTGGTCAAGAAGGTCGGGTCAGGGGTCTCCGACTCACTAACCCAGAACATCAGAAATTGCAAATCAACATGATAATTTTAAATATCCTTATCTGCATGTTCCAACATATGCACAAGGCAACATGTATGTCTAATTACTTTCCCTCCTCTTCATTTCTGGACCCAATGAGAAGCAGGAAGAGCCATAATGGCTGCTCAGGGGCTTAATGAGGCAGCCAATGAGCATTTTCTGTTAAAAGCAGGAAGAACTTGTTCCTAAAGTTGATTGTGTGAGGGAGGCTGGGCATGTGGCCTAGAAGGAGCGAATGCAGATTCAGCAGGGTCATTACTGTACTTAAAATACATAATTCTACCTTTGTAGGTGTACTTTCTTCATCCTAAGCCACAAAAACAGAACGAAATCTGTTTGATGGCACCTTGAGACTAGTTTTTGCAAAGCTGGTCATTACAAACTTATAAACAAGAGCTGCGACTTTCTATTCTCATGAATTAAGTCAGGAATGTTAAGGTTTCCATTAACGTTCAAGGGTTTTACGTAATTCATTCATAATCCTATTAGTCATTGTCAACATTGGGAATTGGGCATCATCCAACGGTTAACATTAGCTAAGTGCTGCTCTATTTAGTGATTATCATCTCTTCAACTATTTTAACACCTAACTTTACTTTTTCCAGTTCTTTGGCCAATAACCAGATTAAAGCTTTGCCAAGGGATGTCTTCAGTGATTTAGATTCTCTGATTGAACTGTAAGTAAAGCCAACCAAACCATTTGTGCTGTTGTTATTGCAAGCCTGTGTGGGTTTCTAAACTCCGAGTTTGGAATTTGGAATATTGTTTGTCGTTTGAACTGATTCTGAAAACAAATACATCAACCGGCACTTGCTTTCTGGTAGCCTGATTCCAGATTGCCAAATGAAATATTTTTCATTACCTTTTTGCTAACGTTCTCATGATAGCAATAGTCATGGTAATTAATTCTTCTGCATGGGTGCTTTATCTAACATTTGGGTGCATGCGACCATCCACTTTTAAATTATATATTGCTAAGTAAATATATATATTCTCAAGTAACATGTACATCACTTGAGTTGCCATCTCTCAATTATTCAACACTTGGTGACTGAAAGCTGAATATATGAAATGACCTCACAAAAGAATGTGCCCTTATCCGACACAAAGAAACGTTTGCAAACTAGGGGCATTTGCACATTTTATCAAACTTTTTTCAGATCTCACTTAGAATTACAGCCCATTGACAGCATTTCCAGTGTACATCTGGGCCAAATTTGATGTTAAATTGAATTACTTTGTTACTTTCCTCCATATTTCTTTTAAACCAAAAGCAGTACAGTGGTACCTCGGGTTGAGTACTCAATTCGTTCCGGAGGTCCGTACTTAACCTGAAACTGTTCTTAACCTGAAGCACCATTTAACTAATGGGGCCTCCTGCTGCCACTGCACCGCCGGAGCACGATTTCTGTTCTCATCCTGAAGCAAAGTTCTTAACCCGAGGTACTATTTCTGGGTTAGCGGAGTCTGTAACCTGAAGCGTATGTAACCTGAAGCATATGTAACCCGAGGTACCACTGTATTGACAAGCTGCCACGCAGGACTGAAGAAGGGCATGTAGAGATAGGCTGCTTAACTCTTGCCTTCATGCTATCTTTCAACTCAAAATTGCCCACCTTGCAAGGGGAAAGATATGGGATCCTTCATCTTTTCACCCAAGCGTGGGAAAGTAGCTGGGCGTGTATGTGGACAAAATGCAGGACTGGAAAGGGTTTAGCAGCCACCTTCCCCCTCCAGCTGATCTTCGGTTCTCCATTCCAGTCTCTGGGGAAAACAAATAAGGAAGGAGGGTTGGAAAAGAGACCCACAGAAATCTAGTATAGTTGACTGACTTGGTTTCGAAAAAGTGTAAGTGAATCAGGGATGCAATCCTCACAGCCATACTCTGTTTCCAGTGTCACACCAGTCACAATGCCCTAGTTTAAGCGCTTATTCAACAGTGCATTTATGTGAAAGTGCAGATATACTAAAAGCCACATTCAGCAGTAACCTTTTAGAGATCTGCTTGGGAGGAGGCTCTGTTCCAAAATTTTAAATGTACTCCAAGGTTTCTTTGCGTGGTCTAGGGTTTTTTTTAATGTCGATAGAAATGCTTGTGATATTTTGTGGTTTATGCAAGAACAGCTGGCACGATGGGGCAGGGAAGTACGATGGTGGAGGCTGGGGCTTTGCGGGTGATGCTGGTGTCAGAAAAGCAACAATGTCCCGCTACACCAGCCGCTCCTGGGTTTCTGCCACCTAATACAATGGTACCTCAGGTTACATACGCTTCAGGTTACATACGCTTCAGGTTACATACGCTTCAGGTTACACATGCTTCAGGTTACAGACTCCGCTAACCCAGAAATAGTACCTCGGGTTCAGAACTTTACCTCAAGATGAGAACAGAAATCGTGCTCCGGCAGCGCGGCAGCAGCAGGAGACCCCATTAGCTAAAGTGGTGCTTCAGGTTAAGAACAGTTTCAGGTTAAGAACGGACCTCCAGAACGAATTAAGCACTTAACCTGAGGTACCACTGTATTACCAAAAAGCATAACACAGGAGGAAATAAATAAATGACTCTCCCATACAGGAAATCTATATTGCATTTACAGTGGTACCTCGGGTTACAAATGCTTCAGGTTACAGACGCTTCAGGTTACAGACCCTGCTAACCCAGAAATAGTTCCTCGGGTTAAGAACTTTACCTCAGGATGAGAACAGAAATCGTGCTGTGGTGGTGCGGCGGCAGCGGGAGGCCCCATTAGCTAAAGTGGTGCTTCAGGTTAAGAACAGTTTCAGGTTAAGAATGGACCTCCAGAATGAATTAAGTTCTTAACCCGAGGTACCACTGTACAGTGCTGCCGCGCCGCCAAAGCAAGATTTCTGTTCTCATCCTGAAGCAAAGTTCTTAACCTGAAGCACTATTTCTCGGTTAGCAGACTCTAACCTGAAGCGTATGTAACCCGAGGTACCACTGTACTATCTATCTATCTATCTATCTATCTATCTATCTATCTATCTAGAGTGCCTTTTCCGCAGGGCAACATGCATGCTGTCAATCATCCCACCCACATTTTATATTTACCACAACCCTGTGAGGTAGCTGACACTGAGAGAGAAGTCCAAGGTTACCCATATAAGAGTTCATCGGAGGAAGTGGGTAATAAAAATATGGTAACCTTCAGCTACCAATATAATAATCCTTGGAAAGTATTATATCAGATCTCCTAAATAATGGGAAATGATTGTTCCACCAAATTAATACAGTGGTGCCCCGCAAGACGAATGCCTCGCAAGACGGAAAACCCGCTAGACGAAAGGGTTTTCCGTTTTGGAGGTGCTTTGCAAAAAGAATTTCCTATGGGCTTGCTTCACAAGACGAAAATGTCTTGCGAGTTCCTGCGGGGTTTTTTCCCTTTCTCCCCCCTTTTTCCCAAGCCGCTAAGCCGCTTATCAGCTGATCCTAAGCCGCTAAGCCGCTTAACAGCTGATCCGCTAAGCCACTTATCAGCTGATCCGCTAAGCCGCTTAACAGCTGATCCGCTAAGCCCGCTAAGCCGCTAATAGCGCTAATCCGCTAAGCCGCTAATGGGCTTGCTTCGCAAGACGAAAAAACCGCAAGACGAAGCAGAACGGATTCTTTTCCTCTTGCGAGGCACCACTGTAAGTGTGTTCTTTAGGTTATGCACAATATACTTTGTGACAGCTTGTATTCACAGATATATTTACAGCATAGAGTTATCTCAACAAATTTGCAGCATGTTACAACCCGTATGTATTTCACCTGTACAACCTCCATGCATTTTAACATCACCACCTCCCCACCCCATGTAGAAAGCAGGGTTTGTGGGCTGTCAACTTTTTGACCAGAATCAGTTTTGAACTGTTCTAATGTTCTTTGAGTTAAATATTACAAGTAACTTGAAGAAATACTTGACTGTTGGCTCAATAACAACCTTTTCAAATCTGTTTTTTTTTTTTATGTGACCTTTTAGAGATTTAAGGGGAAATAAGTTTGAATGTGACTGCAAAGCCAAGTGGTTGTTTTTGTGGTTAAAGATGACCAATTCCACTGTTTCTGATGTCCTGTGTGTTGGTCCAGCCGAATTTCAGGACAAGAAGTTAAATGATGTCTCAAGTTTTGATGACGAATGCACCACTACAGGTATATTTCATAGCAAATGAATAATGAGAAGTCTGAGCTATGCAAGTCCACGAACCAAGAACGCTGATAAGGTGTTTTCCCAGACTGCTGTTCTGCTGGCATTGACACAAATGTCCTATTTTTAATTGTCCCAGTTTATTATTTACATGGCAAGTGATGACAGATTAGTTAAAAAGCTAATCCTTATTGCTCAGAAATCCACTCCTTTGTGTGTAAAATGTTCTCCTTCTACCTAATTCTTAATCTTCTCCTACATCCCTGTTTCCTGACACCTTCTGTTCTGTTGTTTTTCTGAAACACTTACTTGTAAGTAAGCCTTACTTCTGATTAAGCATATGTAGTATTGCACTGTTAGAATGGATTTGTCTTCCTGGATCTGCTCAGACAAAGGAAGGTAAGACAAGACTAATGGTAGAATTAAAGGTTATGGACAACATGGCTCTGTTGGCAAAAACTGTGATCTAGTGTCTCATTCCCAGTAGCATGTAGTGACACGATTACCCTGTGTCGTCACTTCACCACAACTGTATATTTTCCCTCTCTTGCTAGTGGCAGCTAATGTAGAGAAGTGGAGTGGGGAAACAGTTTAGGGACCGCATGCTGTGCGATGCGTCTCGCTCAGGGCACAGGGGAGAACTAAATATAGACAGTGATGTTTTCAGCACCAGCCCTGTGTCCTTCTGTCGCATCTAGTTCAACTTTAAGTTCTCCATTTTGCTAGTATGAACCTGGATTCAAAGAATGGGCAGCTTTTTCTCCCTGCACGTGAAGTCAAAGCTTCAAGTGCCATTTAATACTTAATAATAGTAATAATAATAAAGGGACGTGGGTGGCGCTGTGGGTTAAATCACAGAGCCTAGGACTTGCTGATCAGAAGGTCGGTGGTTCAAATCCCCACGACGGGGTGAGCTCCTGTTGCTCGGTCCCTGCTCCTGCCAACCTAGCAGTTCAAAAGCACGTCAAAGTGCAAGTAGATAAATAGGTACCGCTCCGGTGGGAAGGTAAACGGCATTTCCGTGCGCTGCTCTGGTTCGCCAGAAGTGGCTTAGTCATGCTGGCCACATGACCCAGAAGCTGTACGCCGGCTCCCTCGGCCAATAAAGCAAGATGAGCGCCACAACCCCAGAGTTGTCCGCGACTGGACCTAATGGTCAGGGGTCCCTTTACCTTTACTACTACTACTACTAATAATAATAATAATATATTTGTACCCCGCCCATCTGGCTGGGTTTCCCCAGCCACTCTGGGCGGCTTCCAGCAAAAGATTAAAAATACATTGAAACTTCAGTGATTAAAAACTTCCCTAAACAGGTCTGCCTTCAGATGTCTTCTAAATGTCAGGTAGTTGTTTAACTCTTTGATTGTGTGCAGCAGGCACAGAAACCCACAAGAACTCCTGAGTGTGGGGATCCTCCTCTATTTCACATGCATGCATGTCTCTTTTAATATTCTGATATCAGCAATAGTAGAATAGCAGAGACATCACCTAGCCAACAAAGGTCCGTATAATTAAAGCTATGGTTTTCCCAGTAGTGATGTATGGAAGTGAGAGCTGGACCATAAAGAAGGCTGATCACCGAAGAATTGATGCTTTTGAATTATGGTGCTGGAAGAGACTCTTGAGAGTCCCATGGACTGCAAGAAGATCAAACCGATCCATTCTGAAGGAAATCAGCCCTGAGTGCTCACTGGAAGGACAGATCCTGAAGCTGAGGCTCCAATACTTTGGCCACCTCATGAGAAGAGAAGACTCCCTGGAAAGGACCCTGATGTTGGGAAAGATGGAGGGCACAAGGAGAAGGGGACGACAGAGGACGAGATGGTGGGACAGTGTTCTCGAAGCTACCAGCATGAGTTTGACCAAACTGCGGGAGGCAGTGGAAGACAGGAGTGCCTGGCGTGCTCTGGTCCATGGGGTCACAAAGAGGCGGACACGACTAAACGACTAAACAACAAAGAATAGCAGCATTCCCCCCCCCCCAGAATAGTAGGAGAAGGAAATTCTTGGCAAGTCATTCACATACCTTGGACATCAAAAACCTCTCCCTTCCCCCCATTTGTTCAGGTTTCATAATGGCAAAGGGCTTTGTGCTCTCCAGCATTACAAGAGCAAACTGTCAGAGCTGAGAAATCTTGTTTAGGGGGCAATATAAAACTAGATTAGTCTTACTATAAACTCCCAAGACAAAATGTGAAATGCAAGTAAGGAGGCAGGAAGATTTAAGTGCTCAGTGGGAAATCTTAAGAGCGCCAGAAAATGTACCAAAAGTAAAGACTGAAATAAACTGACATCAAAATGAGAAAGGATTGAAATTTCCCTGGAGTGTATGAAGAAAAAGTGTCTATCCATAGGCCTGTTGCTATTGGTATGTCTTTACTTTTTGTAGAGGACCATGGTTTGTTGTTGTTGTTTAGTTGTTTAGTCGTGTCCGACTCTTCGTGACCCCATGGACCAGAGCACGCCAGGCCCTCCTGTCTTCCACCGCCTCCCGCAGTTTGGTCAAACTCATGCTGGTAGCTTCGAGAACACTGTCCAGCCATCTCGTCCTCTGTCGTCCCCTTCTCCTTGTGCCCTCCATCTTTCCCAACATCAGGGTCTTTTCCAGGGAGTCTTCTCTTTTCATGAGGTGGCCAAAGTATTGGAGCCTCAGCTTCAGGATCTGTCCTTCCAGTGAGCACTCAGGGCTGATTTCCTTCAGAATGAATCGGTTTGATCTTCTTGCAGTCCACGGGACTCTCAAGAGTCTCCTCCAGCACCATAACTCAAAAGCATCAATTCTTTGGCGATCAGCCTTCTTTACGGTCAAGCTCTCACTTCCATACATCACTACCGGGAAAACCATAGCTTTAACTATATGGGCCTTTGTTGGCAAGGTGATGTCTCTGCTTTTTAAGGACCATGCTTAGGCCATGCAATTATTATCAGTGGTGTATCAACAATGGTAAACTAACTGTTGCGTGTTTAGTAGAGTTACAGCTTCTGTCATTTACTTCTCCAGAAGTGTGTAGTGATTATTTTGAGTTCAGTGGGGGGTGTGCATAAATACTGGTGACTGTTAGATTTCACATGATGGCGTGAAGATTCTTTACTAACAGGGGTCTTCTGCATTGACCGGTCAACATGCCTAGTCTTCCAAGTGCTGTTGAGGTGTATGTACAGGTAGACAATGTCAACCAGAAAGTATGTATACTGGTATGTCAACATAAATAGGAGATTGGGCCTGGCTGTTGCGCAGAAGTGACACAAATGCCGTGCTTATTCGCTGAACCATGTTTGAAACATTTCTGATACCTTCACATTCTCTAGCATTTGCTGACCGTTATCTTCACTCACCAGACCATGTGTACAATTCCCTGTTGATGCTGTCGGTTGGTGCACATTCTCCTAGTGCCTTCCTGTGAATGTGCACAATCACCTGTGTTTATATACATTCACCAATTCATTGACGCTGCATACCTAGTTTGAGGCCGTAGTTAGGATCATATTCTGTGAGCTGCGATTCTCTGGTTCAAGACCTGACTCAACCATGTGAGATGTCTTTAAGCAAGTAACTATCTCTCACCCAAGGGGCGCGGGTGGCGCTGTGGGTTAAACCACAGAGCATAAGACTTGCCAATCAGAAGGTTGGCGGTTCGAATCCCCACGATGGGGTGAGCTCTCGTTGCTCAGTCCCAGCTGCTGCCAACCTAGCAATTTGAAAGCATGTCAAAGTGCAAGTAGATAAATAGGTACCACTCAGGTGGGAAGGTAAACAGAGTTCCTGTGCGCTGCTCTGGTTCGCCAGAAGTGGCTTAGTCATGCTGGCCACATGACCCGGAAGCTGTACACCGGCTCCCTCGGCCGATAAAGTGAGATGAGCGCCGCAACCCCAGAGTCGGTCACGATTGGACCTAATGGTCAGGGGTCCCTTTACCTTTACCTCTCACCACCACTGCTGCTCATGGGCATAATATATTGGCCTACTATGCTGTTAGGATTATGGAAAATGTGGGGAAAGTAGTATCTAAATACTAAAAAAATTATTGTTTATATTTACTCCATGTATTGTAACCTGTAAATATCACACAGCAAACTACAGGCTGGTGGCTTATAGTCTTTGGTGGGTTGAAACTCGCATAGTAACTGACCAAAGGCTTTTTGAACATGGTAGTCAGAGGGGCATCATCCAGTGACACAGCTGATCAACAGCTACACATGAGAATGTTGGATAAAATCAGCGAAATGTGTTCTAGTTTTCAAAACAACTGCAGGAGAAGGAAAATGCTGAGAAAGCAAAGCAATTCTATTAGTGAAGGAACAATCTGACGGCCCACCTCTAGAAAGGAAATTCATTTTTTAATAGAGTGTTCCAGCAGTGTGAAGTGAAATTCTTTAGAATCCATACTGTGAAACAAGTTGCTGGGATGCCCTCCTTTGCTACTGACTTCTGTCATTTCAGAGCAAACTGGATACATCGTTTAAGACTTTCCTTTTCAGAGTCCCCCCACAAAAGGGTAGGACCATCTGTATATATTAGTTAATTCAAAATTTCAAACTTTAAGACTTACAAGATACTGCAGGTATCAGAAACCAGAAGAGGCACAGAGGATATAGTCACAGAAAGGCACAGTGTGTGGAAACATGTGTCTTTTAGCACATGTTTATCATTGGAGTTAAGACTAAAATTATGTAGGACATTGTCAGACTCATGTCTTTAACTGTGCAGGTCTGCTTCTGATCAGGTGAAAGTGACTTCAAGTGAAAAAAAGGAGTAAGGTAAAGGTAAAGGGACCCCTGACCGCTAAGTCCAGTCGTGGCCGACTCTGGGGTTGTGCCGCTCATCTCGCTTTATTAGCCGAGGAAGCCAGCATACAGCTTCCGGGTCATGTGGCCAGCATGACTAAGCTGCTTCTGGTGAACCAGAGCAGCGCACAGAAACTCCATTTACCTTCCCGCCAGAGCGGTACCTATTTATCTACTTGCACTTTGACATGCTTTCAAACTGCTAGGTGGGCAGGAGCAGGGACCGAGCAACGGGAGCTCACCCCATCACGGGGATTCGAACCGCCGACCTTCTGATCGGCAAGTCCTAGGCTCTGTGGTTTAACCCACAACGCCCCCCGCATCCCCCCCCAGGAGTACATGGGTTTAAATTCATACTTTGTTCTGCTGTCCCCCCCCCCCAAGACTGTTCCCCAAAGTAATTTTTCCAAGCCAGGGTTTTCCAGAGAGAAATCAGCACAACGTGTCTGTTTTATGTTTTCTGCCATGCTCAATTGTAACATTTTTGTTGTTTTTAATTACAAACATTTCTTTTCAGATTTTGTGGTTCATCAGATTTTACCCTACCAGTCAGTTTCAGTGGACACATACCACTCAAACAATGACGTGTATGTCGCCATTGCTCAGCCCAGCATGGAAAATTGCATGGTGCTAGAATGGGATCACATTGAGAAGAACTTCAGGAGTTATGACAACATTACTGGTAAAAATGAACACATAATTCTTATTTGTTATATTACTTAATTGATTATTAGTGCCTTTTTTTTTTAAGTATCCGAGTATCAGGAAAAAATGCATATTGAAAAGAATATCTCTTGCTGATCTCTGCTGAGTTTAGGTTGGATCCATTGAAAAATAAAAAAATAGTTTAGTCTAGTTCACTAACAAAATGGTTATCATTATGATGGATAGAATATGAGTTCATATATTGCAGGATCCTCAGAGGGTCACAAGATGCCACACTCTAGTTTGACCAAGAAATGGAATGCAAAGCAGAGCTTATGCAGCAATAAGTAAACTTGATTCTTCAGTATGGAGTACAGTAACACTATAGACCAAAGCAGATGAAATGTTAGAGATCAAATCTCTTTTAACTCTTAAAAAAAAACAAAAAGCAACCCTCAGCATCAGAGGTGGGGGGGATTAAATTCAAACCTTTGAACTTAAGATAGGGGGGTATTAACCTTGCCATACTTTTTCTCAATATGGGGGGGGGCGGGGCTTCCAGACTGTCACTATTTTGGGGTGGGATTCAATCATAAACTGGCAAATTCAGGGTATGCAATTAAAGTTGATGGGCATTTTTATGCAACAACCCACCTTGACCAAAATACTGGATATATATTTTTGCTATAACGGAAGTGAGACAAAGATTCACTGGACAGTGTGGAATAATGTTTGCTTTGACACAATGTCATCTGACCTCCCCATAAGCAAATTAGAACGAATGCTCATCAAATAGCCAATGTCACCTAATCTCCCTGCAATTGGAGGTGGTGCCACCACAGTCTTAGAAAGACAGGTCCAATATTGTCGTTTGGCCTTGCCCAGATCAACCAAGCATTCTTTGCCCCCTCTTATCTTGAGTCCTCCTCCTGGAGGTTTGAGCTGGGTGTTTTTTTGTCTCCAACCAAATCTTCATGTTCCCTCATACAAACACTTTGCTCGCACCTGTGAGGAGATGAGGCAAGAGCAGCAACAAAATTGTTGCTTAGAATTGTAGAGTTGGAAGGGACCTTGAGGATCTGTGCAGGTCCCGGGGGGGAGGGGGTGTTACCATGCGGCGTGGTCCGTGTCCGGTCCAAGGCTGAAGAGGGGTCCAAGGCAGGGAGTCGGGCGTGGTCAGGAACTCTGGCAGAAGAGCAGGACAGGGTGCCGGCAGGAACAGGTAACCAACAATGTTGCTCCCGCAACTTGGGACTGGGGCTGGCCGGCTTTTATCTGCCCCGAGGCATAGGGCAGCCCCGGTCCACAGGTGACTCGCCTCTCCTGGCCTGGAGGCGAGCACTCCTCCTGTGAGAACTTAGTTCCCTCCGCCTCTCTGCCCTGAGCCTCTGCAGCTCAGGAGAGGCTGGAGGGTTACCAGACCCAGAGGCAACCTCACCTTCTCCTGACAGGGCTGGGAGAGGAGCACCTGCAGGCAATGGGTCCTCGATCACCTCCGGAGCCAGAGCGGATTCAACTGGTGTCTGCTCCTGAGGATCTGGCACAGGTGAGGGCCCTTCAGGTTCAAGCCCCTGCCCCGGCTCAGCTGGCCCTGGAGGTGGGGACTCCTGTGCAGGCTGGGATTCCTCAGGTTCAGCCTCTGAATCAGATTCCCAGGCCATCACAGGATCATCTAGTCGAACCACCTGCAATGCAGGAATATGCAGCTGTCCTATACGGGGACTGAACCTGTAGCCATGGCATTATCAGCACCACGCTCTAACCAACTGAGCTATCCAGGCTGATGCGCTTGAGAAAAATGAATCACAAACCTTTGTAATGAAAGATGCTCCACTGCATTTATTCATTGACTTCTCTCACTTCAGAGGATTCTATCAATTTGGCAAGTAGGAATCCACAATGGCCAACTCAAAATGTTAGTCAATCACTTCCTGCCCCTTTCTTCCTCCCATTTCCACCTTAAGACATGATGATGATGTTTTCTTCAAATCTTCTCCTTCCCTTCCCATTCTATTCTCCCTCTTTACACATGACAGCACAAAACAAGCTCCATGTTACTAGTTGCTAGATAATAAATGACAGTATGATGCTTATTGAACTGCATTAGGTCTGATTATGATAAACAGGCCCGTTAGCATGCAAGAAACTGTTCCAATTCACTGTCATTCCCCATGCTCCTGGGGACACCTCTGCCAAAAAATCTAGACTCTGAACTAAAGTAGGGAGGTCTGAACTGATCTATCCTTTTATGTCTTAACTAGACTTTAGGGCAGAGATGGGGGAAATTGTAACTCATGAGCAACCTTCTGGGAGCCTTATGCCAGTAGAGAGTGGGACCAGAGGCAAAAGTAGATGGAGCAATGGGTGTGTACAGTACAGCAGGCAACACAAATGTCATGGGTTTACACACACACACACACACACACACACACTCCTCTTCATCCTCTATCCAAGGAAGCAATAAGTATTATTGCTGTTTAAGGACAGATTTCAGCCAAGCCAAATACTCATTTCGGGACATTTAAAGCGTTCCTGACACCAATGATTAAAAACAATCATGGACATATTGTCACGGTTGCTTCATTTGCTGGGCATTTACCGTATTTTTCTATCTATAGGACACACTTTTCCCCCTCCAAAAATTAAGGGGAAATGTGTGTGCGTCCTATGGAGCGAATGCAGGCTCCTTGGCTTCGCGTTACTTTGGCTGAAGCAAGACTCTTCCGGCTTCAGCAGAGAGGGAGAGCTGCGCAGCGCCCCTTCAGCAAAGCGGGAGGAGAAATGGAAGCGGCTCCGTTTCTCCTGCCGCTTCACTGAAGGGGCACTGAGCAGAGAGGGGGAGAATTTTTTTTTCTTGTTCTCCCCCTCTAAAACAAGGTGCGTCCTATGGTCGGGTACGTCCTATAGAGCGAAAAATACGGTAGGCGTTCCATGCATGGTTTGCTACAGTTCAAGCAAGTGGAGTGCTGTAGGATTTCATGAGAGTCCGAAAGAGGAGATGAGCCTTTTGAAAATGGATGGGATTGAAACAACATGCATGTGCCCGGTTTTTATGAACACTGACTCTGTAAAACTCCTTAAGGCAATGTGCCCTTTGGTAGAGGTGGAAGCCAAAGCATTAACGGAAGGAAGACTTACTAACCAGAAAATGATTTTTCTTCCACGGTGGGCCAAATTTCACCAACTTATGAAGTGTTTGCCAGAACGTGCTTCCAATACCGTCATGAATGCCGTCATGTTGTTTCAAATTATTTAAATGATTAAACGATTGGTTAATTCCACAATATGATGGGGGGAGGAAGGATGGCTATAGTAAGGGGTGTAGCTCAGGGCTATATAGAGAGATTTGAGGGCCGCATTCAGTTCCCATCCCTGCTTTAGGAGACTGTTGGGACACATCCCTTAGAAGGGGGGATCCCTTATTGCCCTGCAAGGTCAGGTTCTTCACAGGATGGGGAAGTGAAGAAGCATCTGGATCTCTACAGGATCATTTTACGTGTGCTGGTCAAGCCAAGGCATCTGAACAAAGGAGTGAGACAACACTGCATGCCAGAGAGACAGGCTGATTTTTGTTCCTGTGGGCAGGTGAGGAAAATGTAACATGAGAGGCAGGTAGTAGGAACTAGAATCTTATAATAACTACGCAGTTAGGAATACACTGAGACAAAGCAGACCCTGTCAGCTGTGCTCCGTATTTGCTGTGTTCTGCAGAGCAAGTCAGCTAACAGAAAATGGAGGTTTGACTGGGGACAAATGGCAATAACCAGTTGCACTGGGCATGGGATGGTGCAAGGCCAGTAAAGCTGATTTGGCACAAGAAGGAGGCCCGTAGTTTTAGACACAGTCCATTTATTTACATACTACATATGACAAACTCAGAATGCATTATGCTCAAAGCAATTCACAAAGGAGACAGTTTAAGATCAGTGTTTAATAAGTAAACAGAATACGCTGCAATATACCATATACATTTTAGCAATTACAATTTATTTATAACATATCAAAACATACCAACATGTCAGTTGACAGTATCCAGTACCATTAATACTAGCATTATACCCAAATTAAGGCACCTAGCAATAAGAAAGCTTACCCACACCAAACTAACAGCTAAAAAGGAGAAAAATAATACAAACATAGTCAAACTACTCTTTTTTTAAAAAATTGAGAAGCAAAGCAGCTAGTAAGCCTGATCTTTATTAAAGCTGTTGCAACCGGGGCTCCCCCCACACGCAGGAGAGAGGAGGAGAACCCTGAACCATGTGCACAAGCCCTTATATAGACTTTTGAACTGCTCACTCTGGAGCCGCAAACCACCCCTCCATACATCATAAAAACATCACAGAAGGGGTGTAGCCCAAGACCACCTCCAGTACATCATACATACATCAGAAGGGACGGTCTAAAACAGAATCCTGTGTTGTTTATCTCCTGTCTGCCAGGTTACCTGATTGGATTACCTGGGCATCCTGGCCACTCTTTTGTTATGATAACTACTGGTACTCAATTCATAGCTGTCAACTTACAGATTTGAAAGTAAGGGACCAGCAGCCTTGAAAATAAGGGACCAGCAGCCTCACCTGTTCCAGGCACTCCAGTCTTTCTGTTCTCCTGCAGTCTGGTCAAACTCATGCTGGGTAGCTTTGAGAACACTGTCCAACCAACTTTGTAACCAGAGGTTCAACTGAATAGAATCTGCATCACATGCACCACAAGGCCTATGCAGCCTCAACTTAAGATGGCTCCCCGGCCTGGCTTTGCACTGCAAAGTTTACAGCAGCACGTGCAACAAAATGGCGTCCAGCATTCAAAAAACCCCTCAGCTTGCATTAACTAGCCACACACAAGGCATGCAAGCTCCACCCCCCCAGTCGTTCTTAGACTTCTTATTGGGTGAGCAACACAGCCAAGCAACGCAGTTGGAGCCTCCCTCCTCCCTGGCCGGCAGGGAGTGAGGAAGAGGAGCTGCTTCCTTTTAAATTTAAGGGACAGCAGCGGGACATGGCACTGGAATAAGGGACTGTTCCTTCAAATAAGGGACACTTGACAGCTATGACTCAATTCCTGAATCCAGGCCACAGGCTCACCCTATTCCAGGGGTCAGCAAGGCTTATCGGGCACGCCAGATCACTCCCGCAGAGATCCTCCGTGGGCTAGGCCAGCGCAGTGCAATGCCGGAAATCGCATCTGCGCATGTCTGCGGCGCTGCGAATTGCTTTTGCGCATGCCCAGACGCCGGAAAGCGCACATGCGCAGAAGCAATTTCCAGAGCCACAGAAGAGAGTCCCTGCGCTGCGCTAAGTCAAACTACTCTTAGCCTCTAACCAAGCATGCTACATCACTATGCACAAATGCAACCAAGATGTCCCAATTAAAAGGGACAATTTTTCCAGATGATACCCCCTCCCCTAACTTGACCCCACCTCTAGCTTTGAAAGAGAAGGCACAAATGACCACAAGGCACTTCAGACAACCCACCCTGTAATAGAAGGAGACCCTTTTCTTACCAGGTCCCTGTATCCTGAACCAAAACTCACCCTCATGGAAAAACTCTGGTTCTAGACAGCACAGCACCAGAAGAGGCAAGATGGAGAAAACTTCTCCCCTGCCAAAGGTTCTCACTGAGATGTATTAGATGCTCTAGCTCACCCTCACAGTGGTTTTGCTCCCAGAAGATCTGTGGTCTGAGCCTGACAAAGAGGTTTTTAAGAGGTTGACATTGCAATCCTATGAATGTCTACTCAGAAGTAAAACCCATTGAGTTCATGGGACTTACTCACAGGTAAGTGTCCAGGATTGCAGCCAAGGAATTGTTGAGCACTGCCTGTTTGGTGATTCTCGGCTCATATTTTCGCCGACCTTTCACTTGAAACTATCGCACTTGAAAAAAACAAATGCAAAACATCATGTTTGTTGTTTGTTCAAGTTAGTCAATTTATGGTGTTTAGGTGAAATTTTAAAAAAATGTTGGGTGTTGTAGAAAGATGATGTTCCCCTTAGCAAGGACAGGAAGTAGGTTGCTGTATGGATAGGACATTTTTAGGGTCAAATCAAGTCTATTTCAGCATGGCTGATTCTTTCAAAGAAAGGGCTTTCTTGTTGATCAGCTGCAAACACTCAAGGTTGTTAAGGCTGAAAGGCTACTATGCTGATTTTTAAAATCTGTAAATGTAGCAGTCCTTTCGCTCAGTAGCTCTGCACCAGTCATTAATGCTCTTATGCTCTCAAGAGGTGTTTCCAAGACTGCTTCGGTGGATGCCTCCAGTCACAACATTTACTGGAAGGACCAGCAAAAATTATTTAAATGAGCTAACAACAGGAGGGGTCCATAAATATGACTGGCAGAGTTGACTCCAGTATTCCTTGTTTGGGACTCCAAGAATCTCATGGGTTGGGATATATATAGCCTGGTGAACTATCATCAATTGGGTTTGCTCAGGCTACGGCTCTCTGTACAGCAGATGGGAAACTTGTGGTCCTTCAGTTTTCAGGCTACAATTCCAAGATCCCTGAACGTTGGCCATGTTGGCTGGGAATGATGGCGGGCCACAGGTTCACCATCCTTCCTCTACAGGCACAGAAGTTACTCTTTTTTTGCTGTAAGTATTAGGAATCTGGCCTCTTGCCTTTACCTGGTCAACAGAGGAATAATTTGTCTTTCCTGTGTTTCAGGCTCTGGCTACCAGCTCAAGCTAGAGAGTTTTCTAAGAACCTTAGCTTGATTGCCTAGATCAGAGATGAGGAGTCTGTAGCCCTCCAGATGATCACAGACTCCAGTTCCCATCAGCATTATGACTGATGGTCAGAGATTATGGGAGTTGTACTCCAGCAACATTGTAAAGATCTATCTTTTTGCCCTGTCTTTCACTGACCCTTAAGATTGTTTTTGTTTTAATTCTCAGAACTGCTATTTTAGATGCTTTTATACTACTGTTACACTGCTGGTTTTATGTCGTATTCTTGTTTTAATGATGCACACCAAGTAGATACTAGTTTTTAAATATTAAGTGGTTTATAAATGCTTTTAAATAAATGAATAAATAAAACAAATGGAGGGCCTGCTCTAGATTTCGATATAGCTGTCCAGAGCATCAGACTGACCCAAACATTTCTCCAGTATTGAAGTTTTCAGCCCTATCAACAACATATTCCATTGGGTCCTATTTAATGCTGACAGTGGTGTATTTCAGATCTTCAGAGGCAAGGTTAATATGGTATTCTCAGTAGAAAGAAACATGGTCTCTTCATAACTGTCTTGACTGCCTGGATTATGTTGGTTTCATTCAAAAACAATGATGAATTGGTCAATATATTGTTTAAAAGATTTAATTGTACTCTGCTGATATTGCTACTTTGTTTGAGCCAACAGGTCAGTCCATAGTGGGATGCAAAGCTATCTTGATTGATGATCAGGTTTTTGTGGTGGTGGCTCAGCTTTTCGGTGGCTCACACATTTATAAGTATGAGGAAGGCTGGACAAAGTTTGTCAAATTCCAGGACATAGAAGTTTCCCGCATTTCAAAGCCGAATGACATAGAACTCTTTCAGATAGAGAGTGAAACCTTTTTTGTCATCGCAGATAGCTCAAAAGCTGGTCTGACGACAATTTATAAATGGAACAACAAGGGATTCTACTCTTACCAATCCTTGCATGAATGGTTCCGGGACACAGATGCTGAGTTTGTTGATATAGATGGAAAATCTCATCTAATCCTGTCAAGCCGCTCACAGATTCCCATTATCCTTCAATGGAACAAAAATTCCAGAAAGTTCCTCCCACACAGTGAGATACCCAACATGGAAGATGTGTTGGCTGTGAAAAGCTTTCGAATACAGGACAACCTCTACCTCTCACTTACAAGATTTATAGGCGACTCCAGAGTAATGATGTGGAATAGCAAACAGTTTGTGGAAATCCAAGCTCTGCCTTCCCGGGGAGCCATGACCCTTCAGCCGTTCTCCTTTAAGAATCATCACTACCTAGCCCTGGGAAGTGACTACACCTTCTCCCAAATATTCCAGTGGGATAATGAGAAGCAGCTCTTTAAAATATTCAAGGAAATCTACGTGCAGGCACCTCGTTCATTCACAGCTGTGTCAACCGATAGAAGAGATTTTTTCTTTGCTTCCAGTTTTAAAGGCCACACGCAAATATTTGAACACATAATTGTTGACTTGAGTTTATGAAGGAGCTGTGGGAGGGAGGTGGGAGGGGGTAACTCATGCACAGTGACATTTTCACATAAAAGCAAATCAAAAGGACAGATTACTCATTTTCTGAAGTTAGGATGTGCCTGTGGCATTAGTCAGGAGTTTTCTGAACTTTATAGAAGTTTGCATATTTAATCAGGGATCGCATTAACTTGGTTAAATGCATGCCATGTCCATTTTACCATTGGTAAAGACACTTTAAAGCCTATAATTACTCAGAAAAAGTGTGCAATGCATTAGAATTAATTCTAACACATCGACAACATTGATGCAAAATCGAGAATGGAGATGGGAAACCAAAAGAGGCAGGATAGCCATGCGTAGAAAGAAAAGAAGAGGAAATATCTCCAGTGTGCCAATCCTCCTGTGAGCTGATCTTGGCAGAAACCATATTTACGGACTAACTCAAAAAGCTTGTTTGGGATTTGTAAAAGTCAGCATCGAGATGAAAATGCTGTTGCATCATCTTTGCTTCATGCTGGTCAAGGAAGGCTGCAAGAAAAGGACCTCTGCTCTTTGGCCTCTGGAGCAACTGTGATAGGAGAAGCCTCTAGAGAACCCTGTCTTTTCAATGCTCAGTCTGATTTAGGGGAGGAGGAAAGAGTGGACATTTGATCTGTTCCCTAAATCTCTCCCAGGCGGCTAGTTCACAGCAGCTCCACATTCAGGACTTCATCTGAACTAATCCAACCCACCTCTGCTAATATTTATGGCCTGGCCACTTGTTTTGGAAGGCATACAGCTGCTGCCAACCCACACCTATCAGATGTTTAGTAAAAGAAGCAAGTGGTGTGATGCCACCACATCCAGCATTTCCTACTCCCATTTTTTTTAACGTTGGCTTTTCCCTCACATGGACCTGGATCTAGCCAAAGTTAAACTTTTCAAAGTACAGTTGATTTCACTGGGACAGAACTACACGTGTGCTTCATTCTCCTATTGAAAGACTTGCTGCTTATCTGTGGCAGGATCATGCCCTGTTAATTCTGCCTAATTCCTTTCATTTGCTTCCTGATTACTTTGGACAAGGCTCCCAAGATGCGACCACGAGAACTGGTGTTTTGGTAATTTTCATGCTATTGGCCAATTTATGCTTTCAGTTTGTTTAATGCATGCTTAAGAAAATCTCCCGTGCAAAGCTCACACAATCTGAACGGCCTTTTCATTCAAATGTGGACTGCCTGATCAGGTGACAGTGCCACAGAGGTGAAGACTGCGTGCAAGAATCAGCTCAGCTTTCAGCTGTTAAACATTCCGAGATTTACTGTAAAAAGGTTTTGTTTGTATTTAGTTCCCCATATTAAAACAGTGAAATGCAAAGCTGTACTGACATTGAGTGGTTTCAGGATGATGGGGTGGCAGTGGCAGAATCCTGTCATTCTTTTTGCTAACAATTTTATTGATCCCCCCCCCCCCGAGAAAAAAAAAGTTTATCAACAAGGACATTTGTACTAATAATCACAATGACAGCGACAACTTGAACCCAGTCCCACTGCTCAAAGACTTACAATTATAAGAAAGTTCACCATCATACACTACCAAACATCTTAATTCTATAACATAGAAGGGATCCCTGTTTTCATAAAATTTGACTCCTTTCTGAAGATTGTGAACCAGATTTTGTTATGCTTGTCTGTGCAGAGTCCATTATGGTTAGGTTTGTATTGCAATCTGGCATGTTTTCTAAACCAAAGAGCACCAGTGCTAATGTTGGCAGGTTGCAAAGCAAGAGATCAGATATTCACCTTTATAGACATTAACATGCAGTGAGACAGATTGCTGTATTCCACTGCTCAGCACCATCTTCCATCTTCCTAAAGTGAATGGGTCTTCAGTTTTACCCCCTGGTAGCTGGGACGCAGGTGGCGCTGTGGGTTAAACCACAGAGCCTAGGACTTGCTGATCAGAAGGTCGGCGGTTCGAATCCCCGTGACGGGATGAGCTCCCGTTGCTCGGTCCCTGCTCCTGCCAACCTAGCAGTTCGAAAGCACGTCAAAATGCAAGTAGATAAATAGGTACCGCTCTGGCAGGAAGGTAAACGGCGTTTCCGTGCGTTGCTCTGGTTCGCCAGAAGCGGCTTAGTCATGATGGCCACATGACCCAGAAGCTGTACGCCGGCTCCCTCGGCCAATAAAACGAGATGAGCGCCGCAACCCCAGAGTTGGTCACAACTGGACCTAATGGTCAGGGGTCCCTTTACCTAGCTGGGGAAGTAGGGTGACAACGCGAGAAGAAATATAAATTACGCAGCACAGTGACAGCACCCTACTTTTCGGTACAGGCAAATTTGTAACTGATGATTTGAAACCTGGCAACCTTTCCTAAGGAACACAAATTATCAGGAATATGTGCACATCATTATATCACCTTAACATGGACTTTTTCAAAAACCGTATTGCGGTTCTGTTTTCATTGCAAAGGTCTGCAACTGCATTGTTTAGAAACAGAGCTTTTCAAATACCCACCACTCTTATTTTGAGCACTGTGCTTTACATAAAATTTCTGCATCGTGTGAGCCAAATCCTCTTTCTCCCTACCCGTTTTAGTCAAGCCAGTGAAGCGATGGCTGTTCACATCGGTGTTAAATGAAGCACTGAAAATGTTAGCAGTAGGTCACTCCAGGCAATCCAGCTGTTAAAAAACTATGAAGATGCCAAAACGAAGCAGCTCCAGTGCATGACTCAAGAATCAAACTTTGTTCAGCAGCGTTTAAAAACAAATGCTACAGATGAGAGAATGCAGGTTGTGGCCTTCATTAATCATAATTAGAATGGACCGGCAGTGTGTGGCGGCTTTGTTGTAACCGGCTATGAGACCCTAACAAACAGGTTTCGTTTTTCACTCAGGTTATAAATCAAAGCCATCCTACATAGCAATACCAGTTATTTGGGCCTTCTCCACACTTACTTTCCTTCTGCTCTTTCCAGGCATAGATCGCAATTTAAAGTTCCATGCCTGAGCACCTTCTCCCCCCCCCCTTTTTTTTTGCTTTGGAGCTTTCTCCATGAAAACCCGCTCTTTAAATCTCAATTGGAGCAAACGTCAATCTGCAGAAAACCTAATTTGATGTTTGGTCTGATTCAGCTTTTAAAAGCGGGTTCTTGCAGAGAAAGCACAGGACAAAAAATAAAATAAAATGCTTGGACATGCAGTGTTGAAAGGTGGACCTCTGTCTGGAAAGAGAGGGGCAAAATATAAGTGTGGATAAGCCCTTTATCTCAACAGCAAAAAAGACTGTGATCAAAAATAGGCTTGGCCCAGATGATTTGACTTTTCCCCACCAGTGGGTCGGAAACCACTCTCAGGGGTTGGATACATCAATATCTGGCCTGTTACAGCAATAAATATTTTGATCAACATTCGGAGAAAACAGCAAAGAATCTTTTAACACTGTAAAGATGAGCAGATTTATTGGGAAATAAGGTAGTTCGAAAGCATGTCAAAGTGCAAGTAGATAAATAGGTACCACTCCGGTGGGAAGGTAAACGGCATTTCCGTGTGCTGCTCTGGTTCGCCAGAAGCGGCGTAGTCATGCTGGCCACATGACCCGGAAGCTGTACGCCGGCTCCCTCGGCCAATAAAGCGAGATGAGCGCCGCAACCCCAGAGTCGGTCACGACTGGACCTAATGGTCAGGGGTCCCTTTACCTTTACCTAAGGTTTGTAGACTAGAGAACACTTTTTTTCAAATGCAGTTATGAAAACTTATGTCAACAGTCCTAGTAGTATTCAAGGTGCCATAAAGCTGTTGTTTTTTCTGCAACAGGCTTAAGACAGCTTCCCCTCTGGAATCCAGAGAATATTTAACAGGTTTATATCCCACTGGAATCAAAGAGAACCAAGCAATTAATTCTTCCATTCTGTTTATTTCAATGGGCTACATATGTACCCAATTACCTCTGGATTGTAGCTGAAAATTCTCCCTCTGCGCCATTCCATTACAAATTAACTGTGAGACTTTCTGCAATACCCACAAATCATCTTAGAACCCCCTCCCCCCACAATCAGCCAGGTTATTTAACAGTAGCTCTGGTTGACCTCAGTTTTCCAGTTCATGGAAAGGGAGTACATATGGTCCGCTCTAAAAATGGTTCCTGACTTCTGTGTTATGATACATGCCATGTGAACAAATAGGTCACGAATTACAGAATAGTATTAGATAATAATATGAAACCTGAATCCTTATATTAAAATGGAGCCTGAATTGTTTTGTGTTTCTATTTTCCAATGCACGTTGGGAGGGATCTAACTTGTAGGAGCTGTGATTTAGGACACCTTCCAGCTAAAGCTTTAGGTCTGTATTTCAGCTGGAGCAATTTCATCGTAAGCTCAAGACATAACATGCACATGGTCTGCCCATTTTCTTCTCACAACAACGCTGTGAGGTTAGGGTGAGAGCCACTAAACTTCCAAGGCTGAGTGAAGTCCTAAACCGCTACGCAAACAACTAAACCACTCAGTGGCGTAGCGTGGGTTGTCAGCACCCGGGGCAAGGCAAGTAATTTGCGCCCCCTAACCCATGGATTTGCGCCCCATAACCAGTGGATTTGCGCCCCCTAACCCTAACCCCCAGATGTTGCGCCCGGTGCGGCCGGCCCCCCCTGCACCCCCCACGCTACGCCACTGAAACCACTGGCTTAGCTCTCACTGAAATCAATGGGAATTTAACTGCCTTTCCGTAACATAGTTTCTTATGTTGCTGACTATACTGGAGATAAGAAGTGTCATGTATGAGGTGTTCTCAATTCCAATAGATTTCTATATATCACTCACTTGCATAGCTGAGTCCTTCATTCAGAATACCAAATCTCCTGTAGTTGGCTGTCTTTAATAGGTCTCTCCTGATTCCTTGAATGAGTCTCATGCAGCAAGATATAACAGGCACATGGGAGCCAGCCAGCGGCCTCTTTTCCATTAGTATACTCCTGTTAGAAAGCCAAAGGTATTGAACATACATCATTATAAATATATGGACGGCTACATTTTAAAGCTAGGAATTCTCAGTAAACATCTTTCATAAAGGTCTATGGCACTGTAATCCTAATCACTCTCTTGGAAATAGGCTCCATAGATTTCGTCAAATTGATTTCCGTGTGTGCAAGCTGTCTAAGCAAGGATTTACAAAGTGAAAATGCATTGGCCCTGATCCAGTTCTAGTTACAGCAAACTAGATGTGCATGTTAACTGTGGCCCCAGATTAGTGGTAGATCAACCAGTTCATTTCTAGTCTGTGTCAGTTTTGCTCGTGTTAATCCACAAATCCATTTCAGCCCATTTCTGTATTAATCCATTAATAGTTAGAAAAAGAGAAATTCACACTAAGATTCATATTTAAATACATATTTATATATTATCACAATTTATTTCTATATGTATTTTATCTCAAGTAGACATTTTTAATGCATTTTGGTACATTTGTTGAGCTGAGAACACTATCATAAGGTTCAGAGAAATGCAAAATCCAAAGGATAATTACATTCTGATCCTCATATCAGTTGGGGTGTGTGTGTGTGTGTGTGTGAGTAAAGGTAAAGGTAAAGGGACCCCTGACCATTAGGTCCAGTCGTGACTGACTCTGGGGTTGCGACGCTCATCTCCCTTTATCGGCCGAGGGAGCTGGCGGTCATGTGGTCAGCATGACTAAGCCGCTTCTGGTGAACCAGAGCAGCGCACGGAAACGCCATTTACCTTCCCACTGGAGCGGTACCTCTTTATCTACTTGCACTTTGACGTGCTTTCGAACTGCTAGGTTGGCAGGAGCAGGGACCGAGCAACGGGAGCTCACCCCGTCGTGGGGATTTGAACCGCCAACTTTCTGATCGGCAAGTCCTAGGCTCTGTGGTTTACCCCACAGCGCCAACCATGTGTGTGAGTGTGATTGGCCAAAATCAAGTTCTCCAAGCTTCCCTATCCCATTTGGGAATGTGCACTGGAAAATGCGTCAGGACATATCAGATCAACGTTGTCCAGCTACAGGATGCCAATTCAAATCTTGCCTTTGTCCTAAACTCACTAGATGGCCACAGGCCTCAGTACTTTCAGAGCCAATGTGGGGTAATAGTCACCTACCCTCCAGGATTGCTGCAACAATTCAAGATAATATGTATCATGCACTTTGTGCGCTCAAAAGTGCTGTACAAGTGATATTGTTAATTATCATCATAATCTATTGTGGATTGACTAATAAATTCTGACAGATCTAATTATCTTCTTCATCCAACTGTGCATCTATATTGATTACATGCATGGAAAGCTGCTTCCATGTGTGTGATCTCTGTTGCTGGATTGGGCATAATCCAGAAAAAGTTAGTTGCCAGAAGGGGCCACTGAAAACAAGGTTGTGGTTAACTGGAGTCTTTTTGATTCAGCACAATCCTATATGCCTGCTCAGAAGCAAGTCTCGTTGATTTCAACAGGGCTTGCTCCCAAGTAAGCGCGCATAGGATTGCAGCCTTTGTTCCTATTAAATTATTGTCAAGTTGTACCCACCGGGTCAGTGCATGCATTTCCAAAACATTTACATATGAGTAAGCATTACTGGAACATTCAAGTGGCTTTGTCTCCAGTAACTTCAGAAAAGTAGTGAGTTACATCAAAATGCAATTAAAATATGTATAATGAGGCCAATTAGATGAAGAAAGAAAGAGAAATACACATATACACACACACAGCAAAACAAGCCAAATTCAGTTTCAGTAATAATAGTTTCAGTAAACTAACGAAAAGGAGATCCTTTAATCTCCTTAAAATCAACACCTGGCATTCCGTGAACCAACCACTGAAAATCCATCCATTCCAGTGGAATTTAGGAACAGCTAAATTATTACATCTTGCACACAAAGAATCTGCATGGAATAGCACATTTATAATAGTCAGTTGGGAAAGACATATATATATAAACAGGGGATACAATTGCCTAATCTCATGCAAATATATGTGCTCCATAGTCAACTGAAATAAACAGGGACAGCTACTAGCTCTGTGTAGGACTGCCCTAGAAAACTTTAGAATTTGGAAGTGATTCCTAGTGAAAATAAATTACTTCCAAGTAAGCATGAGCTAATAATCTAGCCAAGGTGAAATGGACATGTGCCCCACTGACCTTAATGGGGAAGAGTTATAGAGAGAACTGCATGCTTAACTCTCTTGTGGAAAGCAGTGGAATTTAAAAGAACTTTGCTTTGGGTGATCATTCCCATGCTTAGGATATGCTGAGATACATTTATATCAAAGCAGGATTATTCGGAGCTGGGGGGAACAGGCTAGCTTTTCTTTTGCAATTCCCACCATTGCTAAATCAACAGTGATTTCGCTTGTGAAAGCTAAGCACACCAATAATTCTCTTCTTTGGTTTGGACTTAATTCTTACATTAGAATTAACAGGGTGCAAAAATAAAAAAAATCCTTCCAGTAGCACCTTTAAGACCAACTAAGTTAGTTCTTGGTATGAGCTTTCGTGTGCAAGCACACTTCTTCAGATACCAGGGTGCAAAAATGTTTAACTTTGGCATTCCCGTGCCCTTGGTGTCTGGAAGGTAACAGAATAGTACTGACTTATGCCTGGAAGGCATTGAAATCTCAGTGGACCAAAAGGAGCAGATAAGATGACTTCAGAGAAGAGACATTTTGATTTCTGTGACATCTTTTTTCTTAAAACACACACACACAAAAACCCTTTTGAATGTAAAAGAATATCCTTGTTGAATCATCCACTGTTTTTCAAGCGTGAAAAGTGGAAACTACAGAAAAGACAAAAGCCCAGGCTGCAAAATGTAATTTGGTGTGGTTTGTTTGTTTAAAGAGCTTGGCTATAGGTTAATCCAAACGCAACTATTGATGCAATTCTATTCATGTCTACTCAGACGTCAGTCCCACTGAATTCAGTGGGACTTACTCCCAGGTAACTGGGTACTGGATTTCAGCCGATGTTGTTACCCATTGCCTGGGTTTGGTGAATGGACAATGGGCATGATCCATGTCTAGTTAAGCACATTTAAGTCGCATTAATTTCACTGGCAAGAGTTCAGCATACACATTTCAATCACATCAAAATCGGTGGGTCAAAAGTGTCTGGCTTTGGCTGGATCACACCCTGTATTGCTTTAGTTTAATATCTATGCATATCTCATACTCACATTCATCTAAAACTTGTACAACTTGTGCAACGTGTACAAGGAGGAGTGGTAAAAGAACAATATGCCATTTGGCACAGTTTTTAATGTATTATGTGTAAATGAAGTACTTTATAAAAGTACAACACAGTTCTGTGGCAGCAATAAAAACATTTTAAGGCTGTACATACATATAGCTCTTTTATGGAAATGAGATTATTAACCTCAAATGCTACTAATGCATATGTGTACCCTGTTAGTATGTGAATAAAGTTAGCAAAACAATGGTCATGATGTCTTGTGTTTAAAAATGGCTCAAATATGCAAGGAAAAGTGAATGGAAGTCGACCTCTATGGAGAATGATTTCGTTGTGATGTCAGATGTTCCTCACAATGAAGCTCTCCTGTCTGCCACATAAAATGAAGCTCTTCCTAGGGAAAGCGCCAGGGTAAGTGCAAGGCAAAAGTAAATAATAATAATAATAATAATAATAATAATAATAATAATAATTTATTTATACCCAGCCCATCTGGCTGGGCTTCCCCAGCCATTCTTCCAAAAAAAAATATTAAAATACTGTAATACATCAAACATTAAAAGCTTCCATAAACAGGGCTGCCTTCAGATGTCTTCTAAAAGTCTGGTAGTTGTTGTTCTCTTTGACATCTAGTGGGAGGGCGTTCCACATGGCGGGCGCCACTACCGAGAAGGCCCTCTGCCTGGTTCCCTGTAACTTGGCTTCTTGCAGTGAGGGAACCGCCAGAAGGCCCTCGGTGCTGGACCTCAGTGTCTGGGTAGAACGATGCGGGTGAGCGATATGGATGAGCCATCAGCCACTCTCCTAGCCAGTTCACCCAGGCCTTTCTCTGAAGAGTGAGAAAAAAGCCACTGGCCTTTTCTCAAAGTGAAGCAGTGAAGAGATGGGGTGACTGCCAGAGAAACCACCAGGGCTGCCACTGCTAGCGGAGCAGCAAAGAAAAAGAAAAACCTGTGAATATTAGAGAGGAGGAATTGGGAGGCATCATGGGGAAGAGGAAGGTGGTGCTGGCATCACTGGTGCCAGAAATAAAGGGATAGGGTGGGAGTGGCAGGGGGAGGAGCAGGGAAGTAGAGGTATAACATTTTGCAGTGGGGCTGGCAGACCGTAAAGTTCCTTCAATGAAGGTGTAATACGTGCATGGCTAGCACTGGTTGTAGGGCAGTACAAATGGTTCCCCCCCCCCCCACAGGGCGCTGAGCCAAGGAGGTGCAAAATACTACTACTACCACTACAGTGGTACCTTGGGTTAAGTACTTAATTCGTTCCGGAGGTCCGTTCTTAACCTGAAACTGTTCTTAACCTGAAGCACCACTTTAGCTAATGGGGCCTCCTGCTGCCGCCGCGCCGCCAGAGCACGATTTCTGTTCTCATCCTGAAGCAAAGTTCCTAAGCTGAGGTACTATTTCTGGGTTAGCGGAGTCTGTAACCTGAAGCGTATGTAACCTGAAGCGTATGTAACCTGAGGTACCACTGTACTACATATTTATATGCGTGCCTACTGAGAAGATCCATAAAAAGCAACTGTAGCAAGAGGATTTATCGTGAAAATAAGAAATTCTGCCAAATTCTTTCCTCGCTCAGAATTACCATATTACCTGCCATATTACCCAAGCCTATCCCTGGCATGGTCAAATGCTCCAATCGGTACTCCAGCTGCTGAGTTCTGCACTAGCTGCAACTTCCAAACCAATCGCAAGGGTGGAGCATTACAGCCATCCAATCATGAGGTTATGAATGCTTGAATCAGAGTGGCTGAGCAATCCCTATGTAGGAAAAGTGCATAGTTGTTGCAGCACCTGTGGTTGCTGGTCCTCACCATCAAGGTCATTTGACCTTCAGTTGACAGTTTTGCCGCCAGAGCATCCCCAAACGATGTGGCTGCTCTTTCAGGGGAAGTGGAAACCCGCTCATGAGAAACTTCCCTGTTCCTGGACCTGGGAATTACTTACCCACAGAGTGAGTCTCCATTTTCTGTTTTTGGCCATCACTGCACGCAGGCGCTGGTGTTCAGGTCATGTACAGGCTCTCTTGATTCAGATGTTACAGAGAGTCATCTGTGTCATCAACATACTGCTAACACTTTGACTCACAAGCTCTTAATGACGGCTTCCAAGAGCTTCATATAGATGCTGAATAGCATTGGGATCAAGATAGTACAAACATTTTCAACAGCCAGTTTCACTGTGTTCCTTGCCCCTTGCAAGGAGGCAGAATTTTTGGAATCAAATGTTGGCAACCTTGCTTCACATGGCTCCCAGTAATTGATTAAGATTATTTGACTTGCAGACATGCTGTGACCACACAGTTTATGCATTAGATGTTGTAAATAGCCTTTTACCCAAACTTTGACCGAAAACAGGATCCATTAATTTACTAGGGAACATCTTAAAAGCTTCATTCTGGCAACAGCCCACTCAAAATTCCGGACAGAAGCACTATACTGAAAAGCACATTAGTATCCCTTTCTGTTCAGTGAAAGAACAGAACTTCCAGGGTTTTCTGGCACTGATCTGTCCATCCATTGGCAGGTCTCCATGTACCTGCTTTCAATTATTTACAGTCTAGAAGAAAATAATAAAAAATAACAACAAAGAGCTGAAAAGCATATCCAGGCTGGGAAAGGGGTCACTCACCAGAGATATATGGCTGTCAAACAATGAACACTGGATCTCAAATGGCCTTCAGACAATTAAATGGTCAATATGGTATTGGCTTCTTCTCCTCGCTTCCTGGGCTGCAAAGTTTTATTAGTAGAAAATAAAAACTCTGTACTAACTCCTTCTAAGTCCTGTTGATTTCACTGGGAGTTTTAAGCATTGCATAAAGGTTGTGATGCTAAACAATCTTATTCAGAAGCAAACTCTGTTATAATCTGAATAAACACGCTTACGGTTGCGTTGCAAATCTCTTCCATTGAAATCAATGGCTATGAAAGCCACAATCCTATGCACACTTTTCTGGGAGTAAGTCCCATTCCTACTGAACCTGGTGGGGCCTAGGCCCAAGTAAACAATACTATTGGGCTCAAAAGTACTTAACTTTGATTGGATTGTGCCTATAATGTTTCTCCCATGTAACTGCTTGCAGTAATGTGTTCCATTAGACACGCTTGTATCTAATGACTGGTCTGTGCTAGCCAGAAATTTAACAGGTGCACCTGGGAGCAAAAGCTACACAATGAACATCTGCCTGCTGTGTGATTGTCAAAGATGCAAGAACCTTTCTTGAAAAACAGCGGCAACTGTAGATTTTTGAGAACCATAGCAGGTGTATGTTGTTGTTTTGTCGTTTAGTCGTGTCCGACTCTTCGTGACCCCATGGACCAGAGCACGCCAGGCACTCCTGTCTTCCACTGCCTCCCACAGTTTGGTCAGACTCATGTTTGTAGCTTCAAGAACACTGTCCAGCCATCTCATCCTCTGTCGTCCCCTTCCCCTTGTGCTCGCCATCTTTCCCAACATCAGGGTCTTTTCCAGGGAGTCTTCTCTTCTCATGAGGTGGCCAAAGTATTGGAGCCTCAGCTTCAGGATCTGTCCTTCCAGTGAGCACTCAGGGCTGATTTCCTTCAGAATGGATAGGTTTGATCTTCTTGCAGTCCATGGGACTCTCAAGAGTCTCCTCCAGCACCATAATTCAAAAGCATCAATTCTTTGGCGATCAGCCTTCTTTATGGTCCAGCTCTCACTTCCATACATCACTGCTGGGAAAACCATGGCTTTAACTATACGGACCTTTGTTGGCAAGGTGATGTCTCTGCTTTTTAAGATGCTGTCTAGGTTTGCCATCGCCTTTCTCCCAAGGAGCAGGCATCTTTTAATTTCGTGACTGCTGTCACCATCTGCAGTGATCATGGAGCCCAGGTGTATAGATTTCTTAATTAACCTCTCAAATATAGTAAATATATTATGAAGATCCTGAATCCCTTCTTACTTTCACACCTATTAACTGGAGTCCATTTGGAGTTTCAAGGTCATGCAGAAAATGCAACCTGAACCATTTGCCAGAATCGCTCTAGTTGATGCTTGTGCAAGTTCTGCTAGATTCAGCAAACTCCTCTTTTTACTCTATTGTTCCCAAGATGCATCTTTGAAGGTCATTTTGCAAAGGCTTACACTGCCACATTTAAATCTAGCTTGCATTATTTTCTCATTTGCATATGTGGGCTTATCTGTCAACACATTTATTTCTATTTACTGCTCGGACATTAGTACTGGATTGTGTGAAAAATGATCATTTTCTAACTACTGCGCCTGTTTCGGTTCTGGTAACTCAGCAGTCTGAATCATCCTCCAGCTGCAGGTGCTCTCCTGCAATTTTCTCCGTTTCATTGTGGTGTGTATAAGGCCAGTGGTTAATAAAACACTTGCCATCTGCTATTATCAATAAGCTGCTGATTTTAAATGTCCATAGGATAACTGGTTAGCGGATGTGAGGAAGTTCAAAGTCCTCTGCATACTAATTACGGTAACAACCAGCCTTATAATAGCTGCTCTTCAAATCCAACCTTTGCGATAGCATGTCATACACAGGGATTAGATCAGAGCCACTGTGCTGGTCCCGGGGGCTAACCGAGAGGCGAGGTCTGAGTCCAGTCCGAGGTCGATGGTGCGGTATGGAGGCTGTCCGTCAAAGGTAGAGCTGGGTCCAAGGCGGGGAGTCGGGTGGGGTCAGGAACTCTGGCAGAAGAGCAGGAGAGGGTGCAGGCAGGAACAGGCTACCAACAACGTTGCTCCCGCAACCTGGGACTGGGGCTGACTGGCTTTTATCTGCCCCGAGGCATAGGGCGGCCCCGGTCCACAGGTGCCTCGCCTCTCCTGGCCTGGAGGCGAGCACTCCTCCTGCAAGAACTTAGTTCCCTCCGCCTCTCTGCCCTGAGCCTCTGCAGCTCAGGAGAGGCTGGAGGGTTACCGGACCCAGAGGCAACCTCAGCTTCCTCTGATGGGGCTGAGAGTGGAGCACCTGCAGGCAATGGGTCCTCCATCACCTCAGGAGCCAGAGCAGACTCAGCTGATGCCTGCACCTGAGGATCCAGCACAGGTGAGGACCCTTCAGGCTCAACCCCCAGCCCCGGCTCAGCTGGTTCTGGAGGCGGGGACTCCTGTGCAGGCTGGGAATCCTCAGGTTCAGCCTCTGAGTCCGAATCCCAGGCCATCACACCCATAGCTAGCAGCTCTGTGCTATGTAGATGTCAGGTACATTGACTCTAGGGCTTGGAGGTGTCTTCAGCCCCCTCAATATTTGTTTGAAGGGGGTTCAGCGCCCCCCCCCCATGTTGAGGAAGCCTGCTGTGATGTTGCGAAGGCTGAATCGACCTGCACAGTGTCAGGAGATGCCGCAGGGACCAGCCCGGCCTGGTGCAAAGTCGCACAGGCTTGCACGGTGTTGGGAAATGTGACATCACACGATGTGTGATGCCACACACGAGCAATGCAAGCTGTAGACCAGGGGTAGGCAACCTAAGGCCCGAGAGCCAGATACTGGCCCAATCACCTTCTCAATCTGGCCCACAGATGGTCCAGGAATCAGCGTGTTTTTACATGAGTAAAATGTGTCCTTTTGTTTAAAATGCATCTTTGGGTTATTTAGGGAATAATTTCTGCCCTGTTTAGGAAAGCTTTTAATGTTTGACAGACTATTGTATTTTAATATTTTGTTGGAAGCCACCTAGAGTGGCTGGGGAAACCCAGCCAGATGGGTGGGGTTTTTTATAGTCCAGCCCACCACATGGTCTGAGGGACAGTGGACCGGCCCACGGCTGAAAAAGGTTGCTGACCCCTGCTGTAGACTAACACCTAAAACGATCCCTTCAAAATCTGGCAGCCATCAGTTTTTCAGTATTACTCCAAGCTGTAACAGATGCCCCAGTATTTGCTGAAGTTGTGTAGAAATTGAAGTTGTGTCGAAATAAAGCTATACTACTCTCTTTTGTCATCAGAATACTGTTTGTTTTGTGCGAGAGAAGATTTGGCAATTTGCTTTAGTGAAAAATACATGGAAGAAATAATCTAACCAAGCACAGAGTGGCAACTCAAAAAATTGAGTTCAAAAGGAAAATATCATCCCACTTCCTCTCTCCATCATACATAACACACCTTTGTTTGTTTATTTGTTTTGTTTCTCCTGGTGAATTTTAATTGTAAGTTGCTTTAGGAACCATATTTACTGCAAAGTGTACACATTTATAAACTTTTAAATGTTTATACACACAGTATATCAATTTTTAAAAAATCGAAGGAAGGACTCAACAGTAAAGAGGTGTTTATAAAAGGAAAGGGTTCAACACTCTGATAATTGTTAATAGTAAGATGATTAAGACTGCAATTCTATACACATTTATGTGGGAGTAAATCCCATGGAACTCACTGGGGTTTACTTCTGAGTAAACATGCCTGGATTGCAGTGTAATGTTGCAGCCCTAGAAGATGCATATAAATAATTTAGCTCCAATTATACATATTTAAACCATAAGTGGTTTAGAACCTTGAAAGAGATTCAAAGATGTTCTACTCAAGAGTAGACCCACTGAAATTAATGAACCTAAATTAGTCATGTCCATTTACTTCAGCGGGTCTAGTCTGACAAGGACTAGCACTGAATACCATGCATAGACTGGAACAGATGAAGCAGATTGTGGTCAGTGAGTTTATGCCTTTATAAATTTGTTAGATTTTAAGGTGCCACGGGGCTCTTTGTTGTTTTCGCTTCAAAATAAAACCACAACTCCCTCGCTGGAAATGGCTGTGTATGTTATTTGTACATATTTGAAACTCTTACAAAAATGTGAATAACAAAATATGAATACATTATAAATATTATTTTACTTCTTTTTTTTATGCAGCAAAATTACTTCTTTTGGAGACCAGGGCAAACTATATTTTGCAGACCCGTGGCATATTTCAGAATTGCTTAGACTAACATCCCTTAACACATTAGCCCCCTTACGGAAAGAACCATTCCTACTTTGTACAGCATATTGAGAATCCACAGTGTTTCTGTGACTAAGAGGGGGTGGCTGATGCCTAATGAACATCCTGCGCAGTCCTATAATTAGGGGAGCAAAATAACTTGCACAGCTGCACAGGGCACAGCTGTGACATATTCTGCAAGATGGCTCCCTTGCCATCACTGTCGCGCTGCTGTAATTTCTCTTTGCATTACTCTCTCTGCTACTCTCGTTGCTTCCTTTGGCCGACATTTCATCAACACCTTACATTTCACCAAACATTTTGGTGTAGTTTTTAAACCCAGGAATGAGAACACCGAAGCATTTTATGCAGGAAAAATATACTTAAATCCCTAAGAATATAATACGAGCCTTGCAGGATCAAACCAAATAGTCTGCCTTAGAACTTATTTATCTATTAATATATTTACACACCATGGGACGCGGGTAGCGCTGTGGGTTAAACCACAGAGCCTAGGACTTGCCGATCAGAAGGTCGGCGGTTCGAATCCCCGTGAGGGGGTGAGCTCCCGTTACTCAGTCCCTGCTCCTGCCAACCTAGCAGTTCAAAAGCACATCAAAGTGCAAGTAGATAAATAGGTACCGCTCCGGCGGGAAGGTAAACGGCCTTTCCTTGCGCTGCTCTGGTTTCGCCAGAAGTGGCTTAGTCATGCTGGCCACATGACCCAGAAGCTGTACGCCGGCTCCCTCGGCCAATAAAGCGAGATGAGCGCCGCAACCCCAGAGTCGGTCACGACTGGACCTAATGGTCAGGGGTTCCTTTACCTTCACCTTATATTTACACACCACCCTTCCCCAAAATGGTAACAGGGTTGTTTACTTCACAATTTCTCTTAGCATATGCATTTTTGTACACAGTGTTCTGTTGCACTGTGAAATTCAAAGAAGTGTGCAATTCAAAGCATAGCTATCTTTCAGTTTGCATATTGTTTTGGGCGAGTGCAAATTAGGTAGGTTTGCATTAAAACGTGAACTGAACCAAATTCCTTCCCCATACCTATTAGCAAACTTGGCCACTTTACTGCTTTCCCAATGTAGTAATTAGGCTAACCAGAGTCTATACTCCCAGCTCCCTTTCAAAAATGTCTGCTATGTTGGCCACTGTCCAGTTCTCAGGTGTGGAAGCTGATGTTGGTGACAACAAGTAAGGCGTTTTTGTTAGCAGTTTCACATCTGATTTTTTAAAGAACTCTGGGGTGGATTCCAGACCTGATGATTTGTTCATTTTTAAAATTCTGTCATTAAGGCCCAGAACTTTGTGTCTTGTCACCACAGTTTGCTTCAGTTCCTCAGGCTCTCATCCAGAGAAGGTTAGTCCAGGGACCTGCCCTACATCAACCACAATGAAGACAGATGCAAAGCCTTCATTCAGCTTCTCTGCAATTTCATTTTCCTCCTTTAGCACACCTTTTACTTCATCATCCACCTTGCTAGCTGGTTTTCCTGCTTTCACAATGTTTTTAGCAATGTTATATTCTTTTTTAAAAAGTCTTTTTGTCTGCTTGCATTTCTTTTGAAAAAGTTTGTGCTCCTTTTAGTTCTTATCTGGGCAAGACTTCCATCAGACTTAGCACCAGTGGTTGGCCCATAGCTGTCAACTTACAGATTTGAAAATAAGAGACCAGCAGCCAAAATAAGGGATTTTGCTTAGCTTATACAGAAATCCACCACTGATGGAGCCATGCTGCTTTGGCTGCGACTGACTGTGTTTTGCAGGGGCTTGGACTAGATGATCCTAAGGATCTACAACTCCAACCAAAGAAGAGTGGCAGACAAAACTGATGAACGACGTCGAGATGGCAAAGCTTACAGGCAGAATTAGCAACCAGGAAGAGGACCTCTTTAATAAAGAATGGGGAAAGTTTATAATTTAGTTGAAAAGCTATTGTAAATAGTTACATACATTGGTAGGATTGACAGAAAACTTGTAGTAAAAATTTGAACTATGGATGGACAAATGATTTATAAAAATAGAGTTATGAAAGGGATGCAGAGGAAAAAATCACTACATTAAGATGCTGCACTGGTTGGAGGGGATGCTAAGCAGCACGTCGGGGCTGCCGTCGTCCTGGCGCAAGGAGTTCCATCGGCCCTTCCCCACCCGAGAGAGAGGGAGGGAGGGAGAGAGACTCTCGCCCACGCCGCCCACGGGCCTGGCATGAGGTGGTTGCGGCGCCGTGGCAGCCGCTGAAGCACCGCCCTTCTGCGTCCCTCCCAATCACCTCCTCTTCCTCCTCCCTCAGGCCACCTCCTCAGCCGCCGCCGCCTCCAGCTTCCCCTGGCAGCACGGCAGAAGTCTCGCAAGAAAGGAGCTGCCTGCCCGCCCGCCGCCACCCATCTCCTCACGACGCGCTCCTGAGGGGGAAAAGGGAGAGATGGAGACGCGGCAGCTCGTGCGCGCTTTCTCGACCCGAGCCGCTGCTTCCCTCCTGAGCCAGGCGAGCATGAAACCCAGGGAAATCATCAGTAAGGGACAGCAGCGGGACACAGCACTGGGATAAGGGAGTTTCCCACCAAAGAAGGGACGGTTGACAGCTATGGGTTGGCCAAATCAAGAATGGGTGGAGGGCCAAGCCTTCTGCCCACATATTCATTGCTGGGTCCGGCTCCACCCTCTACCTCCATGTCTCACCTGGACTTTGAGAAGGCCCTTTCTCAAAGCCTCGTATTTGGAGCAACTTGAAAAATAACCATCCATGTTTTGAAAGTCTCACTGCAGTGGTGGCACATTATTCTGGCCATCTCACACAATGTACCATATCTATCTTATTCTCCTTCTGTTCTGAAAAGAAGGATCCCCTTGATTCTTTCTTAGAACCCAAGTGCCAACGGAGGTGGCAGAGAAGCCAGCAGTGCTGCCACCAAAATTGCAGCAATAATGTTTTTTTTTAAAGTAAGTGGGTGTTTGTGGGTGGGGGGAGGATTGGAGGCAAGGCTAGGAGGCAGGAAGGGTTACTGGTAAGAATGTGCCAAAGACCCCTGAAGCCTGGTGCTGGCCCTTACTTCCATTTTCTGAAGGAAGCCTTTTTGCCATTAAAAGCACCATTGATTTTGCTGGCTGGCTGGTATCCTCTTGGACTTGGTGGGTATTTGTCCTGATCTGCAGTATGCATTCTCACTGAACTTCTATCCATGTGGTTTTCCTTTCAACCTTTCCTTTCCTTTCTTTTTTACCAGTCCCCTCATTTCTGAGAACTTGCCTCTTTTGAAGCCAAATGTTGGACTATGTTGGCAATTGCCCACTTACATAGATTATAACTCTGATAGCACCATGGTCACTGCTTCCAATCAATTTACCAACACTAACATCTCACAGTGCACCCACTTATGATTAAATCCAGGGTCACCTCCCCTCTGGTCAGTTCCATGCCCAACTGTTATAAGGTGCAGTCATTTAGGGTATCTAGAAATGTGACCTTTCTCATGACCAGAAGCTGCCCAATACCATATTGGCCCATTAGTCAATCTAGCCCTGTATTGTTTATTTGGACGGTAGCAGCTCTCTCTGGGATCTTATCACTTGCTACATGCGTATCACCTGCTACCTGATGCTTGTAATTCGTGGTAACAGGGGATTGGACCTGGGGACCTCTGTGTTCAGAACATGTGCCTCACCACTGAGCTATGGTCCATTGCCAAAAAGTGGCTAGACCAGGCTGCCACTTTTTATGTTGTATGCATTGGGATTTCAAGGTCCTCATCCTGCGAAGGGTGTGTGTGATCACGTCTCAAGCCATACAGTCATTTCCCAAGTAATACAGAAATGAAGTGGCAGCCTGAGTTTGTAGAATTCTGGATGGCATCACTTTAGATTGCAGGAAAATTATACTTTTTAACATCTTCCCGCTCAAATCATCACAAGCCTAGCACATGAAGAAGTTATTTGATGTGATGGCTTACTATATCCTACAGAGTTTCTTATCTAAGGGAGTATTCAAAAATGTGATCTCGACTCTCACAGGGGCTTTGAAGTGGTACAGTTCAGAACTCTCTATCATTTCCAGCTTCATTCTGAGTAAAGTGTAGAATCGCTCTTGTATGGGAGGGGTGTGAGGTTTCCTTAGAAGTCTCTATTTCTTTATTGCAGCGCTATGATAGGAGGCAAAAGTTACCCCTGGCAAAATTCTGGCTTCTCCCCTACTCCTCAAAGGTTTAGGAACTATCCAAGTCAGAACTTAGTAAACATTGTATTCATTAATGTGGGAAACAGTTCCAGCTATAAAGCTGGCTAGGTTGAACAGTCCTTTTGACACAAAAGGTTGGCATCAACTAGTGAGTCATGATGTCTCTATTGCTCTTTGTTTGGAATAAGAACATATATTCGGTTCCTCCTGCATTCTCAGCAGTACAACTTGACTTTGTTGTCTAATGAGACAAAGAAAGGAAAGACGTTTCTAAGCTTAACGCCGTATTTAAAGATACATCTTTAAATAGAGAATAGAATCTCCTATAACAGTGTAAATCAAAAAACATTCTCTTCAAGGTTCTCAGTCCCTCTAGTTCTTCCACAGAGACTTTACTTTCCTGTTTTTCCTCCCCACTAACACACAGTCATTTTTCTCAGTTTTAAATTTATAAGATCAGTTTCTGCAGAGGTTGTGTAATACTATACTCGAAGATGAGGCCAAGAAAAAGAAAAGCAGGACAAGCATTAAGCTATTTACAATAAAGGCAAGAGCATTTGCTTCTTTACCCAGACATATTCTCTAGCATCTACCAAGATCATAGCAACCACTTACATTTATAAAATCATTATCATCTATGCTTGCACATAAGTCTATAGGGGCAGGTTGTTTTTTAATGGCAGCCACACCCCAAATGGGTACCGTATTTTTCGCTCTATAAGACGCACTCCCCCCTCCTAAAAAGTAAGGGGGAAATGTGTGTGCGTCTTATGGAGCGAATGCAGGCTCCATGGCTTCAGTGAAAGCAACGTGAAGCCTCTGGAGCGCAGCGGGACTGCTCCCGCTGAGCTCCGGAGGCTTCGCGTTGCTTTCGCTGAATCCAGGAGAGCAAGAGGGGTCGGTGCGCAACGATCCCTCTTGCTCTCCTGGCTTCACTTCGCTGGAGAGGTGCTGCACAGCTTTCCCTCTCTGCACAGCGCCCCGCGAAGCGGGAGGAGAAATGGAAGCGGCTCCGCTTCTCCTGCCCCTTCGCTGAAGGGGCACTGCACAGAGAGGGAGAGAATATTTTTTTCCTTGTTCTCCCCCTCTAAAACTAGGTGCGTCTTATGGCTGGGTGCGTCTTATAGAGCGAAAAATATGGTATTTACAAGGGAAAATGGGAAGTTCGAAAAGAATGTTTGGGCAGTTCAAAAACTGAAGTCATGCAAAGGTTATATTATGTTTGTTGATGTAAAAAGTGATTGATAACATGGGTAACAGACTCTTCTAGAACCCCAGATTCTCCCCAAATATACCCATTTTGCCTCTCATTGCTAAGTATTCGTGCAGGAGAGAGATGGTAGGCAGGTGCTGCTTGTCACACAAGGATATGAAAAGGTGTACCTAAAAAGCTATACCTTAAATAGTTTGCAAGCCCGTTCTCCTTTGAACCTGATCACTGTATCACTTAACCTCATAGAATTAGTATTTCCTGATTTGGTGACTGAGAGAATCAACTAGAAGGAGAAGAAATTCCACTAGATATAGCTTCTCCTGCTACTGATTCAGCACTGTGGTAGGGAAAGAAAAATCACACCAGGTCTTCAACGGAGCTTTTAGAGTTTGGGAAATTTTTCTGTTATAAGCCCTGGTATGGTGCTTGCCAGCTGCTCTTAGTGTGCAGTTTAAATATTCAAGTGCCTATTGTTCTCATCAGCAATTGTGCATTATGGTGGCGTGTGTGTACCACTCTGGGAAACAGTTCCTTTTTCAACAGTCTCAGAGGGACTGATAAAGCCCTAAAACAAGCAATGTGGATTAATTCCCAACTAGATAAGATCCCTCCAAATCCCCAAAGATAATTTGCTTGAAGCTTAATTTTCAGCCTGTTATTACATGAAGGCTTTATCTTCAACCAAAGCTGGGAGCAAAATTAAGCAAGCTGACTTTAGCCAAATAAAATGAACAGTTGAGCTAGAATCCATTGACTGCTGGTACTTGGAATACAACTCTACAGCGGAAGAGTACCTCAGCATCTATTTAGTGTGGCCACTTAAAGGTAAAGATAAAGGACCCTTGACAGTTAAGTCCAGTTGCGAACGACTCTGGGGTTGCAGTGCTCATCTCGCTTTACTGGCCGGTGTTTGTCCGCAGACAGCTTCCGGGTCATGTGGCCAGCATGACTAAGCCGCTTCTGGCAAAACCAGAGCAGCACACGGAAATGCCATTTACCTTCCCGCTGGAGCGGTACCTATATATCTACTTGCACTTTGACGTGCTTTCGAACTGCTAGGTTTGCAGGAGCAGGGACCGAACAACAGGAGCTCACCCCGTTGCGGGGATTTGAATCACCAACCTTCTGATCAGCAAGCCCTTGGTTTAGACCACAGTGCCACCCGCGTCCCCTAGGGTGGGCACTTAAAGGTAAAGGGTAAAGGGACCCCTGACCATTAGGTCCAGTCGTGACCGACTCTGGGGTTGCGGTGCTCATCTCGCTTTATTGGCCGAGGGAGCCGGCGTACAGCTTCCGTGTCATGTGGCCAGCATGATGAAGCCACTTCTGGCGAACCAGAGCAGCACATGGAAACAGTGTTTACCTTCCCGCCGGAGTGGTACCTATTTATCTACTTGCACTTTGACGTGCTTTCAAACTGCTAGGTTTGCAGGACCAGGGACCAAACAACAGGAGCTCACCCCGTTGCGGGGATTTGAACCGCCAACCTTCTGATCGGCAAGCCCTAGACTCTGTGGTTTAGACCACAGCGCCACCCACATCCCCTAGGTGGCCACTTAGGGACTCCTAAAAAGAAGAAATTCATTATGCAGATTTGCAAAAAATAAAAATAATGCATATTGTAAGGCGGGGTAGCTAACAGTTTTAAATCCGAGGGCTGCATGAGCTATTGGCCAACCTGCAGAGGGTTGCATGGCAGTAGTGGATGTGGCCACAGCAAGTTACAGAATTCAAAGTACAGTAGCTGCAGGGCAATCGTTCTATCAACACAAGCATTTCAGCTTCCAAGATGAAACAATCCTCCCCCCTGACCTGAGCTTCTTGCAGCAGAAGGGGAAGAGTTTGGGAGCCCACGCCACCCTCTAGAATCTAAGATATATATATGCAAATTAGGAAATAATTACTGTAATTTAAATAGAAATACAATGGATAGTAAGGGAAGACTGTGACCAGGTGACTGACCTGTGTGTCTGCTCATTCTGCCATTGATGGGAAACTTCAAAACCACTGTTTTCCTTCTTATGATTATTTATCCTGAAATGGACTACAAATATCAAATAAATTGCCCAGAAATCTCTAGCGACAAAGACCTGGTACATCTATCTGGGCAACACCAAATAATTTCCTCCATAATGTCAGTCTCATAAAAAGCTTAATTTTATTTACTAGTGCTCCAATTTTTTTTTACACGTAATTCAACTGTAAGTGCTTTAAAGCTCCACTGAGCACATGCTTCGCTCTCTTATATGAAATTAAATGGCCATAACTATAACAGGCATTTTACTCTTCAAAGTGCTTACCTTTAGCTGGATCATGCTCAATAATTTGTAATAATTCATACATATTTTTATTAGAATCTAAATTATTCTGAATTGTATTCCTTTGCTAATTTATTATACAGAAGTGTCTTTTAATTTTATTCTAATTGTTTTGGTTTTAAAAAGATAATGATGATGAAACTAATATTAGGTTAAAATCCTGCACATATTTATTTGGCAGTAAGACAATGGAATCAGTAAAAGATGTGTAGGATTATGCTGCAAAAGCTCAAATATTATAGCATAAACAAACCCCATTAGTTTGGAATGCTAGAAATATAAAACAAACAATAGACTCACATTGGGCAGAGCTGCAAAGAACATTCTTTTGCATAAGCAACCTTTCATTCTGATTTTATTTTTTTGCCTATTTTAATATACAACATCTCCTATATTTAGAGGTCCGTGGGAGCTCCCTCTGGTGGATTTATCAATAGCTGAATGCTATTAATAGTCTGTTATTAGCTGGATAACAAGAGCTTGATGCCCTGATTCTTAACATATTTCTTCAGAATTAGCAGGTCAATCCGATGGTCCTTCTGTGCTGGCAGACGCTGCGTCGCCATAACATCGTATGATAAAAGCAAAACAATACCAGCAGAAACAAAAGAGAATTTAGCAACTCCCACAGCATCCCTTAACAACACCTACTGTGAGACACAGTGATCATGCTCTCTGCCCCCGCATAAGGCATGCACAGTCTACATCTGCCAACATGCAAGAACTCAGGGACAGGACTGTTAGTCCTATTGATTTATGTGGAGTTTCTTGCAGAATAACCATACATTAGATTGCAGCTCTCATGCATGCATAGGTACTGGGGTAAGGATGGTGAGCTAAATGTGGTTGAGGTACTGAAAAGACTCAAGGCATAGACCTATAGTACAATCTACATATACTGTAAATGCAAATGTAAGTCTGTGATATGGGCTGAGAAATCTCATCAGCGTAGTGACCTCCTGGTGTAGAAGGTATAATAGTCTCTCAAGCATAGCTGTCAACCGTCCCTTATTTGGTGGGAAACTCCCTTATCCCAGCGCCGTGTCCCACTGCTGTCCCTTATTGATGATGTCCCTTAAATTTCCTGTGTTTCAAAGGAAGCAGCTCCTCTCCCTCCCTCCCTGCCAGCCAGGGAGGAGGGAGGCTCCAACTGTGTTGCTTGGATGCGTTGCTCACCCAATAAGGAGTCTAAGAACGACTGGGGGGTGGAGCTTGCATGCATGTGCTGATCAAATCAGCCGCGTTACCTGGGGACTCGCCTTTGCTCAGCGCTTCCCAGCGGAGAGGTGATGGTGGTTTTCCTTGCTGCATCCCCTTTTCCGGGTTGCTGCGCTGTGGGAACCACCGCTTGAGGCTTCATTTGGCTGTTAGCTGGGCTTTCTGCCTTTGGCTCGGAGGGGCTCAGAAGTTGAAAAATGCCTTATTTTGGCTGCTGATCCCTTATTTTCGAGGCTGCTGGTCCCTTATTTTCAAATTTGTAAGTTGACAGCTATGCTCTCAAGAAACCTGGTCCTGAGCTAGATGAAAGTTTGATTAGTCAGCTGATCAATGTCCCAACTCTTCCCAAGATAATTTGGAATTGATATGTAAGTTAGGCTTCATTTTTACAGTGGTTGGGGTTTTTAAATTGTAAGTGTAACATAAAACATTCTATTTTCCCTCTGAGTCCTTTGCTTAGTGGACATATTTTAACCTAAAAAGAGGAGGGAGGGGATGAAATATTTCAAAACAACTTTTGACATTGCCACACAGCAAAAAAACAGAGGTCATTTCTACTGGCATCCCTGTAAGCTTGTTTCTGTACAGACAACATCATCAGTTCAAGAGCATGCCAGAGAGCTGTCTGCAATCTACAGTTTCCGGAGATGTAATGTTCTGGAAGGCAAGTGGAATTGGGACCATGGCTTATTTGCCTTGCCTTCTCTTCTTCCACTTCCCAACCCTGAACAAAAAGGCTATTCAGTATTAACAATACAGCAAATTTAAAATGGAATCCTTGAAAGAACTCAAATTCTTTGTGCAAAACAAAATGGAGGCATAACACTGACAGCAAGAAAACTAACATCAGTGTTTGCATCAAGTAGATATAAGTAGAAGATATATGAATCTGATCTTTGAAGAGTTTATGAGGAAACCATTTTTAACTTACCAAATGCACAATCTCTTTCTATGCTATGGGAAGTGGAAAACTTTGGAAGCAGCTTAGAAAGGGATGTTTTAAAGGCCTTTACTTTGCTATATATTGTGGGATTTTAAATCTCTGCTGCGCTTCTCTCACCAAAGAGGACTTGCCCCAAACCTGGATCTAGGCATCCAAGGAAATTCTCCTTTTATATACCTAACAAAAAACCAACAGTCATCTGGTCCAAGTCTAGTTTTAAAAAGTTGTCCATCAGTTGTTATTGGCACCTGGAAAGCAGACTGAACAGGAACAAAGGTCACCCGATTACAATATTCCCCATTAAGGTGAGATATGTTTTATTTAAATTATCGTAATTATGTCAAAAAGTATTTAGAAATTTTATTTACTTAGTAAATTTCCATCCTGCCCATTGCATTTCCTGATCCCAGGTCAGTGGAGGCAGGGAGAGAGATTGCAAACATAAAAAACAGTGATATGATGCATAAAAATAAAAACAAGGAACAGTTAAATTAGTGATCAGTCAATGAAGATTCACATTAATACCAATAAAATCTGTAAGAAAGTTGCATATTTTTTTCACCAGCACATTAAGGTTTGGGCAGATAAAAAAAGCTTTTAATCAGACACTGTGAACCGCCCTGAGACCTGAGGGTATGAGGCGGTATACAAATTTAATTAATTAATTAATTAATTAATAATAATAATAATAATGAATGGGAGACTATGGAACTCCCAAAGGAAGGGTGTTTCACATTCTGGGTGCCACCACAAAGAAATTCAATTTTTGAGTGGCTGTATAATGCACATAAAAGGGACGCGGGTGGCGCTGTGGGTTAAACCACAGAGCCTAGGACTTGCCAAACAGAAGGTCGGCGGTTTGAATCCCTGCGACGGGGTGAGCTCCCGTTGCTTGGTCCCTGCTCCTGCCAACCTAGCAGTTTGAAAGCACGTCAAAGTGCAAGTAGATAAATAGGTACCGCTCCGGCGGGAAGGTAAACAGCGTTTCCGTGCGCTGCTCTGGTTTGCCAGAAGCGGCTTAGTCATGCTGGCAACATGACCAGGAAGCTGTACGCCAGCTCCCTCGGCCAATAAAGCGAGATGAGCTCCGCAACCCCAGAGTCAGTCACGACTGGACCTAATGGTCAGGGGTCCCTTTACCTTTACTATAATGTACATGACATGGGTGTGTGACTTTGAGAAGGGTTTATCTTTCAGATTATAGGAACCAAGCAAAACATAACAGGGAGGAACACTCCTTCATGTTTCTGAAGTTATGGTGGATCAGTAACCATGCCATCCCCATAATGTAAGATTTGACTCTCAAACTGATGGCTCAGATTGAGTCACCAGGATCCCTGGCCTCTTTCAGTGGCATCAGCGCCATAACAGAGAGCATTTGGGCTGCATTCCAGCAGCATATTAGTACTGCAATAGTGCATCATCCTGTTTCTCATAATTCTTCCATCTCATTATCATGTGATAATTGCAGCTATTACTTGAATGTGTGAAGTAGCTATTAGGAACTGGCTATTGCTAATCATCCTCTCTTATCTCCCAAGTTAATTATCTAATGTGAGAGGCAAACTGGGAGTTGATAAATCCATCAATCAACCCTGGGATGAAACATAGGACAGGTTAAACTTAGAACATGATGTCAGGTGATTTTGTTTTCCTGCACTAGCAACCAATGGCTGTCTTACCATGAGCATCCACATTGGTAACATCAAGGAGTGTAGAGAAGGTGTGTTTCAGATAGCAATATATTTGTTGTTGTTGTTGTTGTTGTTGTTTAGTCATTTAGTCGTGTCCGACTCTTCGTGACCCCATGGACCAGAGCACGCCAGTCTTCTACTGCCTCCTGCAGTTTGGTCAAACTCATGCTGGTAGCTTCGAGAACACTATACAGTCATCTCGTCCTCTGTCATCCCCTTCTCCTTGTGCCCTCCATCTTTCTCAACATCAGGATCTTTTCCAGGGAGTCTTCTCTTCTCATGAGGTGACCAAAGTACTGGAGCCTCAGCTTCACGATCTGTCCTTGCAGTGAGCACTCAGGGCTGATTTCCTTCAGAATGGATAGGTTTGATCTTCTTGCAGTCCATGGGACTCTCAAGAGTCTCCTCCAGCACCATAATGCAAAAGCATCAATTCTTCGGCGATCAACCTTCTTTATGGTCCAGCTCTCACTTCCATACATCACTACTGGGAAAACAATATACTATGGAACATTTAAAACAGTACATTTCCTAGTTTCAAAACCACCTTAGTAAACCCTACACAGGATACCTGTAAAGCAGGCCAGTATTATCTCAGTATAAGAGGTAGAATGCGTAATGAGTCTGAAGTAAAAAAGAATCACACACAGAAACAATTCTTAAAATCCTTATCCGAAAAGCAAAATAAGGACAAACAGAGGCTGATTCTAGTTAACAGGGACAGTTGGAGCATATAACAGGCGAATGGTTGGAGCATATGACAGGGCTGCATACGTACAGTAGTAAACACTAGGATGGCATGTCCTCATATAACAGTGCAATCCCATGGGGTAGATCCACACCACACATTTAAAACACTTCCAAGACACCTTTAAAGCACTGGACTTCTCCCAAAGAATCCTGAGAACTGTAGTTTGTTAAGGGTTCTTAATAATTGTTCTTAATAATCCCATGGACTGCAAGAAGATCAAACCTATCCATTCTTAAGGAAATCAGCCCTGAGTGCTCACTGGAAGGACAGATCCTGAAGCTGAGGCTCCAATACTTCGGCCACCTCATGAGAAGAGAAAACTCCCTGGGAAAGACCCTGATGTTGGGAAAGATGGAGGGCACAAGGAGAAGGGGATGACAGAGGACGAGATGGTTGGACAGCGTTCTCGAAGCTACAAACATGAGTTTGACCAAACTGCGGGAGGCAGTGGAAGACAGAAGTGCCTGGCGTGCTCTGGTCCATGGAGTCACAAAGAGTCGGACACAACTGTACGACCAAACAACAACAATAATTGTAGCTCTGTGCAGGGGGGAAATACAGCTCCTAGGATTCTTGGGCTTTACTTCATGTGCTTTAAATGTGTGGTAGATGTAATTTAAGTGTGAATCTGCCCCATATCTATTCAGAAGTCCTATTGAATTTAGTGGGCCTTACTCCCAGTGAAGTGGAGCTGGTTGCAGCCAAATATTCTAGACTTAACTTATGGCACATTCTTGACTTGTGGCTGGTCACTGTTGGCATTTACAAGCTCTGAACGACTTTCTGTATCTCTATTTGCTGGTTAGAAGAAATAATTATTTGAAAAGATAACATTGCCACCCTCTTTTCTACCTGGGTCCCACACTGATGTAAGTTTCTTCAGGATTCATGCCACATATTTATTTGATGTTTTGTTTTTTTAAAAGGCATATGCTCCCTTTTCACATACTTTCAAAAAAGTAAAAATTGTAAATGTTCAACATACTGCGACAAATCACAGTAAACAACCAAACAGTGCCCTTTATCACAGCAGGGATACCAGAGTTATTTAGCTTGAAAACTCTAACAGCATGTAGTGTCTCTAACGTTCCAAAAATATAAATATTGCCAATGACAGCTTTCGTTTGCAACCAATTCCACAAACTGGAAACATAAACTTGCCCACCCAACACCTTTAAGGAGGTAGGTATGTGAAGCTGATAATATGCTGAATGAACAAAATGTTTTATTGGCCTCAAACTTGGAAAGGAAAGAAATTATGTATCTAATCAAACCTCAGAAAAACCAATAAGCAAACTGAAACCCAGGTATCCTGCAAAATTTGTACTTTTTTTCTGTTGCTGTTCTTACGTAGGATCTCTAAGGTTGACATCCAACAACATGCAAATGGACTTCCAGTCATGCAATGACTTTTACCCTTGCAGCCCCAATTCCCCTGGTCTGCGCCAGATGATCCCCCTGGCTGCCTAGAGCAGATTTGGGGGTGGGGCTTCGGAGGAAAGAAAGGTGCACTGTGTTGCATGAACAGAAGTCTATTCTGCAGGTGACACCACTGGATTTCACCTTATGTCATTTCCCTTTTAATAACCCTCCCTTGCCTTTCTGCCCTTCTCCACAAGTTCTTATGGTTCATCATTTATATCAATGAACTTTTTGTTCCTTCTCAAGAGCACCCTCTTGAGCACCCTCTTAACATTTTTATGGTTCCTTATCGCGTTCAGAACAAGTTTGGACTTGCTGCTCACTTCTAATGCACTGGCAGATTTCTCTGCCAAGATGGGCCTTAAATCCACTCTTCTCCTCCCCAGACTTGTGTTAGATTTACAGAACTTGCTTAAATGACATCTATGAAGATGACACAAGTCTGCTTTCTCTGTACACTTTTATTTGTTGTTGTTTAGTCATTTAGTCGTGTCCGACTCTTCGTGTCCCCATGGACCAGAGCACGCCAGGCACTCCTGTCTTCCACTGCCTCCCGCAGTTTAGTCAAACTCATGCTGGTAGCTTTGAGAACACTGTCCAACCATCTCGTCCTCTGTCGTCCCCTTCTCCTTGTGCCCTCCATCTTTCCCAACATCAGGGTCTTTTCCAGGGAGTCTTCTCTTCTCATGAGGTGGCCAAAGTATTGGAGTCTCAGCTTCAGGATCTGTCCTTCCAGTGAGCACTCAGGGCTGATTTCCTTAAGAATGGATAGGTTTGATCTTCTTGCAGTGTGAGCCAGTGTGGTGTAGTGGTTAAGAGCGGTAGTCTTGTAATCTGGGGAACCAGGTTCGCGTCTCCGCTCCTCCACATGCAGCTGCTGGGTGACCTTGGGCCAGTCACACTTCTTTGAAGTCTCTCAGCCCCACTCACCTCACAGAGTGTTTGTTGTGGGGGAGGAAGGGGAAGGAGAATGTTAGCCGCTTTGAGACTCCTTAAAGGGAGTGAAAGGTGGGATATCAAATCCAAACTCTTCTTTTTCTTCTTCAGTCCATGGGACTCTCAAGAGTCTCCTCCAGCACCATAATTCAAAAGCATCAATTCTTCGGCGATCAGCCTTCTTTATGGTCCAGCTCTCACTTCCGTACATCACTACTGGGAAAATTTGATCAGTAATATAAAAGTGTACTTTTCCCAGTACATTTTTATACTACTGATCAAATTGATTTGGTATCTTGGTCTTCATTATATTTTAAACTTTCATCTAATCAACTAACTGAATTTTAGCTGCAGCTATATACATCCTGTACAGCGCAATAATTTGGCCACATTGTGAATGGCTGTGCCGTCATTCATCCCAGTGTCGCTTCATGCCAGCAGTAAAGCAATCCACCAGTTTCTAATGCATTACAGTGAACGTTTATACAACTATTACACCTTGCAGGGCTTCAATATTTTTTCTTTAAGAGGCCTGGCGTCTATACAGAGCACAGCAGACTGTCAAGTGACTTCTATGGTTGTCAGAAAGATACCTAGATCCAGCAACCCCGACTTCTACATTTTGATGTTAATGGAGGAAAAGATAATGGAAACATTTATAAAGCAGAAGATTGCAATTCAGTTAAGGTTATGATTTAGTAGGGAGTCGGTCAGCATGAACCAGTTAAATGAAGATCATGTGTGACAAATGTATTAGGGTCATTTCTACACATTATTGAATGGGTAAGATGAAGCCATCAGTATAATTCATCCAGGTTTCAGGAAAGCATTTGTTAATATGACTACACCATGAGATGGATTTACAAGGTCAGGCAGAAGAGGATAGGGGACAACATCTGAAATGGAATATAAATTGGTTTAGACATAAGAAGCAGATGGTGTCAGTAAGACGTAAGAATTCATGGTGCAGAAAGGTAGGGTATGCATGAATAAAAATACAGAGCATCGCATGATTCATCTGTTGTGCTGGGAAGGTAGAAACAGACAGAGCTGCAGAGCACCTGAACCAAGCACTTTCACAGAGTGACTGACTCAAAACTATTGTGGCAATGCAAATTTGTCATACAGGAATCTCATGTACTCAACATACTAGCTTCCTCAATAGGCAGAGGGAAATTGCCTAAACTTCACAGGTTATTAACCACTTCTACCTGCTCTTTAGCACCATCTGTGCACCTGATTAAATACCAAATGGAAATAAATGCATCATAAGTGCAGGTCAAAATTAGAACATAAGTGCAGAGAACAATACACTTTTCTATAAATAGCATTCATCTGCATGATAAATGTGGCTTTAATTATAACTATACTAATTAATATATCAAATCAATATTCAAGGCACTTCACATTCAAGAATACAATAGCCTTTGCAACAGCTCTATAAGGCCGGCCAATAGAAGCATCCAGTAATGCAAAGCAGGCTGAATATGTGTGTAATAGCCTGGAAGAGGAGAAGGAAGAGGAGTTTCAATGGCTTATTGAAAAATTAAGAACTCTAGATCTTTCAAGCAGAGTTCTTTTCCATAATCCGAATCCATATGATATCTCAAATTCTGTTACAAAGTAAGAGAATGATGGTCAAACTAGACAATATGCTAAATACATAGATGCTGCATAAAATGGCAACCACATGTTTGGCTCCCCATTGTATCACTCCATGATGTCTAACAGACCTTATTGCACTAAACTAGTTTATTCATTGATGAGCCATCACAGCACAACCCACCTAGGGTGCAACACTAGTTGACTGTGCACATAGATAGAAGTGATGAACATTCATCTTAAGGGTTTGCACTGGTGTAGACAGGTCATTTGCGCAACATCATTGGGTTTTTTGCTTCCCTGAATGGATTAGGACAGGATTACCTGAAAGGCTGCCTATGCAAAATATCAATCTCTCTTACTGCCTTAAGATCAGCTTCAGAAGCTCTGCTTAGATGCGCACCAACAAAGACAAGTAGGGTTGATGGGCAGAAGGAACAGTGTCTTCTTGGTGAAGAACCCACAGTTATTGAACTCGATTCTGCATGTTATGCAGGCTCAATCACTTGCTGTCTTTAAAGGAGACTTAAAGACCTACTCTTTCTACTGTTGCTTTTATCAGATACAGTGGTACCTCGGGTTACATACGCTTCAGGTTACATATGCTCCAGGTTACAGACTCTGCTAACCCAGAAATAGTGCTTCAGGTTAAGAATTTTGCTTCAGGATGAGAACAGAAATTGTGCTCCGGTGGCGCGGCGGCAGCAGGAGGCCCCATTAGCTAAAGTGGTGCTTCAGGTTAAGAACAGTTTCAGGTTAAGAACGGACCTCCAGAACAAATTAAGTACTTAACCCGAGGTACCACTGTAGTCTATTGGTGTGTCCAGTTTTTGCTATGGCCATGTCTTGCTGTTAGCTGGTGCTACTTTTAGTAGTATTTTGTGCTTTTAGTTATAATGAAATGCTTGCTTTTATCTAGTTTTAAATTTGTATTATATAATATTATTATATTATATTATATTATATTATATTATATTGGTTTGGTGTATATTGTTGTGAAACATTTTCTTTGAAAAATATTATATAAATCTAAAAAATAAAAAAAATACTCTTGCATTCTTCATGTGGTTCCACAACTGGATTTTCTGGCAATATTGTTTTAAACATATGTACTTTTATACTTTATTTAGTCTGCCAAGATTGATTAGGGCTGAAGAGTTTGAAATGAATTTGTGCCTCCATTATAATTGCATTGAACAACAAGATTTGCATTCCAAAATGACAAAGTCATTTATGTTTATGAAAAACGAGACATGGATTATGATTCTAAGATCACAGATACGAGTGGTATTTGTTTACAACTATTTTAAACTAATATGGACAATCCACAGCTCCCATTCATTCCAGTAGATTGTGAGCAGGATAGGAATACCATCCCAACGTATTAGCAACAATGAACCAGCAACCAATTAGGCTGGTTGGTGACATGATTATTTTCCACGCCACCCTTTTGTACAAGTGACTGGTGACTGGGAGTGGCCGCCGAGACCACATAACACCGGTCTTGAAAGACCTACATTGGCTCCCAGTATGTTTCCGAGCACAATTCAAAGTGTTGGTGTTGATCTTTAAAGCCCTAAACGGCCTCGGCCCAGTATACCTGAAGGAGCGTCTCCACCCCCATCGTTCTGCCTGGAGGTCCAGCGCCAAGGGCCTTCTGGCAGTTCCCTCATTGCGAGAAGCTAAGCTACAGGGAACCAGGCAGAGGGCCTTCTCGGTAGTGGCGCCTGCCCTGTGGAACGCCCTCCCATCAGATGTCAAAGCGATAAACAACTACCTGACATTCAGAAGACATCTTAAGGCAGCCCCTTCTGATTTCTTATTGTTGATGATGATAATGTTTGATTTGAAGGTTTCTGGGTGAGTGTTGCCTTCATTTTTTCTGGGGTTTTTTTTGCAGGGGTTATAGATGTTTTGGCTGTTTGGGGATGGGGCTCTGATCTTCACCTTTTGTAAAATGGGTACATTTTGGTGCTCATGTCAGTTTCTTAGATTACAGTGGCAAAAGCATTGATGTACTGCTGTTGTGCTTCAGACATGTTCATCTAATAGGCTCAGAATAGCAGTTGCTCAGCTTCCTTTCGAGGCTAGAGATCTTAGGCGTCACAGGACTACCTGCTCTCTATCTGTACACACACACCACCTTGCATCTCTGAAGAGATGCTGCTTTGGGTGCCACTGAAGTTGAGTGGTGGCACTTGTATCATGTTAACTCTGTCCAGAAGGAAATTAACCAGATCCCATTCTATATGACTTTTTAAAGGAGATCTGTAAAGACTTTATCTTATTATCCCAGGCATCCTAAGAGGTGATATGCTTTATTATGAGAGACGACTGTTTGTGTGTACAGTGGTGCCTTGGGTTACACACGCTTCAGGTTACATATGCTTCAGGTTACAGACTCTGCTAACCCAGAAATAGTACCTCGGGTTAAGAACTTTGCTTCAGGATGAAAACAGAAATCGTGCTCTGGCGGGGCGGTGGCAGCAGGAGGCCCCATTAGCTAAAGTGGTGCTTCAGGTTAAGAACACTTTCAGGTTAAGAACAGACCTCTGGAACGAATTAAGTACTTAACCCGAGGTACCACTGTATTTTGCTTTCCTTAATTTTTTCATGCTTTTGTGACTCTGTTTGGGCCCTTGTGGCTGAGAAACAAACAAACAAAAGTCTATGAATTTAAATGCCCTGTTCATGAATGCCCCAAAGCCTCCCACAGGGTGCTGTTAGAAACAGGCTGAAGCACTGGAGGGACCTTTGGTTTGGTCCATCAAAGCAATTCTTATGTTTCTTTAAAAGGTAATTTTAAGCAGAATGCTGCAGATGGTCACTGGGAGCACTGTTATGGGTGCTGCCTCCAACGCTGCCACAGTTCCTGAGAAGCTTTCCAGAGCTCCTGCCAATTCTCAGCTCCATTGATTTCAGTGGGGAATCCATCAATTCATTCCAGCTGCGACCCATTAGTATAATTGAAACAAACCATTTTGTCATACTAGTGTTACAAAGTTTCTCTCTAATTGATTTTGATTATTTTAAAGCTCCACGATTGATTACTAACAAACTAAAAATTTGCACATGGGTACTGCCGAACGCAGCATTACATTTCAACCATGCAATGATAAATGCGGATGCTTTGAGCATGAAATTCCTTAATGGGACCACCCTTCACAGGAGACCATCTCGTTTAGTATCTAGAGAGAGGAAGAGTCTGTATTCAGACAATATAAGGAGGGCAAGAACCCAGAGAGAAGATGGCTTCTGAGTTCCAAGTAATGAGAGAAATCCTAAGGTGGCAGAGACCAGTTTTGGTTCTGAAATAAAACAAGTCACAAAAAATTGTTTTTACATTATATTATAATTTAATTAATTTTAACTATTATCTGTCACATGCTTTTGATGGGACGCAGGTGGTGCTGTGGGTTAAACCACAGAGCCTAGGACTTGCCGATCAGAAGGCTGGCGGTTCGAATCCCCGCAATGGGGTGAGCTCCCGTTGCTCGGTCCCTGGTCCTGCCAGCCTAGCAGTTCGAAAGCACGTCAAAGTGCAAGTAGATAAATAGGTACTGCTCCAGCAGGAAGGTAAACAGCGTTTCCGTGCACTGCTCTGGTTCGCCAGAAGCGGCTTAGTCATGCTGGCCACATGACCCGGAAGCTGTACGCCGGCTCCCTCGGCCAATAAAGCGAGATGAGAGCCGCAACCCCAGAGTCGGTCACGACTGGACCTAATGGTCAGGGGTCCCTTTACCTTTACTTTGCATACTTTTAGTTATCAGTGTTTTATCCATACTGGCTTTAATTTTTGTAAGCCGCTTTGAATCCCAGTTCCGGGGGAAAGTGGAAGACTGTATAAAAATAAATAAAATAATAATGATTATCTCCACTTTTGAATTCCATAACTGTATTTCTATATGTTTTAGGTCTTTTTAAAAATCAAAGCATAAATAAATAAATATCTCTAGCTGCATAATACTATGTAGAGGACTACAAAGTATCAGACTCTCTTCATAATGGCACCATTTTTGACATGGCAAGACAAACATGGCACTATACCTCACTTATGTCAATAGATGATATTATTGATGATCTAGATATGTTACCTCAACAAACGAAACAGGTCATAATTGTCAACCATCACTTATGACTTGCAATCAACAGCTAGGTAAATATCACCAAACTTCAAATATGCAATGCAAAAAATATAGGCATAAGGCATGTTAATATTTTTTTTACTTTACACTCTGATCTCAGATTCATTAATCCTACTTCATTTCTCAGGTCTGTGTATGTGTGTGTAGATACACACACACACATTTAATATTCAAACAAATAAGTTCACTAAATTTATGTGCAGTAAGATAACAGGATTAAAATGAGCCACCTTTCTTCTACTGAAGAGCACTACTGAGGAAGCTAAAGCCTCAGAGAATAAAAATAATTGGAAGTGATCATAAATAGAGATAACTGAAGTAAAATACAACCTTGCCAGTATGTCAGGGAAAGTGGGGGTTTGGAAGCCAGTGAGGTGTTTGGTGATGCTACCTACTTATTTCCAAGCTTCTAGACTATATTTTAAGATAATTAAGATGGGAAATACATTTGATAATGTGTGGTGTCCCTGAGAGAGCAAAGGGGAAGCAGCTTCTTGCCCTCATGGAAAATTGATTCATTTCTTTCTAAGCTTTGCTAGGGAGAAGAAGCTGGGACAGATTCAGAGTGGAGACTGAAACTGCATTCTACTGGTCCAGAAAATGATTTAAAAAACATTATTGTCAGGTGGTGAGGTGGTTGCTCACGGATAGCCAGGCAGGACTCCGACCTGTCTTTAGCGGGTTTTTATTTGTGCAAACTATTTATAGTGCAGAACCAGAAAGTTCATGTCCATCTCAGTCACTTGCAGATTCCGGGAGTGGCCCCTTCCGGTTTCTCCCCCAACATAATAACTTAGACACCCCAAAATCTCTGCCTTCCCTCCTTACGTTTCATCCCTCTGCATAAGCTGGGCCTGGCCAGCTGGGCTAGGTGAGGCGCTTGGGCTCTCAGTAGCATCTTCGAGCCCTCCCCTCGCTTGGCTGCCCCATTCCCACTCTGCTCCACTGGAGGTGTGGCTTTCTCCACCGCTGGACAAGGCGTTGCTCCTCAGGAGCAGCAGAGGCTCTCTGTATCCCCCTGGCTTTCTCCCGTTCCGATGGCAGTCCCCTGACAATTATTATAAATGAACCTGAGAAGTTAAAAGAGGTCATTAGAATATATAAGAAAACAGAAACCTATTTTGATGATTAAAGGTAAAGGGACCCCTGACCATTAGGTCCAGTCGTGACCGACTCTGGGGTTGCGGCGCTCATCTCGCTTTATTGGCCGAGGGAGCTGGCACACAGCTTCCAGGTCATGTGGCCAGCATGACTAAGCCACTTCTGGTGAACCAGAGCAGCACATGGAAATGCCGTTGACCTTCCCGCCACGGTACCTATTTATCTACTTGCACTTTGACGTGCTTTCGAACTGCTAGGTTGGCAGGAGCAGGGACCAAGCAACGGGAGCTCACTCCATCACGGGGATTCGAACTGCCAACCTTCTGATCGGCAAGTCCTAGGCTCTGTGGTTTAACCCACAGTGCCACCCACGTCCCAATTTGATGATTAGTGATTTCTAAATTCAGGTACTGTTATGTCTTACTTCCTGAAACTTTAAGGAAGTACAGGCTGTTGAAAAGATAATGTTTACATTACAACAGTTTAATAATTGATGAGGTTTCAAATTTATGTGATAGTATGTTGACCGTGGGAGCTGTATATTAGATCAGCTGAATAATTTGGACCATATACAATATTGTACTTTAAATATCACTTACCAGTGAATGCTGAATGGCATTATCTTCAGTCACAACACCTGTTGATGTGTAATTATGGACCCTCTGCTCTGACATCATTGGATCTTCACAGGTGGCTAAAGGAATGGAATGGGGAATTAAAATGTGCTACACAACCCACGCAATGGAAATTATTTTAGAATCTATACATGATGTTTCCTTACAATTTAAAATTTAGATTGATCCAGCAAAAAAGTAATGTTTTGGGTATATTGGACCCCACAACATCTTTATAGGAATACACTGTCTAAGACAGATAGATGCTGGAGGTGTAATGCCTTGTTAAGACATTATGCATTATACATATATATATGTATATGTATATGTATATGTATGAATGAATAAAAAATGCGGTATATATATGTCCAGTTCTTTTATATATATATGAGAGAACTGGTTATATACACACACACATGCACACAGGGGTGTGTGTGTATTGGTCTGAGGTGCTCTAGCTCCAAGGATTATGGCAAAATCCTTGATATCTGCAGATGTACACCTGCTTTTACATTATATTCCTGTAGTATGAAAATTAGTGGCAGGACCACGAAAGCAGATTGCATGCCTTTTCAGGTTCAAAACAGGAAATATTATTGAGAACAGTTATACATCATACATAAGATATCACAGCTGCGTGTTCCACATTTATTCATTTTTTATAAAAAATGAAGTATAAATTGTTAATAGACTTGCTAAGACATACCACAATATTAATCTAAACATATTCAAATCAGAGTATTAAAACTGGCACACATACAGAGATACAAATACGCATCCCACAACAAAAATGAGAAAAATTGAGAGTACAGATGTACTTGTCCTTGCAAAACCTTACGTTTTATCTATGTAACCATACTCTGATAATGTTTTCTTTTTTCTTTCATTCTTTAAAATCAACATCCCTGTGGTATGTAGAAACATAGTATTAAACAAAGTATTAAACTGCATGTGCTGTAGCAGCAAGTGAGGGGCAGATAGAGCTTGCCAGACTGGGAAGGTAGCCCGTCTAGGAGAAGGAAAACTCTGGTCCTAAACCTTCTAGAGAAAAAGCTCAGGAATAAACCCAACACAAATCTGGAGTAGAGCCCAAGACGGTTGGATGGCACCTTGTGCGCCTCCTTCCGGCAACTCCTGCAGCCAAGTTGGTGCCAAACATATTGCTCTGCTTTCCTTTGGACCATATCAGCGAGGCTGAGACAGGAGTCTTGTTATCTGGGCAACCCAACATACTGCCCCTTCGAAGTTACTTCAGGGCTGCTACCGCAGTGGCTTGACTTCACCCCAGGAGGCATACTCCATTGTGTCTCGAGGCAGACGGATGCCAACAAGCTGAGATTTGTTATGTTTTCTGAGTGCCTCGGGACTCATTGTAGGGCAGAAAGGCAAAAATAAAAAAGCATTTTACAATAAAAAACTCTAGCCCCTGGTTATTGTCAAAGTGCTTTAGACTTCCATCTCTCAGTCGCTGGATCATCACCTTGTCGTGGTGAGCGGGCTTGCATGTTCCTATGACCCTTGTGAGCGAAGCCGTCGGGAATCTCGTACTCCCAGCAGGGTCACCCAAGGCGGTAAGGTCAAAGGGAAGGAGCTAGACAAAGAATGATCCAATAAGTCCTCAACGGCAGAACAAGAGGATGATAACAAGCAGTATGTTACAACGGCTGTGAAGGCGGATGAAGGCTGCAGCAGATAAGAATCTACCGGTCGTTGTGACTACTCATGCCATGGGAACAGAGCCTTACTGCGAAGACTGTGCATTGGTCAGCGTGCAACTCTCGAACTCCTCCAAAGATTCCATCTGAGCAGGCTGAAAGCAAAGAGTAAGGTTACCGTAACTTCCATCATAAGCTTCAGTATGCTGATGACAACGTAGTGTGTGCACGCCCAGAGGATGACCTCCAAACCATTCTAAATATCTTCACAGAAGCTTATGAAAAGCTTGGCCTATCACTCAACAACCAAAAAACCAAAGTGCTGCACCAACAAGTACAAAATAACCCCTCTGCAGCGCCACAAATAAAACTCAATGGTGTAACATTGGAAAATGTTAATCACTTCTCCTACCTGGGCAGCTATCTTTCCACAAGGGCCAATACTAATGCCGAAATCCAGCATCAGCTGAGCTCTGTGAGTGTGGCTTTCTCCTGATTGAAGTGCAGAGTGTTTGAGGACCGGGACATTTGCAGGGAAACCAAAATGCTTGTTTACAAAGCTATTGTACTACCAACCTTACTGTATGCTTGTGAAACATGGACCACTTATAAATGCCATCTCCAACTCCTCGAAAGATTCCATCAATGGCGTCTCTGAAAAATGTTACACATGACTTGGGAAGACAGGCAAACTAATACCAGTGTACTGGAAGAAGCAAAGATCACCAGTGTTAAAGCAATGATTCTTCAACATCAACTTCATTGGACTGGTCATGTTGTGAGGATGCCTGATTATCGTCTTCCAAAGCAACTACTCTATTCCGAAATTAAAAATGGAAAGTGTAATGCTGGTGGTCAACAAAAGAGGTTTAAAGACTGTCTCAAAAAATGGTTTTGCGACAGAAAAATCCAAATTGGAAACTGAACTGTTAGATACCGATGTCAAAATTCTATCCAAAATGTACAATTTATTGTTGGAATGACATACAAAGGATAAACAAGTTAAATCTGTGATGGTTGATTGGGCAAGAGATATTGGACACAATATAATTTTGGAAGATTGGGAAAGGCTGTGGAAGAAAGGGGTTAAGTTTACTGCATGTACTGTATTAAAAGAATCCTTCCAGTAGCACCTTTAAGACCAACTAAGTTAGTTCTTGGTATGAGCTTTCGTGTGCAAGCACACTTCTTCAGATACACTGAAACAGAAGTTGCCAGATCCTTCTATATAGTGAGAAGGTGGGGAGGGGTATTACTCAGAAGGGTGGTGGGAATTGGAGATTGGCAGATAGCTGAGATGAGCCTGCTGACGACTCTTAACGACTGTAATAGGTCTTACAGGAAAAGGCAAGGGGTGAGAAGGTGAGAAATGGCTTAGTCATGTATAATGGGATAAGAATCCAATGTCTTTGTTCAAACCAGGTCTCTCTATGGTTTTAAGTTTGGTAATGAGTTGCAATTCAGCAGCTTCTCTTTCCAGTCTATTTCTGAAATTCCTTTGTAGTAAAACAGTTACTTTGAGATCTTGTATAGAATGTCCTGGGAGATTGAAGTGTTCTCCTACTGGTTTCTCTGTTTTGTGATTCTTGATGTCAGATTTATGTCCATTTATTCTTTGGCGTAAGGTTTGGCCTGTTTGTCCAATATAGAGAGCTGAAGGACACTGTTGGCATTTGATGTAACTGTATTAAAAGAAAATATTATGAAAATGATGCATAGATGGTACTTAACCCAGGTGAAATTAGCAAAGATATATCATACAAATGATAACCAGTGTTGGAAATGCAAAGAAAAAGAAGGTACCTTTTATCATATTCGGTGGACGTGTCCCAAGGTGAAAGACTTCTGGGAAAAGATTTATAATGAGTTGAAAAAAATGTTGAAGATTACATTTATTAAGAAACCAGAAGCCTTTCTACTTGGAATACTAGGACTGGAATTGCCCAAAAAAGATGCTAGACTGTTTTTGTATGCCACTACAGCGGCAAGGACGCGGGTGGCGCTGTGGGTAAAACCTCAGCACCTAGGACTTGCCGATCGTATGGTCGGCGGTTCGAATCCCCGCGGCGGGGTGAGCGCCCGTCGTTCGGTCCCAGCTCCTGCCCACCTAGCAGTTCGAAAGCACTCTTAAGTGCAAGTAGATAAATAGGTACCGCTTTATAGCGGGAAGGTAAACGGCGTTTCCGTGTGCTGCGCTGGTGCTGGCTCGCCAGAGCAGCTTCGTCACGCTGGCCACGTGACCTCTGGCCTCTTAAGTGAGATGGGCGCACAACCCTAGAGTCGGACACGACTGGCCTGTACGGGCAGGGGTACCTTTACAGCAGCAAGACTTTTATTAGCCAAAAACTGGAAATCGCAAGAAATACCAACAATATAAGAATGGCAGATGAAGATGTTGGAATTTTTGGAGCTGGCTGACCTGACTGGAAGATTCTGCGATCAGAAGGAAGAGGAGATACAAGAGGATTGGAATAAATTTAAAGAATATTTAGCTAAATATTGTAATATAAGATAATTAGAAAATTCTTGGAAGTAATGAATAGGCTTAGGGGTAGAATAAGAATATGTGGTAGTAAATATTAAGGACTAGAATATAAAAAAAGAAGAAGAGGTTAGTAAATGAAAGGAGTTAATATTATTAGAAATACGAACTTGGAGAATTGTTATAAAGGTGATATAATAAAATTCAGAGAGGGGACTCGAGGAAGTCAGTCATCAATGTGATGAAAGTTGGATATTTGACGAGATAATCTTTTTTTCTTGTGTGTTTAGTTTATTGTAGTGTGGTGTGTTCTTTTTCTTTGTTGTGTATTTTGTTATGTTATTTTTGTGATAAATGTTGAAAATCAATAAAAAATTTTGGGGGAAAATAAAGACTGTCTCAAGGCAAATCTAAAAAAATGTAGTATAAACACTGGCAACTGGGGAACACTGGCCTGCGAGCACTCCAGTTGGAGAACAGCCTTTACCAAAGGTGCCATGGGCTTTGAAGACACTCAAACTCAGGGCCAAAGGGAGGAATGAGCTAAGAGGAAGGCACGTTTGGCAAACCCTCACCGTGATCAACTCCCGCCCGGAAACCAATGTCCCCACTGTGGAAGGATGTGTGGATCCAGAATTGGCCTCCACAGTCACTTACAGACTCATTGTTAAAACCATGTTTATGGAAGACAATCTTACTCGAATACGAGTGATCACCAAAGAAGAAGAAAGAAGACTTCCATCTGTAATCATCTGAGCCCCTTCTTCGTGTGCCTCCTCAAGAACTCTTGATGGTGGCAACAGGAGAACAATCTTTTCCTGCAATGGCTCCCCATTTGTGGAATGCTCTCCACAATGGTGCCTTATTTACCGTATTTTTTGCTCTATAAGACTCACTTTTTCCCTCCTAAAAAGTAAGGGGAAATGTGTGTGCGTCTTATGGAGCGAATGCAAGCTGCGCAGCTATCCCAGAAGCCAGAACAGCAAGAGGGATTGCTGCTTTCACTGCGCAGCGATCCCTCTTGCTGTTCTGGCTTCTGAGATTCAGAATATTTTTTTTTCTTGTTTTCCTCCTCCAAAAACTAGGTGCATCTTGTGGTCTGGTGTGTCTTATAGAGCGAAAAATACGGTACATATCTTTAGGCACCGGGCATTCCTATTCTTCCAGTCCTTTGGCTTATTAAACAACTCAAGGCCTTTTAAATGTGCCTGGGCATGGTGTGTTGTCCTTCTGTTTCTTTGCTACTGTTTTAGATTTTGTGGTTTTACGCTGTGAACCATCCTGTGATCTTTGCATGAAGGACAGTACAACAAATAATAATAATAATAGCTCAGTATTTTCCCCTGATTTTGTTGCTAACGTCTACAGTAGCTTTGTCGCAGGCTACTGAAGAAGTGAACATGAGGGGCAAGTATTTCAAACATATTAATGACCAACAGCAGGGCCGGCCCACCTGCCAGGCAAGGTGAGGCAACTGCCTTGGGCGGCAGATCCTGATGTTGTTGTTTAGTCGTGTCCGACTCTTCGTGACCCCATGGACCAGAGCACGCCAGGCACTCCTGTCTTCCACTGCCTCCCGCAGTTTGGTCAAACTCATGCTGGTAGCTTCGAGAACACTGTACAACCATCTCGTCCTCTGTCGTCCCCTTCTCCTTGTGCCCTCCATCTTTCCCAACATCAGGGTCTTTTCCAGGGAGTCTTCTCTTCTCATGAGGTGGCCAACGTATTGGAGCCTCAGCTTCAGGATCTGTCCTTCCAGTGAGCACTCAGGGCTGATTTCCTTCAGAATGGATGACTGGCAGAATCCGAGACCAGAGAGAAGAGACGGTGAAAGAAGACTGGAAGAAATTTAAAGACTATTTACAGAAATATTGTAAAATTAAGGAATCTTAGAAGGATGTTGGATAGAAACGAAGGGTTTTTTAGCTGTAATGCTTTAAGAGATATGAAAAAAGGTTTGCAACTGGGTAATTTCAATGGTAAGGATTTGCTGAATCAACAAATTGAACTGGAATACAAAAAAGGGAGGTATGAGGAGGTCCAGGGAAATAAGTATAAGGAAGATAGGTTATGGAAATTTAATGTCCTTTTAATTGTTTTATTTGGTATGTTTTCTTTTATTTTTTACTTCTTTGGTTATTTTTTTTAAAAAAACTTTATTCTTGTTCTTTCTGTATTCTGTATTTTTTGTATTTTTTTTGAAACTTTAATAAATATCATTAAAAAAAAAAAATTCCTTCAGAATGGATAGGTTACAAATAATAATAATAGTTCAGTATTTCCCCCTGATTTTGTTGCTAACGTTTACAGTCGCTTTGCCTCAGGCTACTGAAGAAGTGAACGCGAGGGATGAGCATTTCAAACGGGTTAACAATCAACAGCAGGGCCGGCCCACCTGTCAGGCAAGGTGTGGCAACTGCCTTGGGCGGCGGATCCTGATGCAGATCACAGAATCCTAAGGTGAAAAGGGACCCTGAGGGTCATCTAGTCCATCGCCCTTGTTCCTGACATCCTCTTCCCTCAGGCTTTCTTTCCTCAGAGAGAGAGTGAAGGGAGAGGCGGCGGCATTTTGTGGTTCGCCTCAGGCGCCCAAAAGGCCTCGGGGTTCACCTCAGGCGCCAAAATGCCTCAGGCCGACCTGGCCGACAAGCAAGCCCGCCTTAAGTTTCCCTCACGCTCAGAGGCTGCTTTTCTTTCTTTCTTTCTAAAGCGCAAAAAAGAGGCGCCGGAGCACTGGAAGAACAGCAGGTGCAGGCGGCGGGCGAGGCCGCCTCAGCGCGGGCCCCGCCTCTACGCGAGGCTCGGCGGCCGGCCTGTGTTCCCCGAAGCCCACGTCGCGCAAAAGCGGCCGGAGGAGGAGGAGCAGCGGCGGCGGCGGCGGCGCTGAGGAGACCCGGCTGGAGCCGCCCAGCCGCCGCCATGAACTCCAGCAACCGCACCGAGAGCGACTGGCAGGGACTGGTGAGCGAGGTGAGAGGGGGTGAAGGAACGAGGCCTGCCGCGGACTGGAAGGCGGAGCTGCCTTTTCCCGCCATTTCCCCCCAAACAGGCCTGCAAAAAACCCGCCTTGCTGGTGCAATGGGGCTTTCCTGCCAGCCGGCACCGGGTCGCCCATCCCTCTCCTTCCTGGCGTTTCCGGCAGCCTGCTGTGTATATATATATATACGATCTACAGTCGGAGCGGCTTGCTTCCCTTTCCTCTCTTTAGTGCAATTAAGCTTTGCAGCCCCACTTCCCCCGATGCGTGTTTACTGTGCAGCATGTCACGTGTGAATCCAACCCCCCCCCCCAGTTAAGCGTGCATAAGGGTTGCAGTGGTGGGGGATTTTTGGGGGGGGGGTGGCGTCTGGGGCAAACGACCTCCCTGGCCCTCCAAAGCAGCTGGGCTAAGCTCAAAACTTGCCTCAGTTTTTCCAGGTGTGGCCAATGCTAAAAGCTGGATGGTTGCGTGTCACCGCAGGGATGGTTGGCACTTGTTGCTTGGAGGGGTATGACAGATGTTACCTGTATGCCACTTTGGGGGCGAGGGGGTCGGAGCGAGGTATATATCTTCCCTTATCCCTGTTAAGCTGAAAGCAGCAAACTTTTGCTATTCCCATCTCCCCATTTTTATTTATTTTTTACTTAGTAGAGAGACCTTGTGAGTCAGGAATTCCCAAAAATGAGTTGCCAGGTCTCGGGGTGCGATCAGAGGTTTCTGCAGCGCTATTCACTCAACACAAACTTTTTTTGGTGAATGGGAGGGCTGCAGGTGCACAGTTAAAAGTCTAAATGAAGTCCGTAAATATGCAACCATATGCTCTTTGATTCGTCACCATATCCAAGTAAATATATTTAGGTTGGGGGTGGACATGCGCCACGTTCCAGACGGATGCCAAGGGATTTTGCTGTCATTCTCCACCTGTTAAGTTGTCAGGCAATGTCCCCTACTCGGCAGGGTATAAGTAAATTATTATTATTATTATTATTATTATTATTACTGCATGCTAATAGGATTTGTCCATCTCCCATCAGGCTTCACCTTCTTGATTCTTGCCCTCAAAAGACCTGGCCACTCTGGGCCAAATTAGATTTAATGTCCATTGCATGATTGCAACTAATGTGCTGTTGCTGTTTTTTTAAAATGTAAGTAGGCAGCTTATGCATAGCATATTTGCCCTGTGAAGGCTTCCCTCGTGATGTAAGTTGCAGCTTCAGGGGAATAATTTCCATAGAGACCACAATAGGTGAGACTAATGAGTTAAATTCTTCACCCCCTGTGATTCTGTTGCTGCTCCCCCTTTTCTGTTTTCCATTTTTAACTTGTGCCTATTAATTCATTCAGTTGTCAACTTACTATTTTTCTTCTGGCTAGGATTCTGTGTGTTTTTAACAGAATCTTTGTTGGTTGAATATGAGCCTATCATTTCCTTGTTAGAGAGGGAAGGAGAAATGAGACACATTCACCTGCTAAATTTTGACTACCCTGTGGCTTTTCAATGTACAAGAGGAGAAAAAAAGAAATTTGCAACCCCACTGTAATAATTGCCGCTGTAAACTTCATAAATAGACCAGAGGTGATTGAAGTGTTGTTGGAACTAGTCAACTTTGGCAAACACTGACTAGTGTTTGCCACAGTATCTCAAAATGGCTGCTTCCCTAGGTTTCAATTCTCTGCTGATGTTCTCAATAACATCTTCCTTCTGTAGTCATAGAACACTTTGATTCCTATATTATTGTACCACCATCTCACACCCACAGCTGAGTAACACAGCCAGACTCTAAGATTATAAGAAAGGGTGTCAATCAGAGTGTAAGCAAGCTTTCTAAGCAGCCGTTGGGTCATCAACGCTTCTATAAAGTGGGTATTGCCTGTCCATGATTCTTTTCACTTCCATGATATTCATATTAATTTGGGTTGGGTTTGGGGTCCTAAACAAGTGCCAGGCAGCTGTGCCTTCTTTCAACCCCAATCTTACTCCCTGCCCTTCCATTAGCACCCCTCATGCCATGTTGCTTCTGCTCTGAGAAAATGTTTCTAAGAAATGATGGGAAATGTTGGTACAGGCAGTTATTGGCAATTATGAATGATTATGGTCACATATGGAGTACCAGCATTCTAATACTTAGAATCATAGAATTGGAATCCCAAGGGCCTTCTAGCCCAGCCCCCTGCAATGCAGGAATAAAACAACAACTATTGTACAGTGGTACCTCAGGTTAAGTACTTAATTCATTCCAGAGGTCCGTTCTTAACCTGAAACTGTTCTTAACCTGAAGCACCACTTTAGCTAATGGGACCTCCTGCTGCCACCGCGACGCCGGAGCACGATTTCTGTTCTCATCCTGAAGCAAAGTTCTTAACCTGAAGCACTATTTCTGGGTTAGCGGAGTCTGTAACCTGAAGCGTATGTAACCTGAAGCGTATGTAACCCGAGGTACCACTGTATGTGGCAAAAAATGGTAGTGGTATTAAATGTTTTGTGGTGCAGAATAATGGTGGCCTTATGAGACCAAGATGAAGACGACCTACAAGAGATTCCCCTCCATGTTCTGTGAAGCTTTGTGCTAACTAGGGATGTGCTATGGTCTAAACCACTGAGCCTCTTGGGCATGCCAATTGAAAGGTCGGCGGTTTGAATCTGTGTGACAGGGTCAGCTCCTGTTGCTCTGTCCAAGCTTCTGCCAACCTAGCAGTTCGAAAGCATACCAGTGCAAGTAGATAAAAATATACAGCTGCAACAGAAAGGTAAATCACATTTTCGTGTGCTTTGGCACTCATCATGGTGCTCTGTGCACCAGTAGTGGTTTAGTCATGCTGGCTACGTGACCGGGAATGTCTGTGGACAAAGGCTGGCTCCCTCGGCCTGAAAAGCAAAATGAGTGCCACACCCTTTGACTGGACTCAACCGTCCAGGGGTCCTCTACCTTTTACCTTTACAACTTCTCACTCTGGTGTGACAGTTCCTCTACATACCAGAGGATGAAGTAGGAAAGTAGACTGCCTTCATGTGTTGACCATGAGGATAGGGTAACTGCTGGTGGGAAGCTAAATATTTAAACATTCCTGGGGGGTGGGGGTGGGATTTCTGTAAGAAAAGCAACAATACACAATGAATTTGGGTGTGTATTTTCAAATAGGCCTTGCAATCTTGGCCATGATTTGTGTAAGATGCTCTTTGACTCTAACGGCCCCTAATCTTGAACCTATGCAAAATGTAGGATTAATAACCTGTTCAAGATGCATTTTTGGTTGTGTGGGCTGGAAGGTAAATAGAGATAAGTTATTGGCAGCAGGTGATGGAAAGGGAGAAGAAATGTTCTTTCCTTCTCTTTGCCTCCCCAGCCCTCGCAAATCCACAATATTTTGCTCATCCTCACTTGGAGTGCTCAATTATGTACATTATTATATACATCTAAAGCTACCATATAATCCTGTTTGGTAACTTACCATTAGTTTTAAGAAAAAGAGAAAACAGTTTCATATTATTAAGCAGGAAATTAGTCAAGTGTAATTATTTGAAAACATAGCAAAAAAATAAGAAGCAAGGATAGGAACTGAGATGGAAAACTGGAACTGCACATATTTATTGGGTTTCTTTGCCTATTGGAAATTTTAAGGGTCCATAAAATAAAGTCGTAAAGACTTACCAATGTTTTTTTCAGAAGTAAGTCTTGCTGTGTTTAATGGGACATAACACCCAAGTAAGTGTGCACAGGGTTACATGGGAATAAACTCAGTTTTGCTAATTGGGATTTTTTCCTGAATAAATGTGCATGAGATCATGCTGCTAGTTTCTCCCCACTACCTGTGTTCCTGTCTATTTGTACTGCTGGTCTAAAGACCTGGCACTTGATGTCACTGTGATAAAGCAAACCTTCCTGGAAACCAGCTCTGAAACTTGTTTTGCACTGGATGATTGGATTTTATGGGCTCTTTGAGGAAATGGTTCTTGTTTAAAGCTTAGATCTGCAGCTGCTTCTTAAGAAAGCGCCACACAAGGTTTCACATGCACTCACCTGTCGGCAGGGTTAGAAGCAATGGTTCAAATGATTCAATACAGTAAAAGCTACAATCCCCCCTCACCTTACACAGTAGATGTTTATCACAGACATCTTCTGAGCACTATTTCACACACTATGTTGCATAAAATCTGGATTTGCCACCAAATGGCCTCTGTCTGTCTGTCTGATGAATATTCGCATTCAAGACATGTGTATGGAAACATCTGCTTCTCACATTCAAATGTTACATTTTTAAACGAGCATGAGGTTTTGTTTTGTTTTTTTAAGTGTGATGCAAACCTTAAATGGGGTACAAGTGAGGAAAGGGCTGCTTTACAGATGGCTAACTCAACTCTTGTTCTGTGATAACACAAATATAGTACAGTACCATATCTGTAAAGTTCCCTTGCGGTTTAAAGGGCTGCCCTAAAGGAGATGAATTGGTGCTGGAGGACATCAATGCTCACAAGCTAGTTTACACCCACCTACCCACACCTTGATCTTCTAAAAAAATTCCCCATGTATCTACCTATTATTACCTCATGTCAACAAACATTCAGTGCTTCTTAGCTTGCACATTCAACCGCAAGTCACCAAGTGTTAAGTGAACATGTGGTGTACATCCATGTGTGAACCAGTCCTTAGCCATTCTGATATTAAAACTGTGAAAGCATTGCATTTTTTTTGGCTGCTTAGGATTATTATTGCCCAGACATTTGCATATGAGAATAAAATAGTGACAAATTCTCAGTACATAGCAGGAAGTAGATACGGCATGTGTAGCAAGGAGTGGCACTGTATTCCACATCCTTACAGCTAGTTTGGCTTCTATTATCTATCTTCTTTCTTTCTTTCTTTCTTTCTTTCTTTCTTTCTTTCTTTCTTTCGACTGCCCTTCATTAGAAAATATCAGGGTGGTTCGCAGAATAAAATACATAATTTTTAAAAAGGAAATAAGTAAAACAAAACAGCAAACAACTGCTGCCTTTATTGGGTTCTGAGGGTCCTGAAACTTCAGCTTTTCTGTACATTTGATTTGATACAAGCTGATACAAGGAGAAGACAGAGACAGGTGACTGTGTGTGTGTGTGTGTGTGAGAGAGAGAGAGAGAGAGAGAGAGAGAGAGAAAGGAGTCCACAGGTGACAGAAAGAAGGAAGAATCTGTATGAAAGGGAGGATCTCATTAGTTATTAATTAAATTAATATGCAAATCCTTTATTTTAATAGGACTTACTCTTAAGTAAATATGCCACTTTAATATTTCAGTGTTGATTTGGAATGAAAATTAATTTTATTTAGTTGAATGATAAAATGGTAAGATTTTGCAAACTGAAAGGGAAAAAAACACTTGTTTTGGAACTACAGCCATATGGTGCTTGAATGTGGAAGAATTGGGAATTCCTCAAAGCATTATACAGCTAACGGGCAAGAACGAACAACTGCCACCTACAGTATACTAGGTTCCAAGAGTGATAAGTGCTGCTAACTTTGATTTCAGGGCTGCTGATGTTAAAAGTGAGCAAGAGTCACAGAGAAGTGAATCGAAGGTGGCAGAGAAGGTGATAATAAGGTGGAAGAAAGTGAGGAAAGGAAAATTTGAAGGAGGCAGGCAATAATGAGCAGGTGAAATGAAGTAGAAGGAAGAAAGTATAGAAAAGTTTGAGAAGGTAAAGAGAATGGAGAGAGAAAGGATTGTGAAAGATGGTGAGATGGGAGTAAGTGATAACAGAGGAGGAACTGGGAGGTGCAAGGAGGAGGCAAGGAGAATGTGGGAGGTAAGAAGAGAGAAGAGCAAAGGCAAGACAGGTGATACAGGACCAGAAGGTAGGGAGAGAAAAAGACGGAAGCAGGTGGCAGAGACAGGAGCTGGTAAAATTGATAGGCCTTTTTGGTAACAAAACACAAGCAGAAATAGCGATGGTGACTTGCCCTCTTTCTCAATATCAACCACAGGTTTCAAGGAAGAGAAGAACCCGAGAAATAAAAGAGAAGCTATATGTATTAAAAGGGTTCGAAAGTTTGCTCAACAGTACGTGAAATATTGGTTTACTTGCATTTAGAAAAATTGTATGCCACTACCTCTGTGTAATAGGTGGTGGGACGCTAGTACTAATAAGTATAAATCAAAAGGGGAAATGTAAAAGTGAGTCCTGTGTGCCTGGCAAGGAATATATGGTGCACCTTGGGTCTAGACTGGTTGATGACCACTGCTCTAAATGAAGATAGGCCAAAGCTGATAAGTGACATCGTAATCTGAATTTCCGAAGTTTATAATGGTGTGTCTTTCACTTTTTAGATTTCCCCTCTCCAATAACTTGACTAATGTCCTGGCATTATCAGATTATGAGGTCATTTCTGTTCAGGAGTTAATGAGATCAAAGCGGATTTGGCACTAAAAATAGCTATGGACAAATAGGGACCATTTGATGGAGAGGAGAGCTGTTTCACCTCTCTGTAATGTTGTCTTTCTCATTCTGTTTTGTTTAAAGCAGTTAGCAGGCAGTAAGATAGTTCAAGCAGTAATGTATCATATCAGTCTTTACTTAATAGGATCTTGTAGCGATCATAGTCCACTTACGATGGTAAATTAGTGGTAGATAAAAGTCAATAGACAGCAATGAAAATTATTATTTTGAAGGTATTTAGACTTAGAGAAATGCAGATGAAATTTGAATCTAACAACTGTTTAATGAAAGCATTAAATAGTTCATTTTCACAAAAATACACGAAGATGTATTCAGAAGATTCACTTTTTAAAAAATACCTAAAAACAAATAGCAGAAGCTATAACCATCTGCAATAAATGGTGGCTCTTTTTTTTAAAAAAAAGAAATCAAATAAAAGTGGTTATTTGCGTCTTAAAAGTAAAAAATCCCCACTGTATTTTAAAACCAGTATATCACAGTAGCATCCCTTGCACATCATGGTAAGCTGCATTTGATGGCTCCCACTTTATTTGTTTCATACAATTTTTTTACCGCTTGATTGTAGAAAACCCTCAAAGCAGTTCAAGTGGGAGAAACAAAGCATAAACCCTGACTTAATGTTTCAAACTTAACTGGGATTCATGCTTGGTTGTGATTTGCTTGGAGCTGAACAAACCACAGTCCTCAGTTTAGATGTAAATCTCAGCCCGGGTTTGTGGTTGTTTCTCACACTCAGTCTAGGGTAATTGTTCTTGGCATACCAGTTGTGGTTTGTTTGACTGAAAGAAACCAGGATACAGTGGTACCTCAGGTTACATACGCTTCAGGTTACAGACTCCGCTAACCCAGAAATAGTGCTTCAGGTTAAGAACTTTGCTTCAGGATGAGAACAGAAATCGTGCTCTGGCGGTGCGGCGGCAGCAGGAGGCCCATTAGCCAAAGTGGTGCTTCAGGTTAAGAACAGTTTCAGGTTAAGTACGTACCTCCAGAACGAATTAAGTACTTAACCTGAGGTACCACTGTACCTGGTTTGGATTTAATGCTAAGCCAGGGATTGTGGTTTATTTGATCCCACTTGTGCTTGGAGCGAAGTTGGAGCAATCGCCACATACACAGCGAACCATTAACTCTTGAAGTAGTAACAAGGTGTCCACAAGCATATTTATTATCTGCCTATCTGCAAGTTTCATTGTTGTGTTTGGTTACTCGGAGTATGAAATGAGGCTTGTGTTTCTATTTCCGTCTCCTCTTTAGCCCTAACCATAGTAAGCCATAGCATCCAAATTGGCAAACCATAGTCAGTGTTTGCCTTCCAAATCAAAATAAAAAACTGTTTGAAATGGGTTTCTGATTTGGTTTTGGAGAATAAGTGCCAACCGGAGTTTGCCAATCCAAACTTCATGACTAATTATGTTTAGGGCTAAGGAAACCAAAACAGAACTCCTGGATCCGTTATGTCTAGCATTCCATTTCTCCATGTTAAAGATGGGAGCTGAGGCTGAGAAAACAGTGACTTACTTGCTAAAGGCTACCGTCTAAGCTTGAACTGGGGCCTTGTAGCTCAGACTCTTAACTTCTGTAGCATATAGCAGTTTCCTATCCAGAGTTCATCATTATTCCAGGTTCCAATGTCATTTCAATGGTGCATAAAAAGCTGCAGATTCCAGATGCCTTTTTAATCAGGGAATTGGCCACTCTTAAAGTGTCACTATATGGATAAGAACAATAATGTTGCTTTATTGAGGGTAGTGCCAAGGCATCATAACCCAGAAGGTTTATGGCAGAAATTCAACTTTGCTGCTGCCAGTAATAAAATTAATCCAAGGTGGAGGTGTCCTCTTCAGAGTTCATTACCCTAGAATGATTTCTCCTTCCCTTTAAAGGACTCTTGAAAGGATGCATTTGCTACTTTTGGGTACCACTCAATGCATTATTATTTCTTCATGACCTGCAGGTATATTAATGCACCTTGACCAGTAGAAATAAGCACTGTAAGGTTCAAGAAATCCCTTCTCTACATTTTCCCGTCTTCAAAAAAGGAGCAGAGCAAAAGGGGTCCTTTTATTACAGACCAAGTGTGAACAGAAAGAAATTCTGCAGCTTTTTACACATATGAAACACTAAAGCACATTACATATTTTAGGTGCATATAAATGTCCTTTTTAAAGGGATGGGCTTAAAAACCTCACACGTGGGTAAGATTATATTGCATTTGGAAGGCTGTAATGGAGTTCGTGAGTAGCTAGTACAAAAAATATTGGGCTTCGTTGGATAAAAGGGTGTCATCAAAATGGAGGGAATAGGATAGCTTTTTTTACTTTTATAGAGTAGTGAAAGAAAATGCATCTCTGCTAGCTGAATTAAGCACTCTGTGGTCTGATACTTCAATTATGTGTGTGTTTATGAAGAAGTAATTCCCATTATGTTCAGTGGGGCTTTCTCCGATGTAGGTACATATAGGATCACAGCCTAACTACAATCCTCAGTATGTTTACTTATAAATAAATCTATTTTCATCCTAAAGGTTGTAATGTTAACCCAGAAACTGACACAGCCCATAGTTCCTTTAAAGCACTTAAATGTGTGTGCCCCTGCCTTTAAAGTAGCGCTTTTGCACAATGCACTTGTCTGGTTGGTTTGGTTTGGTTTTCTTTTGTTTTGTTTTCAAGCGGCATGTACAAACTTTTTGCCTTGACTTTCTTGCAGTATTTGGTGTGTAAAAGGAAGCTGGAAAGTAAGAAGGAAGCACTGCTAATTCTTTCCAAAGAGCTGGACACATGTCAACAAGAAAGAGACCAGTACAAGCTTATGGCTAATCAGCTACGGGAGAAGCACCAATCACTGAAAAAAAAATACCGGGAACTGATTGTATGTAGCTGGTTTGATAACTTTCCGTTAATATCTGCTTATATTAAATCTTTTGCTTCTTGTAATGCATTGTGCATTATTAATCATTTCCTTGTAATCCTTTTAGTTCTGTGTTCATGATGCTGTTTTTGTTCATTTTTGTTCATTTTTATTTAATTCATAATTATGTATTCACTACTATTTAAAGCACAAATAGAAACAGCTTCAACCTTACAGTCTAAACCTCTTAGTGCTTTGATTGCAGTACTGCAGTGCTTCATTAAATTACTTTTTTCAAGCAAACTAGATTACTTTATAAAGTCCTGTTATTTTTCCAGTGACATGTAAACTCCCTTCTTGTAGGACGGGGACCCATCTCTTCCTCCTGAAAAGAGAAAGCAGGTAGGTTTCATTTTTGCTTGCATGCACATATAATTTACTGCTCTATGTCATTGGTTGTTGTTGTTGTTTTTTTAAAAAATGCTAAACTAAGTTATTTTGATTCCACTAATCAATTTACAGTGGTACCTCGGGTTACAAACACCTTGGGTTACAAACACTTCGGGTTACAGACTCCACTAACCTGGAAGTAGTACCTCAGATTAAGAACTTTGCCGCAGGATGAGAACAGAAATCACGCGCCGGCAGAAGCGGGAGGCCCCATTAGCTAAAGTGGTACCTCAGGTTAAGAATGGTTTCAGGTTAAGAACGGACCTCAGGAACAAATTAAGTTCGTAACCAGAGGTACCACTGTACTCACTTTATACAGTGGTACCTCGGGTTAAGTACTTAATTCATTCCGGAGGTCCGTTCTTAACCTGAAACTGTTCTTAACCTGAAGCACCACTTTGGCTAATGGGGCCTCCTGCTGCCGCCGTGCCGCCAGAGCACGATTTCTGTTCTCATCCTGAAGCAAAGTTCTTAACCTGAGGTACTATTTCTGGGTTAGCGGAGACTGTAACCTGAAGTGTCTGTAACCTGAAGCGTATGTAACCCGAGGTACCACTGTATTTCAAACCTGTATCCCATTGGACCCTCAAGGCAGTTTGGTGAAAATCCATATAAAGCAAAGTAAACCTGCAAATCAACAGTAAAAGTTCAAACAGATGCTCTGCTTGCATCCCCGCCCTCAAAGCTGTGTGCTCATTGGAAAAAGGGCTGTCATCCTAGCAGGGCCTCCCCGATGATGAGGTGGAGATGCAGCCGCCGCAGGCACCCCACCTGCTCTGCCACTGCCGGAATTGGCACCAGCTTCTGCTGAGATCTTGTGGTGGAAGTGGCAGGAAGGGCACTTCCTGTTTCGCGCCGCCACTGGGCAAGGCTCTCTTAAGGAGAAGCCTTGCTGAATTCTCCCCCCCCCCCCGCCCAGCAAGCTGGCAAGGCTTTTCAAGGGCTTTGCCTTGAGGGGAAGCACTTGCAGAGTCTCACAGGGCCCCACCCCCCGCATCACAAGGATGGCATCAGGGCATTTTGTCTCTTGCCAAAATGCCTCAAGCTGCCCCTGCTATCATCCCAGAAAGAAGGAGTGTACCGTTCTTGAATCAGGAGTATATCAGAGCTGTAGGGTCCCCTGCTTCCAAGACACTGCTTTCTCATCAATATCCTGTGCAATCATCCTCTCTGCAAACTGTTCCATACTTCTTAGGACTAGGTTCCCAAGTCATGGTCCATAAACCATTGGTTTGCAAGTGTCAATCAGGTGGTCCACAGCATATCCACGTTAAATATCCATACTGATTTTTATTGCTTCTTTTATTTCTCATATTGTATTATTGTTACAATTTGATTTTCACAGAATTCAGATTGTAATACAATTTGAAGAAGACTAATACAATTTGAACAAGAAGAAAACACGTTAAAAGAAGCAATAAACATAAAATTAAAAATCACACAGCGTCTAGCGCAGTGCATTGCAGTTGCTAGAACAAGAAGAAAAATCGTTAAATGGTCCGCCTTAGTCCTTTTCAAGCACTCGGCCAGGAAAAAAGTTGGGAACCACCGGTCTAATAACAGAGAAATTCTGAATCGGGTTTGCCACAATCTAAACTGTAACTAACAAGTAGCGCAAACACTTCTATCAACAATGAGAGGGAAACTGAAGGTGCCCTCTGTTGAAGTAGATTAGAGGATAGCAGTGGCATATTGTCAGTTCTTTGGGCATACTAGAATTAGTAGGTCAACAATTTTCAGTGTCTTCATTCCCAATCCTTCCCCCGTAAAACCCAAACACTGTGATGGAAATGAATGCTTTGGGTTGTCACGTCTTTAAAATATTTAAAAGCATTCCATTTGAAAATAATTTTCAAGTAAAGCTTTGAATTCATTTGACTATAATATTTTCAACTTGAAAGGCCCACACAGGTTAATCAACAGTGGCTTATAGGGCTAAGGAGAAGTGTTGTGCCACAAATTCCCTCTTCTGTTTTTTTTTCATGTGCCTTAATGCAAGGGTGTTTGTTAAAGCCACCATTTTTCATTGGGTCTAGGAAAGGGAAGGACAAGTTGTGTCATAACTGAAAATTGTGGTTTAAGTTCCAGTAATAATTCTGGCTTGCAAACTAAGATTGAACCATGGTTTCCAATTTTGGTTTGTCAGAGCTTAGACCACAGTTTCCTACCGTATATTTCGCTCCATAAGACGCACCTAGTTTTTTAGAGGACAAAAACAAGAAAAAAAATATTCTGAACGAAACAGTGGATGGATGATTTTTGTGGTTCATGCTGTAGCCACAAACATGTGATTTGACAGTGAGTTTGGGGTATCCCAATGCAAAAATCCTGAGTATCCATGTGGATCCGTGCTTTGTAACCATGTTTTTGCACCATTGCAACCCCATCCACAGTGGGTGCGTGATTTTTTTTGGTGCAGGCTGTAGCCATGGACATGCTACGTGATCTGATGGTGAAATTGGGGTGCCCCAATGTAAAAATCCCGAGGATCCATGGGCTTTTACCTCACCACTCCCAGGCAGCCTCCTTTATTGCTAGCGTCCCTTATCTCCCTCCCAATCGCTTGCCCATCAGTGGCTTTGTTTCAACACCCCCTTCCCTCTTTCAAAAAAAAAAGGGGAAAGCATGATCTGCTTTTTGCCTCTGGGCAATTCGGCTCCAGGGCCCACTAATCTGCTCCATAAGATGCACAAACATTTCCCCTTACTTTTTAGGAAGAAAAAAGTGCATCTTATGGAACGAAAAATACGGTAATTCAGAATGGTATCTCCCTATACCAAGGAATCTTTCACCAGCTTCTGGATTGCGATACCAATTAAGAGTTTGGGAAAGCAATAGTTTCTGGCCAGCAGGAAAGGGCAGAAAAATAATTTGCAGCCTGTTTTTATCTGGGGCACCGAGGATGTGTTGGAACTGGGCACGCAGAAGATGAAGCACATCTAGGTGCTGGCAGTTGGATTTAGAGTGTGTGGAGTTGCTTTCTACCATGGGGATGTCTATTTTTATTTATACACTGCTTTCTTGTAAAACAAAAACCATCCAAGTGGCTTACAACAAGTAAAACAGTAAAATCATGAAAAAAGCCACAACCCTATTTAAAACATACAACAGTTAAAATACTAAAACAGATGAAAATTACCCCAACTTTCTAAGCATCAGGTCGGTTTAGAAGCTACTCTGCTTGCATATATGTAAATACATTAAAGCAAATAGGTATGGTGTACTTACAAACACCCTAGATGCTCCGTCAAAGGAGGCCCTGGAGCACATCATTGTTCCAGGAAGTGGGGAATGCAGAACAATATCTTGGGTCTATCCTCAGTTTCATTCCTTTTTTTAATTCTAGTCTTAAAACATTGTTAGAAGTGTTCAAAGCTGGAAACTTGTTTTACAAAACTTTGTCTGGTTCTTCTTACTATGTACCACCTCCCTAGTATTAGGAATATGTTCTTTGGGCACTTTGTTAAACAAAGTGTTAGTATTTCTCTGGTGAATCATATTTATTATAAAATCTGATGGTGAGTTTACTTTCCCTCCAATACACATTTGTTTGATTGTTCATTTTGTTGGAAATATTCTTCCTGGAGCTCCAAAAGCATTTTATTTGCGTGGAAAGACCGTGACAGGTATCCTTCATCACTTGAAAATTAATGCATGAAAGTTTGTTTCTACAACAAAAATGTAACGCTAGCAGATATCATCAATTTTTGTGGTTGGTGTTGAGCTCTAGGGTCTCTTACTAAGCAAAGCAGGTTTTACTGCATTAAGTTGGGTGCCACAATCATACAAAACCATTGAAGTAGAAATTGCAATAAAAATTGCTATCAATCACACTTCTGAAGTGTACTTGATGTTTCATCAGATTTTTCTACCTGTTCTCCTTTATTCCAGTTGTCTAACTTGAGCTGTGAGCTTAAACACTGGAAAATAATTTAAGCTTCTAAGAGACTTGAGTGTGGTTTGAACATTTCTGTCTAAATGGCTCTCGTACTGTTGTCTCTCACATTTGCCCCTCTTGTTCTCCCCTTCATCCAAAAACCTAGTTTACAGGGCACGGTTGTGGGAGGGGATAACAACTTCTGTGCGCTAACTACGATTTATCTGCCGAGGACTGAAGGGTGCATTAAGTTTGTTACTATCCACCCTTCAGTAGTCTGAGGCAAAATAACTTGTGGCAGGATTTCAAAAGCTGTGTTACGGAAATCGAATTTTAGGGTAGTGGGTGCTTTAGGGAGAATGTTACTTCGGTTACTGGCTTTTTTCTACTTGGGGTGGGTAATGAGAGAATTTATCAAATTGCCATATGGCAAGTGTACTTTGGTTCATTTTGGTTTACCCTTCCCCAAAGTCTTCTGTTCATTGTGCTGACCGAAAAACCTTACTTTTGAAGCTTTATGTCATGGGAGCCCTGGGGGAGGGGAGAAATACTATTCAGGTTGAGGCTGGTTCTGCTTATGTAAAGAGGCTTTCAAAGAGCATCTGCTGCAGATGGCTCCATAGGTCCTCTTCCTTTTGGCAGCCTTTATCCTGGTGACATTTTTGTTTGTGAAGGAATTCCCTCCCATTTTCATCAGTATACATTCGTACCTTGGAAGTTGAACGGAATCCGTTCCGGAAGTCCGTTCAACTTCCAAAACATTCGGAAACCAAAGCGCGGCTTCTGATTGGCTGCAGGAAGCTCCTGCAGCCAATCAGAAGCCGCTCCGGACGTTCAGCTTCCGAAAATCGTTTGGGAACCAAAACACTCACTTCCAGGTTTCAATCATTTGGGAGCCGATTTGTTCGGGAGCTATGGTGTTTGAGTTCCAAGGTACGACTGTACTAACACTTTATATTGTTTTATTGGTAAAAGAAAAAATGACTGTTACTCATACTTAATCTAAACACAACTACAAGGGCCCTTGATTAGGCATTTTATCTATGTGATATTGAATGATATCTTAATTTTCTTCTATCCTGTTTCCTTAATGTTACTGTTTTTATTTAAACCACTCCATGAACCAAGAACTTGTACATTGAATGCTAATAATGAACCATAAGTTGTAGATCCTACTGCAAATTTTTTGTGCTATTTTGGTGATGTACAAATGACATGCGAATCTCATGGAATCCCATAGAACTGTAGAGTGGGAATCTAGCTCAACCCCTGGCAGTGCAGGAATCCTGCCCACAGCTGTCTCTGGTTATCATTTATTACTCCTATGATCCCTGCTTAGAAAGCCCAATAAAAAGTTACTGAAATAAAAATAAATAAAAAATAAAGGAAATGATGGCTTTGCAGATGTGTCAGTGGATAGCTGTTTCAATGCTGCTCCAAACCATAGTTTAATGAGATGTGCACAAAATGGAACAAGGCTTGGCAAGCGATGGTTTTGTGCACTCCTCTTTCCTCTCCCCCCGCATGGCTAAGAGGGAGGTGTTTGGAATTTTCATTTTCCAGTTTTGTTTAGTACAGCCTGTTTCATCTGAACTAACTGACTGGTTAGTAACGATGGTTTGTTTGAATCAAGCCAACTTGAAGCCATGGTTGAAGTTCCCATTGACTCCTGTGGGTGCTTTCCTCTAAATTCATATAGCCGATAAAGGCTGCACAAACCAGTTTGGAACCATAGCAGGAATTGTGTCACATTAGATAGCTCCTTTATCGAAGCAGTTTCCAGGAAGTTATAATAGACAAATAGAAGAAGAGAAGAGTTTGGATTTGATATCCCGCTTTATCACTACCCAAAGGAGTCTCAAAGCGGCTAACATTCTCCTTTCCCTTCCTCCCCCACAACAAACACTCTGTGAGGTGAGTGGGGCTGAGAGACTTCAAAGAAGTGTGGCTAGCCCAAGGTCACCCAGCAGCTGCATGTGGAGGAGCGGGGAATCGAACCCGGTTCACCAGATTACGAGTCTACCACTCTTAACCACTACACCAGGTCTTCCACCACCTATTATTTGTAAATAGGTGTATGTGATAACTTTTCTAAATAACAGCTTTGTGACTTTCTTGCAGAGTTAATAACAGCTCTTCATACTTACTACCAGCAATTGTTTATAAATGATAATAGGTTGACTAAATAACTACAGCTGAAAGGAATACAAGTCCATCCTTTCATTTCTTGAATGAACACTGGTTAGCAAACACTTTCCATTTTTGCTAACCATGGCCAGCTCCAAAGCAATAGACGTTAGAAGCAGTTTTGCAAACTGCTGTATGGGGTTAACCATGGTTAGCAAATCACCAGTGCAGATGGTTCACTCTGAAAATGAGAAAGTGGCTGAGATTTGCATGAGAAGCAAAAAGCTGTATAGTAGTCCTCATTACTTCCACTTGTATAAGAATTTGCACAAGTTGTTCTTTTCTTGCACAATGCTCTAGGAGGCAGAAGATGCCTTTTGCATGTAACACGGCACGTTTGGCTCCAACCCAGTGAGCGAAAGCTGTGCAAGAACGTGTTTAATATTCTTGTGCAGCTCCCATTCACTTCAGGGAGCTTTGCCCAGGATAAATTCCCATTGGATTGCACCAGTTGATAAGGTACACTTATAAGTGAGTGACGATGTAAATAATATTTCTTTTCATAAACTTCCTCATCTTAATTATGGCCTTGTGATATTTAGCCACTGGTCTCAATCCCTTGTAGTAAACAAAGTGTGGCAGGATTTTTCCCCTGTGGTATCAAACGATATTTGTGCTGCCATCTGTCTTTGTTTATGTACAAGGTTTATGTGCACACATGGTTGATTTATTTTATTTTTTGCAGTAATTTTAGTTATAGGAATGATGCTTTTTGGCCTAATGAAGCGTTTGGTTCCCCTCGCCACCAGTCAAACTATATACAAATGTCGCACTGCATAAAGCTTAATGATTTTTCTCAGTCACATCTTCATCATCCAGCTTTTGACTCACTCTTGTTTGATGAAACTTTGCAATTTTCCTAGGCTAATCTTGCCCAACTCCTGAGTGATTCTCGGGATCGAAATAAGCATCTGGGAGATGAAATCAAAGAACTTGAGCAGAGGCTGGGAGAAGTCCAAGGGGACAACAAGGTATTGTACAAGTTGCATTTGAAAGTAAAAAGGTTATAGCTTTTGAAGTAATCTAGTCTCTCATTCAATTTGCATAACCGCAACCAAAGACAGTTTTGCCTGCAGTTTTCCAGATTGTGATCTATTGGTATTTAAATTGGAAGTCCAATCCAAAAAGAATTGATAACATCTATGCAACTTTTGCACTGTGCCTTTCATAGTGCTGTGTATGTGTTTGTAGCTGTTGCTCAGTATTCAAAACTCATAAATCCCAGAATAAAAATAGCAGTCCCTTATATTACAAAAGGGTTTTAATATATTGTATAATTATTATGCCACTTTTCTCGCAAAAGTGACCCGAAGCAACCTACAAAAACAATAAAACTAGTGTGGGGAAAAACACCCAATAAAAAATTAAAAAACCAACTATACAGATAAAGACAACCCTTCCCCACTAACAGAGGTCACAAATACTTGAAACTCTTCAAATTAAGGGCCAACAGCCCAGGTTAAAAGGAAAATGTTTGCTGTACTTGAGCTTTGATCCTTTAAGGTAGATCCTTCACATTTTGGTTTGTATGTGCATACGTTTCAGGAGGTCTTAAAACTTCTTCAAAAAGGCATTACATTTCCCCCCTAGAGTTTTATCTGTTGACTCTCTAACAACTCATATCCCATTTGTAATCAAGTTCTTAATTGGCAGTTTTTCCACCCTAGTACTGTGTAGAATTCTCCCTCTTCAAACGCCCATTTCCTTTTGCAGAATATCATTTTATAGTTGGAGAATTCAAACAGCAGAGCTGATACTTTCGTATATGATATGATTCTGTTTTAAAGATTAAATGAGGAAAATATTAAAATGCAGTTAGTTCTGGGTGTCACAAACATTTCTGATGATACCTGAGAAAGGGTAAGTGGGCTTCTCTGGTTTGTTGTTTTCCTTCTCTCTTGAATGTAAGAAGCACTAGCTCCTGGCTCCATCTAAACCTAATCTAAGAATTGTAAAGTGGATGAGGCCATAAACTCCCCCACCTGCTCCATTAATCCCCTACTGCAATTTGCAAAATAACTTTCTATATATTGTGATTTAAAAGCCAAATATTTAGAAGCTTGACATACCCTTTATACTGCTGTTTTGAGTTAATCATTGCTGGCTTTCATAGTTTTAATTAGTGTTTCATAATAAATTATCACTAGAAGGAGAGGCAGATCACTTTCTGTTGTGATTTAGTATTTTCTTTTACTAGAAAATTAGTATTTTCAGTAAGTGCAGGCACCATTTTAAAAGGTCCATTATATCAGGAGTACATTCACATTTTGCTGCTTAAAAAGACAGATGGGAGGGTTCAAATATATACATATATATTACTTTTTTATTTTAAAACATTGCCTGCTAATCACCACTTTATAAATTCATTCCTAAATTTAGCAGTTTATATGGAACATTACTCGTAATTCTGGCACTAGGTATTAAACAAATGTCACTTGTCTGTGTTAACTAATATATATGAACTCAAATGCATTTAATAATCGTAGCTTTATCCATGTGCAAAGCGTTGAAAACCAGGATTTAATAGTGCAATCCAGAAAGTGCAAGATTAAGGAAAAACAGGATTTTAAAGCAGAGCAGCAGCCTTCATGGCTGCACTGACCGGGGCTGATGGGAATTGTAATCTGGAATAGCTGAGGAAAAGGCTTCACTAGTGCATAGGCAACATAAAGTTCAACAGTTTAGTGCTCAGGTAGGGAAAGAGGTCTACATTGCTTCCAACCTGACCTGCAGAGGCTTCCCATCTGCGCCCCCCCCCCCTGCCATGTTCCCTGAAGCACTGTCTTTTAATTCACATCCATGTGATCAGAGCAGAGGCTTTGGCAGAGTTCTCAGCTGCAGGCTCCTATGCCAGGGAAGCAAATATAAGGCATATGGGACAAAGTATCTGAAGTGTCTAAAGAGGAGACCCTGCTCAAATTTTTGTGTTGATTCTGAGAAGGAGAAATGAGCCCCTTGTGTCTCAATCTGTATGGAAGAATGTTGCTGCTGAGCTTTTAGGCCTTGTTGTTTTTTAGTCGTTTAATTGTATCCGACTCTTTGTGACCCCATGGACCAGAGCACGCCAGACACTCCTGTCTTCCACTGCCTCCTGCAGTTTGGTCAAACTCATGTTAATAGCTTTGAGAACACTGCCCAACTATCTTGTCCTCTGCTGCCCCCTTGTCCTTGTGCCCTCAATCTTTCCCAACATCAGCATCTTTTCCAGGGAATCTTCTCTTCTCATGAGGTGGCCAAAGTATTGGAGCCTCAGCTTCAGGATCCGTCCTTCCAGTGAGCACTTAGGGCTGATTTCCTTAAGAATGGATCGGTTTGATCTTCTTGCAGTACATGGGACTCTCAAGAGTCTCCTCCAGCACCATAATTCAAAAGCATCAATTCTTTGGCGATCAGCCTTCTTTATGGTCTAGCTCTCACTTCCATACATCACTACTGGGAAAACCATAGTTTTAACTAAACGGACCTTTGTCAGCAAGGTGATATCTCACCTTTTAAGATGCTGTCTAGGCCTTAGTTCAAAATACCATCCTGTTTAAAATACTTTGCTGCCATATATATTCATCATCATCAATCTTTATTACAGTCCAGAGACCCAACAAATCATTACAAAGTAATACACAATTCATACAGCCTACCTTCAGGTTAAACAAGCATTTTGTTTAGAACAGGGGTGTCAAACTCAAATTCATCGGGGGCTGCATCAGCAGTTTGGTCACCCTCAAAGGGCCGGTTGTATCTATAGGACTCAATATGCGCTCAATATAAAAACAAGTGGAGGTTTCCTGAATGTGTGTAAAGTGGAGGTTTCCTGTGTAGAACGGCCAGCGCCGCTAGAGGGCAGACGTTCTCTGGCTTGTAGGCTGCCGCGCATGCGCTTTCTTGTGTCCAAAAAAAAAAAAGCGAGAATAAAAGGTGAAGGCCGGCGGCGGCGGCTACACAGGCCACATGACGAGGTCTGGCGGGCCAGATTCGGCCCGAGGGCCTTGTGTTTGACACCCGTGGTTTAGAATATAGGGATCATTTGTTCTTGCAACCACCGATAAAAACTTTGCCACTGCTAATGTTGTAGCATTTGTCCGGTCTTCCAGTAGGAACCTGACATAGTGAGCCTCTGATTTTCCCGGGAAAGGTACCAGCAAGGGTAGTATCAGTTCAGCCCTGGCTTGCTCATATTTTGCACAATGCAACAAAATATGTTTTATGGAATCGATGTCTTCAGCACACGAGCAAAGTCTGTCCTGGTATATATTCCCAACAATATATGGAAGATTAGAGCCAGTAGCCTGGTTCACACATATCGAGACGCTCTGGTTTGATTTTGTTTTGTTATAACTGGTTTGAACAAAGCACAGTTTCTCATATTCAGTCTAGCAAGAAACCAGTTTGTACCAAACTGCAATAGGAAGATTTAAACTTCCTCCCCTCTTGCATAAAGAAGGATGGTACATGGTTGAGGCTCATTGTGATGCAGTTGCTTATCTCTGTGAGTTGTTTGAGGATAAAATTGCTTGTTTCTGCTGGGACATCAGCTCCATTGTTATTGCAGATGAATTGCAAGAAGGGTCCAGATCACTGTCTAGTCTAGTTGTATTTGATGTGAACAAGGCAGTTGGTTTGATCTGGGACACCACGTGCTCTTGATCTTTGCCCATTATGGCTGAATAAAACTAGTAAGGAAGGGATGGCTGGCTGGTGATGAATTTCTCCTTGCAGGGGGATGAGGTGCCTGTCTACCTAAAGGTGCCAGTGGTAAGACCATAAGAAACCCTTGCAGAATTAAGAAAACCTAAATAACTATCAGCAGATTGCTAATAAACCTTCTTGAGTTCTTGAGCACTCGATTGTGGCCAGATCCCAGCTTTCTTGGAAAACTGATTTTCTAGATCCATTTCAATCAGGGTTTAGGCCTCATTTTGTTGGATGACTGTTTTCAGAGCGTAGTGCCTGGGCAGTCTTATTTAGCCCCATGTGGGGTGCCACAAGAATCCATTTTATCCCCCATGCTGCTTAACATCTACATGACACTGCTGAGTGGAATCATCAGGAGTTTTGGTGTGTATTGTGAGCAATATGTGTGGCAATGGATGTGGTAAACCAACGTCTGGCCTCAGCAGTGAGCCAACAAACTGAAGCTTATTCCAGATCAGACTGAGGCACTGTTCGTGGGTTGTTTCCTAGACCACATGGGCAGGGCAGGGCCTGCTTTGAATGGGAGCTTACACGCCCTCTGAAGCTGCAGGTGCATAGCTTACGAGTACTTCTGGATTCACTACTATTGCAGTGGTGCAAAGTGCCTTTCATCAGTCATTCATTCAGTCATTCATTCTATTTGTATGGTGCTTTTCTGCACAGAAAAAAAATTATGCTCAATACAGCTTGCAACAAAGAAAACAGGAATAAATTTCAAACAAACACTACAAAAACAATTTCGTAATGACAACAAAACAATAACGTAATAACAATTTCATAATAACATCGCCAAACGATAGCAAATATAACAATATACAAACAACCACATTTGAATACTATAAATATAGCAAGATTGTATAAACGGCATACATAATCCGTTAGCAAAAATAACAAGGGAGGTTCACAGTTTCACCTTATTCCTCCCAGGATGTTGCTGGTGGCCCAGCTATGCCCCTATCCGGACAGAGAGAGCCTAGCTTCTGTTGCTTATGCTCTGTAACCTCTAGTTAGATTATTGGAATGTGTTATACATGGAGTTGCCTTTGAAGACAGTTTGGAAACAGCAGCTGGTGCAGAATTCAGTGGCCAGGTTGCTGAATGGGACAATGCGGCAGAAATCCATTGGCAATTAGTTACTGAAGTCAATTCAAAGTGTTGATTTTGACCTATAAATACTCAAGGACTTTATACCCTAAGGACCACCACACTCCTTGAGAACCAACCCTGAACTTGTGTTTGTCATCTGATGCCCTTCTCCTTCTCCAAAGAAAGTGTGGAAGTTGGCAACATGAGAATGGTGCTCTCAGTGGTAACTTCCTGCTTGTGAATTGCTTTCTCAAGGAGGTATACCTGACTCACCGTTATTTATTTTTAGGACCCAGGAGAAAACATTTTTATTCACTTAGGCTCTATAGCCTTAATTTAGAGGGTATTGGGTCTATCCGTGGCCACCTTTTTGCTCATCTTTTTAGTGAGGTAGGTTGAGTTAGATCTGCCCTTTTATATGTAAAAATAAAAAAATCCTTCCAGTAGCACCTTTAAGACCAACTAAGTTAGTTCTTGGTATGAGCTTTCGTGTGCAAGCACACTTCTTCAGATACACTGAAACAGAAGTTGCCAGATCCTTCTATATAGTGAGAAGGTGGGGAGGGGTATTACTCAGAAGGGTGGTGGGAATGGGAGATTGGCAGATAGCTGAGATGAGCCTGCTGACGACTCTTAACGACTGTAATAGGTCTTACAGGAAAAGGCAAGGGGTGAGAAGGTGAGAAATGGCTTAGTCATGTATAATGGGATAAGAATCCAAGAACTAACTTAGTTGGTCTTAAAGGTGCTACTGGAAGGATTTTTTTATTTTGACTATGGCAGACCAACACGGCTACCTATCTGTAACTGGAACCTTTTATATGTATTATGGATGGGCATCTTAGGTTCCTATTACTGTTTTTATATTTAGTTTTAATGTTGCTTCTGTTTTTTTGTGAAAAAAAGCATTTAATAAATAATACAACAACAACAATAGGAAACCACTGTTTCCCAATAGGTCTGAACAAGATTAATGTTTTAGCTTATAGTGGCTAAATTTATCATAGGCCTGCTGTGCAGCACTTTTATAGAATTAAAAGAAACATGTAATGTTCAGCAATGAATTGCTTTCTGTGGTGGTAGTTTTAATATTTGCCAGTATCTCACATGTACAAGATTTGTGCACATTCGTTTTTCTCTGCAGAGTGTTCTGTTTAGAAGATCTTTCAAACTGAGAGTCCCAGCATGAGTTAAAACCTTGTTTGTTTACACTGGCATTAATCCTCAAGCTGAAACACAGTGATGCCCCATTTGCATTCATGGATTCAACTCTAAGGATTGTAGCTAGGAGCTGGGTTTGCACATCACAGTAAGCCATAAACCATGGCTTACTGTGCATGAGTGAAGAATATCCACTTTGCTCCTTCCCACTCCATGATCTGCAGCCAACAAACCACAAACTGTAGCCAAGTTTTGTTCTTGTCTGACTGTACTGCTGATTGTAGTTTGTTGGAGCAAAAGAAATTACAGTCCCTGGTTTGGATGTCTAAGGTAGGGATCATTTCCTCCCAGCATACTAGCAGAGAGGAGACAAAAAGCCCAGATAGAAGTGTTCACAGCAAACCATAGTTATGTGCAAACTGGGATGCATCTTGTTCTTTCTTTTCTGAACTATGTATAAGAACCCAAAGCCAGTAAACTTTGGAGGGGAAAGCAGTGTGGTCTTATGTCTTGGCACAGATCTTTTTATTTATTTACATGTTTATAGACAGGAGGACAAATGGATGAGAAACAGCTGTCAGCATCGGCAGTGCTTGCCCGAGGCAAAACCCACAAAGCTTTTAGACTTCCACAACCTCTGAATACTTGAGCGCTTCCAGCTTGTATAAAACTGCCTGTTTTATTTTCACCTTTAGCTTTTGCTATCTAATCTTAATTCATTTATTTGAGGCTTTGCCGACAAGAAAGTAAAAGGCTTTATTCTTTGTGATGAAATCTGATGTCAGTAGTGTGAAATCCCAGGGAGGGATAGCCTTTTGACTGCTTAAAATAATGATCAATCTGCTTCTTTCCTGGGTTGGAAGGGCATACACAGGCTCCAAAAAGTAAAAGAATATAAAAGAAAAAAAATCTGCTTCAGTGGAGGCCAGATATCTGCCTGAGCAGATGGGAGGCTACTGCCACCAATCTTCACACTCGGGGGATCTTGTTGAGGACCACAAAACAGGGTGCTAAGGTGGTAGAACTGGGCCAGTGGCAGATCCACTGGATCCTATGCCATCCCATTGCCAGATGAATGCCCAATTTGGACCCCTCTCCTGTGCCAGCCTGAAGTTTCTAGATGATGGCCATGTTGTACCTCCACTGTCAGACTTGCTGGGAATTGCAAGTGTTCTGTATGTGAGCTTCCTATGGACCTCTGGTTGGCCACTGTGTGAGTAGGATCCTGGACTAGATGGGCCATTGGCCTGATACGGAAGGCTCTTCTTACGTTCTTACGGGGGAAGGCATTTTAAAATGTGTGCCTTGAACCATTGGGTTCAGCAAAGCGAGCCCCGCTGCGCTGGCAGATTGTTAATTTTGTTGGAGTATTAGACAAAAGCACTGTAATAATAATTAAAGCATGCACACTCCCCAAAGAATAATTTCGGTATCGTTTTGATAGTTGTGCTTCTATCTGTTCCAAAGTGAATGCCCAGATGGTCTCTGCCAGTGTCACCTCTGGCAAGAGATGAGCAAGCAGCTGCTTTTGCAGCCTGAAAAGATGCTTTATGGGTGAACTCTGCCTGGATGTGTGATTCATACAGTTGTTTTTCCCCAAGCAAACTGGGCCATAGGAGTGGGAGGAGGAGGGGAAATACTTCAGTAGACATATCTATCAATAGGAGCAGAGGCATGGTTTTTACAGGGTTTGGGGGGATTTTAAGTTGTGCAGTTGCTTAAAAATACTTGATAATAACTAACCGAGAACTGAGTGAGGAATGTGCTTTAGCCAATGACCTTTTCGGTTGTGGCCAAAAAAACCCAAGTTCAAGAGGATTAAGTACAAAAGCAAATTAATTACATAATGTTCTTTAAAAAAACACAACCTAGGCTTTTCATTTATTTGGTGCATCTCAAAAATGTTACAAAGCACCCAAAATCATTTTCTGGAAATCTGTTTGAAGAATTTGCAACAGCAGTTAACAGAATTGTGGTGGCACGCACACACTGCAGTTTGCAAGTTGAGTTCTAAGGCTGTTTACTTTTGTGACCGATCACAATCTCTTATCAGGCCTGACACACACCACCAGAACTGCTCCTGGATGCAGCTTGCCTGAGGTTTAAAGGTATCTTTGTTTCATGCCACCACGGACAGAATGTGCCTTTTGGACAATAAATGCAAAATACTAGAGAAATAAAAGTATTTCCACTATTTCTGGGCTAGAAGATAGGAAAATCTGAAGTTTTCTGGAAGAACTGCTCAATAGTTCTGAGTCATCCGTAGTGAAGTATTATTTTGAGTAGGAGTGGCAGATTGTTTTAGGGAGTGTGTTGTTCCTTGCGTTGTGAAGCAATGCTGGAAACATTAAATAATTTATTGTGCTTTAATACAAGAGAACTGCATCTTAGTTTACTTCCCAGCTTCTTTTCTCTGCTTCTAGACACATCTTTTCAGTTCTGATGATTTTGTTTTTTCCTCTTCCCCATCTCTTAAAGGAGCCTTACCTTCATGGTGAGAGAAAAAGATAAACAGCTTACTGGGGGAAGCTTAGAAGGGTTCCCCTTTTAACTAGGATTTAAAACCACATTTTAACATTGGCTTTTTTCATCTCAATCCATTTGGAGCCCTACCCCAAAAAAGCTTTCATTATCTGCAGTTAAGATGGACATTAACTTGAGGAAGGTGAAATGTGCAGGTAGGGGTTGCAGAATTCCATGGTTGACTCCTAACATCCCCTTTGAAGTTAGAAGGCAGCCAGCATTGCATCTGCATCAGAGCACAGCTTCTGTCTTTTGTGTTCTTTCTTCTTCACAGTTTCTTCTAATTTTAAGCAAAGATTTGCTTTAGATGTACCCATTCCAGTTTGGGTCCCCTGAAAGCTACCAAGCAGCAACAATTTACCGAGCAGGAAATAATAATCACCCACCCTTCACCCTAAGGTCCTAGAGCAGGTTACAGCATTAAAACGCAATTTTAAAATCAGTTTGAAACAACTTATAATCGCAAAAATAAGGTGGGTTCTAAAATATATACACCTCAAGTATCAAAAGCCAGAGGTGCATTTTCAGCATTCACTAGGAATTGTATACTAAAGTTGCTGGACACACAACTCTGAGAAGGCATTTCCACAGCTTAAGGGCTTTCACAGAGAATTTGTTGTTGTTTAGTCGTGTCCAACTCTTCGTGACCCCATGGACCAGAGCACGGCAGGCACTCCTGTCTTCCACTGCCTCCCGCAGTTTGGTCAAACTCATGCTGGTAGCTTCGAGAACACCGTTCAGCCATCTCGTCCTCTGTTGTCCCCTTCTCCTTGTGCCCTCAATCTTTCCCAACATCAGGGTCTTTCCCAGGGAGTCTTCTCATGAGGTGGCCAAAGTATCCGAGCACAATTCAAAGTGTTGGTGCTGACCTTTAAAGCCCTAAACGGCCTCGGTCCAGTATACCTGAAGGAGCGTCTCCACCTCCATCGTTCTACCCGGACACTGAGGTCCAGCACCGAGGGCCTTCTGGCGGTTCCCTCACTGCGAGAAGCCAAGTTACAGGGAACCAGGCAGAGGGCCTTCTCGGTAGTGGCGCCCTCCCTGTGGAACGCCCTCCCACCAGATGTCAAAGAGAACAACAACTACCAGACTTTTAGAAGACATCTGAAGGCAGCCCTGTTTAGGGAAGCTTTTAATGTTTGATGTATCATAGTATTTTAATATTCTTTTGGAAGCCGCCCAGAGTGGCTGGGGAAACCCAGCCAGATGGGCGGGGTATAAATAATAAATTATTATTATTATTATTATTATTATTGGAGCCTCAGCTTCAGGATCTGTCCTTCCAGTGAGCACTCAGGCCTGATTTCCTTCAGAATGGATAGGTTTGATCTTCTTGCAGTCCATGGGGCTCTCAAGGGTCTCCTCCAGCACCATAATTCAAAAGCATCAATTCTTCAGCGATCAGCCTTCTTTATGGTCCAGCTCTCACTTCCATACATCGCTACTGGAAATGCCAACTCCCTAATCCCGAGCCTCTTGAGGGTGGAGTAAGAGAGCACTCTCTGCTGATCTCATAACCCGAGAGGGTCTGTAAGGAAGGAGGTGGTTCTTCAGATATTTGGGGCCTGAGTCCTTTAGGGCTTTAAGCACTAACATGAACACTTTGATTTGGGCCCAGAAACAAACTGGCGACCAGTGCAGCTGTTTTAAAATGGGTTATATGATACCTAAATGGAACCCCGGCCCCTAAACTTGCTGCTGTGTTATGGACCAGTTGAAGTTTCCGAGTTACCGTATTTTTCGCTCCATAAGACGCACCAGACCATAAGACGCACTTAGTTTTTGGAGGAGGAAAACAAGAAAAAAAAATATTCTGAATCCCAGAAGCCAGAACAGCAAGAGGGATCGCTGCGCAGCAAAAGCAGCAATCCCTCTTGCTGTTCTGGCTTCTGGGATAGCTGTGCAGCATGCATTCGCTCCATAAGACGCACACACATTTCCCCTTACTTTTTAGGAGGGAAAAAGTGAGTCTTATAGAGCAAAACATACAGTATCTTCAAGGAGAGCAGCTCCACACAGAGCACATTGCAACAATCCAATCTGGAAGTTACTAGAGCATGGATTACAGCGACCAAAAGGGGCCACTTCCCAGATGTGAGAACCTGGGCGCGCATAACACCCTTTGTCTTTTCAGGATTCAGCTTCAGTTTATTGGCCAACAGTCAAAGCATCAGTGCCTCCAAGCACTGGTCTAACACCTCTCCTGATTCAGATGAAACACACAGAGGGAGAGACCTCTCCCAATAAATGTCATCCAAATCGTCTACAAAGACAGTGCATGTGAGTGCATTACACTACTCCAGTCCAGTTGTAACTAAGGCATGCAGGAATGTGCTTGGCCTGTCCTGTTTGGGAAAAGGTGGTTTACCAGTCTAGGCTTAGCAAAGACTCTCCTGGCTACAGCTGCCACCTTGGAAACCCAAGAGGAGCGTGGAATCCAAAATCCTGGTTTGCGGTTGTATGTCGTTTCCCCACTTACCTTACATTCAAGCTGTTCACAATCGTGCATAAGAGAAAGAACCCAAAACACAAGTAACAAGTCATTATCCATAATAATTATGAACTCAGTTTTCTGAGTGTTGGTCCATAGCTGAAACAGCACTGTGCACGTTCAAGAAGGACGTGTCATCAGGGTTGGAAGAGCCCCAAGGTTCGCATCAGTACAAAAAGCTTAGGGGGGGAAAACCCTAAGGGATAGACCCCCATAAGCTGGTAGGCTGTTGAATGGGGGCTTGGACATGGAAGAACAACACCAGATCTGACCCACAAACGGCTAAAGAGATCACCTTACCAGAATTCCATCTGCAATAACGGCTACTTCTAAGGCTTCTGCTGTCAGATTAAAACTCAGGGGCTTGATTCTTTGACCACCAGCGTCTCTTAGTCCTCTTTTCAACCATCTTCCATTCATGTCTTTATTATTAGTAAAAATGTTTTTTAAAAAATAAATAAATTGGTGCTTAAAAACATACACATAACACCTTCCTCTTCTTCCCCATTTTTGCTGGCAGGGAATGCGAAAACAGCCCAATTTGCCAAAATGAAAGCAACGTGGGGGTCAATGCCTCATTGAGGCCTGCAAGTCAGTCACCCTGTGGAGCTTGTCAAATGAAGAATAGCAGCCACAGCAGCGTGGGCTTAATGGGGCTGAAGCAGAGGATCGCGGGTCATTTGCATCAGCAATATTTTAATTGGCCCATAGGTACTTAAGTGATTGGCATTCTGAAATTGCTTTAGGTAGCCTTAATATGTGATGCTCAATTTCAGAAGAGTGATCTTCTATTTCATGAAATATAATGATGTGCATTAATTCTGTAGCGCAGCTGCAAAATGTTAAGTCATGGGAGTTTTCACTGCAGATTTCTCATGCCTCTGCGTCAATTCTACAAATTGGACCACTGAGATGTAATTCTTTCTCTCTCCCAGCAATGCAGAATGTGGAGGGGGGAGGGTTGGAGTTAAATAGTTGCATCCACTATGGCCTCATCATTTTGTAGGTAACTTGCACACTTTATTTTCACTCCTTAAAACATTTTTGACGGTAGCTTTGAAAACGGTTGGCTTCGAATTGAGTTCATGCTAGTTTGAACACTTGCTATTGGAGAACACATAAACACTGGTGAAATATTTTGGTTTTTCATATTGGGTACATCTTGCCTGACACGGGCATTGATGAGGTTTTTTTAACTGCAGAGGTATTTTAGAATTCTCATTGTAAATAAACAGATTGCTGTGTCTGAAGCATTGAACAAAGCTGTACAAAAGGCAATCCCAGATTGAGGACTTCATTCATTGAAATTAGGTACTCAGTGGAACTTAGTTCTGAGTTAAGGGTAGCGGGTGGTGCTGTGGTCTAAATCGGTAAGCCTCTTGGGCTTGCCGATCGGAAGGTCGGCGGTTCGAATGCGCGTAGTGGATAGAGCTCCTGTTGCTCTGTCCTAGCTCCTGCCAACCTAGCAGTTCGAAAGCACGCCAGTGCAAGTAGATAGATAGGTACCACTGTGTAAGAAAGCTAAACGGCATTTCCATTCTCTCTGGCACTCGTCCTGGTGTCCCGTCATTCTGGCCACATGACTCGGAAAGCTGTGTGTGGACAAATGCCAGGTCCCTTGGCCTGAAGCGAGATAACTGTTCAGGGGTCCTTTGCCTTTATATTTTAGGCGGTAGGTATTTTTTAAAAGTGATAGTATGGATAGATTATTGCTACTACTGATAGGGAAGTTTAAGAAAATAATTATATGATCTATATATGTGTTTAGTTGTTATTCTCATAATTGTCCTCCAGCTAAAACTGAAAGAAAGCCTGAGGGCTATTTGAGACATAACACTGACAAACACATAAGTGTCTAAGTGTGTTCTAGATTCCGGTAGGTAGCCGTGTTGGTCTGATGGAGTCATATATATATATATATATATATATATATATATATATATCTCCAGTAGCACCTTAGAGACCAACTAAGTTTGTTCTTGGTATGAGCTTTCGTGTGCATGCACACTTCTTCAGATACTCTGAAACAGAAGTCACCAGACCCTTATATATAGTGGGAGGATGGGGTGGGGTTTTTCTCAGGAAGGTAGTAGGAGATGGGTGATTGACGCAATGGGTATGGTCTAAGTGTGTATAAGTGCAGGGAGGGGCACATGGACAAGAATTGGGAGGGAATCTAGCCCTCCAGGTGATGCTAAACTACAACTCCCATCATTCCTGGGATGATGGCTGGGGCTGATGGGAATTGTTGTTTAGAAACATCTGGAGAGCTGCAGGTTGCCATCTCTGGCCTAACCCTCAAACTGAATCCATTCTCCCCATGTGCTTTACTTGTAGTCAGGCTTGCTTCTGTTATCGTAACCCACCCAAGGGGAAAATGGGGTGCGGGCAGGTAAGATTTGAATAGGGAAGTTGTAAGTGGTGAGAAGATTGCCCCTCACATGTGCACACATTTGTTATAAAACAGGACTCGCAGACATACCGATCTGTATCATCATCATATATTTCTATATCCTGTTCTTCTGTTGATGTACTCACATAACCTAACAGCACAGATAAAAGAAAGTCCAATAAAATAAAATACAATAGAAATAAGTGCTTAAACAAAAACAACAATATTACACATGCTTTGTACATATTGGAGACAGATTTGGGTTTAAACACACTGTTCTGCTTCCACTACAACAGTGAGAAAAAGGGACATTTAGTGGCAAAACTGAGAGTAGTTCATGCATGAATGTGCATTGATTCATCACAGCAGAACATCTGAACTGTCACAATGTAAAAAGGATTTTGTATGAGACGATATTAAAGCTATTCCTTCGGTCTATGATTGATACTCTACACATAGAAGCCATTGCTTGATGTTGCCTAATGGGACAGACTTAATCACCTAGCAGTGTGTTTCTTTCTATGGTAGATGAACAGGTGAGCATACTCCTTCAGTGCACCATATGGTAATGTATGAGGCTGTGCCTGCGTACACCTAATTTGCATCTGGGTTCTTCCATTTGAGGTGAGATAACTGCACCCAGGCCTCCACACATCACCTTAAGTGTGTAGTACAGAGTTATGCAATGCTCACTTACTCTTCTACCAACCAAAGAGGATAGCTGGCCAGATAAATGTGTCTGATGGCATATATGGGTATCACACAGGTCAAGAGCCCATTTGGGGGGCCTGTGATTGGCTACAACTACCTGTTAAATCGACGACAGCAAACTATGGCAAGTTCTTAAAGAAATGGGAGTGCCTGATCACCTCATCTGTGTCCTGAGAAATCTCTATGTGGGACAAGAAGCTACAGTTAGAACTGGATATGGAACAACTGATTGGTTCAAAATTGGGAAAGGAGTATGACAAGGCTGTATATTGTCTATCTGCTTATTTAACTTATATGCAGAATTCATCATGTGAAAGGCTGGGCTGCCGGAATCCCATGCCGGAATTAAGATTGCCGGAAGAAATATCAACAACCTCGGATATGCAGATGACACAACCTTGATGGCAGAAAGTGAGGAGGAATTAAAGAACCTTTTATTGAGGGTGAAAGAGGAGAGCGCAAAATATGGTCTGAAGCTCAACATCAAAAAAACGAAGATCATGGCCACTGGTCCCAACACCTCCTGGCAAATAGAAGGGGAAGAAATGGAGGCAGTGAGAGATTTTACTTTCTTGGGCTCCATGATCACTGCAGATGGTGACAGCAATGTTAAAAGACGCCTGCTTCTTGGGAGAAAAGCAATGACAAACCTAGACATCATCTTAAAAAGTAGAGACATCACCTTGCCAACAAAGGTCCGCATAGTAAAAGCTATGGTTTTCCCCAGTAGTGATGTATGGAAGTGAGAGCTGGCCCATAAAGAAGGCTGATCGCCGAAGAATTGATGCTTTTGAATTCTGGTGCTGGAGGAGACTCTTGAGAGTCCCATGGACTGCAAGAAGATCAAACCTATCCATTCTTAAGGAAATCAGCCCTGAGTGCTCACTGGAAGGACAGATCGTGAAGCTGAGGCGCCAATACTTTGGCCACCTCATGAGAAGAGAAGACTCCCTGGAAAAGACCCTGATGTTGGAAAAGATTGAGGGCAGAAGGCAAAGGGGACGACAGAGGACGAGATGGTTGGATAGTGTTCTCGAAGCTACCAGCATGAGTTTGACCAAACTGCGGGAGGCAGTGGAAGACAGGAGTGCCTGGCGTGCTCTGGTCCATGGGGTCACGAAGAGTCGGACACGACTAAACAACAACAACCTGTTAAATGCATTGTTGGTGGTAAACCTAGGTTTATCTCTGTATATGTGTGTGGCAATCACACAGGGTCCCTGGAAATTTGACGGTCTATTGATCCCTGTGGCACCACTGTGATTGCTTCCTCGCTGACACCAACCCGTTTCTCTTGGGTATGCACCGAGTCCAGACAGTTGTTAACATTAAAACAAATAATCAAGTTTATTTTATAAGCATGAACAAGTTTATGGTTTCAGATAATTTTTCTTGTCAGTTTCTTATCCTTAGTTTCTATACCGGCCTATACCTTCCTGATAACTTCTAACTGATTATCCCAACTGTCTATCTGACTCATCCTAACAGTTTCACTCACTCTCTCACATCAAAACTAGACCAACCCACAGACTAATCCTCCCTCTTCCTTCTCCAACTCCCAACTGACTTCCCAACAACTCTAACTATAACTTCTCCCCTTGGGTTCCCACTGGCCAATCACTTCACACTCATTTAACCCTTTCCTTATGACCCACCTAGGAGGTTAAACGCCACAATGTGGAACATCCCTTATACTGCCTTCATTAACCCTCATTAAACTGCCTTAATTCAAGCACTAACTTGCTGGTGTTTCTTTCAGCTCCTTAGGATGACAATAGCTAAACAAAGACTCGGAGATGAGGAGGTGGGGGCACGCCACTTCGCACCACATGAACGTGAAGACCTGGTCCAGCAACTGGAGAAAGCACGAGAACAAGTACTTACCAATGAGCGTGGCTTATAATTGTACATCTGTTCCTGGTACCTCCAGAATATACTTTTGAATCTTGAGTTGTTTGTAGGTCAGAAGTAAAAACATATACAGTGGTACCTCGGGTTAAGTACTTAATTCGTTCCGGAGGTCCGTTCTTAACCTGAAACTGTTCTTAACCTGAAGCACCACTTTAGCTAATGGGGCCTCCCGCTGCTGCCGTGCCGCCGGAGCACGATTTCTGTTCTTATCCTGAAGCAAAGTTCTTAACCTGAAGCACTATTTCTGCGTTAGCAGAGTCTGTAACCTGAAACGTATGTAACCTGAAGCGTATGTAACCCGAGGTACCACTGTAAAGAGACATTCTGTATCAGGCCAGACATCATATCTTCTGACATCCAGTTACCTTACAGCATTTAGTTGGATGCTACCCAGAAGCCCACAAGCAAAGCATGAAATCCAAAATCCTCTCCAAATTCCTAACAGAATTTGTCTAGTTCCTTTCTAATGGCCATCGCTACACCTGGGCTTTGAATTTCATAAATAAATGTGTTGTGTGAAGAAGTATTTTCTTTTGGGACATAATCCAGTTTTAATAGTTAAAAGGGTATGGGGGTGAAATGCTGCCTAAATTCCCCTCCTGCCTATCGCTTCTGCTCAGCCTCCTCCCTTGCCTCAGCCAGGCTCCCTACCATAAGGAAGAGGTGTAATTTGGGTATTAGGGATGCGGGTGGCGCTGTGGGTTAAACCGCAGAGCCTAGGGCTTGCCGATCAGAAGGTCGGCGGTTTGAATCCCTGCGACGGGGTGAGCTCCCATTGTTTAGTCCCTGCTCCTGCCAACCTAGCAGTTCGAAAGCACAAAGTGCAAGTAGATAAAAGGTAAACGGTACCTTTAATTTGGTTATTAACTTCTCTTTTTTTAAAGCTTTGCTTGCAGAAACAGGTTATTTTGTACATAGGTTAATATAATATTCAACAGAATACAGTAATGCATTTAAGTTCTGGTTTTTTGTCAGATTGAGACTCTGCAACATGATCTTCAAGCAGCATTGGATGAACTACAGGATGTAAAAGAGGAGCGCTCTTCTTACCAAGATAAGTCTGACAGATTAAACCAGGAGCTTAACCATGTTCTTGGAGGACATGTAAACCGCATTATCGATATTGATGCTCTTTGTATGGAGAACAGGTGAGTTTGTTTAGAAATTGTTATAACTTATCGGGACAATGGGCCACATAGCATTCACAAGGGTCACCTCAAAACCTAAGTCATTGCTAGTACAGTGGTACCTCGGGTTAAGTACAGTGGTACCTCACAAGACGAATGCCTCGCAAGACAAAAAACTCGCTAGACGAAAGGGTTTTTTGTTTTTTGAGCTGCTTCGCAAGACGATTTTCCCTATGGGCTTGCTTCGCAAGACGGAAACGTCTTGCAAGTTTGTTTCCTTTTTCTTAACACCGTTAATACAGTTGCAACTTGACTTCAAGGAGCAACTCATAGAACGCGGTGTGGTAGCCTTTTTTGAGGTTTTTAAAGACTTTGGTGATTTTTGAAGCTTTTCCAAACTTTCCCGACACCTTGCTTCGCAAGACGAAAAAAATCGCAAGATGACAAAACTCGCGAAATGAATTAATTTCGTCTTGCGAGGCACCACTGTACTTAATTCGTTCCGGAGGTCTGTTCTTAACCTGAAGCACCACTTTAGCTAATGGGGCCTCCTGCTGCTGCCACGCTGCCGGAGCATGATTTCTGTTCTTATCCTGAAGCAAAGTTCTTAACTTGAAGCACTATTTCTGGGTTAGCAGAGTCTGTAACCTGAATCGTTTGTAACCTGAAGCGTATGTGACCCGAGGTACCACTGTATTTTGCAGTTCTAAATTTTAGTTTAAAAGCAATAAGATACTCCAGAAGACTTTGGAGCCAAATTTGCACTACAAAGAATTTTTTCCTAAAAAAATAAAGCCAGTAACATACCATCAAGTGTAAGAAGCTATCACTGTTTCTTAAAAAGCCCCACCCAGCTGTTTAATTATGTGGAAAAGGTATTTGATAGAATAGTGTGGCAATACTTTCAGGTTCTACAAAATACGGGGTTAGGCGCAAAGTTTATCTCAAGGATTAAATTAATTGTCACTAATCTGACTCCTTCAATTTGGGTCAATAAAACAAGGCTCGAGAAATACAGACTCCAGTGAGGTACCCGACAGAGTTGTCCACTGTCACCAATTTTATTCAACATTAAATTTTAAGGGGTGGGGCCAGCTGGTGGCAAGACCACCATGAACTGAGCCAAGACTCTGGTGGGCTTGTTTTACAATGGGCTTAGCAAGGGATGGGTGAATCCTTCAGTTCACCATTGTAGCTTGAGTCCCCTCAGTTTTCGAGCTGCTAATTTATTCCAAGTTCAAGATGTTGCTTTTAGCGCATAAAACTTTTTAAAGCTTGCAGCCAGTTTACTTGAAGGATGACCTTCCCCCATGTATATCCATTTGACCGCTTCACTCTGCAGAACTGGCAGATTTACAAATGCCACACAATGTTCGCTCTGCACTTAGAAGGAATTGATCCTACACTCTGGAATTCCCTCCCCATTGATGCTGTGCCCTGTATTGTTTCCTGTGTCTGCTAAAAAACATTTTTAGGCAAGCCTACCCATCCATGTAAACTTGACATATACTTGATCATGAGATTTTATTTTATTATGGCATTTTTTTTAAGCTGCTGATTTGACTTGCGCTTTGAAAATGTTTAGGTCAGCTTGTTTTTAAATTTTGGTTTTATTGATATTTTTAATGTATATTTTTTGTAAACCACATAGAGATTGTTGATGCTTAACCAGTACATTAATCCTGCTAATTAATTAAATAAGCAAATTACAAACTCCAGCTCTTTCACTTTCTCTGCATTACTGTCTGTTACCTTTTAAAATGGCTCAATGGATAAACAGCTTCATGAAAGTAATATAGTCTGTTTTCTGACTTTCCAGATATCTTCATGAGAGATTAAAGCAAATTCAAGAAGAGGTCAACATTCTCAAATCAAATATTGTAAAGTATAAGGTAGATTTTGTTTTTGTGATAATAATATGCAATCAGTTTCATTCATGTGTTTGTGGTGTGCACCTGTATTTGTTTTCCGTCTTGTTACACATTCAGAGAGTTGATTAGAAAGTAGATTAATTCATTCACAAAAATACAGAGTGCCACACCTTTTCTGTGTTCATAGAGACCTTTAGGGTGATTTTAGTACCGGTAATTGACCTATTTTCTTTTACATAAAGGTTTTCAACATTATATGCTCTGCTAGTATCGGAAGGCTTAATCACATACCCATAGTATTAAAACATGTTTTATTTGCTTGTTAGAAAAGATCTCAATTAGCTTTATCCCCCATGAGAATGCAATTGCTACAGAAGAAATTGCTGTAAAAGAATTCTGTACTATTATTCAGCTGCCCAAATCTGTTTAGATTTTTTCAACAATAAAATGATTTATCCATCATGTTCAGTTGAAAGCGACCATTAATATTGCTTATGTATTCTGAAAATTACTCTTTTACTTATTGTTATTATTTAATTTATATGCCACTCTTCCTCCAAGGATCACAGGGTAGTTTACAATATAAAAACACCAAAAATACTTTTTATTGTGATATAGTGGGATATTTATTTTAGACAAATATCCAGGATGTCTGAAATCCTTTCCTATGTACCTCTGTTTTCTACTTAAGTTGGGTGTGAATATGTAGCAAAATAATCTTCCATTTGCCAAAACCTTACAGACAACATGGATGCTGTGTTAAGTTACTCTTTGCTGGTGGTTACATATTCACGCACAGTTTTTTAATAAATAAATAAATTTGGACAGTTTGAGGGACCAAAGTTTGATTTCTTAACCTCTCAGTCTAATCAAAAGTTTCGTCGACATTTTCTACTAAAAAAACCACATTTTTTATATACTAAAACAAATTACCATTCTTTGATTGCTGTTTGTTTTAGAATGCACTAGAGAGGAGGAAAAATTCCAAGTCTCACAGCAAGTCAAATAGCAGTGCACTAACTGGAGTCCTTTCTGCTAAGCAAGGTACTGCATTGGTTTTTGTCTTGCCTTTTCTCTCCGAAAACTAAGAACTGCTATTCTGAGACTTCAGCAAAACAGCGAAGATTGTGTTCATGTATTCATGTTCTCGCTTTGAGATACTGCAATAACTTTGAGCGATGCAATGAACACCCTCAAAAGTCTCCATTTCTGTGAGGGAAGCTAAGAACTGCTGTTCCGGGGCTTCAATGAAAACAGATCAAGGGGTTGCAGTAATAATGAATAGAATTTGATTCTTTCGCCACCCCCGATGTCTATTGATGTGTCATTTCCAGGCTTCTATCTCCATAAAACTAAGTCAGTATTTCTTTTGTTTTGATTTTTCCAGTCCAAGAGCTGTTATCAGAGGATCATGGATGCAGCCTGCCAGCGACACCACAGTCCATTTATGACCTTAAATCTTTGGCTACTGCTTTACTGGAGACAATCCATGAGAAAAACATGGTCATTCAGCATCAAAGGCAAACCAACAAGTAGGCACTTTCACAGAAACAGAGAATTGCAGAGTTGTAAAGGATCCTGAGGTTCATCTTTTCCAGTCCCCCCTGCAATGCAAGAATATGCGGTTGTCCAATACGGGGTTCGAACTTTCTGTTGACTTAGTTCAAAATCTGCTTTGCATTTCGTTTTAAAGGCTTTTATCTTGGGGTATAGAGAAAACGCCAAACAATGTGAATGTGGGTGTGCATCTTTATGGAATTGTAAAAACATAAGAAATTGTAGTTATTTTGCTGTTAACCCAGTGCATCAGTTTTGAGAGATACATATTGCTGACATCACCTGCATTATTAGCACCATCCACGTGCATGGTGCTTTGCAAAGCATAAGAGGACAGGTCTGTGCCCTAAGAAGCTTATGGTCTAAAATCCAACATAGAGAAGCAGGAAGGACTCGGTGGCAGGGTTAATAAAGGAAAGAATATGCTGTTACAGTCGTACCTTGTTTTGCGACTGGGATGCGTTCCAGAGCCCCGGATGCTAGACGAAAAGGACGCACGACAAAGCGCCGCACTGCACATGCACGCAGAGTGGTTTGCACTTCTGCGCATGCGCGAGAGGCAAACCCAGAAGTAATCCGTTCCGGTACTTCCGGTTTGCTGCGGACGTTCGACGAAATGGCCGCTTGACTCAAAACGAGGTACCACTGTATTTCAATGGAAGTGCTTAGGTTTCGCTACTGGCTAAGATAAGGTTGGGCTTAGCATCTAAACCTGGGCATGTGGCTAAATTTGCTTTTCACTGACCACTAACCTCTCCATGTGGTCTGTAATTGTGTGAGCGAATGACCAGGTGGATAGAGCTACAATCTCAAGTAGGACTGTACTAGTGACAGTTCTGAACTCTGGAATTGCCCTGGGTGAATTCTGGGCAATATGTTACCAAAACCCTTGATGTTACGTTTTTAACATTACTCACAATTGTGGCTTGATAAACACGAACGTGCATTCCTTTTTTAAGGTGTACTGTACAGTTCCATTAGCATTACAGAGATATTTTCTTTCAAAATATTGATTTTAAAAACTATTTTCTTTCAAAATACACAATTTTTAAACTATAGGGGTTTGGTTTTTTACTCACGAGCTGCATTGGAACAATTTAGGAAGTGTAAAATCAAGTTGCAGTGAGAAGTACACATTAGCACGAGATGTATAGATTAGGTCAGGGCACACTGGAATTCACAAAAATGGAATTCCTCAAAACATCCTTAATTGCAGTCACTAGTAAATACATATTGCAATAATACAACATATTCCTTGTTACAGTAGTTGTCAAGTAAACTGCAGATTCCATAGGATTTGTTCATATGTAGACTGGATGTATGGTAACAAGAGATCAGTGGATTTGAGGCAAATATGCAGGAAGGCGTTCTGATTACCGTATTTTTCGCTCTATAAGACGCACCAGACCACAAGACGCACCTAGTTTTTTGAGGAGGAAAACAAGAAAAAAAATATTCTGAATCTCAGAAGCCAGAACAGCAAGAGGGATTGCTGCGCAGTGAAAGCAGTGATCCCTCTTGCTGTTCTGGCTTCTGGGATAGCTGCGCAGCCTGCATTTGCTCCATAAGACGCAAACACATTTTCCCTTATTTTTAAGGAGGAAAAAAGTGAGTCTTATAGAGCAAAAAAATACGGTAATTATGAAGGAGAAGTGAACCCATTAATGTAGTCTGCAAATGTGGTGCAGAATACAAGCAAGTCCTGAGATTGTACACCCATTTCAGGAGTGGGTGGATTGCATGGGCATGTCATACATATATTATTTCAGAATAATTTCTGATATATTGGAGACGTTTCTAACCTGATGTGAAAAAAATATATGTATTTCACGTGAATTAATCTATACCATACATTTAAATGTAAATTTGTGTATCATAAGCGGATGTCTTCTCTCACGACACTGAATATCACCTATAATTGGATATCACCCATCAAATATAAACAGGGCACATGCCCATCCATGGTGATGTTACTATACTTTTAATTACATTTCATGGAACATTTTATCTTCATTTCAGAATCTTAGGCAATCGTGTAGCAGAACTGGAGAAAAAGTTGAGGACTTTAGAAGTCTCTGGTTTGTGGAGTCTTCCAGGTAAGTCAGAATTCATAGTCGTGCTTAATTTGGGGGTATCTGAACATAAGGACATTTAAAAATGTGTATTTCATAAGAAACCTGCTGTTTACATTAGAAAATGCATTGTTTTCCTCATTTACTGCAGGGTTTGTTTTTTTAGTCTCTATAAGAAAAGTAATATGGAAATATTTTTACTGAACAAGAAACCTTTGTTTTCTTTCACACATAACAGTTAGATTTTTCTGAAATGGAAGCATTTTAAAGGTTCTTTGACAACATAATTAATGATGTGTTACATTTATCAATCACATCTTGCCGCATAATTTTTCTGAACATGTAGGCTAGTCAGACTTAAGGAGAAAAACTACCTGGGGATGCCACCAGGAGATTGCCCGTGATCTCTCTCTCTATGTGAAAACTTTGTCCTTCCAATAAAAGCTTTCCAGGGATAAGGGCCTTTTTGACACAGAAGCCTTCAAACATGCAATTCTGTAGTAGTTTAGTTTCAGGAGAGCTGTGAGTTAGGATTAATTTTAAATTCTTCACCATGCAGATGTCCCTAAAGCATAGTAAGAACATGGGAAATGAAAGCTAAAACGATTCTAACAATGCAGTCCCTATGCATGTGCATTTAGAACTGAATCTCACCTGGTTGTGATGCTCAAAGTAGAGCCGTTGTAATCAGTAGGCTTTTCTCACTGAAGTCCATTGATTTCAGTGGCTCTGAGGGCGAATTGGTTGGACAAAGTCCATTGAGTTCAGTGAGACTTAACTTCCCAGCAAGTATTTACAGACAGCAACCATTTGTGTGTCTGCCGACACACAGGTCCTTTTGGACCCGGAAGAGAGCAGAACAGGCCTGTGCAACGTATTGATACAACACCCGGGACCTGTATGAGGGGCAGACCACGATGGCAGCTTTAAAGAAGGTAAAGGGACCCCTGACCATTAGGTCCAGTTGTGACTGACTCTGGGGTTGTGGCACTCATCTCGCTTTATTGGCCGAAGGAGCCAGCGTACAGCTTCCGGGTCATGTGGCCAGCATGACTAAGCCACTTCTGGCGAACCAGAGCAGCGCATGGAAACGCCGTTTACCTTCCCGCCGGAGCGGTACCTATTTATCTAATTGCACTTTGGTGTGCTTTTGAACTGCTAGGTTGGCAAGACCAAGGACCGAGCAACGGGAGCTCATTCCGTCGCGGGGATTCGAACCGCGACCTTCTGATTGGCAAGTCCTAGGCTCTGTGGTTTAACCCACAGCGCAACCGCAGTATATTGCGGATGAAACCAACACCACTCCTGACTCCCTCTGTGATCAGCGCCGCTTTCAACATCAGGCCTCTAGCAGCAGAGGGACAGGAGCAGCAGTGGTTTCACCCACAATATACTGCCAGGTGAAGCCGCCATCGCAATCTGCCCCTCATACCGCAGAGGGAGGAGCAAGCTGTATCGCGCACCCCTCAGGTGAGCAAGCCTTGATGCCTTGTGTGCAAGCTCGAGAGGCATGCAGCTCGCTCAGCTGGGGTTCAGGAATAATAATAATAATAATAATAATAATAATAATAATAATAATAATTTATACCTTGCCCTCCCTAGCCAAGACCGGGCTCAGGGCGGCTAACACCAGGTATAAAAACAATTGATTAAAATACAACTTAAAAACAAGATTAAAATAGAACATTAAAATGCAGCCTCATTTCAGTAGAAACTCAAATCAAGAACAGTGGAAAGCTCAGCTGGGGGAGGGGCGGGACCCTTCCTGCTCCCCTCCTGAGCCACACAATGTTGGAATGAATCCACGACAGACGAGTGGCAGGTGTCATATGAGAGGCGTCTGCCGGGGCAAGCCCCGGGAACTCTCTTTTATTGAATATTACAAACATTGCCACAGGTGTGCTTGTGGCTGATTGGTTGATACAAACACAAAGCAACTTGTTGCTGATTGGTTAACATAGGTACAAGGCGGGAATTACATACAACCATTTATCACTGATAGATCAAAGGATGAGAAATGGAGCTGGAACTAGACAGGTATGAAACCTCCTAATTAAATTATAACTAAAGATTAATATTGAGAGAACATAACATGAAGGAATACAACAATCACGTTCCGTAGATGTGGTCAGCAATGCATTAAGAACAGGTCAGGATACACTGTTTCATGAACTCAATGGGAACTGTTCAGAACATTCTCAGACTCATGTGCAGAGGCAAAAACTTCCCAGTGTGCAAGAGAAAAGCAGCAATAGTTCTCATAGTAAGACTTCACAGTTATGTGCAGTAAGAGAACTGCAGAAAGAGAACTTCCCTTCAACACAAAAAAGCTGCACTGTTCCCAGCCCACGAGTCATTGGGGTGAAAGCACCTCAGCCCCCCCCCCCCCAGTGAGAGCTGAGGCAGTTTTCACCCCGCACCTTGCGTGCTGCGGCCTATGCAACTTGTTCTTTTAACATTGCAGTGTATCCGCAGATCCCGATGGCTGGCGATAAATCGCGATGTTGCATTGCTCAGCCCTCCCGCTGACATGCACAGGGGTCAGGAACGGAATCCCCACACAAAATGGTCGCTGCCTATATAGGATTGCAGCTTAAATCTATTATTTTAAAAGATACATTTCAATAACACAATTGAAGTTTTATTAATAAAATTTGGTGTGTCCCCCCTAATTTTATTCTACTTCAAACATATTCCTGAAATTCGCTTTACAAATTGTGCCTTCTTGTTAGGACAATGTATTTGCTATGCAGATCAACATTTTTATTTTTACCGTATTTTTCGCTCTATAAGACGCACCAGACCACAAGACGCACCTAGTTTTGGGAGGAGGAAAACAAGAAAAAAAAAAATCTGAATCCCAGAAGCCAGAACAGCAAGAGGGATCGCTGTGCAGTGAAAGCAGCAATCCCTCTTGCTGTTCTGGCTTCTGGGATAGCTGCGCAGCCTGCATTCGCTCCATAAGACGCACACACATTCCCCCTTACTTTTTAGGAGGGAAAAAGTGAGTCTTATAGAGCAAAAAATACAGTATTCTGTTGCAATCTGGAGAGTGCTACATTGGCTGCCTCTAGCATAGTCAGTATAGGCTGCAGAATGTGTATTGTTCATGGCACAGACTTTTTGATAAACTTTGCTGCATAGTATGCACATCCTTGAGAATTGTCGTGTCTATGGAGGACATCAGCATTTTGAGGAGGGTTTAGTTCACATGACGGAACAGTTAACAGTTAATGGCTATGCTGAATGTTTGACTCTTGATTTTCAGCACAAAAGCAATGTTGGCTATGTGTGTGTAAATTTCTTCTTGGAAAGATCACACATAATCATTCACCTTTTGTGTTTGTAGCCATTTTCTCTGGTCAGCTACAGGTTCAGTCCATTTCTTTTTAAAAAAGAAAAACTACTTTCTTTTTTTTAGCATGACCCCAACCAACAGGGAACATATAGAAGGTGTGATAACATAACTCTGTGCTTATCTCAGTGGCAAAAGAAGGGTGAGGTCATTTAGAGTGAGTTCAAGTCCTTCCTGGCCTGGTCAGATAGCGATCTCAAACTGGCTGATCACAACTTCCCTCTATCGAGTTCATCACCATGATGGTTGTCAAGCATAAATAATGAATGGTCTAGAAATTTGCTTATGCACTATCTCAGTGGACCTCAGAATCAAGAGCCTTGCTGTAATTGCCTATTGGTTGACTATGTAAGAACACTCAAATTGATGGAATAGGGCATATAATGTAGCTATAATAAGGTATATAAAATATTATCAGTGTGGAACTGCTGAACTTTTCAGCCTGGAAACTATTGAAACTGACATTTTTCTCCAAGAAAATGCTTTCACTAAACTGTAGACTCTTTTCATAACTCCTATATAGTTTTCTCTGCCTTTATGGCATTTAATATCAAAAGTTAGCATATGACTAAGAATATCTTACCTAGCGTATTTTATTGCATGCCTGAATGCATTTTGTTTTGTCCCTGATCTATTCAGAAGCTCTGACATCCATAAATCGCTTTTGCCGCTTGCTTTCATAAATCCAAAAAAATGAATATTTAGATGAGGTTGAGAAGTGCAGATCCAGTAAACGAATTTTGTTTTACTGGACTGACTGGTTGTTATCACTTCTGAACTATGTTCTCTCTTCTGCAAGCATAGATGCTCAGAGCAGGAGTAAGATTAAAATTAGGTGTTAGCCTCCCCATCGTTAATTTGATGTGTGTTCAGTCGCTTAGAGGAAAGAAAGCAGGAAGCCATAGCAATCCTAAGCAACCTTACCCTGGAACTCAATGATAGGGCTAGCAGTGGCACACAGCATGCAGTAGCTTGTCAGGCCACATGTACCTTGACAGGACTCAGCAGTGCTGCTTTCAACCCTACCAGCCCATTCAGTCTCCTGGCTATGAGTTTACCTGGTAGCCGTGGTAATGCTCTAGTTCAGGGGTTGGCAAGGTTTACCTCGCCTGGGCCAATTCACTCCAGCGGAGATCCCTCTGCGGCTGGATCGCGCGCGCGCGCCTGCCTAAGTGCACGTGCACGCAATTTTCTGCATCTGCGCTGACGCGATTTCCTGCGCCACGGAAGTGAGGCACCACGGTGCGCCAGTTTAGTGCAGTGTGCAGGGACTTGCTGAGCGGGCTGTTTGGTTCAGGGGCACCTCGTGGGCCGGTTAAATGACCCCCTTGGGCCGCTTGTGGCCCATGAGCCTTAGGTTGCCTACCCCTGCTCTAGTTTCCACCTGCCATTTTGAATTTCCCACAGTGCCCTGGTGGGGAATATTTTTGGCCTGGTGGACTAGATCTCTTATCTTCCCCGCCTCACCAACAAGTGGGTGGGACCAGTCACCTGTCAAGCATCTGTTGTCATATTGACATTGGGCGATTGATAGGTGGGGGGCCCCATCCACCTGACAAAGCTGGACTGCTGGAGTAGAGAGGTGATAACTACATAAAGCAGCGTTGAACTTCCCACACACCAGCTGATGCACAGTGAGTTCAAGTCTCGATTTATGCAGGATTCAGGCAGCTAATTTCAGCTACTGGATATGTACCCATAGCAAGCAGGATTGAATTGTGGTCTTCTATATGCATCTAGGATACTGTTGTTGTTGTTGTTGCTTTTTTAAAAAAAGGGAAAGAAACAACAACCAGCAACTCCAAAACATAAATTCAGACCACACTCACACCTATGATCTTCCCCTGAAGACTGAAATATACAGACCAGGAAATTTATATAGCCCACGTGATCATTTTGAGTATATATTTCTGCTCTTAATTCTACTCCACTTGCTTTAGTTATTTCTTTTCTGCTGCTATATTTCATTTTATAATTGATTACAGGGGACATAATCTCCCTTCAGTAAACCAGAGTGCCACTCCTCCAGATAGCTTCATCTTTGTTAATAAACTCCATGTTTCCTTTTCTGTAGATTATAGCCCAGGTCTTCTTGGTGCAAGCTCCTACAGGCCTTGTGAAATTGCATTTCCTTGCAGCCAGGGTGTGGTGCCTTGCCTCCTACACTATCCATACTCTTGTTTCCGTTGCAAGATTGCAGGACTAAACTTTGTGCATTGATTGAGGCTTCCAACTAGGCTAATGAGTGTGAAGTTGTGCTCACATTAGTGAGAGCCCCTTCTTGGATGCTTGAGATTGGGATCAGGGCAATGACAGCCTTGCAATTAGGGCTGTGCTTTGACTCAGTTCTAATGGCCACTCCTGCTTCCCTCTTTCTCTGCCCCAAGGCTAACGAAGTTAACCTGGGCTCCTCTGGGGGAAAGGCAGGGTGCAAATTTAGACATAACAACAACAGGTCAGGACAGGGGAACACAGAACTGCTAGGTGACCCCAGCAGATCATCCCTTCTTGTTGTGGACCAAGACTACATCCCAGAATCTTCAGCTGAAAACTGACACTGTGTTTTCATTTCCTTTGGAGTCTTAACCTTGTTGAGAATGGCACACATGGCATCAGTTGCCTTTGGAGTCTTAACCTTGTTGAGAATGGCACACATGGCATCAGTTTCCTCCTGAGGATTCTGGGATTTGTAGTTGAAATCTCTGGCCAGGAAAAAAATGTCCTGTACGGACTTTGTGAGAGCACACCACCACTTTTGCCACCCCTACCACATGGTAACTTACTTGGTTGGTTTTGATTATATACCTTCCTCTGACCCCTCTGATTCTGCCCAGACCGATGCCTGTTTTGATACATGTTTGAACCCCTGTGTATTTTGATCTGCACAGCTGCTTCTGGCCTACTTGGTCTGCCAGCTAGCTCACCCCGGGTTGCAGAACCTGTCTTCCTGAAGCTTGACCTTTTCCATGGCCTGACACCATTGTTCCTTGAATCTTGATTAAGATCCCAAACCTGGACTGAAACCAAAGTTGAGCTTGCTCACCTGCCCTGTTCGCAGTGTATGTGTATCTTGCAAGTGAAAATGACTTAACCATGGTTTGCTTGGTAGAGATACAAGACTTAAACATGGTGACTGCAGAGCATGATAAACAGACCCACCTCAAACCATGGTTTTGCATCTTGGCTTGTATTCAATTGCTGCTCACACTCTAGGGTTTGGTCTTCTGTTTCAAGTAGCCCATAATCCACTAAATAAAGTGTTTTGGCCTTTAAAACAGAACACTAGCAAAAGACAGACGATGGTTTTAGAATACCTTTGTTCTATTATTTCTGTTTAGGCATCAAATTAATATTTATATAATAACTTTTCTTTCCTTCCTTTTTTTCTTGCTGCCTGAAGGCCTGAGCTACAATGTCTCAGTGGGATTTGGGAGTAGGTTCTGTTTGACATATGTATTTTTAGTAACTAATCTTAGCGGTGCATTAAATATTGTCACTGCATGTAAATAAATGGAAATGTTATCTGAATGTTTTTCTATATCTGTCAGATTAAGATGTTCAACCGAGTAAGTTAGATGGCCACAAGAGAAATACGGAACACTGTAAAATTATTTTTAATTGGGAGAAATGGTAATAAGGAAGGATACGAGCTAGTGCTGAATATAATCATGGGTTGTGCAGAATGATGTGATTTTGTAGCTTTTTTGAAAAAAAAAAAGACAAGCAGTAAGTCGAGACAATTCCCCCCCCTTTAACTTAGCAATTATGAGTATGGATATCACCCAGTGTTGCTACTTACATTTTAATTCCGTGAGTGTTGCTATCTGGTTTACGCATTCCAGATCCAAGCATCATGGAACCCAAAGACACTGATGGTAAATGGAGAAGGCGGACATGCAGAACCCATTCAGGGTTTCTACATCCCTCACATATTGAAGGACAGCAGGGATGCTAGAGAACAAGCTTTGCATGTAGAAAGTTCCAAGATTTATCCCTCGCACCCCCAATTAAATAACCAGAATAGGTAGACCAAGGGGTGGCTCAATATAGTACACATTTTTAATGTACACATTTTTTTAGTAGGAGCACTGCAAAACTTGTATAGGGAAGGTGGCAAAGTCGCCCTTTTGGGGATGCCGTTTTTGACAGTATCCCTGTGACAAGAACTTAAGATGAGATAAGAGGAACCTAATTTAATTAATACTTGAGTTAAAATGTTTCTTACTTTAGCCATTCAAAATACTGATTCAGATATTTGGAGTGTGACACATGCTAAGCAAGTACAGTGGTGCCTCGCAAGACGAAATTAATTCGTTCTGCGAGTTTTTTCGTCTTGCGAGTTTTTTCGTCTTGCGAGGTTTTTCGTCTTGCGAAGCACGGTTTCAATTTTTTCAAAAAAATCTTCAAAAACCTCAAAAAAGGCTACCACACTATGAGTTGCTATGAGTTGCTCCCCGAAGTCAAGTCGCAACTGCACCTCTTCAAGCAGTGCACCCTGTATTACTGTAACGGTTTTAAGAAAAAGGAAACAAACTTGCAAGACGTTTCCGTCTTGCGAAGCAAGCCCATAGGGAAATTCGTCTCGTGAAGCAACTAAAAAAACCAAAAACTCTTTCGTCTTGCGAGTTTTTCGTCTTGCGAGGCATTCGTCTTGCGAGGTACCACTGTACGTAGATAAAAACAAACAAAAAGTCTCCTTTTATCCAAGCATTTGAATCAAGCCAATTTAACTTTTCTTTTCTATTTGAAGATTAATGAGTTGGTTCCTGCTTTCCTCTTTCATTTGTTAGATCTTTAATTCTAATTAGGACCAGATTCTTGTATGTTCCTCCATCCAGTCTTGTAAAGGAAATGTGTTATGTAAGGTAAAGGTACCCCTGACCGTTAGGTCCAGTCATGGATGACTCTGGGGTTCCATGCTCATCTTGCTTTACTGGCCAAGGGAGCCAGTGTACAGCTTCCAGGTCATGTGGCCAGCATGACTAAGCCGCTTCTGGCGAACCAGAGCAGCACACGGAAACGCCGTTTACCTTCCCGCCGGAGCGGTACCTATTTATCTACTTGCACTTTGACGTGCTTTTGAACTGCTAGGTTGGCAGGAGCAGGGACCAAGCAACAGAAGCTCACCCCGTCATGGGAATTTGAACCACCGATCTTCCAATCAGCAAGCCCTAGGCTCAGTGGTTTAGACCACAGCACCACCCGCGTCCCGTATAATGTGTTACATAGTAAAACTGAAAAACGTCATCATTAGTCTTTGGAGACCAGGATTAATACCTTCCCTTCAGCGTCCGTCCCCCCCCCCCCCCATGCAGAGGGAATTTCCCTCTAGATTTCTAATGAAGTTACCAAACTATGTTTACATGCGCTAAACCATACAGAATAGACACACATAATGAACGAGGCAACAGAAAAGTAAAGCTGCTCAGCCTTCTGCTCTCATTTAGAAGTGATAAATGAGAAGCCTGTAGGACTCTACACCATGCCAACATTGCCCCACTTTCAGGAAGGGGTGACACTTGCGCAGGGAAGGACCCTGGTATAGCAGCCTCTACTGGAGTCGGTAAACATTGATGGAGAGAGGGCATAATGCATTGTCAGGCAATAGATTTCCCTAGATTACTTTCGGGGTCGCTGTTTTAATACAGAAACAGTAGTATAGCTATTCTGAGGGACTAGCTATGTGTTGCATGCAAACCCATGAAACAGAGATGGTGCACTTTGTTCCTAAAAAAAGAAGGAAGTAGCAGGGGAATAAATAAAAAAAACACTTTTGGCTTCCTAGTACATTATCATGGTTAGAGGCATATGAAAGCAGGGGTTTTTTAATGGTTTAAATCAGGGGTCAGCAAATTTTTTCAGCAGGGGTCCGCTCCACTGTCCCTCAGACCTTGTGGGGGGCTGGACTATATTTTGAAGGGGGGGGAATGAACAAATTCCTATGCCCCACAAATAACCCAAAGATGCATTTCAAATAAAAGGACACACGCTGATTCCCGGACCGTCCATGGGCCGGATTTAGAAGGCGATTGGGCTGGATCCAGCCCCCGGGCCTTAGATTGCCTACCCATGGTTTAAATGGTGCATGCTTTAAGGGACCACAAAATTTGCAACACATTGGGAGACACATAGGAACAGTAACATTTTAAAAGGTAAAACTGAATGTCAATTTTGGAGGGTCTTGGCACGCTACAAAAAGACTCTTGACCCATCCGTCCCAGCTGTGTAGGCATTTGCTTGTTTCTCTATCGGAAGGTTTGGGAATGAAGGCTTTGGAATGAAACAAGCTTGATTTTTAAGAGGGCAAAGTCCAATACAGACTTAATGAAGGACTCATTCAGAATGCTCCAAGATAAAAGCAGAAGAAAACAAATTTTGGTTTTAGAAATCATGGCCTGCAAAAGTCAAACATCCTACAAAAATAAGGAGTTAAAAAGGTCCAAGTACTGCTGTAATAAGAATTTCTCATTAATTGGACAGTGGGTCTAAATAAATAGGTGGTAGCAGTAAAATAACAATACTGTAGTCTCACGGCACCATTATCTCAGTAATCTCTTCAACAACCCAGAAAATCCATTATTACCTAAGCCCACCCAGCGAGTTCAAAGGTGATATGATATTTGTACTTGAAATCCATAGCATATGCTGTTCCCCATCCACACTCCACCCCTAGCTTGAATTTGCTAATCTATATTGCAGTTGTCAGATATCCATCGTCCATTAAAATGATTTTTATAAATCCTGATAGTATCTAGTATATTTCACCTAAGATGCTTGTATTAGTAGGTGCTGTGGTAGAAATTTCCCAAAACGCTCTTGCAATATATTCTTACACAGATTGGTATCTTATTCTAATCTTCTGTAAATGCAAGTCTGGTTTTTCAGGCCTCTTCTGATAAACCAGCTGGTGCTCATTGGTTTGCTTTTTCAAAGTAGCCCCCTGGCTGAATACCCATTGAAATATACCCAGTGGAGGTATACCCAGATTACTCCTCCCGTCTAAATGTTGCCTATTACCGCTTTTTCCTTTCCGTAAGGCTACATTTTTGTCCACTTCCCTCCCCCCACCCCATATGAACTATACACAAGCGCCTCAAGATGTGTAAATCATAGGTAGGTCAAAATAGGAGCAACCTCAAAGCAGTATCTTTAATTGTCACAGGAATAATGCTTTTGCACCAGCTTCCTGTTTAAAATGGGCCCTGTATATTGGAAATTCAGCATTTCCAGGATGGTTGTAAGAAAAGGATCCTAGATATATGTTTGTGCGCATTTGTACATATGTGCATGAATTCCTGTCCATGGATCTGACTTCAAAAAACATTCGTTTTTCAGGAAAGCCATTTCTCTGTTCCTCTTCTGGCATGCTAAGTAAACATGTGGGAGGGAGGCATTGAATGAGCATGTTAACACCATTCTGATCAACCTCCAACTCAAGGAGGAACTCAGTGGGAGGAACTTCCTGTTTCTAATGGAGGTTCCCTGCATGCTTTAGAAACCTGGAGAATCAGAGCAGCAACTGAGAAGCAGACCTTGAGTGTTTGTTCCCATTCCCCACCCCCATGTTTGCTTATCATGTAGGTTGAATGCCTGAAGAGGAATTCTGTGAACCTCAGGTCTAAACAGAAATATCATCTGTATTAGTATTACTCTTTACACTGAAGATACTTCCATAATTCCTGATAGGGTTGGATTGCTGTTGAACACATCTAGCTTGTGATTTATTTCTTTAAATTATTGTCAAATGAGGAAACCACATCTTTTAACCAGATGTGCTCATACAAAATGGTCTCATTGGGTTTAATGCAGTTGAGCTGTAGTACATATTTTGGCTCATAGCATAGCTTTTCCTTTTCTGTAGAGCAGAGCTACTGAAATATGCCTGTTGGGTGTATACAACGTGTTTATTTAAATGTAGCCTCACTGTTTAAAACGTTGCATTAGTAAATTTTTCAGTTGTGTTGGAGAGTTAATGTTTCCATGCCCTCTTGCTCGCAGGTGGCAAGGATACCATTACATTCAGTGACCCGGCTATGCCTATTATCCAGAGGTCTCGATCACCATTGCTATCTTTTGCAGATAAGCCACAGCAGAAGACAGAAGGTAAGCATCTAGAGTCATAACAAAAGGCTGGCGTAGGGCGATTCGTCTCTTGTGCCACCGAGTTTGAATGTGTAGGGGAAAATAAGGATGAAGCTGTTTAGAGATACCTGCATTGTCTCATTTTTGCACCACCAGAATAGCGTGGGAAACAAGCCCATGGCCACGGGACAGGAAACAATACTCAGTGGTGGCTGGTGAGGCAGCGGTATGTGTGTGTGTGTGTCTGTCATTCTCCTGGCTCATAGCTGTCAAGTGTCCCTTATTTGGCAGGACAGTCCCTTATCCCAGCGCCATGTCCCGCTGCTGTCCCTTATTGATGAGGCTTCATTTGGCTGCTGGCTGGGCTTTCTGCCTTTGGCTCAGAGGGGCTCAGAAGTTGAACATACCTGTGCTTGGAAAATCCTTTATTTTGGCTGCTGATCCCTTATTTTCAATGAGATATGGTGCAGCATTGTAGCTCCTGTCACCATGCACCACCGTGACCTTCCCAAACTTTGCCCCTCTCTGTAAGCAGCAGCGAGTCACTGTCTTGGGAAGATGGGAGAGCAACAGAGTGTCGGGATCTCCGCTCGGCCAAGGTGATAAAGCTCATTTTCTTCCCCCGAGTCCTTCGGAATCGCCTCCTGACGTGTTTAATAACCTGAGCCTTTGATAAGGCCTCAGGCACATTCTTCAGCAGAGTTTCCAGCACAGGAAAGAGATGAGAGGTTTGGGCTACATTGCAAAGAATTTTATTTCTAAGCTACGCAGACAGAAAAGACATCCTCTCTCTATGAAAGCAGAGAGCAACTGAACAAAGGAACAGGAAACCACTAACGTCACATCCCGTCTCCTCTCCCGTGAGACTTCCAACAGCCTGGAAGGTCTCTGGAATGTAAGCAGAGCCTTGTGACTCCAAGCAGCTGCACGGTGATAAGAACAGAAACTAACACAGAGTGCCTAATTTTTGCATGATCCAATCCAGAATTTGGGTGATCACTTGCAAGAGTAGGAACGGCAGAACAGACTCCTCCTATGCGGGTTGGGGCTTTTCATGTTGCTCTTGTCGTAGCCGTGCTGTAGCAATTCTCCTGCTGCCACTGCGGTTTAAGGAGACCGTATTCTGCAGAATGGCATGGCGGTTTGGAAGGGGTAGAATTCTGAGTCATGCTGCTTTAGTCCAGAGGCAGGACGTCACTTCGGAAAAGTCCCTGCACAAATTAAAGCACCACATCAGGGAGAAAGGTTTGGCATGGCCCTCCCCATGATGTGGTAGCTTCTCCCAGAAGAAATCTTCTAATGTTGATAACTGTTAAAAAAAAATAATTGACTCCCCATCTCTGGTCTGAGGTAGTGCAATCCAGAATCGTATCACCTCATTCTGTGCAAAGTGTAAAAGGGATGTGTTAACAGAGGCTGAAATCCTATACATGTTTACCTGGGATTGAGTCCCACTTACTTACTTCTGACAAGACATGTATAGGATGTCTTGCACTAGAAATCCATGTTTGGTCAAAAGGACTGGTTTAGGTCAGATTAAAGAACAAGAATTTATCGGATTGTTTGAGGGGTGAGGTATTCTAGCTACTCCCAAGTATGTAAATAAAGCAGATTTTCATCCAACCGTACTTGCAATTTCCTTGAATTTAAAATTAGCAATTGAGGAAGTTGAGACACATTATGGGTGTACCAAAAACGGGCACAAACAGGAAAACACTAGCATGGGGATGATAGTTCCAGTTTGATTGGGTTGGGGAGCAGAGAGTTCCTTGTCAGGCAGTGTTAGCTGATTGTCTCCCACAGCTCAGCTATTGTCTTCATGAGTTAAGGGAATGGGCAAGTCTGAATGGGAAAATACAAATACTTTATTTATATGTGGCCAACACTATTTAAAGTTCATACAATGTTGGCCTTCCTTTCTAATTCTTATTCACGCAGATCTGATGCACAGCATACAGTTCGTACTACTTCCTCGCAGTAATTAGAACATGGCTTTTCTTTGATTTTTTTTTTTTATTAATCTATTGCAATGTCAGATAAAATCTGACTCCAAGGTTGATTTAGTTCCATGAACCTGGCAAACTGATTTTCTTTTCTCCTCTAGTTGAAAATAAGCGTAATTTGAAGTAGCCTATTAACCATTCCATCATAAAATATTGCAAGCAGACTAACCCCAATTATCTAACAGGCTCCAGGGACAATCATTCCATCAAACTAACAAGTAAGCAAACTTTTCTCCACACCTTACTGCCCTCTCAGAGTCTGATCTGGAGGTCCCCCATGTATCTTAATGCATTTGGATCAGCTATAATCAAGGCTGTTTGTATATTAAGCACACATTTTGCACTAAGAAAATTAGAAATTCAGCATTTAATAATATGAGCATGTGGTTACTTTGCATACTGCTATTCAGTTTTGCACAGTCCATTCTGATCACAGTATTGGACTCTGAAATGGTGTGGCAGGAAAGGTTTGGGATAGAACGCCTTTACAGTGGTACCTCAGGTTACATACACTTCAGGTTACATATGCTTCAGGTTACAGACTCTGCTAACCCAGAAATAGTGCTTCAGGTTAAGAACTTTGCTTCAGGATAAGAACAGAAACCGTTCTCCGGCGGCAGCAGGAGGCCCCATTAGCTAAAGTGGTGCTTCAGGTTAAGAACAGTTTCAGGTTAAGAACGGACCTCCGGAACGAATTAAGTACTTAACCCGATGTACCACTGTATATGAATAAATTCTAATTCCTGTTTTGTGTGACTTTATATCACTGTTTTATTCGTTTTAAGATGAATCTTCAAGAATACTTCTTACAGAATTTTATACTGTACACTGCTTAGAGAGTTTTAAAATATTAAGTATATTATGTTGTTGTTTAGTCGTTAATCATGTCCGACTCTTCGTGACCCCATGGACCAGAGCATGCCAAGCACTCCTGTCTTCCATTGCCTCCCGCAGTTTGGTCAAACTCATGTTTGTAGCTTCGAGAACACTGTTCAACCTTCTCGTCCTCTGTCGTCCCCTTCTCCTTGTGCCCTCTATCTTTCCCAACATCAGGGTCTTCTCCAGGGAGTCTTCTCTTCTCACGAGGTGGCCCAAGTATTGGAGCCTCAGCTTCAGGATCTGTCCTTCCAGTGAGCACTCAGGGCTGATTTCCTTCAGAATGGAGAGGTTTGATCTTCTTGCAGTCCATGGGACTCTCAAGAGTCTCCTCCAGCACCATAATTCAAAAGCATCAATTCTTCAGCGATCAGCCTTCTTTGTGGTCCAGCTCTCACTTCCATACATCACTACTGGGAAAACCATAGCTTTAACTATACATATAATAAGACTATACATATAATAACTAGAAGTAGATTGTAAATGTTTTAAAATAAATAGAAGATACACAGAAATGGGAAGTGAGGGTCCACAAGCACATACTTCCTATGCATTTCAGTGGCTGTTCTGATCTGATCAAAGTTACGCTTTTGTATTTTTTAATTCCGTGAATGAGCTGGATTTTCATCTTAAAAGTGGTTAGGCTTGGCTGTTCTTTTGGAGCCAATTATGTAGTGGAACTTGTGGATAAAGAGAGATCACGCAGGCAGCTTGTTTCCGTTACCCATGCTCAAGTTCAAGGAACCAAATCAACCTTTGCAATCATAATTTATTCTGTGTTGATAAATCACACGTGAACTTACCCAAATAGTAGATCTTTGTGTTGTGTATGCTCAGGTCCTCTCGCTCTGTTAAAAGTGCATGAGAAAGAGCAGAGATGAACTCGCTAGCCTTACTCCCTCTGTCAGATCTGCAGGTCCACTGCTCTCCATGCACTGGAAAGAAGAAGCCTGTGGTAGTTCATGGAAAGTTCTATGTCAGATTTAGAATCCTGTACAATAATGGTTCTCATTCACAGCAAAGCCTCTGGAGTACCAGGGCTGGCCCAAGGCATTTTGGCCCCTGAGGCATAGCAGAAAATGGCAGGGCCCTAATAGCCAGGGAAGAAAGGCAAAGACCTACATCAGGAACAAGTGGGGTATAAAGTTTTATATTAGGAACAAGGCAGGAGTGCACCCACAGAAGCAGCGGGCGAGGCATCCCTTGGAGGCCAGATCTGCTGCCCCCTGAGGCGGTCACCTCACCTTGCCTCATTGGTGGGTTGGCCCTGATGAGTACAGCGGGCTCCCTGCTGCAAGTATTCAGTCCTTTAGCATGCGAGCAGGAGGAGGGCCAAATATTGGGGACACGGCGGAGGGGATGGGGCCAGCCAGCCAGCCTGTCTTTGCTCTTCCTCACGTGACTCTAATCGCGTTGGGGAACTGAATGCCCAAATCAGTGTCATGCATGCTGTGATTCTGCCAGAGTGCACAAGAGGTATTGGATGTTGAATTCAGCTTGCTGGGAATCTCAGCAGCTTTCAGGCATCAGAACTTGTTAATGGGAACACAAAATCTAAGGGTTTAGGGTTCAGCACAATTCTCATAAGACCTTCTCTGCTTCAGAATTGAGGTGACGGATCAGATATCCAAACTCCCCCCTTCAAAACAGCTCTGCATATGGGAAATTAGAACTCTTCAGAGTTGGAGTTTGTTAGCTTCACACAGAGAGAGAGAGAGTTAATGCTGTAAGAGGGGGCTCAAAACGCAGATCCTGCACTTGTTTTCTGAGGTGCTACAGTGTGTGAGTTGGTATCCTATGCCAGTGGTTTCCAGCCAGTGTGCCATGGCACCCTGGGGTGCCTTGAATGATGGCCAGAGGTGCTGCGGGCAACACTGGCCTCTGTCCCTCTTTCCTTCCCTCCCTCATCTTTCAGTTCTCTGCCTCCCCAAGGTTTGCACAGCTGTTTATTGCAGCAGCCCTGGCTATAAGCTCCGCAGGCAAATGATGCCTCTGGCAGGCACCTCTCTTTGAGGGCAGGGGGCGCATCTCAGAGACCAGGGAGGGTGTTTGAAAAAGGGTGAGAGACTGCCAGCTCTGCAGGCAAGGGGTGACATAAATGAGTTCCCGAGCCCCACGGGGGTGCTGCAGAAAGAATGTAATTGGTTCAGGGACCTGTGGACTCAAAAAGGTTGAAAACCTCTGTCCTATGCTCTTTCTGAATTCTTGAGGTGTTTTGAAGAGCAATATACAGAAGGTAGTGGCAGAAATAGAGCCTTCACAACCACCTCATTACACTGTGATGCTCTTTGCTATCCCATGCTTATTATTTATTAAGTTGTTCCGCAGTTAGCATTTCCAATGGGAAACAAAACTTTCTTCCCTTAATTTCTCATACTTTTTCTGTCCCTCTACTTTGTTTTTCCTTTTCCTTTTTTCCTCCACACTCCCCTGTTTTATCTGCCCCCAAATATTAAAAATACAGTACTTAAACGGTGGTCATACTAATTAATACTCAAGAGATTCAGACATCTTGACTGTAACTTCAGGCTGTCTCCAGACTCAATGTAATTGGGGTTTGTTTTTTAAAGAGTGTGTTACATGAATTCAAGTAAGTGTCAGTTCAGCTTTGTTTCCATACTAAACTTCCCCCCAACCTGAAAATTTAAGGTCTAGTCTAGTTCCTTCTCTCATCACTTCTTCCCATGCTTCTGGGAATGGCAAGGTTGGGTATATGCTTCGCTTCCATGGGGCTGGTGTCCCGGCAGGACAGAGATCACAATGTAGTGGGATGAGGAACAAAATTATTGGCACATGTTTTCTGTGGAGTAACTTTGAAGGAGCCACGTAGAAGATGCTTCTGAGAGTAATGTGTAAGTGGGAAAGTGAATTGAATGGGAAATGCCATTGTGAGCCGCTGGGCTAGGTCAGATGTACTGATAATTGCTCTAATAGACCATAAGTTTTAGACCCACTTCTTCCTCCTTTCTCTTGCGTGTCACAATTTAAAACTCCCTGGAGTTTGTTAAACCACAGTTTGTTAAACCGTTATATTTGAACCGGGAAACTGTGGTTTAATCTCAAGACTACTTACCAGGATATGAAACCAGATGCTGATCCAGGAGCAGGAAATGCATGAACACAACACTTGTTCTTGTTACATCTGAACCCACCCATTGAATGAAATAGCAGACTAAGGACTAGGTGATTCTTAGAGACTTTTTTGGACATTCAAAGGCAGCAATAAGAAAAGATTGAATAGTGTGTAACCCTCCTCATTCTTCTATTGTCTGAAGGGAGAGATCTTCTTCAAATCCTCTGTGTTGAGATTTATACTCTTGCCCCTACATCTCATTGTGGTTGAGACCTTTTCTGCTTAGTTCAAAATAGCTAAAGAGGGCATTCCTGAAAAGGGTGTAATGCCTGAGGACAGGCTTAAAGACAATTCACTGTCTTGTGTTATGGAGGTGCCTGCTTCTTGGTCCCCTCCAAACCTGGAACTGTGCTTTATATCTACATAAATGTGATGTTTTCCCATTTTTCTCTTCTAGAAGAAACCAGAGAACAAGAGGAAATGTGTGCCGTTAAAACAGAATTGACACTCCCAGAAAAAACGGCTGCAGTTTCTGATGATTCCTGCACAAACCAAAACAACGGTAACAAAACCAATCATTTTCATCCATCATTACCCCAGTTTCCTTCTGAGGAAGACGGTGCAAATGGGTTTGGGAATGAAATCATTAAGCTGACAGAGGAGCAGGCAGCTGCAGAGCTGGAAGGGAGCAGAGCAGAATGTTTGACAGAGAGCCAGGCAGCAGGTCAGCCAGAGCTCAGCAGCTCATCCGAAGGCGAATCCCCCTTGCCCAGCCCTCCTCCCTTTGACTCCACAGAGCCCTGCAACCTCCGGGAGAACAAACACACAAACGAGAAGCAGGCCATGGAAGAAGAGACAGGAACCTCGGAAAGCGACACTGAGAATCTTTGTGACAAAAAGGATGAAAGCGGTGACACAGGGAACGCCGAGGGTGATGAAAAGCAGACTCCCCCAACTCCAGATTTCAGTGACATTCCAGATAATGTACCTGCAGCTGTGACAGTTACAGACAGTGCTCCTGATCTGGGCTCACCGTGACTCACTTTGACCGTGGGATTGTTTTCAGAAAGGATGTGTCCCCAGTCTCTTCAAGCTTCTCCCAGCTGCTTCCTTGTTTGTCTGTCTGTCAAGAAAGATCTCCTAACACACACACACACACACACACACACACACGCATCCAACACTTTGGTATGTACAAACAAACATACCCTAGAGAAATGTGAAAAAAAGGAGCAAGACTAAAATGATGGCTTTCAGAATTTTGCCCTCTGCTATTTGCTGCGATTAACGTTATTAGATAGAGTGACATAATTGAGAATAATGGGACTTAGCACCCCATCATTATGCTTTATCACGTCAGTTACATCTCTGTCTCTTCAGTATGTATAATTTTTGGTGCAGTGCCTGTTTGAATGTATCTTAAGAGCCTGGAACGTCGGGGGGGGGGGAGAGTTGCCTTTGGTGAAGCCGGCAGAATCAGAAATGGTAAAACATAAAGGCTTCAATGAACAAGCTTTTGGTTTCTCAGGGTGGGGGGGTGATTCTTCCTGGCACATACAGTTTAATACTAAACAGCAAATTGCCTTGATATAATTGGTGGCTTTACATACACCGTGTCTGGTCATCGGATTAATTACTTGCAGACAGACAAACACACAGCCTATTTTGCTGTTTCTATTTTGAATGAGCTTTTTCCAGTAAGTACTAAGGCACAACAGCGTATTGACAAGGCTGGCCATGCTGGCCATGTATGCGCTACCACCCCTCCCTCTTTCCCCTTATTCTGTCCCCTCTTCCTTGCAAACTGTGAGCTCTCGCTCTCTTCCTCTTCCTTCCCCCCTCTCTTTACTTTGCTGCAACTTCAGTTCTTGACTCATCTCTCTTATGGCTCACACTTTGGGTTGTATCAAATGGAGTTCGTCTGGCCTAGAAATGGAAGTTGAACTTCGCCCATGTCAGAATGACGTCTTTTTGAGCTTAAACCAGGGGAGAGTTGGAAGTCGGATGCCTTCTCTGCTTTCATTTGAGCAGCGTTTAAGCTCAAAAGGTACACCTGTGCAGAAGGGAAGTATATATTTTTCTTTCCCTTCTGATCCATTAGCCTTGTGGATAATAGTTGAAATTACTCTTTTTTTCGTAGCCATTTTCTCTCTTCAATTCTTCCCGTGGTGGCAATCAATTAGCTTCCAGTGGGAGAGAGTCTTTAGGGCTTCCTGGGACTGCTGAGCAAAGCTTTCCATAGCCTACTTCCACTGATTCTGAAGTGTTTCCTTGCGGTTCCTGGTAGGACAATGGCTGTGTAATATTTATTGTGGATATTTTGCAGCTGTGGAGCTAAAGGGAGGCCTGATTTTTGTGTTTTTTGGTTTGGTTTCCCCCACCCCCAATAAGAAACAATCTCACCAGCTGTAGAGCTTGTCTGGGCCTCCAGCCGTAGAGGCAATTTTCCTGCTGGCTTGGGAACCTAATTGCCTGTAAATGTTCATTTCTCACTCCTAGAACTTAAAACCAATTGGAGAGCGGATTAATCCAAATTTAACAATGGCGTTCATAAGAAAGGAGGGAAATCCTTCCTGGTTTGAGCCTTAGTTTTACAAAATAAATACCTGCCAGCCGCACATTGTTACAGGCTGCTTGTTAGCAGCTTCGTGCTGGAAGCAGCTGCAGACCCAAATCTTGAAAGTCAGCTGAGCTAGATAGCAAGTGTTGCTTTGACGAAGGGACTCCAAGTGGACAAGCAGATTGTACCCCAGGCTTGGAACCAGGAGGAACCCTGAAAAGAGCTTCAGGATCCTCCAGCCAGCTGGAACAAGTACTGGTTCTAACAAATGTTTGGCTGCTAGAAAAACCCCATTTGATCGCTCTCACTCTCGCTCTCTGTGCAACTTGCTCTTCTTCCAGTACAGCAAGGGAACAAGGAAGTCATTAGGCGTCTACAGTACGTGGAGACTCCTTTTAGGCCAAAGATTGTGGAACGGTTCCACATGGACACAGAACAAATGACAGTGTTTTCAAAGCCGGAGAGTTTTGTTTCAATCTTTCTTTACTTTTTCAACCCGTTCAGTTTCTCTGTTCCAAGAGGAAAGGGGGGGGGGGGGAGAGACTCTGCAGTGTTCCTTTAACACTCCCTTGATGTTGGGCATTGCACCACTCTGCTATTTGCATCCCATTCTTTTTGAGCAACACTGGTTTATTCTAAATTAAATGCTTTTGTCTCTTGCATTAATATGAAAAAAAGTTGAAACCATTTATTAGTTTGCATAATTTCATTCCTCATAGTGCAGCGGAGGAGAAGGGGGAGGATTACGTTATCTCTTGAATTTGTGGTACTGTTGCTTTTATTGATAGAGTAGCTGACAATGTTATCAACTCAGCACAGCGTTTGTGCTTTTATTGGTAAAATAACAGATAGCCTTATTGTCTCGATTTGTTGTTATAGGAATGACAAAACTGATACAGTGGGAAGAGTAATGAATATGCACCAAACTTATGAATATGAAATTCTGGAATTTTGCTCATCATAAATAAGACATTCCACATCCCAATGTTCATTTCAAGATATATATTTCTTTCTGGTTTTGTCACAGCCTTGATAAGGGCTACAGCTAATGCTGATGAAGTCCTAGCGCAGAAAAAAATAGACAAGTAGGGAGGGCAGCTTAACGTAAACAAGTGCACACCATGAATGGCCAATGTTTTGCATTGCTTTAAATTATGGAGTGAGGGCTGCCATTTTCATTTTTTATGTAGCGTCTAGTTTGGAGCCCAGCTGCGCTAGTGGAAATGTTTGCATTTGAGCTCAGTAGCTTCCGGTGAGCTGGAATGATGCTATCATAGGGAGAGATTGAATTAAGGTCATATATGTGTAAAAGCAAGTACAAGCCTGAAGAAGCAAGCCAAGTTTTTAAACAATGCATGTAGCTATTAAGGTATTAATAACAGATACGCTGCTCTCTAAAAATAAACATTCCTCAACCCTGTGATCTAAAAACTTCAGTAATCCAAAGAGCAGGGGGTGATTCAGTGACTACTTACACAGTTGCAAAGAGCGACAGGGGATATAGCAGGTTAAGTGATAATTGAACTTCCGAAACACAGTCACTATCCAGATCCATGAAGTAGCCCGTTCCCTCTTTTCTTTACTTCCAGTGTCGCCACTCACTGTAACTATGTGTAATCTTATATCTAGACTTCTGGTGATACAGATTTGGGGGGGGGGGGGTTATCAGGTAATGTGATGGCCCCATGTTATAGCTGAATTCTTGTCAATAACACTCTTCCTGGTTTACTTTCTCTCCGTTCTTCTGCTCCTTCGATTCCAGTTTTTGATTTGCTGGCTTCCTTAACCATTTAAAGGTCAAGTGGGCTACATTCCATGTCTTACGCTTACAGAGAAGAGATGGCAGACTGATAAAGTGGTGGTACATCCAACGACATCTAGTTTAGACCTAACTTACAGTCCTACGCATGTTCACTCACAAGTAAGTCTGGTTTCGGTGTTCAGTTGCACCAGAAGCGGCTTAGTCATGCTGGCCACATGACCCAGAAAAACTGTCTGCGGACAAACGCCAGCTCCCTCGGCCTGTAAAGCGAGATGAGCGCCGCAACCCCAGAGTCGTCTGTGACTAGACTTAACTGTCAGGGGTCCTTTACCTTTTTAAGTCCCCCTGTGCTCTTACTGTGCTTATAGCAGCAGCCTTCAGTTTCAAAAACATTGGCTTGTTTATCTGAGAGCAGCACAGTTGATGCTATTTATCGCAGAGGTTCTTATGAGTATCAGTCGTGCTTCCTTGTTGGGACTTAATTCTTTGCTATCAAAAACCCTAGAGAGCTTTCCTGTTTGTTTTTGATTGCCACTTGCACAGGTTATAGCATTGCAGCTATATTCATTTAGCTGCTGGTTGAAACCAGTACGTGGCCCCATAAATTTGCACTTGCATCTATATATTTTTCAGTTGCAGAAAACAGTCCGTGCCAGTGGTAATGAAGCCTGGCCGTCTGGGTACAAGAGTGCCCATATCACTTGTATATAATTTCAGGGGGTTGGACTAGATGATCCCAGGAGCCCTTTCCAACTCCATGATAACCACCTTTGAACATGGAAGTGCACCAGAGTGGATCTACGTATTATTTTTACATGCCAAGTTCCCCAACGTCCCTTTGCGACCTAAGCCTTATTCCGGCATTCGTGCAGTGAAGCCCTTCTCCCAGTGGAAGTTAAATGGCTACAAGGGAGTGCTCCTTGTACTTGTTAAACCTCCCTGCACAATTTATAGCTTTCACTGGGAATTACAGCAGGCTCTCTGTCGCAGGACTTTGTCCTCCAGTGTGCGGTGGGAGTGTGGATGCAATGAAGATCGTGTGTCCAGCTCAAGGGGAAAGCTTTAGCCTGCTCCACCTTAACCTTCCTAGTGTTGCTGAATGTCCCCCCATTATTTCTCTCATAAAACGAGTAGCTGCCATTCTCTTTCATGGGGGGGGGGGAATAAGCTCTTTACACTGGGACATGGATATTATGAGGACACTGAGTGTTCACTCAGCAGGGGGTGGGGTGGCTGTGGGGTGAATATTGCCATTCATGATAGAAAAGAATAAAATCCAGTTTCAAAGGTTCAGTCCAGTTCGACCAAGAAAGAGACAGAACCGAGCATAGGGCTGCAATTATCAGGCTTCAGCTATAAAATGAAATACCGTAAGTCTAGTCTTACGATTCTGAATAGGGATCTGCTATGTCAAGTTCTTCTTGGCTTTTTGTTTCTTTCTCTCACTAGGACTCGTTTTTCATTTTCATCAGTTCTGGAGGCTCTCAGAAATTAAGACTCCTTTCATAAGTTCAGGTGTTTCTTTAAAGCTTTTCTTTTAAGGATTCCCTCGCATCCTTCTGCAAAAGGCAATGAACACTGTAATGTCGGGGGGGAACCCCAAATGTTACATTTTAAGACTCTTTTACGTTAAAAATGTGTTTGATAAATCATTCAACCGTGCAAATTTTCAATGGCCGTGGAAACAACCTCTTTTTGAAGGAAAAAACAATCTTTTGGTAGTGGAGGCTAATTTTATGCACAGGGCATTTTATATAATTCACCAGAAGTTTTTTTTAAGTCAAGAGCTCTCAAGAATGTATTTTAATAAATCGGGTGGAAATCATGTTTTTTAAAAACCTTAAATAAATTAATTGCTTTATAAAATTCTGCTGCTGGTTAATAATTTCCTTTAAAAATGTGTATTCTATTTATTTGCAGGCCTTGCTTTCATTGCAACCCTGTCATCAAGTAATATATATATTTTGTCAATTGTAATAAAGGCATTTCCTAATATATTTATCTATATTTTGTGTTGTTTTTACTTCATTTTTATAACATGACTGTGACTCATTTGGTCTTAAACTCTGGTGCATGGCAGCTGCTGGTGTACTTTGAAGTGCTTTGTGCAACTTCAGTACAAATAACAAGGGGAGCGTATTATGAGCTGGGTATACGTGTTCTCTTTGACATTTATTCTACATGCTGAAGCATCAACCCAATTTTTAGTTGCCCTCAGCTCTCACTTGGTATATAGTTTGACTGCAGGATTCTGGCCACAAAAGATCCAGGCAATAGTGGGGTTTTAATTCAGAACCTATCCAAGCATCCTCACATATTTAGAATAATGTGGTGGTTCTGTTAAAAAATATATAGAAAGAAATGTAAGCCACAATCGCTTAGAACAAAGTTTAAGAAGCGGTGTCAGGTTATGTGTGTATTTGTCAGATCACTGGTCAAATTTTTAAAGAGATAAACACGTACAGCAGTACATTCTAAAGTTCATATTTTTCCCAGTTTGCTTGTCCTTGAATTTGTCACTGGAAAAACTCGTTGATTTTTTTTAAAAAAACACCAAACCTAGATTTTGCCCTCTGAACGCTTGTCAAAAACCTTTTTTCAGAACTGCAAAAACAAAACAACTTCTGGAATGAAAAAATGTATTCTGCTCTATTTTATTAGTTCAGTACTCTCAACAGCTGCACAAAACTACATTGCTGTGCTTCTGTGGCATAGTTCATTTGTCACTCTTGAAAACATGCAGAAAGAGATCCCCCTTCATTTATCAACATTGCACAAACAGCATTACACAATTTAACCAGAAGTGATTCAAATCACACTTTCCCAAATATTTATTCAGTGACGAAGAAAAAGTCAGGAATGTTTTTGGAAACAGTTGCTTCAAATATAAACAGTGTGACACAGCTACAGGACTGTGGATAACTCAAACCAGCTAAGAAGCTTAAAAAGAGTTAGGAAGTAAAACCTGCAAATATAAGCAGAATAAAATAATGGATCTGAAGTTTTAAAATAGAAATAACACACAAACTCCTACCTGAGCTCTGGGGGGGAAAGCTGTTATCACTCTCTGCCAGCCCATCCTCAAACAGTTGAAAGGGAAGTATTTTCTTTATGCGTTTCAGGTATATAGGAAAACAGAGCACACCATCTTAGTTGGAGACATTTATTTTTACCGTTTGTTCCTCCAGCTTTCTTGTTCTTGATATTTCCCCCCTAAGAGATATGGCACACAATAAGCAGGGTTGCTCAAGATTTCAGTAGCGAAGCGTACAGTCCTCCTTACTATATCAAGGATAAACTTTAGAGCTGGCGGGGGGGCGGGGGAGCAAGCCTGAACCTTTAAATCATACGCCGCTACTTTTTATTATTAATCTGCTTACGGAACGGAGCACTACGACAGAGCAAAAGGCGTATCTTACACTTTCTCAAAAGAACCAGAAGGCTTTCCTACGGTTTAGCAGCAACGCCATGCGAGCTGCTGCTTGCCTCTTTGGTCGTGAGCATTTTCTTCCTCTTCTCCTTAACCTCGGGGAACTGCCTTTCCCACAGGTTTTTGGTGCCTGTTCCGACGACACAGCAAGCCAGCCGCTTGCCCGCGTTGCCGTTCTCCAAACTGGCCTTGTTGTTCCCTTTCCCCAGGTCGTCTTCTTGCTCGTGGATCACAACCGATCTCCCTATGATGCTGTACGGGCCAAACAGGGTGGCCACGAGATTGGCCTTATATTTTTTAATCTTGCCTTCCTTAGAGTAGAAGTTCCCAAAGTCCCCAGGGTGACGCGGGTGGTTTTCCTTGAAGGGATTGTAGTGTCCGCCTGCGGAGTCGCAGCCGTCGCTGAGGTCTCCGTACTGGTGGATATGAATCGCTCTCCCGGATAAGTTGGCGCCTGCCGGAAAGCCATCCAAGTTGAAAATAGCTTCCAGTTTCCCATTTGGGTAGGCCTGCCTGAACAGAACGTGTCCTGTAACCTGCGGCTTGTCCGCACCTACTTTAGGGCTGGGTTTCACCAAACAGGAGGCATAAGCAGTCCGGTTGGAGGCCACGATATCCTCGTACAGCTGCGGATAGAGCAAACTCAGCCACAGGTCGTTGACTTTTTTCTGCATGTCCTGGAGTGCGTTTTCTTCATTCGGCTGGGCATCAGTTACACATAGGGCCACGCCGGTGGCGAGAAACAGCAGCGAGAACATGGCGGAGTTATGCGGAACCTGCAAAGGGCTATGAAAATGATGCAGAGAAAAGTGGCGTCAACGGCTTTGGTAAGAGCACCAACGCCAAAGGAAAAATATTAAAAGCATTTTATAACATTGTGCTGAGGAGGGCAACCAAGATGGTCAAAGGTCTGGAAACCAAGCCTTATGAGAAATGGTGGAGGGAATTGGCCGTGTTTAGTGTGGTAAAGAGGAAACATGATGGCCGTCTTCAGATATCTAAAGGGCTGTGGCATGGAAGATGGAGCAAGCTTGTTTTCCCTTGCTCTGGAGCAGGGGTAGACAACCTAAGGCCTGTGGGCTGGATGCGGCCCAATCGCCTTCTCAATCGGGCCCACGGACAGTCCAGGAATCAGCGTCTTTTTACATGAGTAGAATGTGTTTTTATTTAAAATGCATCTCTGGGTTATTTGTGGGGCATAGGAATTCATTCATTCCCCCCCCAAAAAATATAGTCTGGCCCACCACATGGTCTGAGGGACGCCGGACCGGCCCACAGCTGAAAAAGATTGCTGACCCCTGCTCTGGAGGGTAGGACTCAAACCAAGAATCTGAAGAAGTGTGCATGCACACGAAAGCTCATACCAACAACAAACTTAGTTGGTCTCTAAGGTGCTACTCTAAGGTGGGACACGGGTGGCGCTGTGGGTTAAACCACAGAGCCTAGGACTTGCCGATCAGAAAATTGGCAGTTCGAATCCCCGCGACGGGGTGAGCTCCCATTGCTCGGTCCCTGCTCCTGCCAACCTAGCAGTTTGAAAGCACGTCAGAGTGCATGTAGATAAATAGGTACCGCTCTGGCGGGAAGGTAAACGGCTTTTCCGTGCACTGTTCTGGTTTGCCAGAAGCGGCTTAGTCATGCTGGCCACATGACCCAGAAGCTGTATGCCAGCTCCCTCGGCCAATAAAGCGAGATAAACGCCGCAACCCCAGAGTCACACAACTGGACCTAATGGTCAGGGTACCTTTAAGGTGCTACTGGAAGGAATTTTTTAGTTTTGTTTCGACAATGGAATCAAACTACAAGAAAGGAAATCCCAACTAAACATTAGGAGGAACTTTCTGAGTAAGAGCTGTTTGACAGTGGAATCGACTCCCAGAAGTGGGAGTTTGGAGGTTTTTAAACAGAGATTGGTTGGCCATCAGTCACGCAAAATCTAGTTGAGATTCCTGCATTGCAAAGGGTTGGGACTAGATGATCCTTAGAGTCCCTTCCAACTCTACCATTCTATGGTTCTATGAAACTATTTCACATATGTGATCTCAATCCTTAGAAGGCTATTATGCAGGTGATGTTACCACTCTTCCACTGGGGTAAAGGAGACTGCACCTTGTTTAGGGACACCTAGACCAGGGATCAGCAAACTTTTTCAGCAGGGGGCCGGTCCACTGTCCCTCAGACCTTGTGGGGGGGGGCAAACTATATTGGGGGGTGAATGAACAAATTCCTATGCCCCACAAATACCCCAGAGATGCATTTTAAATGAAAGGACACATTCTACTCATGTAAAAACATGCTGATTTCCGGACCGTTCGTGGACCGGATTTAGAAGACGATTGGGCCGGATCCGGCCCCTGGGCCTTAGTTTGCCTACCCATGATCTAGACAATAATATTAATGACTGAGGTGGGATTTGAACTTGGAAGATTTTCTGGTTCACCGCTCAGCATTTTAGAGCTGTCTTTGGGCGATCTCAAAAATGTCATGTTTATGTTACAGGAACAGGGTGTTCTGGTTTTTAAACAGGGGTGAGGTATTTAAAAAACCCCAATTGTTTCTCAAATTCAGATCCCTCAGCCGAAAACATATTAGGTGGCTGTGTTATGCCCATGTCTTTTCTGAGGTAATAACAAAAGTATTCATTAGACCCAATCTCCATTCTTCCCTCATCTTGCCTGATTGAATCCTTCACCACCTCTCTATAGCAGCTTAGTTACAGGATATATTTGGTTGTAAAATTTATCACCAGATGAAGTTGATGGACTGTATGGAATTGATGGAAATGACTGGCAGAATCCAAGACCAGGGAGAGGAGTTGGTGGAAGAAGATTGGAAAAAATTTAAAGATTATTTACAGAAATACTGTAAAATTAATGAATGTTAGAAAAATGTTGGGATGAAGTTATATGGCTTTAGTAGAAACGTTATAAGGAATTAAGTATAAATAGATTAATAGAAAATTAAAGGGAAAAATAAGGTTAAAATGTGTTAAGATAATTATAGGATAGAAAACAGAGGAAGATGGAAAGGAATTGCTGAAACAATTAACAGAAGTGGAATACAAAAAGGGAGGTGTGAGGAGGTCGTGGAAATAAGTGAATGAAAGATAAGATATTGAAACTGTTTGATGTGTTTTAAATTGTTTTTGTTTTGTTTTGTTAGTTTAATGTGTTAGTGTTTTGTATTGTTTTTGTATTGTATTGTTTATTCTTTTTTGTAATGTTTAAATTGTTAGAAAAGTAATAAATATTATTTTTTTTAAAAAAAGTAAAATTTATCACCACCTGATTGATTCCTGCATTGTGGGAGGGGGGGGTTGGATTAGATGACCCTCGGATCCCATTCCAACGCTACAATTCTGTGATTCTCTCACATGGAACTAGCAATGTCCCATATTATTATTTTAAGAAACCCAAACACACAACCCCTCTTGAATATGGCTGGGAAAATATCACAGCACTGAATCACCCCTTTTCCTCAGCATTCCCCAAAACGGCATCAGTTTTCCCAAAAGTTGAAAAAAAAGAAGTCAAGACTTTCCAGTGGTGTTTAATACACAGTGAAGACAAGACAAACAGACTAAGTGCAATGGAAGTAGTCTAAACATGTGTGTGCTGCCTTCAAAGCTACTTGCCTTCGTAGGCAGAGAATATATGTTCATTACACTAACGCTGTGTGCATGTTATCGGCTTAAAATACAACTAGAACTCTCTTTTTCTCGATTCAGATTGAAGCTGGTTTTGGCGGGGAAACTCATAAAAACTCAGTGTTTCATAAGAAACGATAGAATAGAGTCTGAATCGAATGCAAACTGCTTCCCAAACCAGTGGTGGATGGGAGTGTGTACACAGTCTAAGAATGCTGTCTGTTTTCATCCTCAGCTGGTTCTAAAAGTAATTGCGATCGTCCTACCTTCAGCGCGGGATTCCTTCTGCAAAGATTTGTTTTCCCGAAAAACTTTCCAGTTGGGTGCAGTCTCTTTGTGCAAAGGGTGACAAGCAAGCGAGTCTAGGTTCCAGGCAGCTGTTGAGTTAGAGCTTTTGAGCTCTGCTTGTTTGTGTAAAAGTTAGGTAATAGTAGCTCAGGGGAGTGGTTAGCAGAAAAAATGAGGAGAGGAGGGGGAAATGTCATTTAAAATCCATCTAGAGGCAAAGCCTGCAGATTATTCAAAGAAAAAGAAATGCTTTAGAATTAATATTTCATTGCTTCATGCACTAGAGGAAATAAGCTTCAACATGAAGTGACAGAGGAAAAATATTTAAAGAAGGCTTTGTTTAGTCAATTTGCTGATGAGTTCATACAGAATCTGTCAACTAGGCGGCAATATTTTTCCTGTTATTAAGCCTCCTTGGAATCCGCTTTTAAGACGCGTCTTAGCAATGAAACTTGATTTACCTATCCAAATTGCTGTAATTATAAAAAAAAAAATCAACCAAAGTAACTAGGTTTTGAAAGCTTTATGTGATAACTTCTCTTGTTGGAGAGGAGGCTTGTGTTATCATGTGAAGAGACAATTTTGAACACTGGGGGGGTTGGTCTTGAGACTAAAACTTCGCCTCTCCATTGGTGGTTCTTGGGAGAGTTGTCTTAATGCCAAGACCACTCAGAGCTGACAAGCCAAATTGCAGGAAATTTATGGAGATTTGATGTCCCAGCACAAAAAAAGGGTAACAGATTCTGTACACTGACACTTCATGATGTGCAAAATTCTTGGGCCGTGAAACACCTAGCAACGATTGGCTCGGCTGCCTGCCATTCACGGACAGTCTGTCAGCCATAGATCTGCAGCCATTGGCTGAATTGCTCTCTCCCATTTTTAGGGTAAAGGTAAAGGGACCCCTGACCATTAGGTCCAGTCGTGGCTGACTCTGGGGTTGTAGCGCTCATCTCGCTTTATTGGCTGAGGGAGCTGGCATACAGCTTCCGGGTCATGTGGCCAGCATGACTAAGCCGCTTCTGGTGAACCAGAGCAGCGCACGGAAACGCCGTTTACCTTCCCGCTGGAGCGGTACCTATTTATCTACTTGCACTTTGACGTGCTTTCGAACTGATAGGTTGGCAAGAGCTGGGACCGAGTAAGGGGAACTCACCCCGTTGCGGGTATTCGAACCGCCGGGTATTCTGATCGGCAAGTCCTAGGCTCTGTGGTTTAACCCACAGCGCCACCCACGTCCCTCCATTTTAGGGTAACTGCTTGCTATTGAGTGAGGTCAGACTCTCTTCCTGCCATTGACAGAGCTGCCTGGATGCTAGAAAGTTGCATCCAGGGAAGGAGTTAGGGCCAGAAAGTAGCAGACCAAGGGATCAGGGAACTCTGGTGTGGCTGAGCTAGGAAAGAAGGATTAGGAAGAGAAGAAGAGGGAGAGAACAGAAGGGAGAAGCATGAAAGGAGAGAAGACGGGATACATGTAGAAAAGCCGGTGCTCTTTCCAATACAGTGGTACCTCGGGTTAAGAACTTAATTCGTTCTGGAGGTCCGTACTTAACCTGAAACTGTTCTTAACCTGAAGCACCACTTTAGTTAATGGGGCCTCCTGCTGCCACCGCGCTGCCAGAGCACGATTTCTGTTCTCATCCCGAAGCAAAGTTCTTAACCTGAGGTACTATTTCTGGATTAGCGGAGTCTGTAACCTGAAGCGTATGTAACCTGAAGCGCATGTAACCTGAGGTACCACTGTAGTATTGGAAAGGGAATCAGTTACCGACTAGGAGAGAGTGGTTATGTAAGTTTTCAGAATACTTAGAATTAGCCAAACTGACAGACATAATAAGACAAAAACCAAAAAGTGAAGTAAAAAAAGAATGGGAGTGCCTAAATGAATACCTTAAAAGTCAAGGTTCGAGGACTGAAATCTGGCTGAGTCTGTGAAGTGAAAGGATAAGAAAGAGGGACTTATATTTAGATGTTAGGATAGAGATGATAAGGAAAACAGGAAGACACAATAAAGGTTGTGCTGTGGGATTGGTGGAAGTCAATGTTTGTTTTTCTTTTTAGTGTTTATATTATTAACTTGTAAGATATGGATTTTTTTGTATGTTTTTGAATGTTAGTTTTTGTGTTTTGTGTATTGTTATTTTTCGATATCTTTTGTGTTGTTGCTGGGTGGAAAAATACTAATAAAATTTATAAATTAAAAAAGAAAAGAAAAGCAGGTGCTCAGAAGTAAGGAATACATACTAAAATAACCATTCATTTATACACAAGAGAGCCATTTGTAAATGACAGCAAGTGAATTTTTAAGGCCACTGCTCCACCTATTCTTTTTGTTCACCAACATTCTGCTCCACTGTAAGGAACTGGTTAACTCTCCTCGCTAACGTTCCTCTGTGTTATTTTTTCCTTCCAGTGCTCAGTACCTGTGTGAGAGCAGCAAATCCCTTTTTCTAGAGTGCATCTCCCTCCCTAAATAATGGTTTCTCTATCACGCTCATTCAGCATCTATTTTAATTTGAGGTTTCGAATAAATTCCCCTCTGCATGCATATAGTCTTTCAGTGTCAGGCCTTCGGAACATGTAGCCTCTCTCTCTTCCCCCGCTTCTGTGGCTCCTTTTAAAATGCAAAAACTAGACAAGTACACAATTAATCTGGCATCTGATCAGATGTTTGGAAGCTGTGGCTGGATGGTTACGTGGGAGCCGGTTGAAGTTAAATCCTTCGAAGACAGAGGTCCTTTGGCTGGGTCGGGACAATATGGGATTGGGGGGCAACTCCCATCTCTTAAAGGTAAAGGGACCCCTGACCGTTAGGTCCAATCGTGACCGACTCTGGGGTTGCTGCGCTCATCTTGCTTTACTGGCTGAGGGAGTCGGCGTACAGCTTCCGGGTCATGTGGCCGGCATGATTAAGCCACTTCTGGCGAACCAGAGCAGCGCACGGAAATGCCGTTTACCTTAACGCTGGAGTGGTACCTATTTATCTACTTGCACTTTGACGTGCTTTCGAACTGCTAGGTTGGCAGGAGCAGGGACCGAGCAATGGGAGCTCACCCCATTGCGGAGATTTGAACCGCCGACCTTCAGATCAGCAAGTCCTAGGCTCTGTGGTTTAACCCACAGCGCCACCTGCGTCATCTCTTGCGGGGGCGCAATTAGTGCCAGCACCGTCCGTTAAGAGTTTGGGTGTAATCTTCGACACCTCCCTTTCCATGGAGGCGCAGATTGCAGCTATAACAAAGGCGGCATTTTTCCATCTCCGCCAAGCTAAGCAGTTGGCTCCTTACCTCTCTCGCCCTGACCTAGCCACTGTGATCCACACAAAGGTCACCTCCAGACTGGATTATTGTAACTCACTCTACGTGGGGCTGCCCTTGAGACTGACCCAGAAACTCCAGCAGGTGCAGAATGCCGCGGCGAGACTCCTTACGGGGTCCTCGCTGCGGGATCACATTCACCCAGTGCTATAACAGCTGCACTGGCTCCCAGTGGAGTACAGGATCAGGTTTAAGGTGCTGGCTTTAACCTTTAAAGCCCCATACGGCCTAGGACCCTCGTACCTACGGGACCGCCTCTCCTGTTATGTCCCACGGAGGACCTTACAGTCTGCAAACAAAAACATCTTGGAGGTCTCGGGCCACAGAGAGGTTAGGCTGGCCTCAACCAGAGCCAGGGCTTTTTTGGCTGTGGCTCCAATATGGTGGAACGCTCTGTCACAAGAGACTAGGGCCCTGCAGGACTTGACCTCTTTCCACAGGGCCTGCTAGACAGCTGTTCCACCAGGCCTGGTAATTTCTTCACAGAACTCTAGCCCAATGGTTGCCATCAACTGGATTTGAAATGATTTTATAATGAATTGATTTTAGAATGCTGTATTATTTTACTGTTGTTAGCTGCTCTGAGCCCGGCTTTGGCTGGGGAGGGCAGGATATAAATAAAATTTTATTATAATTTTTATTATTATTATTATCTAGTTTGGCTGCATTGCAATGTGCTGTGTGTGGTGGCAAAGTGAGGAACTGTGTGAGCGGTGCATCAATCTTTGCAGATGCTTACATGTAAAACATACGTGAGTGCATATCTACGTAGGGTTGCCACATTTCAAAAAGTGAAAATCTGGACACAAACGTTTGCCCAGCTTTTGGGGGCAAAGTTTTTGAGCTTTGAAGTTTTTGAGCTACAGTGGTACGTCAGGTTAAGTACTGAATTCGTTCCGGAGGTCCGTTCTTAACCTGAAACTGTTCTAAACCTGAGGCACCACTTTAGCTAATGGGCCCTCTCACTGCTGCCGCACCACCGGAACACAATTTCTGTTCTCATCCTGAAGCAAAGTTTTTAACCCGAGGTACTATTTCTGGGTTAGCGGAGTCTGTAACCTGAAGCGTATGTAACCCGAGGTACCACTGTATTTCTAAGGAAATTCTCCCTAATCTACACTGTCGTCATGGGCTGCCAATACGTCTGGATTTTCCCAGACATTCTAGCGATTTCCTCCTGGACGCCGTTGCCGATGACTGAATCCTGGCTATGGGCGCGGGAAATTCTGGCCGTATGGCAACCCTATCAGAATGTGAACAGGGGATGTACCATAGAGTAAAGGCATCTGTGGATTTTTTAGGGTCTTCACTTAGCATTTATGTAGGTGCTTAAAATGCTTGCTCAATAGTCCTCGCAACAATACCTTGTAAGACAGGTGAAGCGGACAGAGTGACAGAAACCTGTTTGGAATGGGAGACTTTCTAACTCACAGTTCATATTCTTTTCAAATGGAAAAAGTCTGAGCAGTCCAGTTCAAAACATTCTTGAAATTCCTCTGCCTGGTAAGGTAAATATAGGAATGGGAGAGCTTAATTAACTACGAACCCTGAACTTTGAGATCCCCTCCAAACCTTTTGTAGGGTTTTCAACTATGCAACACTACAAAAGGTTTAGAGGGCACCCCAGATTGTGATAATTCGTAGATCGTGGTGGCTCTAATATTTCCCTAGTCTACAGCCAAGTGCAAGCGAAGTTCAGTGCAAGTGCAGATTGACTTGAGCTTCTATATCAGGGAAGAAACTGTCACAGCCCCAAACTTATATTAGGAAAACTTTAGTTTTGTTGTAATAAAGGTAAAGGTAAAGGGTCCATTTGGTCCAGTCGTGACCGACTCTGGGGTTGTGGCGCTCATCTTGCTTTATTGGCCAAGGAAGCCGGCGTACAGCTTCCAGGTCATGTGGCCAGCATGACTAAGCCGCTTCTGGCGAACCAGAGCAGCGCTCAGAAACGCCATTTACCTTCCTGCTGGAGCGGTACCTATTTATCTACTTGCACTTTGACGTGCTTTTGAACGGCTAGGTGGGCAGGAGCAGGGACTGAGCAACGGGAGCTCACCCCGTCACCGGGATTCGAACCGCCGACCTTCTGATCGGCAAGTCCTAGGCTCTGTGGTTTAACCCACAGCGCCACCCGCGTCCCATTTTGTTGTAATATTATCAAAAAGAGGTTTTTTCCTCATACTGCACTGCCTTTCTCTTAGAAAGTCAGTTTTCCTTTCTCTCTCTTCTAATTCTGAAAACTGAAAGGCCACTATTTTTGGTCCAACTCTGCTCCTATCGATTCAGAAGTAGTTCTCAGTGAAATTAATTGGATTGACTTCCATAGTGTGCGTAGGATTCCAATATTCTTAGGGCTCTTCTTATATGTGTGACTAGCCATAACTGCTATTCATTTTGCAGTGAGCGTTGGAGTGGCGTTGGGGTACCAGCATCAGTGCACCGCATTAGAGTTGGTGTGGGATGTGCATTAGGTAAATGACTTAAATCATGTATGAGGCAGCTTAAACGATCAAATGCAAGTTCTGTTTGGCGGGTGCTTGAAAGTTTCTTCATGCCATTATTCTAAATGGTGAATATTAGAATCATGGAATCGTAGAATTGGAAGGGATCTTGAGGACGATCTAGTCCAGCCCCCCACAGTTATAAATCACAAGCGATAGAGGGAATATGCACTATGTGCTCCATTCTTCAATACCACTGGCATTCACTGTTTTTTTTTAATATATCTTTATTAATTTAAAATAAATATATTTATGAAAAACAGACGTACATGCAAGTAAACAAACAAACAAACAGAAAAATCAAACAAACCACCACACTATAAGATATAAGAAGATTAATATAATTATCATCATATATACTCCTGGTATTGAACACAATTATAAAATTTATAGAAAAGAAATTTTAAACTGACTTCCAATTAATCTCACTGTTCTTTGTCTAGCCATTACATTATACTGCACAGTTACATATTTCTTATATAATTTCTTTTTACCTCCCTACAAGCTTATATTTATTTATACAATACAGGGATCAGTCTAATTCTGCCAAGATGTTTCCTTTTATTCCATAGTTTTCTAAATATTCTTTATGCCGAGGTAACCGGCATTTGTGTGCAGACAGTTTTTCCGGGTTACGTGGCCAGCATGACTAAGCCGCTTCTGGCGAACCAGAGCAGCGCACGGAAACGCCTTTTACCTTTCCGCCGGAGCAGTACCTATTTATCTACTTGCACTTTGACGTGCTTTCAAACTGCTAGGTTGGCAGGAGCAGGGACCAAACAATGGGAGCTCACCCCATCACGGGGATTCGAACTGCCAACCTTCCGATTGGCAAGTCCAAGCGGCACAGAGGTTTAAAGCACAGCACCACCCGTGTCCCCAAAGTGGCTTACAAAGGATGAAACAGTAAAATCAAGAGAGAGAAAACACAACCCTAGTTTAAACATACAAAAGTTAAAATACGAAAACAGATCAAAATTATCTCAACTTTATATATAAATTTGTGTTTGAAAATGAATAAAAATATTACAGAATGGCAAAAAAAAAAAGTTATCTCAACTTTCTAAGGGTAGGCTTGTCTAAACAATTGTGTTTTTAGCAGGCAGCGATAAAGCATGTTTGCTATTGTTATGCAGGGCTATTTTTCTAGAAAAAGAAGTTCTGGGACTCACCCTTGTTCTCTTAGAATGGCAATGGTGCCCAACTGGGAGATGCCGGAATTGAGTTCCAGCTGGGGAAAAAACCCTTGGGTATGTGTATCCTAAAGATGTGGCGGTAAAGCAGCAGTGATTGACCTTTTGGGTGCAGCTGTGTAATGTCCAGAACAGCTCTAATTCATTTGGAAAAAAAAATCCCAAATTTATTTGGTGATTCAAATTGCACCCCTCCAATACTTAAAAACAACCCCTAATTTTGCTTCAACGTCAGTTGGGTCTGAAACATCAGTGACTAACTAGAAAAGAGTCATTGGGCTTGTTGGTAGATGAAAAACAACATGTGCAGCAGCTATGAAAATGTCAAAGAGCTTGCTACGGATTACGATGCCTGGAATTTCCTGTAACACCCTTATAAAACTCTCTGCCTTGGCCACATTTTAGAGTACTGTTCATGCTTCTGGTTTCTCCATCTCAAAATAGATGCATATCATAGATATTGAATATGTCGATGGAACCAGTGCCCAAAAGGCAACACCACATGCCATGCACCTTTCCACGGTGCCTACAGCTGCAGGGACTCACCTGTCTTGCTCCTAGCCAATTTGCATGCGAAAGTAATTGCATCAGTTCCTCTCTGGGTAGGTGAACTGTGACACAACTTCCAGTAACTTTGAGTAACCACCAGTCGCTAAATACCCTTAAGCAAGAACCTCCAGTTATCAAGCTACAGATATCTAGAGGCAGTGAGGCATTTAACTCAACCCAAAAGCATGCTTTCAATAATATTTTTCATCTGCGGTGATTGAAAGACCAGTGAGTGGGTGGGTAGGCAGGTGAGGCAGGGGCCCTGAGTGGGATGCACGGAATAACTGTTACTGCTGTTACAGTGGTAGCTCTGCTTACGAACTTAATTGCGAGGTTGGCAAGAGCAGGGACCGAGCAACAGGATCTCCCCCCGTTGCGGGGATTCGAACCGCCGACCTTCTGATCGGCAAGTCCTAGGCTCTGTGGTTTTTAACCCAGCTAAAGTGATACCCCAGGTTGAAAACAGTTTCAGATTAAGAACAGACCTCCAGAATGAATTAAGTTCTTAACCCGAGGTACCACTGCAATAGTAGAAACCTATTAAGTGCATACCCTCCAAGATTTCTCTGATGAAAATAGGAACATCCTATTCCATAATAATGATTTAATTATTTGTACCCTGCCCATCTAACTTGGTTTCCCCAGCCACTCTGGACAGCTTCCAAAGACAAAACAAAACAAAACAAAACAAACATTTAAAAAAACTTTCCTATACAGGACTGCCTTCAGATGTCTTCTAAAGGTTGTATTGTTACTTATCTCCTTGGTTCAGGAGTCATGTAACTCAGTACCCTCCTCTGATGACAATATGAACATCCTAAAGAAAAGTGGAAGATTCCAGGATCAAATCAGAAACCGGGATGGCTTCTGTAAATTCAGGACTGTCACTGGAAAACAGGGACACCTGGAGGTGTGTAAGTGGTGTTCAGAAAACACTATAAAAGAAATATCAATATAGGGAAGCTTTTAATGTTTGACGGACTACAGTGGTACCTATGGATATGAACAGGATCTGTTCTGGAGCCCCGTTCGCATTCTGAAGCGAACGCAACCCGCGTCTGCGCATGTGCGGGTCGTGATTCGCCGCTGCTGTGCATGTGACGTCATTTTGCGCATGCACGAGCAGCAAAAACCGGAAGTAACAGAACATGTTACTTCCGGGTCACCGCAGAGCGCAACCCGAAAGCGCTCAACCTGAAGCAACTTCAACCCGAGGTATTGTATTGTATTTGTGTGCTCTGTTGGAAGCCTCCCAGGGCGGCTGGGGAGGCCCAGCCAGATGGGCGGGGTATAAATAATAAATTGTTATTGTTATTATTGTTATATCAATATGCAGGTAAAATTCAGCCAAATTTAAACACAGATATGCATAATTGTGTTATACGTCTGGACTAGGCCTCACTTCACCAGATGAATGAAATACATATAGCATACAGAATGAGAGAGAAAAATTACAGTGGTGCCTCGCAAGACGAAATTAATTCGTTCCGCAAGTCTCTTCGTCTTGCGAGTTTTTCGTCTTGCGATGCACGGTTTCCCATAGGAATGCATTGAAAATCAATTAATGCGTTCCTAGGGAAACCGCCTTCAGACCAGGTCCGGGGACAGTCTGTCCCCGGACCTCTTCTGAAGGCTGGGGGGGGGGGGGGAACAAGGGCTTTTCTTCCCACCCCCAGCATTTTAAAAAACCCCGGGACAGCGGAGGACTTCTCCGCTGTCCGGGCGATCTTAAAATGCTGGCGGGCGGCATTTTAAAATCGCCCCGGGACAGCGGAGGACTTCTCCGCTGTCCGGGGCGATTTAAAAGCCCCTGGGAAGGCGGGCAGGGGGGACAAAGACTTTCGCCCCCCGCCCGCCTTCAGAAGGTGTTCCCGCCCCCCGCCCCGCTTCGGAGCAGCGTTCCGAAGCGGGGCGGCTGGGGCAGGTGTTCCCGCCCCCCCGCCCCGCTTCGGAGCACCGGGAGAAGCGATCTCCCCGCAGCCCCTTGCTTCAAAAGAGGTCCGGGGGCAGCGGGAAGCGCTTCCCGCTGTCCCCGGACCTGGGGCTGCGGGGAGAAGATCGCTTCTCCCCGCCGCCCCTTGCTTCAAAAGAGAAGACCCGCTGTCCCCTGGGCAAGCTTCGTTTTGCGAAGCAAGCCCATAGGGAAATTCATCTTGCGAGGCAACTCGAAAACGAAAAAACCTTTCGTTTTGCGAGTTTTTCGTCTCGCGAGGCGTTCGTCTTGCGGGGTACCACTGTATTGCAAACAGTATCATAGAATCATAGAATCATAGAGTTGGAAGAGACCACAAGGGCCATCGAGTCCAACCCCCTGCCAAGCAGGAAACACCATCAGAGCACTCCTGACATATGGTTGTCAAGCCTCTGCTTAAAGACCTCCAAAGAAGGAGACTCCACCACACTCCTTGGCAGCAAATTCCACTGTCAAACAGCTCTTACTGTCAGGAAGTTCTTCCTAATGTTTAGGTGGAATCTTCTTTCTTGTAGTTTGGATCCATTGCTCCATGTCCGCTTCTCTGGAGCAGCAGAAAACAACCTTTCTCCCTCCTCTATGTGACATCCTTTTATATATTTGAACATGGCTATCATATCACCCCTTAACCTCCTCTTCTCCAGGCTAAACATGCCCAGCTCCCTTAGCCGTTCCTCATAAGGCATCGTTTCCAGGCCTTTGACCATTTTGGTTGCCCTCCTCTGGACAACGTTCCAGTTTGTCAGTGTCCTTCTTGAACTCTGGTGCCCAGAACTGGACACAGTACTCCAGGTGAGGTCTGACCAGAGCAGAATACAGTGGCACTATTACTTCCCTTGATCTCGATGCTATACTCCTATTGATGCAGCCCAGAATTGGATTGGCTTTTTTAGCTGCCGCGTCACACTGTTGGCTCATGTCAAGTTTGTGGTCAACCAAGACTCCTAGATCCTTTTCACATGTACTGCTCTCAAGCCAGGTGTCACCCATCTTGTATTTGTGCCTCTCATTTTTTTTGCCCAAGTGCAATAAGAGTAGGTCCCCCAAACTCTGGAATGCAAGGGTCGATGATTAACTTATTGTTATCTCACATCCATCACATTCCTAACCCTTTTGCTTCCCCTTTGAAGTTTAGGTCCCTTCAGTTCAACCTTTACCCATTAGAGAAATACTGAACTGCCCTTTCTCAAAAAGTAATTTTGGTGATACCTGCCGTACCAACGTTTTTCTCTCTCCCCCTTTCATCTCTGCTCAGCTATGTGTGTGATGTTTTATTGCATAAAATTAGAGAGCAGTAGTCAAGACTGCATAGATCAGTGTAAAGGGGGTATCCATCAGCGTAGGTGTTATAGAGACGCACGTACAGGGGTACCTCAGGTTACATACGCTTAGGTTACAGACTCCGCTAACCCAGAAATAGTGCTTCAGGTTAAGAACTTTGCTTCAGGATGAGAACAGAAATCGTGCTCCGGCGGCACGGCAGCAGTGGGATGCCCCATTAGCTAAAGTGGTGCTTCAGGTTAAGAACATGGGCATTTTCCAGGGCCCGCTTTAACGCTCTCCCTTCAGCTCTTCTAGAGGGAAGATACAATAAAATACCGATCGAACAAAGATTATGCCCCTGTAACAGCAATGAAATCGAAACCATTGGGCATGTCATCTTATACTGCCCATTATATTGAGACTCAAGAAAAGAGCTGATCGAACCGATTCTGAGGAAAATACCTCGTAGTACAGACGACACCTATATCAGACACCTCTTAGCTGACAAAGAGCCCTAAATTAACAGGTCCATGGCAAAGTACTGTTACACTGCAACAAGAATAAGACGAGCAATGATGTCTACAAAGGAGTTCAAACTGTAAACATCGAAGGAACGATAATAAACAGTAGCAACTCCTGAATTGAATTTTAAAAACTTAAAATTCAAAATCTGGTCATAAATATAAGCACCAATTCTGTGAATTGGCCATATTTTTACTGTTACTTGTAGCACAATACTACTCTTAATGTCATATTTTATATATTGCTTCCTGGTCATTGACCGTATTAAAGATATTTGATTTTTGATTTTTGAACAGTTTCAGGTTAAGTACGGACCTCCGGAACAAATTTAGTACTTAACCCGAGGTACCACTGTACATCTTTCATGAATTACCTAATCGCATGGAAAGGGAACCCTTCCCTGCCCGCCCTCACCCAGTGGCAGTCGTGCCCAACAGTTCCGCATTAACAGACAATTGCCCTGAGATGCCTCACCTGACATCTTCCTGACTTTCCTCACTCTCTGCTTTGGGCAAGCAGAAAGTCAGTGCAGCCACCACCATTGGTTTGCCCCCGGAGTGCTTGCTGTGGCTTGCTGTTTCTTGCCAGAGAGAGAGAACAATAGGTGCACTATTTACACTCGAACGGCAGGATCTAAATGCTCCAGTGGGGGAAAAAATAAACAAGGAAATCCTTGTTCCAGTCCTCAAATCTGCCACATGCTGCAAATGTTTCCACAGAGCAAGTCCCAACAGGAATATAGGAAGCTGCCATATCTGATTCAGGACTGAGTCAAGCTCAGTATTTGTCAACAGTGAGTGGCTCCCCCCATCAGAAATAAAGACACATGACAACGGTATTTAGGTTAATGGGCAAAAAATGACCACAACTTTATTGGTTACAGGTAATGAGCGGTATTGGGACGCGGGTGGTGCTGTGGGTTAAACCACAGAGCCTAGGACTTGCCGATCAGAAGGTCGGCGGTTTGAATCCCCGCGACGGGGTGAGCTCCCATTGTCCGGTCCCAGCTTCTGCCCACCTAGCAGTTCGAAAGCGCATCAAAGTGCAAGTAGATAAATAGGTACCGCTCCAGCGGGAAGGTAAACGGTGTTTCCGTGCGCTGCTCTGGTTCGCCAGAAGCGGCTTAGTCATGCTGGCCACATGACCCGGAAGCTGTCTGTGGACAAACGCTGGCTCCCTCGGCCAATAAAGTGAGATGAGTGACCCCAGAGTTGGTCACGACTGGACCTAATGGTCAGGGGTCCCTTTACCTTTAATGAGTGGTATTGGCTTAGGCATTGGTCCTACTGACTATCCGGCTTCAGCCTGATTGCTTGAAGTCGGGGAAGGGTTAACCACCAGTAGGGGGAGTCCTGCTGATGCACATCAACTAAGAGCTCCCCTGGGGTCACCGCTGGGGGGCGTGCCTTAGGCCCTCACCTCCATAGGCTTCGGACAGGGCCAAGACCCCCGGAATCCTTTACCGGACTACCCTTCAATATGCGGGGGAGGTGATGGCGCTTCCTCCCCCCTCTCTCATCTACATAACAATACCAATACCAATGCCTCACCGCCACTCAAGCAAAAGCTCGCCGCCAATACCCTCAGACCTGCAACCAATCCCTAATTCCAGATGATATGTCAGCCAACCAAACATCATTTCCCATCCTGTCAGTATCCTGCCATCCTGTCAGTAGAGGGCCTCCTTGCTGAACTGGATATTGGGGTGGTCAATGACTCCCCCCCCCCCCGAGCTGCCACTCTACTCGCTACGGAGCGTTCCAGAATCTTCCTGGCTTTATTTATCGCGATAGCGCACCGACAGTCCCTCCAGACCCGCCTCTCCAGCAGCGAAGACCATAGTATGGTAATGTTGGGGAACGAGGCCATCAGCTCATCAAAGTCACTGTAAATGCTCCACATCAAGTCCACGCCTTTCCTGTAGGCCAAATCATCGGCCGAAAGAGGAAGATCTCCGGCCGCGCCAGCCCTAAATAGAGCGGGCCACGCCCCTCAGGCCAGCCGATTGGCTGGCCAGGAGATGACGCGGCCAGGGATTCCCTCAATCACCCGGGGGCGTGAAGCCCGCAACCCCACCTCCTCTTGAGCTCGGAAGTGGCTTTCCAGGCACCAGTCTCTCCTGGCCCTGCGTGGAGATGCCAGAGTTTGAATCTGGGCCCTGTGGCATGAACTACTTCCAAAAGTAATGAAAAGTTCAAAGGGGCAGTTCTTACTTCGCTTTGATGTCCTTTAGAAGGATGGATTAGTAGAGTCTTTTTTTAAAAAAAAATTAAATACATCTTTATTGGTTTAAAATACAATCTTACAGTAAGGGTAAGTACAGTGGTACCTCAGGTTACATACGCTTCAGGTTACAGACTCCACTAACCCAGAAATAGTGCCTCGGGTTAAGAACTTTGCTTCAGGATGAGAACAGAAATTGTGTTCTGGCGGCGCGGCGGCAGCAGCAGGCCCCATTAGCTAGAGTGGTGCTTCAGGTTAAGAACAGTTTCAGGTTAAGTACGGACCTCCGGAACGAATTAAGTACTTAACTTGAGGTACCACTGTACAACAAAGTTAAGCACAGAAAAGGAAAAAAAGAAAAGAATTCTCCGCATCAAAAGTACAAAAAGTTTAAAAGTAACAAGAAAAGAAAAAGATAACAACAATTAAAAGTACCAGATATTTATACAACATCATGTCTTATCCAATAAAGTCTTCTGTGAAAAGCTTCCAGTCGTTCTCATTATACTTTTTCTATTGTCTTGATTTTACCACACAGTTTGTTTTATATCTTTTTTCCATATATTCCTCTAAGATGTTTATTCTGTTTATTTATTATACACAAATATCATTCAATTCTGCTAGGATGGTATCATTTCTACAATATAGTCTTATATATATTCCTTAAATATTTTCCATTCTCCTTATACTTTTTGATTTAAGGTTCCCCTGACTTTTCCAGTCATTGGGCATTATGGCAGTGGGAAAGGGTAATATTTGGGTTTATTTACAAAGCTACAAATTGAGCGTAGGTAGGAACGGTCTCCCTCGGGAGGTTGTGGACCAGGCTTCCTCAACCTCAACCCTCCAGATGTTTTTGGTCTACAACTCCCATGATCCCTAGCTAGCAGGACCAGTGGTCAGGGATGATGGGAATTGTAGTCTTCAAACATCTGGAGGGCCGAGGTTGAGGAAGCCTGTTGTGGACTCTCCTTCATTGGGGATTTTTAAGCACAGGTTGGATGGCCATTTCTCACCGATGCTTGAGTTGAGATTCCTGCATCACAGGGGGTTGGACTAGATGACCCTTGGGGTCCCTTCCAACTCTATGATTCTAAGGAGCAACAGTGATTCTATAAGCAGCAAACCCACTGCTCCACACCTGCAAGAAAATGTGCAGGCAGCAACACAGTGATATGCCATTCAAGAGGTGGTGGTGTGGCCGCTCAAAGATTACCATATTTTTCTGTGTATAAGATGCCCCTATGTATAAGACAGGGATGCGGGTGGCCTAGGACTTGCCGGTCAGAAGGTCGGCGGTTTGAATACCCGCGACGGGGTGAGCTCCCGTTGCTCGGTCCCTGCTCCTGCCAACCCAGCAGTTCAAAAATATGTCAAAGTGCAAGTAGATAAATAGGTACCGCTCCAGCGGGAAGGTAAATGGTGTTTCCGTGCACTGCTCTGGTTCGCCAGAAGCGACTTCGTCATGCTGGCCACATGACCCGGAAGCTGTACGCCGGCTCCCTTGGCCAATAAAGCGAGATGAGCGCCGCAACCCCAGGGTCGGCCACAACTGGACCTAATGGTCAGGGGTCCCTTTACCTTTTTATGTATAAGACGCCCACTATTTTTGGGGACTCCAAATTAAGAAAACACCCCTCAGCACTACCTGTATATAAGACGAGGCCCAATTTTAAACCTAATTGTTTGGTTAAAAAACCTAGTCTTATACACAGAAAAATATGTTATTTGCTGGAAGCAGTTCCTAGCTTAGAGCCTCGGACATCCTATGGTCCCCCTCCTCCAAGTTAAAAAGGCTTCACTTTCCACTTAATAAAGATGTGGGTGTATGGGGGACTTTTTTAATTTTTATTATCACTGCTTTTTAATGAACACATCCTGGCTGAGTACACAACCATCTTGAGCAAAAATAAAAATAAAAATGAAGCTTTTCTCAATCCCCAATCATGCATGCTCATCCTCAACATTTTGACCTGTATTGATTCTAGAACCTGATTCAAGTAAGTGAAAGCTGGTCTTTGAAAACATCCTTTGAGAACCACTGTATTGACCAGTTCATTCTGCATTTAGCTCCGTCATAATTTCAGACATAGTTACGTCTCTTTAGGTGAACGAATATGCCCACCCCCAAAAAGGGTTATATACAAGGTCCTGTGGATGACAAATCTACCAATGAGTTATTGTTATGTACTGAGTTGAACAGGATCCAAAATGCAGCAGTCTGATTGGTCCTAGAAAAATAGGATTCAGAATGCAGCAGTCTGATTGGTCCTAGAACAATAGGACTGAGAATGCAGCAGTCTGATTGGTCCACAGGAGCCACCCAATCCAGCTCCAGGTGGAAGTGAATCCGCAACCTGATTGGCCTACAGGGCCCATTGTGTAAATAATGTATATAAAGCAGACATTCTGGGGGAACTTCCATTCCTTCTCTCCACTATGAGCTGAATAAAGAGCATGAAATCCACTCTCAACTCCAAGTATATTTCAGTTATCCATGCCTTTTCCTCCCTGCACATGCCTTGGGTGAACAACCACATGAGAAATATGTAAAATAACCAAGCAAGGATTAGAAATCACCCCAGAACTGGCCCTACTAAATATCTCCCAGGACAATAATGCCCAGTCACATCACAAAGAACTCATAACCCACCTACTCTCAGCAGCCAGAAACACCATAACCAGACACTGGAGAGACCTGTCAGGAGTAAGCATGGACCAATGGTACCAAATAGTATGGGAAACAGCCTTACTAGAAAAATAAACCAATAAACTGAAACTGACATGTGGACAAATAGAAGAAGACGCCTTCACCCCGGTATGGCTCCCCTTTATCACATAACACAGCCCAACAAGACAATGACAAAAATCCACCCACAGTCCCATTTCCAGGACTTGAAACCAGTTTCTTAAGAAGTGTTTTTTCAGGGGCAAAAAAACAAATTTAAAAAATGCAGTAAATCTAGATTGCATGCAGCCCACATAGAAAAAAACCTCTCCACTGATTCCTGACTAAAAAGGTGTGGTTTTTTTTACGTAGCCTCAGACAAATGTGCACATTAATGTCTGAAGAAACTTTCAACGGGAGTTCTGCTATCAGAACAATATTTGCTAGATATATCTTGAAGGCAATTATGCAGTAAGAAAGGGGCATTGTTCCCAGTGTGGAAGAAAACAAATTTTCATAGCAAAGTGGCTTCCCACCTTTTTAAACACTATTCACTCTAATGTGTTGATGTTGCAAGCATAATTTAAACCCTGGGAGACTAATGAAGTTTAGCAGTATGCGTTAATTATTTTTTGTTGTCTTGGTTAACGCACGGTCCTAAATCCTATTTACAGCCTGAAACTTCAGAGGGTCCAGACCTCTCATGCAACTTTAACATCTTTCGGCTTCACGTGGCTTTCGCAAAGCCTTGGAACGTTTATTTAAATCCCCCCGTGGCGTCCTTTTTTTTTAGATCCAATGTGCAAAGATTCTAAACTGAAGAAATTGCACGTAGCTGATTTTTTTAACTTTTAAATAACATACCCAACCTTTGGAAAGGCACTGACGGATACATTAGATTTTTATGGGCAGTTCAGTAATTGCATCTGTGTCACACTGTCTCAGTTGGCGCAAGAGTTGAAAACTTGCTGCATGCTCCCTTCCTTTCTTTCCCTGAAATGAGATTTGCAGGAGTTCAGGGCTGCTTTGTTATAGCACCCAGCCTTTTGAATTCCTTGCTCAGGGCAGCATGCCTGGCTAGCTCACGGCTGACCATTACGAGAATGGCAGGACTCTGAATTTAAGAAAGCTTAGCCATGCAGCTAAGGGACGTGGGTGGCGCTGTGGGTTAAACCACTGAGCCAATCAGAAGGTCGGTGGTTCGAATCCCCACAACAGGGTGAGCTCCCGTTGCTCGGTCCCTGCTCCTGCCCACCTAGCAGTTCGAAAGCACGTCAAAGTGCAAGTAGATAAATAGGTACCACTCCGGCAGGAAGGTAAATGGCGTTTCCGTGCACTGCTCTGGTTCACTAGAAGCGGCTTAGTCATGCTGGCCACATGACCCAGAAGCTGTACGCTGACTCCCTCGGCCAATAAAGCGAGATGAGTGCCACAACCTCCAGAGTCGGCCATGACTGGACCTAATGGTCAGGGGCCCCTTTACCTTATCCATGCAGCTGATTTTTTAAAAAATAATTTTTATTGATTTTAACATATAAATTATAAAATGTACCACAAAACGTATCACTTATATAATCTTTTAAGACTTCCATCAGCACCTCTGATGATCCACCGTTTTAACCACTTCTTATGCATTTCTTAACTTTATATTGCCTTTACATCTCTTAACAAATCATCCTTCCCCTTCTCCATTTTTGCAATACTTCCAATAATACTCCTCACAAAACCTCTTGCTAACCTACAAACGTCGTCTGATCTTCACAAATACTTTTCAAGTAGTCTGTAAATTTACTCCAGTCTTCCGTGAATTTCTGGTCCCATCGGTTTCAAATCCTTCCTGTTAGTTTATCTAGTTCTGCATAGTCCATTAACTTCATCCTCCATTCTTCGATCGTCGGTAACTCTTCTTGCTTCCATTTTTGGGCCAATAATATTCTTGCTGCTGTTATTGCATATAAAAAGAGCTTATATTCCTTTCTATTTATATCACTCCCAACAATGGCCAGTAAGAATGCTTCTGCTTTCTTTATAAATGTATATTTCAACATTTTTTTCATTTCATTATATATCATCTCCCAGAAGCATTTCACCTTTTTACATTCCCACATGTGATAAAATGTTCCCTCTTTTTCTTTACATTTCCAACATTTATTGCTGACTTTATACATTTTCGCTAACTTAACAGGTGTAATATACCATCTATACATCATTTTCATCACAACAGCTGATTTTTATTTTTACACGTCATGTAGCTGCTGCTGTGGCTGCAACTATGTGAGATGGGTTGCATTGTTTTTTTAGATTGTCCTGTTGTTTTAGATTGTGTCTGGCTATGGATACAGTGGTACCTTGGTTCTCAAACGCCTTGGTACTCAAACAACTTGGAACCCAAACACTGCAAACCCGGAAGTAAGTGTTCCAGTTTGCGAACTTTTTTCGGAAGCCAAACATGCTCTGTTTTGAGTGTTACGCTTCCAATTTGAGTGCCACACTTCCGTTTTGAATGTTACACTGAGGTTTGTCTGTTTTTGCTATTTATTTTGTGTTTTTGTTTCTGCGGCTCTTTTTTGTTGTTTTTGGGACTGTGTGGAACCCAGTTCAGCTACTGATTGATTGATTGTGTGACTGCAGTAGATTGTTTATTGCTTTCATTTTATGGTCTCTTTAGATAGTAAAATTCATGATGAATCGCTGTTTTAGAGGTTGTTTTTAAAAGTATGGAATGGATTAATCCAGTTTGTATTACAGTGGATGCTCGGGTTGCGAACAGGATCCGTGCGGGAGGCACGTTCGCAACCCGCAGCTTTCGCAACCCACAGCGCCGCGTCTGCGCACGCACAGGTCACAATTCGGCACTTCTGTGCATGCGCAAAGCAGGAGGAGGAGGCGGGCAGTGGCTGGAGGGCGGCGCCAGGGAAAAGGTGGAGGCTGGACATGGCGCCTTCTGGCTCAGCTGTCCACTTCGTGCCACTGTGGCCACGGCAGACGGAGGCTCCGGGCATGGAGCTGCTTCGGCGCGGGCAGCATGGCGGAGGTGGGTGAGGGTGGCAAGCTGATGCCAGGAGGCGCCGCGTCCAGCCTCTGCCTCTCCCCTGGCACCCTCCAGAACTTGGTGCCCTCGTGCCCCACACCACTAGCCTCTATGGGTAAGATGTCCCTGTCCTTGCCCGCCGGAGGTGCACTCCATTGTCTCTAGAGACAGATGAATGCCAACAACAACAGTGCGGCCTTATATTAACATCATCCTTACCTGAATTACTTAAACAGTTTACAGTTCTTGTAAAGTGGTACCTCGGGTTACAGACACTTCAGGTTACAGACACTTCAGGTTACAGACTCCGCTAACCCAGAAATAGTACCTCGGGTTAAGAACTTTACCTCAGGATGAGAACAGAAATCGTGTGGTGGTGGCATGGCAGCAGCGGGAGGCCCCATTAGCTAAAGTGGTACCCCAGGTTAAGAACAGTTTCAGGTTAAGAAGGGACCTCCAGAACGAATTAAGTTCTTAACCCGAGGTACCACTGTACTTGCAAAGGTTATTGCTGAAAGTATCTCATTAGATTCAGTGAGATTTGAAGGACTGCCACATTTCATTGGAACGGAACATGCCTGCTTTTAGGAAACTGGGTTAATGCTGTGGTTTCTGCAAGTGCAGGGTTTTTTGGGGGGGCACATTGTCTGCAAGTCTGGTTAAATAGGATGAAATGAGCTGTTCTGGAAACTGCACAGGAAAGAAGACTGGGACCATCTGCTACTAGGGACTTGTTACTGGAATGCCTGTGACAGAGAAAGTCGACGAAGTGGGAGGTAGGCAGTAGAATAAGATCACAGGAGGGGATGTTCTAATGAATCTGGAGAAGTTAAGGCCTTCAGCTTAGAATGCAGCCTAAAAATAGCTACAAAGACGAATAAAAGCACTATCTTTTGAAGCTGTACTCTTGTTGGCTAGTAACAAAGTGAAATTTCATCCCCAACGCACACAGTTCCCTCCCGTGAGCTGTCATCTATTTGTCACTCACTGGTTTGATACCCAAAAGCCTACTGATATTATTAAAACTGGGGATTATAAGGTTATAAAGTGCTCTGTAGAAACCAGATACGGATTGGATGTTTTTATTAGAGGATTATTATTCATCTTTCCCCCCCTTATTTTGTCAACAAGAATAATTCTTGCTGGAAGCTTCACTTGCACTAGTTACGTGATATTAAGGAAGCTAAAAAGCCTGCCTTTTCAAAGCCATGCTACTGAATGGGTGGCCATGTTTCTGGCACGGATGAAGGTGAAATTCTGATAAACCACAGCAGAACATTGTTTCCCTGAAAGCTGGAGACTGAGCACTTCTTTTTTCAAAGGGCCTGTTTGTGGGAACCATCTCTTTTGCTGTATTTATGCTGTTCTGTTCCATTTGGAATGGTTTTTGAGTTTTTGTTATAATTGCAAAGTTTTATTTGTTTTTATAATTGTATATCCTATCCTGGGACCTTGTGATGAAGGCAGGTAAGAAATTTTCTTTATAAATAAATCAACACACCAGGGCTTGCGGCAGCACCTTATTCTGGACTGATGTGGCATTACCTGATCATTTAATGCTGCTGACTCCATCCTCATCCTTCATTCTCCCTATCTGGATCCCCCAGCCCTGGTCCAGTTGGTTTCTGAGTTAGTCTTGGGCCTTAGGAAGTTCCTGACTTTCTCGATCATGAGGGCTAATCATGGCAAGCACTCACTTTGGATAAAATCAGAGGCCCCATCGAAAGCTAATAGAAAAGCTTTGACCTTGCACATCTTTATTTATATTTTGAAAAACAAAATACAAAAAATTTAGACAGCTCTCAAGCTGAATGGAAAAGAACAACTTCTGATGAGGAAGCCGTGATTTAATTTGTGTACAAGAATCTCGTAAAGAAACAGAAGGCATGCCATGTGGGGAAAGATGTATGGGAGAAAGGATGGGTTGGAGTTTGCATAAATCTGAGGGCAATCTCCCGATAGCTACAGCCTTGGTACTTTCTTTCCTTTTGAGTTGCCATGATGGGAATATGAGTCTGGAATTAGTATAAAATTTGCACAGAGTAGAAAACAAATCATATTTTTTCTAGGCACTATTGAAAACATGTCGGCCGGAACAAAATAAGAGTGCACATTATACGTGATCTATCCTTCAGGTACATTCATTACACATTCCATTATTATAAGCATATAATATTTTCCAGACAAGCCAAACAATGTGTGCAATGTGTTCTGAATGTTTAGCATTTGGTATGTCATTCTCATATTTTGAAAGCTACTATTAGTAGTTTCAGTAAAATGTTTTTATAGATTAAAAAAAACCAGAAGAGACCATTATAAAAACCTAGCATGATCTGCGACAGAATGAAGCCCACTGACTTTTATCCAACATTTCTTTAGCAAATCCAGAATGTTTGCTGAAGTTGTAGCGTATACCGCTGTATAGATATTAGCTAGATGCTCAAGTGAGAGAGATTTGACTTGCTCTTGTGATTACTTTATTTGTAAGATTTGCATCTCAGGCTTAGTCTTGCTGGCCACATGACCCAGAAAAACTGTCTGCAGACAAACGTCAGCTCCCTTGGCCAGTAAAGCGAGGTGAGCGCCGCAACCTCAGAGTTGTTCGCAACTGGACTTAACTGTCAGTGGTTCTATAAAGGTAAAGGGACCCCTGACTGTTAGGTCCAGTCGCGGACAACTCTGGGGTTGCAGCACTCATCTCACTTTCCTGGCTGAGGGAGCCGGCATATGGCTTCCGACTAAGCTGCTTCTGGCAAACCAGAGCAGCGCACAGAAACGCCATTTACTTTCCCACCAGAGTGGTACCTATTTATCTACTTGCACTTTGACATGCTTTTGAACTGCTAGGTTGGCAGGAGCTGGGACTGAGCAACGGGAGCTCACCCAGTTGCGGGGATTCGAACCACCAACCTTCTGACCGTAAGCCCAAGGCTCTGTGGTTTAGACCACAGCACCACCCTTGTCCCACAGCGCCACCCGCGTCCAGGGGTCCTTTACCTTTACCTTTATACCCAACCAAAACTAAGCTTTAAACTACTGCTTATCCAAATGTGTTTGGATGCTTCCCCTTTTTAAAATACCTTTGCTATAATAAGGTGATTAAGTTTAAACTAAAATAAAAACAAGTTTAGCTGCTGAAAGTTGAGTACAGGGGAGGGGGGAACATGGCCAGTCAGGTTTAAAACTTTGATAATTTGATAAACTTGGCCAGCCATGTTTAAAGCTTTGTTAATCCTGAGCAGAACAGAAAAGCTTGTGAAAACAATAAACAACTTCTTCTCCCGATACGCTTGTTTGCCATTTCTATGCTACATGGGATGTTTACAGTAGCTTGCTATCTTGCATTCTGGTACAACATATTCCAGAGCACCTTTTTCCCCCATTTCCACACAGAATCCTTTCAGAGGAAGGCAGTCATATCAGTAATATAATGCCACGTCTTTGTACACTAGAACAAAACAAAAATTATCTACAAACTGAACACTGTTTTTCTTGCTAGTTCTGTCAACAGAGGTCCCTGAAACATCAATGCCTCAAACTTTAACACAGACAATGGAAGAGGAGGTGGACAAGCTAGACTCCTGTCTTTCTCAAACAAGCAAGGGGACAGAACACAAGTTATTAGTAAATCCCAGGGCTTAGTTTAGATTGAATAAAAGCAGCAATCCAACAAATAAATGAACCATCAAGTTTGAATTTATGTAGCATAGAAAACACATTAAACCTGTTTGACCAAGACAAAGGCCTTTTCTGCTATGAATAATGACGGCTACACATTGTAACGTTCCCTCAGATGAGACATTAAACCCAAGGTCCTTTCTGTTTGCCTCTGGTGGCTACCCAGGTGGAAGTTAAAGACTCTGTGGCATTTTACTCAGCAAGTACGCAAATTCTCCGGTGTCATGGTGAGGTTTAAAAAACAAGCCTCAAAGCTAAATGGCAACTGAACTCTTGATGAATACTAAATACCTGCTGGGTAACCTGTATGAAAGGTCTGGGGGCCTAGCATTGCTACAATTAAAATCAAGAGAAAATAAAATTCTGCCAACTAACAGCAAGTCCAGATGGCTGCAATTGCAGGGATCAGGTGTAATGGTTTAATACTTTCTGTCTAGGGAAGCCAGCTTTAGATTTAGGAAATACAGGCCCTCTGGGAGGGTTGGGTAGTGGGGACAGAGCCGGCCAAAACTGGGAAGGCCATAGGCAGTGTCAAGGTACACAATGGTAAGACAAGTGGAGGACCTAACAGATCAGGGCAGAATTTGTGGGCCATGCGTGGAGCCTGGTAGAATCTAGCAGCTTCACCGCTAGAATCAGCAACAACACAGAGTGATTTTGATGGACTTAAAAATCTACAAAACCTGAAAAAAGAATGGACGTGTGTAACCTGAGAAAGTGCAAATGATACCCTCTGAGCAGACTGTGGCATTTGCCTCCTAGGTGGGTCATAAGGAGAGGGTTAAAATGAGTGTGATGTGATTGGCCAGTGGAAACTGATAGGGGGAGTGCGAGTTAGAGTGGGTGTTGTGTGGAAGTTAGTTGAGAGTTGGGAGTTGGAGAAGGAAGAGGGAGGAATAGTCTGTGGGTTGGTTGAGTTGTGTTGTGAGAGAGTGAGAGGAATTGTTAGGTGGCGTCAGATAGATAGTTAGTTGGGATAATCAGTTTGAAGTTGTTAGGAAGGAATAGGACAGTTAAGGAACTAAGATTAAGAAACTGCCAAGAAAAATTAACTGAACCATAAGCTTGTCCAGGCCTATAAAATAAACTTGATTATTTGTTAATGTTAACAACTGACTGGACTCTGTGTGTACCCGTGAGAAACAGGTTGGTGGCAGCGAACAATGCAATTACAGTGGTGGCATAGGGTCAATAGACCGTCAAACGTCCGGGGACCCTGTGTGATCGCCACAAAAGTGGCGGTAGCGGTGGGATACCATCATACCTGCTGCCACAAAAGTGGTAGGCAAGTGGTGGGATAACATAAACATCAACTCTAACTCTAACTCCCCCTATCAGTTTCCACTGGCCAATCACATCACACTCATTTTAACCCTTTCCTTATGACCCACCTAGGAGGCAAACGCCACACAGACCCTTGAAATCAATGGATTTAAGAAACATTTTCATTGATTTTGGTTGAATTGTTGGCATCGGTCTGTCTCAAGAGACAATGGGGTGAAGTCAAACAGCTGTGTTAGCAGCACCAAAGTGACTTCTCCAGGGCTCAAACCTGGGAAGTGTGTATGGAGGTCTTGGGCTGTTGTCCAAAGGAAAGCAGAGCAATACGTTTGGCACCAGCTTGGCTGCAGGAGTTGCCAGAAGGAGGTGTACAAGGCACCATCCAACTGTCTTTCTGGATTTGTGTAGGGTTTACTCCTTAGCCTTTTCTTCTCCGGAAGACATCCCACAAGGCAGCGGAGGTTTAAGAACAGTTTTCCTTCCCCTAGATGAGTGATCTACCCAGGTTGATGAGTCCCACCTGCCCCTCACTTCCATCAACAGCACATTCAGAAACCGCCCTGAATGTTGGAGCAACTACTGGTCTCATCCGCTCAATCCACCAGAGCCTGTCTTCGCATGCAGGGGAAGTCCCTAACTCACCAAGGGTTTGAGACCCATCAGCTACCCTCACCTGGTTTAGCCGGCCGGTCAAAGCCATTTCCTGGGGCAACTGTGCCCCTGAAGGAGTAGGTGCGCAGCCTGGGAGTCATTTTGGACTCACAGCTGTCCATGGAGGTGCAGGTGAATTCTGTGTCCAGGGTAGCTGTGTACCAGCTCCAACTGGTACGCAGGCTGAGACCCTACCTGCCCGCAGACTGTCTCGCCAGAGTGGTGCATACTCTAGATATCTCCCACTTGGACTACTGCAATGCGCTCTACATGAGGCTCCCTTTGAAGGTGACCCAGAAACTACAACTAATTCAAAATGCGGCAGCTAGACTGATGACTGGGAGCAGCCACCAAGACCACATAACACTAGTCTTGAAAGACCTACATTGGCTCCCAGTACATTTCCGAGCACAATTCAAAGTGTTGGTGCTGATCTTTAAAGCACTAAACGGTCTCGGCCCAGTATACCTAAAGGAGTATCTCCACCCCCATCATTCAGCCCGGACACTGAGGTCCAGCTCCGAGGGTCTTCTGGCGGTTCCCTCACTGCGAGAAGCCAAGTTACGGGGAACCAGGCAGAGGGCCTTCTCGGTAGTGGCACCTGCCCTGTGGAACGCCCTCCCACCAGATGTCAAAGGAAAAAACAACTACCAGACTTTTAGAAGACATCTGAAGGCAGCCCTGTTTAGGGAAGTTTTTAATGACTGATGTTTTAATGTACTTTTAATCTTTTGTTGGAAGCCGCCCAGAGTGGCTGAGGAAACCCAGCCAGATGGGCAGGGTATATATAATAAATTATTATTATTATTATTATTATTATGGCTGCTGTTGCAAGCTGACAGCTTCTTGGAGTCACAGGTAAGAGTTGAGTGCAGGGTGGGAACGAAAGGTGGACAAACTGCCCCAGAAAGAGCAGGATGTGTCCCCCACCCTCTCCCCTAACACCCCATATACCACATTTTTACCCCACATATATCTGAAATTTCTGTTTTACCCTTTTGCTGCCTGATGCACTCACTGCTCAGGGCAGCTTATGACAATTTAAAATCACAATACAATAAAAAAATATACTAAACTACAGAAAATAAAGTAAAAAAGAAGAAGCAGCAGCAGCAGCAGCTAAGATACACATTAAAAATAAATGCAACCATGGCCATCACACCAACTTTATACAAGTCCCTGAAAAACTATTGCTTGTAATAATAATAATAATAAAAGTTTAAAGCATGCTTTGGACATAAATTTCAATGTATAATTTTAAACTGCCCAAGGGTCTTTGGGGGGAAGACAGGATTCTTCTACAACTGGCCACTGCTCTATATGCAGAAATTGATAGATGATTTTAAGAGCATGGAGCGACACAGCAAAGAAGAATGATTTCTCCGAACAGAGACAGCTGGCTCCCTAGACAAGGACACACAACGGTCATGTTGATCTGCCAACCAAAAAGACTGATATAATAGCATCAGGGGTGGTGTGTACATTTCTCACTCCCCTTAATTGCAAGTTAATACGAAGGCTAATTATGGATGCTTTGTATATGTTAACTGCTTCATAGCTGAAGAGATACATCTTGACACATTAAGTGGGCATGTTTGGCAATGCTAAGCCGCGGTTTATCTTGGCTTGTGCGTAATGATAACAACCCAGGTGTTATACAGGATCGGACCATCTGCATTATATTAATAATAACTTCCCTAAGTGGCGGAGTGTGATTATTGCAGCCATCGTTGAGAGAATTAAAATAAAGGCCATAAAGTGTATTTTCTCTCTATTGAAGGCTGAATATTTTTTTGCCACAGTATTTTCTTGTATTTTGTCACCAACCTACCATCATTGTTACGGATGAGCCTTCGGTTGTTTTAGCCAAGGAACTGGGGGTTCTGCTGATTCCTATATATTAATAAGCCCCGTTTCTAGATTCTGCTGTTGGCAGAAAACCACACCATTACGGTACATGCAACGTATTTTCCAGAAAACCCGTAGAATACCGTATTTTTTGCTCTATAAGACTCAGTTTTCCCCCTCCTAAAAAGTAAGGGGAAATGTGTGTGCATCTTATGGGGCGAATGCAGGCTGCGCAGCTATCCCAGAAGCCAGAACAGCAAGAGGGATTGCTGCTTTCGCTGCGCAGCGATCCCTCTTGCTGTTCTGGCTTCTGAGATTCAGAATATTTTTTTTCTTGTTTTCCTCCTCCAAAAATTAGGTGCATCTTGTGGTCTGGTGCATCTTATAGAGCGAAAAATACGGTAATTTGGACCGTGTTGCGCACCTGGTGATGTCATTAAGTGCCCAATCAGATCCAAAGTCCTTGTCCCAAACCCAGTGAACCTCCAGTCTGCCCATGAGACCCTGGCACCTTGCCTTGCCTTCAGGACCAGCCTGACCACCAGATAGATCTCTGTGTTGTGTTAAGCTAGCCTGCTGCTCTTAGGTACAGTGGTGGGTGCTGTTTTGACTGAATAAAGCTTCAGCTGCCAGGATATGATCATCCTGATAAGGTCATCTCCAAGGAAGAGTGATAGGCTGAATAGCAAAGACAAAACAACCCCCCAATATATTTTATGATATTCTGCAGTATGTAATTGCTTCTTCTTTTTTGCTGCTATTCCTTCTAACAACTGGAAACATAGAGGAATAATGACATGCAGTCCAAAATGGATGGAATACCTGTCCCCTTGCTAACTGGAGTCCCTCTTTGTGTCTGCAAGTATTTATTATTATTATTATTAATAATAATAAGAAAATGTACAGATGTAAAACCAAGCAGTCCTTTATGAAGGAAACAAATTAGAATAATATCCAGACACCACAGTAACGGGGATAACCATCCGGGTGACCATAGTTCAGTGAATATTGTCCTTTCTGGTGCTGGTTTTGACCTTTAAAGCCCTATGCGGCCTAGGACTCACGTACCTACGGGACCGCCTTTCCTGGTGTGCCCCACGGAGGACCTCAAGGTCCATAAATAACAACACTTTAGAGGTCCCAAGCCTCAAGGAGGTTAGATTGGTTTCAACTAGGGTCAGGGCCTTTTCAGCACTGGCCCCAATCTGGGGGAACGCTCTGTCACAAGAGACTAGGGCCCTGTGGGACTTGACACCTTTCCGCAGGGCCTGCAAGACAGAGATGTTCTGCCTGGCCTTTGGTTTGGACTCAGTCTGACCCTTATGTTTCCCTCCCCTTAGTTTTAAAATGAGGCTGCATTTTAAATTGCATTTTAACCTGTATTTTAAATTGGGGTTTCCCCCCCCCATAATGTTTTTACTGTGATTTTATTGGTGTTAGCCACCCTGAGCCCAGCTCTGGCTGGGGAGGGTGGGGTATAAATAAAAATTATTATTATTATTATTATTATTATTATTTCTCATCTTGGCTGCTTTCCTCCACAGAATGATTATGCTGAGAGAAGAACTGGGTCTAAAAATCAGAAGTTGATTGTATCTGGATACAGGTTAGTTAAGACTGGTTCGCAAAATATCACAAAGGTGGTGGGGGGGGAGATATGCTGCCAAGGTTGTGGGTTTGATTCCCCATACGGGCCACCTGCATATTCCTGCATTGCAGGGGGTTGGACTAGATGACCCACGAGATACATCTTGACACATTAAGTGGGCATGCTTGGCAATGCTAAGCTGCGGTTTATCTTGGCTTGTGCGTAAAGCTAACAACCCAGGTGTTATACAGGATCGGACCATCTGCATTATATTAATAATAACTTCCCTAAGTGGCGGAGTGTGATTATTGCAGCCATCGTTGAGAGAATTAAAATAAAAGCCATAAAGTGTATTTTCTCTCTATTGAAGGCTGAATATTTTTTTGCCACAGTATTTTCTTGTATTTTGTCACCAACCTACCATCATTGTTATGGATGAGCCTTCGGCTGTTTTAGCCAAGGATCTGGGGGTTCTGCTGATTCCTATATATTAATAAGCCCCGTTTCTAGATTCTGCTGTTGGCAGAAAACCACACCATGACGGTACATGCAACGTATTTTCCAGAAAACCCGTAGAATACCGTATTTTTTGCTCTATAAGACTCAGTTTTCTCCAATTCTACAATTCAAGGGGGAAAGAGAGAGTGTGGGAAGGATCTGACATAACAAGCAATGCATAAAGCCCACTGAAAGTAGGTAGCTTTCAGGAAATGAGCTCCATATCTTCTCATAAGTTCCCCGAATGGTGTTGTGCTCGAGTAGACTTTGAAATGATGGCTGTTACAGTGTTTTCCCAGACAATGCTTAAATTGGCTTTTTGCATGCCATTGGTTCTGATAAGGGGTGTTAAACTTTTCTCCTAGTCAGAAAGCCAAGGGAAAGCACCACTTGTAGAATTTGTCAGAAATGAGAGAGATTCCAAACATTGCAACGTCGGGTCTTTGCAGAAATACATAATGACAATTACTTGGATAACAGCTGCTCGGAGTTTTTCTGGAGGATACAGTTGTAACATTAAAAGAAGACTCAAAGTACATTCTTACAAGACACAGTGTCAGCCTGTCTTCTCAGCTGACATGACAGACATAGCATAACATCAAATGCATGCTCCGTATAAACGCAGAACTATACTAATCAAACATACTGAGTCAAGTACAGTGGTACCTCTGGTTAAGTACTTAATTCGTTCCGGAGATCCGTACTTAACCTGAAACTGTTCTTAACCTGAAGCACCACTTTAGCTAATGGGGCCTCCTGCCGCCGCCGGAGCACGATTTCTGTTCTCATCCTGAAGCAAAGTTCTTAACCTGAAGCACTATTTCTGGGTTAGCGGAGTCTGTAACCTGAAGCGTATGTAACCTGAAGTGTATGTAACCTGAGGTACCACTGTACATCCCCTCTGCAGTGTGCATTAAAACTTACCTGTGGTGTACCATCACTATTCAGTGCATCAATCAATACTGTGGAGACGTATCTTTGGCAAGGTACCACGCAGGTGGCACTGTGGTCTAAACCACTGAGCCTAGGACTTGCCGATCAGAAGGTCGGCGGTTCGAATCCCCGCGACAGGGTGAGCTCCCGTTGCTCGGTCCCTGCTCCTGCCAACCTAGCAGTTTGAAAGCATGTCAAAATGCAAGTAGATAAATAGGTACCGCTCCGGCGGGAAGGTAAACGGCGTTTCCGTGTGCTGCTCTGGTTCGCCAGAAGCGGCTTAGTCATGCTGGCCACATGACCCAGAAGCTGTCTGCGGACAAATGCCGGTTCCTTCGGCCAGTAAAGAGAGATGAGTGCCGCAACCCCAGAGTCGTTCGCGACTGGACTGTCAGGGATCCCTTTACCTTTATCTTTGGCAAAGTGTACAGTCAGACCTCATGTTACATCCGCTTCATGTTACGTTCTTTCAGGTTACATCCCGCGGCGACCCGGAAGTACCGGAAAGGGTTACCTCTGGGTTTCGCTGCTTGTGCATGCACAGAAGAGCAAAATGACGTCCCACGCATGCGCAGAAGTGGCAAATCGCAACTGCGCATGCGCAGACGCGCTGCTGTGGGTTGCGTTCTTTTCATGTTGCAAACAGGCCTCCGGAACGGATCCCGTTCGCAACCAGAGGTACCACTGTAATTGTCAGGTGTACTTCTGACCCAAGGCAGCTGCATCTATCCGCAGAGGAAAGTATGCTTAAGCCTCATTGATTTCAATTGAACCTAACATGTGCATAACTGTGAGTTGATAGTGGCCTTTGCATGTGCTGTGCATTGTCTATGGTTTCAGTCACTTCACTTTTCATGATCATTAAGGGAAACTGAGGAGGGGGGAGAGAGAAGCAAGGGTGGGCCGGGGAGAAGACGAAACGCAAACCCAATCCTGCCTACGCAATCAAAATAACTTTGATCAATAGGTCTATTCACAGCCTCGCTTTATTTTGTTAGCTGCTTTCGAACAAATAAAGAATTGTTCTGTGATTTCTTTCCAAAGCTGAAATCCACCTTCCGTGAGCAAGATGAAAAGCTAATTTTCTTGAAGTTTAACATATTTGTGTAAGCGTGTCAGGTAAAATAAATGACATTGATATTCAGCGAGAAGGTAGGTGGCACCAGCTACAAAACTCTCTTTTTCATCTTACTGGAACATTAACTTATGCTCCTGAGGGCTGTGCAGCGTGCAAAAAGGGAAAGCACAAAACGTATAGATGATTTATCACGGCTTTCACCCCATGTATCATGCTCTTTCCCCCAAAATTTTCTGTACCGAGGAATAAACCAAAATAATTTCCCCTTTCCCCCTTTACTTTTACAAACTGTGCTTACTCGGAGCCGTTTATTCAAATGGACTAGGTACAACATTAGACCCTCCCCCGACTGTGTAGCTTGGCTTGCTTTTTTGAGTCCTCTGGAAGGATTTTATCTGTACTGCTTGTGGTACATTTCCATTCAGATGGGCCTGAGGCATGGGCGTAGCCAAGGGGGGCAGGGAGGGACAACTGCCCCCCCAATACATAAAAATAAATAGTTAACTGAGATTCTGCCCACCCCCCCCCCAAAAGGCCTACACCCATGGCCTGAGGAACATTTCTTTCAGATTCCAGTATTGAGAAGGGACAACAATCATACCTAGATTCAAAAGCCCACTTGTAGATATTCATTCAATGTTAAATTGTGTATGGAAAAGGGTGGGATATTTTGTTCCATTTACTATTTTATACTTTGTAATATTCTGAACAATGGCTATGTTCTGAATAGCCTCCTGTTTTGTGTTGTTTGCTAGAAACTAGCAATTTCCTTGTAATTCTTCCACAAAATGCAGGGATGTACAAATATTCGCCTTTTCTTTCTGTTCTGTTTAGGGCTACTGTTCTCCCTAATTACTACTGCATCTGCTGCTAGTGAGCCACTGAGTGCAATCCAAGGTGTTAGTAGTAGCATGCAAGGCCCTAAATGGCTTGGGGTCCAAGGACCTGAGGTAGTGTATCTCTCAGTATCAACCATCTCTGGCCCTACCATCAATTAGGGGAAGCCTTGTTCGTCCCACTGCCTCTGGCTTCTAGTTGGCACTGACGCATGACAGAGCCTTTTCAGTGGTGGCACCCTAGTTTGTGGAATGGCCTTTCTGAAGAAATTTTAAAACAATCCTGTGTTATCTAGGCATTTGAGAATTAATACATACTGTCCGTAGCAACTGTGAAAAAAATTGTGAGGGTATGCAATTGCTTTTAAATTCAAAGTGCTGGTTTTGACCTATAAAGCCTTAAATGGCTCAGGACCGCAATACATCAAGGACTGCCTCTTTGAATATGAACCTACCTGGACCCTGAGATCATCTTCCAAGGCCCTCCTTCGTGTGCCTCTTCCTCAAGAGGTCCGGAGGGTGGCAACACGAGAACAGGGCCTTCTCTGCAGTGGCTCCCCGCCTGTGGAATGCTCTCCCCAGGGAAGTTTGCCTGGTGCCTTCATTATACACCTTTAGGCACCAGGCACAAACATCCCTTTTTAACCAGGCCTTTGATTGACCTGATCAACATCCTATACCCTTTTAAAATGTATTTTTTTGGGGGGTGGAGGTGCTATTGGGTTGTTGTTTTTATTTTTATTATGAATTTTGTGGTTTTATATATTGATATTATTCCATGAACCACCCTGAGATCCCCAGGTATAGGGCGGTATATCAATCAATCAATCAATCAATCAATCAATCAATGTTTTGTTAATGGCTTGAAATTGTATTTAAATGTTTTAAAGTTCATTTTTAAATTGCAATCTTTTACCATTTCGATGGTTGCCGGCCTGGGCTCCTTTAGAAGGAATGGCAGGATACAAAATTCAAGAAACAAATAAAATGTCACCCCACCCCACCTGGGGATTGGGCTAGCTGGCCTTTCAGGAACGCCCAGGCGCTCAGTCCTAGGAAAAGTAAAAAAGTATGCTTGTACTACCGGTGTTAAACTGATGACTAGGCATCTTTTCACATAAAGGGCCGAGTGGGAAGGTTTAATAAATGGATTTCGGAACAGTATTAAGCTTAAAAACAGAACAGAACAATGTCTCCCAGCAGAAAGACATTTGACCTGGCAAACATTCGGCACTGCTGGCTTAATTATTCATGGAAAGGCAAAAGGCGCAGATTCAAAACCTGACCTTAAAAAAACAACACCCCCCCCCCAAAAAAAAATATAAGGCAGGTAGGCAACATTTATATTGTTGCAATCCCCACAATGCATATATTTCAGAGAGGAGTTCCATTAAAGTCACTGTGGCTGCTGTGGAGTAAAAGGACTGCAGCCAGTACCCATCAAGATCCACAATCGCTTTCCTCGCAAAGATCATCATATTTTGCTCTCGTGCAGACCTTTCGCCTAAGCATTGAAAATCACACTAATTGGTTAAGCAACAATTATTTCGCCATGTTCTCAAGAACAACTTGAGCCCAGGGACAGAATGAACAGTTGTAGAAAGTGTTTGTCTTGCTGCACAGAGCAGGGCAGAGTTCTTTTCTGTCCTCAAGTGATATTTCTTTACTCATTGAAATCAATGGGCTTCTACCTGTTTAGTGTTCCACTGGTGTTATAAAAGATGCTCCGAGGGCCAGGGCCAATGTGACTACTGCCTTTATCTGGGGTTGCTGTGGGTGCTATCTTACCTGAGGCACCTGGGCCTGCTGTTAAATGAAAAGGTAAAGTCAGAAGCTCAGCTGGGCACTGTGGCTGGCAGGCCGTTTTCACATTACTTCCTATGGAATGATTCTTACAGGATCTTACAAGATGGAATATATTGCTTTGTTGGACTCCTCAGACTTGGATGACACACATCACCCCCACTTTGTAGGAGCTAATAGCACAGAATTGGCCAACATCCTTTTAAGAGCAAATATATGTCCTTGAGGGTGTGAGGCCAACAGAAGGACCCTCGGTGGTGTCTGCAAGCTGCTGAGGCAACAGCTGTCCTTGTGTGGGCGAAAACTTGTCAGCCTACTCTTTTCATGGTGCTCTGTCCAGGGTTCTGAAAAGACTCTGGGCATGTCACAATTGTGCATTATTTAGCCTATTTGAATTAGACTGGAGCAGTCCACATCTGCACATATTTGAATTTATATACAGTATGAGGAGCAACTTTGGGTTTTCCCATTCATTCCCTTTTGCATTTGCCTTCTAATTTGCTGAGTCTATTACACCAGTTAAGGGACGTGTGTAGCACTGTGGTCTAAACCGCTGAGTTGCTTGGGCTTGCCGATCAGAAGGCCGGCGGTTCAAATCCCCGCGACGGGGTGAGCTCCCATTGCTCGGTCCCTGCTCCTGCCAACCTAGCAGTTCGAAAGCACGTGAAAGTACAAATAGATAAATAGGTACCGCTCCGGCATGAAGGTTAACGGCGTTTCCGTGAGCTGCTCTGGTTCGCCAGAAGTGGCTTAGTCATGCTGGCCACATGACCTGGAAGCTGTACGCTGGTTCCCTTGGCCAATAAAGTGAGATGAGTGCCGCAACCCCAGAATTGGCCACAACTGGACCTAATGGTCAGGGGTCCCTTTACCTTTTTTACTATTACACCAGTTAAGTACTGATGGGGCCAGGTGGACAAATAGAAAAAGCACAGTGTCAGGGAATTGTATGTGTGCTTGTGTAGCTTAAACGTTTCTTCGCAAATCTAAGGGATCAAATATAATATTTACTTATACCCCACTTTGGCAGGGACTTTCCTCTCTAGCCTCTCACCCTGGAGCCTTCCCCAGTAGATGGAGACTGCGATGTGGCGTTGAGCTCCCCTTCTGGGCCTGCCTGGGCAGTTGCTCAGCAACATGTAGGACTCTCTTAGAGTGGGGTCTCAGAGGAGGAGAGCTAGCAGGAATGAGACTGTCCTGCTGCAAATGGAAGAGTAATGAAATCCCCTCTATACAAAATTGGATCCAAAAGCTGACAGAATATGCCAAATTAGACAGTCTATCAGAAAAAATAAAGAATAAATCAAAACAAGAATTTGTCTTAAAATGGGAGGTTTTCAAAGAATATTTGAAAAATAAATATAGTAGTTTAAATTCTGTTGCAGGATTCGAGGAACTTCAGTAATAGTTGCAAGGTAGATATAAGAAATTAGATATATTAAGAAAAAGTTTAATTATGATAAAAGTGTGTATTGGCAATAAGTAATATGAAATCGAAATATGGAGTAGACGGGAGGTTGGGTCTTTAGTGTTAAGACCAATTTATGTTTTATTGTTTGTTAAGAAAATTATGTGTCTATGGTTATTCCTGTGTGTAATTTGGTACAGTGGTACCTCGGGTTAAGTACTCAATTCGTTCCATAGGTCCGTTCTCAACTTGAAACTGTTCTTAACCTGAAGCACCACTTTAGCTAATGGGGCCTCCTGATGCTGCCACACCGCCAGAGCACGGTTTTTGTTCTTATCCTGAAGCAAAGTTCTTAACCCGAGATACTATTTCTGGGTTACCGGAGTCTGTATGTATGTAACCCGGAGTCAGCGTATGTAACCTGAAGCATATGTAACCCGAGGTACCACTGTATTTGTGTATCTTCTTTTTTCTTGCTGTATCAATAAAAAAATGGCAAAAAAGAGAGACTGTCCTGCTGCGTGATGGGAAGTGTATCCTCTGATTCCTCCTTTTCTGCATCTGTGCTCACACTGAGACACTCAGCCTCCAGCCCTGTCCTGGATGGGCCTCCTTCTTCTGACCCCCTTGATCTCTCCAACCTCCTGCTTCCAGCACCACCCAGCTTGACCCTTCCTCAGCCTCTTCCCTGGTGTCTCATCATCAAGACCCAGGGCCTAAGTCCTCATCTTCCCTGTCCTCCCTGGGGGGCTCCTGGGTGGTAGGACCTCACCACTCCTCCTCATCTAGCCAGTCCCTGACACAGAGACATAGGATTGGTGGACATGCTCTTTCCTAAGTGTTGTTGTCGTTTAGTCGTTTGGTCGTGTCTGACTCTTCGTGACCCCATGGACCAGAGCACGCCAGGCACTCCTGTCTTCCACTGCCTCCCGCAGTTTGGTCAAACTCATGCTGGTAGCTTCAAGAACACTGTCCAACCATCTTGTCCTCTGTCGTCCCCTTCTCCTTGTGCCCTCCATCTTTCCCAACATCAGGGTCTTTTCCAGGGAGTCTTCTCTTCTCATGAGGTGGCCAAGGTATTGGAGCCTCAGCTTCAAGATTTGTCCTTCCAGTGAGCACTCAGGGCTGATTTCCTTCAGAATGGATATGTTTGATCTTCTTGCAGTCCATGGGACTCTCAAGAGTCTCCTCCAACACCATAATTCAAAAGCATCAGTTCTTCAGCGATGAGCCTTCTTTATGGTCCAGCTCTCACTTCCATACATCACTACTGGGGAAACCATAGCTTTAACTACACGGACCTATGTAGGCAAGGTGATGTTTCCTAAGTGTAAAAGGTAAAGGGGCCCCTGACCATTAGGTCCAGTCGTGGCCGACTCTGGGGTTGCGGCGCTCATCTCGCTTTATTGGCCGAGGGAGCCAGTGTACAGCTTCCGGGTCATGTGGCCAGCATGACTAAGCCGCTTCTGGCGAACCAGAGCAGTGAACAGAAATGCCATTTACCTTCCCGCCGAAGTGGTACCTATTTATCTACTTGCACTTTGGCATGCTTTCGAACTGCTAGGTTGGCAGGAGCAGGGACCGAGCAACGGGAGCTCACCCCATCACGGGGATTCGAACCGCCAACCTTCTGATCGGCAAGTCCTAGGCTCAGTGGTTTAACCCACAGCGCCACCTGCGTTCCTTTCCTAAGTGTACTTTTGACATTAAAGAGTTAATTCATCACTCTGGAATTCCTTGCCTGACAGTGCAGTGAAACAAGCAATGTCTGAATTGTCCCCAAGTCTCATTCACACTAAAGCAAGGTTGACCTTGGCCACGGGTTCCATGTTCACACCCCTTATTTGATCATTGCATCTTGCCAGAATCGCCTTGCTCTTCCAATGCAATTACTTACTCCAGGTTATCCCAATTTAAGTGTGGTGGTATTTATCAACACCTCAGTCCACGCCAGCATCCATTTTCGTGGGGATGGCAGAGGGATTACCTTGCTGGATGCTGTGGGGAGCATCGGTCCATGGAAAGCACCATTCTGTTCATGAACAGAAGGCAGTTGGCAACGTTTGTGGCAGGGAGATAGATGACTCCGAGTGTGGATTCAAAGGGATGCCAAGGAATATGGCTCGGTATCAAAAGTTGGCCATTTCCATCTGGAACTTTTTAGGAGGGGGTCCTTTTGCCAGCTTGCACATTAATGCCAAAAAAAGAAACAAAAAAACCCCCCAGCAAATCAACCTGTAGACAGCAGAACAATACAGACAATTGCTATTATATATGCGAGGCAGTGTTGGGTGGGTATATTGGGAGCAGATTAAACACTATCTGTAACAAAGGCTTGAAGCTGACAATTATTTTAATGAAGTGTAGCCTTAGGGTGCTGCAGTGCTGCAGTTTTGAGGAGTGGAAAGAAAATGGGTGCTAAAAGGACTGCAAAGTTAAGCACCCCCCCCCAGCTTCTCCACTCAAAATTACAGAATCATATGTTTCTTCTTCTTCTTCTTCTTCTTCTTCTTCTTCTTCTTCTTCTTCTTCTTCTTCGAGCTTTATTACATGCATTTTCTTCTAACATTTTGTTCACTCCTAATCTGCCAGGTTTGGGGCACCATTATATGGCAGCATGTTCTTAGTTATTTGGTATTAGTGAGGGGGCTGAAAGTACAGCAGTTCCCGAGGGTGAGTAAAAATAGCAAGAGGAACCAGGATTGCAAAAGGAGGGGAAAGAAAAGACTATTGTGACTCCAAGTCTCACAAGGTCCTGGCCAAACAACAGGCTGGTTAAGATGTAACTATGGAGATTGGAAAAGATGGCGATCAGAAGTATCTGCTTTGGCTTTTAGAATCATAGAATCATAGAGTTGGAAGAGACCACAAGGGCCATCAAGTCCAACCCCCTGCCAAGCAGGAAACACCATCAGAGCACTCCTGACATATGGTTGTCAAGCCTCTGCTTAAAGACCTCCAAAGAAGGAGACTCCACCACACTCCTTGGCAGCAAATTCCACTGTCAAACAGCTCTTACTGTCAGGAAGTTCTTCCTAATGTTTAGGTGGAATCTTCTTTCTTGTAGTTTGGATCCATTGCTCCGTGTCCGCTTCTCTGGAGCAGCAGAAAACAACCTTTCTCCCTCCTCTATGTGACATCCTTTTATATATTTGAACATGGCTATCATATCACCCCTTAACCTTCTCTTCTCCAGGCTAAACATGCCCAGCTCCCTTAGCCGTTCCTCATAAGGCATCGTTTCCAGGCCTTTGACCTTTTAAACAAACCATAGTTCCCTATTTTTTCTGACTTTGGATTACTGTGGATTGGAAACCATAGTTCCATACAGGCTGGTTAGAATGTACTAAAACCAGTTTCCCATTATGACAAAACCAGATCAGAAGGTTCTATTCAGTGAGGAAGGAGTTGGCTGCTTGCAGCTTCTCCGAAAGTTAAAAACAGAAATCCATTTCATTCTTGGGCATCTTACCTTTTATTTTTGTAACTGAAGTGTGGGTCTGATAATAATGCTTGGTTTAATATTTGAGGGTCCAGCTGCATCTTTCAGATTAACTGTAATCATTTTACAGAAAGATTTGAGTTTATGTAGTTGATCCGACGCTAGGCTGGACCATTCTCGGTTCTCGACTACACAGCCACATAGAGCCAATATTGTTTTCTTACAATTACAGTGGTACCTCAGGTTCCAGATGCTTCAGGTTACAGATGCTTCAGGTTCCAGACTCCACTAACCCAGAAATAGTACCTTGGGTTATGAACTTTGCTTCAGGATGAGAAAAGAAATCGTGCGGCGGCGGCAGGAGGCCCCATTAGCTAAAGTGGTACCTCAGGTTAAGAACAGTTTCAGGTGAAGAAAGGATCTCCAGAATGAATTAAGTTCTTAACCCAAGGTACCACTGTATTAATGTGCAGTGTAATCTTATATGTGTTTACTCAATAAGTCCTACTGTTCTTAACAATTCCAGGTGCCTATAAGATTCCAGCCTAAGTTTAAGAATAGAAAGAATCCTTCTACCCTGTTCTGTAAAATATAGTAATTTGAAGTTATGTTTCTATCTCCATCATTAAGAAGTTGGAATTGGAGTGCAATGTAAATACAGGGGTTTTGAATAAGGAAATGGTGCTCGTTTGAGGAGTACCAGAGATGTACGTGAGAGAAAGGTGGGAGAACAGCAGTACTGGTCCTATCATTAGGTTGTTGTTTAGTCCTCTAGTCGTGTCTGACTCTTCGTGACCCCATGGACCAGAGCACGCCAGGCACTCCTGTCTTCCACTGCCTCCTGCAGTTTGGTCAAACTCATGCTGGTAGCTTCGAGAACACTGTCCAACCATCTCGTACTCTGTCGTCCCCTTCTCCTTGTGCCCTCCATCTTTTCCAACATCAGGGTCTTTTCCAGGGAGTCTTCTCCTCTCATGAGGTGGCCAAAGTATTGGAGCCTCAGCTTCAGGATCTGTCCTTCCAGTGAGCACTCAGGGCTGATTTCTTGAAGAATAGATAGGTTTGATCTTCTGAAGCAATTGCCTCAGGCTGGCCCTGACATCGAAATGCTTTGGGTTGGTCCTACTTTTTTGTCATTAAGTTGGCCTGCCCTGTGCTTGCAGCAAACTAGTCATCTGAATACATGTAGCGGAATCACTGCAAATCTTTCAGTTTATACATTCAGTAGACTCATGGGATAAAGTTTTTCCTGGATTCTCCCACATCTGGTTACCATTAAGGCTTTGTACATTTATGTACCCATCCCCACGTCTATCCTTCCCTGCAAACTCTTTCAACATATGATATGCTCGTACCCCTTCCAATCTGTGCCCCATCCCGAGGGACGAGGGTAGGGTGAGCAAGGATTACTCACCTCCGTCACTGGTGTTGTGCAATGCCAGGTCTATAGGCAACAAAACCGCCACTCTGCGAGATTTCTTTACCTCGCAGGGGGTTGACCTGGCTTGTGTGACGGAGACCTGGGTACGCGAAGGGGCAACAGTTACCTTACGAGAGATGGCGCCCCCGGGTTTCTCCGTCCTCCACCAGTCACGGACTGTGGGCCGGGGGGGAGGGGTGGCATTATTAATCCGGGAAGATTGTCCTTTCAGGGCTCTACCATCGCCATCGATCCCCGGCATTGAATGTGTTGGCCTAGTGTGGGGCTCTGAGGTGAGCTTGGCTGTCTGGCTGGTGTACCGGCCACCTAGCGCACCAGCAGCCACCCTGTCAGGCCTACTGGAGGCGGTGGCCGGCTGGGCCTTGGAGTTCCCTAACCTATTGGTATTGGGGGACTTCAACATCCATGCTGATGCCACTCCCTCCTCACAGGCTCTGGACCTGGTGTCTTCCATGGCAACACTAGGGCTCTCCCAGTTTGTTTCAGGCCCCACACATCAAGCAGGCCACACGCTGGATTTGATCTTTGGCGTAGGTATAGATGTGATCATGTCTCCTTCAATTAAGGTGCCATGGTCTGATCACTACGCTCTGAAAGCCAGGATTGACTTTCCACCCCCACCCTGCTTAGGTGGCGAGCCGATTTGGGCTCGCCCGCAGAGGCTGATGGACCCTGATAGATTCCGTCAAGCCTTGCGGGACCTTGCTCCCCCTGGCGACTCATTGACTGAGCTTGTTGAGGGCTGGAATACCCAGCTCCTGGCAGCCATAGATGAGATCGCACCTAAGCGCCCTCTGCGACTCCGCAGAAACCGGGCTCCCTGGTTTACCGAGGAGCTTCGGAAAATGAAGCGGGACCTCAGACGGCTAGAGCGAGTATGGCGGGGCGCCCGTGACGGAGCCTCAAGAACATCTTATGGGGTTTTTATGAAAACCTATGAGATGGCGGTGAAGGCCGCTAAGAAGTCTTACTTCTCGGCCTCCATTGCATCCGCTAGCTCTCGCCCGGCGCAATTATTTAGTATAATTAGGTCTTTAACGTCCCTTGAAGGACAGCCAAATTTAAATAACAATCTGACACACAGCTGTGAGGCATTTGCGAGCTTTTTTTGCGGAGAAGGTCCTGTTGCTCCGCCATGACCTCCCTGCCAATTTGGATACAATAAAGGAACTGGAGGCCCCTCGACTGTCCTCGGGTCCAGTATTGGACCACTTTGATCGGATATCCCCAGCCGATGTGGACAGACTCCTCCGAGCTGGAAAGCCCACCACCTGTCCTCTTGACCCGTGCCCGTCTTGGCTGATTAGAGCGTGTCCAGACGAGGTGCGGGCCCTCCTGGGGGATATCATCAATTTGTCCCTTGGCACCGGGATATTTCCAGGGGAATTGAAGGAGGCAGTGGTGCGCCCGCTCTTAAAGAAAACATCATTAGATCCCTTAGATCTATCCAATTACCGCCCGGTTTCGAATCTTCCATTCCTGGGTAAGGTGATTGAGAGAGCGGTTGCTGAACAGCTTGGTAGGTTTCTGGATGAAACATCGGCTCTGGATCCATTCCAGTCTGGCTTCCGCGCTGGTCATGGGACCGAGACGGCTCTGGTCGCCCTAACAGATGATCTCCGCAGGCAGCTGGATCGAGGCGGGTCGGGGCTGCTGATTCTTCTAGACCTGTCAGCAGCCTTCGACATGGTTGATCACGAACTCCTGGACCACCGCCTTGCCGACGTGGGGATCCAGGGCACAGTCCTTCAATGGCTGCGCTTGTTTCTCTCCGGTTGGGGACAGAGGGTGGCGCTTGGGGGGGAATTGTCATCCCGCCACTCCTTGGTGTGTGGAGTGCCTCAGGGTGCGATACTCTCCCCGATGCTTTTTAACATCTTTATGCGCCCCCTCGCCCAGCTTGTCCAGAGTTTTGGGCTGGGTTGCCATCAGTATGCCGATGACACCCAACTCTATCTGTTGATGGATGGCCACCCTGACTCGGCCCCAGACACACTGACCAGATGTTTGGAAGCTGTGGCTGGATGGTTACGCGGAAGCCGGTTGAAGTTAAATCCTTCGAAGACAGAGGTCCTCTGGCTGGGACGGGACGATATGGGATTGGGGGGGCAACTCCCATCTCTTGCGGGGGTGCAATTAGTGCCAGCACCGTCCGTTAAGAGTTTGGGTGTAATCTTCGATACCTCCCTCTCTATGGAGGCGCAGATTACAGCTATAACAAAGGCGGCATTTTTTCATCTCCGCCAAGCTAAGCAGTTGGCCCCTTATCTCTCTCGCCCTGACCTAGCCACTGTGATCCACGCGACGGTCACCTCCAGACTGGATTATTGTAACTCGCTCTACGTGGGGCTGCCCTTGAGACTGACCCAGAAACTCCAGCGGGTGCAGAATGCCGCGGCGAGACTCCTTATGGGGTCTTCGCTGCGAGATCACATTCATCCGGTACTATACCAGCTGCACTGGCTCCCGGTGGAGTACAGGATCAGGTTTAAGGTGCTGGTTTTAACCTTTAAAGCCCTATACGGCCTAGGACCCTCGTACCTACGGGACCGCCTCTCCTGGTATGCCCCACAGAGGAACCTACGGTCTGCAAATAAAAACATCCTGAAGGTCCCAGGCCTCAGAGAGGTTAGGCTGGCCTCAACTAGAGCCAGGGCTTTCTCGGCTGCGGCTCCAATCTGGTGGAACGCTCTGTCACAAGAGACTAGGACCCTGCGGGACCTGACATCTTTCTGCAAGGCCTGCAAGACAGAGTTGTTCCACCAGGCCTTTGGTCAGGGCCCAGCCTGACTCCCACCTCTGGCAACCTGCACAGAACTTTGCTTAACGGTTGCCATTAATTTGATTTTAATTAATTTTTATAATGAAATGTTTTAGAATGTTGGATTATTTGATTGTTTGATTATTTGTTTGTTGTTAGCCGCCCTGAGCCTGGCTTTGGCTGGGGAGGGCGGGATATAAATAAAATTTATTATTATTATTATTATTAACATGAAAAAACATGAGAGAAAGTTCAATCCAATCCCCATGCCCCTCTCCCAAACAACTGATCAGTGGGGCATATGCTCTGCTATAAAGGATTGCATACATTCAACTCTGGTTGCAGGAAGGTCTTGAGGAACTATGCATGTATTTACACGCCACGTCCTATTCTGCACGGGGCAGCAGGAAGGCGGCGAAAAATCAATGAATAGACCTCTTATTAAAACACGGCACCAATTTGTGTGCTTGCTCACTTGCAACCAAAATGGGCAAAAGGATGAGCTAGTTCTGTTCTGCAACTACCTTTCAGTGTGGCAGTGAAGGATGGTTTGTAAAACCCGTAACATTGATAGCCAGCAGGTCCCTTTGCAACAGCCGCCACTCCTTCCACATGTATATTGAATTAGAAACTGATCAGGTGATCAGAAGGTCTTCATCCCTCTCATCTCCACTCTCCCTGATGCTTCTGCAGCCACTCTAAGGCATGGGTAGGCAAACTAAGGCCTGGGAGCCAGATGTGGCCCAATCGCTTTCTAAATCCGGCCTGCGGACGGTCCAGGAATCAGCCTGTTTTTACATTAGTAGAATGTGCACTTTTATTTAAAACGCATCTCTGTATTATTTGTGGGGCATAGGAATTTGTTCGTTTTTTTCCTTCCAAAATATAGTCTGCCCCCCACAAGATCTGAGGGACAGTGGACCGGCCCCCTGCTGAAAGAAGAAGAAGAAGAGTTTGGATTTGATATCCCGCTTTATCACTACCCGAAGGAGTCTCAAAGCAGCTAACATTCTCCTTTCCCTTCCTCCCCCACAACAAATACTCTGTGAGGTGAGTGAGGTTGAGAGACTTCAGAGAAGTGTGACTGGCCCAAGGTCACCCAGCAGCTGCATGTGGAGAAGCGGAGACGCGAACCCGGTTCACCAGATTACGAATCTACTGCTCTTAACCACTATACCACACTGAAAAAGTTTGCTGACCCCTGCTCTAAGGACCATAACTTGTGATCAGTACTGTACCACCGCTGTGAAAAAAACACTCCTCCTTTGACTTTCTTTTTGTACAACAGCACACGCGGTCTTCCCTGTTCCCCTGGGATCCCCATCCCTCTGGATGTCAATAGGTCAAATTTTAATACGATGGGACTAGGAGTCTTGAAGTCTGAGCCGAAAAGCTCTCAAGTCCTTCACAGGGGGTCTGAACAGGCTTGTGCCTATCAAATAGGAAGTGGATCTAGGCTTAAGTCGCTGCCCTCTAGGAAGTGCTGAGACAGTCCTAATTATAGCTGTGCAAATAGCATTGATATAATATCTGAAATAAATGGATACAGCAAAAAAGAAAAGTCCTGAGATCTGTATTTCCTTACAGCCATGTGATTATGAGCCGGCTGTGTCGGGAAGGTGGGGGAGGATAAAGGACTTGGATTATACAGCATGTGGTGGGGGAAAGTCTTTGCTGACATTGGCAGAGTATATTGTGTTGCGCCAGCATTGTTAGGAGGAGCGTCTGAGAGTGAGAACATTGCAAAGTAATGAACTTTGGAGGGCCGTGGCAAAAAAAGATTACATGCATGTATGAATAAAGAGGGAAGGATGGCAGAAAGACTATAGCTGTGTGCTGTGAAATTAATGTACACTTAATATATATATATAAAGAATCAACCCTCTTTTTAAAATGCTCTTCCTGTGCTTTCCAAGAGCCTAGCAGCTGGCAGAGCGCAAGAGCCTGACAATATTCCATTGGGGCAAAAATAAAATGGCATAGCCGCCCCATAGCATGGTGGAACTGCAACCATAGCCTGTGAATACTGTCAAATTGGGATGCGGGTGGCGCTGTGGGTTAAACCACAGAGCCTAGGACTTGCTGATCAGAAGGTCGGCGGTTCAAATCCCTGCGACGGGGTGAGCTCGCGTTGCTTGGTCCCAGCTCCTGCCAACCTAGCAGTTCGAAAGCACGTAAAAGTGCAAGTAGATAAAATAGGTACCGCTCTGGCGGGAAGGTAAATGGTGTTTCCATGCTCTGCTCTGGTTCGCCAGAAGTGGCTTAGTCATGCTGGCCACATGACCCAGAAGCTGTCTGTGGACAAACGCCAGCTCCCTCGGCCAATAAAGCGAGATGAGCGCCGCAACCCCAGAGTCGGTCACAACTGGACCTAATGGTCAGGGGTACCTTTACCCTTTACCTTACTGTCTAATTGGCTGGAAGACCTAATCATAATGCTAGCTGAATCCATATCACCATTTGCTAAAGTCAAAACCAGTTATGGGTGATCTTTTAGGGCAATTACTGTGGCTGCAGAGAGACATATCAGGAATCCAATCAGCATTCCAAGCCTAAGCACTCCTGGGAATAGACTTCACTGGGAGTTACTTCTTGGTAGACATTCATATTTTTTTCTTTATTTTTCTTTACAGCATTGGACTTTTCTTTCACTTCCAGGCATATCTGCAACTGAGCAACCTTTCGGCTTTGGCCCAGCCACTTCATCAGCTCTGAATCTACTTGTACTTGTCCTCCGCTCTTCCTCAGTAGCATGTTGGACGCCTTCTGACCTGAGGGGCTCATCTTCCAGAGCTGGACATTAAGAAGGCTGATCGCCAAAGAATTGATGCTTTTGAATTGTGGTTCTGGAGGAGACTCTGGAGAGTCCCATGGACTGCAAGAAGATCAAACCTCTCCATTCTTAAGGAAATCAGCCCTGAGTGCTCACTGGAAGGACAGATCCTGAAGCTGAGGCTCCAATACTTTGGCCACCTTCATGAGAAGAGAAGACTCCCTGGAAAAGACCCTGATGTTGAGAAAGATGAAGGGCACAAGGAGAAGGGGACGACAGAGGACGAGATGGTTGGACAGTGTTCTTGAAGCTACCAGCATGAGTTTGACCAAACTGCGGGAGGCAGTGGAAGACAGGAGTGCCTGGTGTGCTCTGGTCCATGGGGCCACGAAGAGTCGGACACAGCTAAACGACTAAACAACAAGACATTCATAGGACTGTGCTGGGAAGCACAGAAAGAGATACACAGGGGGAAATATAATTCTGACAGGGTGTCTTTCAAGCCTCCATAGCTATTAACTGTATGTGACTAGAGTACTTCAGGTGACCATGAAGATGGATAAGAGGCACTTAAGAGACTGTCTCTTTAGGTCTGATGCAGAAAGGGATCTAACCATGATTGCTTTTACCAAGAGCTCACCATGGTTCCCACTTATCAAAACGGAGCATGCCCAAGCCAGATACCTGACAAAGCTCCCACTTGCAGTACTAAGAATCGCTTTTACAGAACTATGATTCTAATCGATGCCCTTGGCAGGTGTTGGATGGACGATACGACAAAGTACATTACGAAGAGAGACTCTGTCTGTGTGGACAACCCTGCGTCGAAGACCTGTGCCATTATTTATTGCAGTGCCCGTTATATATAGACCCAAGAGACTGAGACTGAATTATAAAACCCCTGTTTATGAATGGACCACATCTGAATAGGGGAGAAAGGGTGAAATGGCTGCTGAGTGATACTGACGACTTTGTTACTTATAAAGTAGCACTCTACGCGCTGGCAGCTAAGAAGATCAGGAGGAAAGAACTAGATAAAATAGCGGTCAACTGCAAAGGGGTTTCGGATATTTAATTTGGCACATCTTACCTGAGAATCTTCTGCTATTCTATTCTATTTAATGCAACAAATAATTTTAGTAGCCGTGACTGTGGTTTTGTTGTATGTGTGGTGCCCGATGGTTTTTTTATGGGTCCCCCCCCCCTTCTGAATGATGCCATGGCCTATGGCTAGTGCAATAAAAAGTTTAATTGGTCAAAACTGGACTAGAGTAGACTGAAATGAGCACCTTCCTCCTAGCAACTGACTCAGCTGATGTTGTGGAATGTTTATTAACATTCCAGCTGCTCAGGAGTTTTGAAAAATAGTCAGACCTCAAAGACTAGGAAGGGGGAGAAATGATTTCAGCCGACAAGGCCTAGGTGACAGTGAGTTCAGTGAAGAGTAGGGTAGGCATAACTTTTCAAGTGGGGGGGGGCGGAGAGAGAGAGAGAGAGAGAGAGAGAGATTTGTGAATGGCATGCCCCATGATGAAAGCAGGGAGTAATAATAATAATAAAAATAATAATTTATTATTTATACCCCACCCATCTGGCTGGGCTTCCCCAGCCACTCTGGGTGGCTTCCAACCAAATATTAAAATACAGTAATACAGTGGTACCTCAGGTTACAGACGCTTCAGGTTACATACGCTTCAGGTTACAGACTCCGCAAACCCAGAAATAGTACCTCGGGTTAAGAACTTTGCTTCAGGATGAGAACAGAAATCGTGCTCCGGCGGCATGGCAGCAGCAGGAGGCCCCATTAGCTAAAGTGGTGCTTCAGGTTAAGAACGGTTTCAGGTTAAGAACGGACCTCCGGAACGAATTAAGTAGCTAACCCGAGGTACCACTGTACATCAAACATTAAAAGCTTCCCTAAACAGGGTTGCCTTCAGATGTCTTCTAAAAATTGGTAGTTGTTGTTCTCTTTGACATCTGGTGGGAAGGCGTTCCACAGGGAGGGCACCACTACCGAGAAGGCCCTCTGCCTGGTTCCCTGTAATTTGGCTTCTCGCAGTGAGGGAACTGCCAGAAGGCCCTCGGTGCTGGACCTCAGTGCCCAGGTAGAACGATGGAGGTGGAGACGCTCCTTCAGGTATCCTGGGCCGAGGCCGTTTAGGGCTTTAAAGGTCAACACCAACACCTTGAATTGTGCTCAGAAACGTACTGGGAGCCAATGTAGGTCTTTCAAGACCGGTGTTATGTGGTCTCGGTGGCCGCTCCCAGTCACCAGTCTAGCTGCCGCATTCTGGATTAGTTGTAGTTTCCGGGTCACCTTCAAAGGGAGCCCCACGTAGACGCTTAGAGCACCCCAACTGTCATTGCAAGGATCACTTTTGTTAACCCCACTCCTTCCACTTTTATATTGCTGCAGGCTATATGCTATATTTCCTGGCTGTATGCTATATTTGTTTGCTCTGCAATGCCTCGGCAGCTTTCATGTGTCAACTGGCAAGCTGCATTCTGGACGTTGGCTTAGTGTTAATGCACATGCATTTACTTGCATGCGGGCTGAAAGCAAGAGGTATTCCTCAGACCACTCAGATTTAACTTCTAGACGACGCCCTAGTGGGGAAGGAGCTGAATCATGAGAGCTGGCAATGCGAGCAACTCACACTGACAACTTCCAATAAAAACAACAACGAGGGCTGTGGCACCACAAGACTAATACATTTCATGGACCAAACCCAACTTGATCCGTTGCATCAGATGCAACCGTTTAGTAAGGCATTCACAAAGTGCAAAACTAGGACAAAGACTGATAGTATAAGTCCTGGGGCCATATAATCATATAATGAAGGGGTTCCATTAGATTCATTTAGGTGGATCCATAGCATGCCCGCATTACATAGTGATATTTATTTCTAACTGTATTTTATTGCTTCTTCTTTTTCTTATACTGTCCTTTATTGTATTGCAAATTGAATTGCATGCAATGGAAATTGTGATGCAATAAAATACACAATGGTCTGAGGGCCTCACTGCCCTGGCTACTTTTGAACATATTTCATACGGGCGTCAAATTCATGCGGGCATCTGGAGAACTTACATTAACTTATATGTCTAACCTAAGACGTACTTGATAATGTTTATTGCACTGTGAACTGGTGGTGGCCTTTTTTTGTTACTATTGGTATTATTTATGTACTATTTTTATTTTATTGCCTTTAATTTTTCTCCTCGGTTTTTCCTTTGATAAATCTGCAAATAAAGAAATTATGAACTCAAGTGTAGAATTAAAAGAAGCAATTAAAATCATACAGCATCTAGCACGATTGCTACAACAGGTAGAAAAATAATTAAGTGCAAAGACCATCAACAATTTTAAGGTGCTGTGTGTGTTGTTGCAGGGCAGGGAGGGGGTGGAGTTTTGGACCTGGACATTCGCAGGGAAACCAAAATGCTTGTTTACAAAGCTATTGCACTACCAACTTTACTGTATGCTTGTGAAACATGGACCACTTATAAACGTCATCTCCAACTCCTCGAAAGATTCCATCAATGGTTTCTCCGAAAAATTTTACACATTGCTTGGGAAGACAGGCGAATTAATATCAGTGTACTGGAAGAAGCAAAGATCACCTGTGTTCATTCTTCAACATCAACTTTGTTGGACTGGTCATGTTGTGCAGATGCCTGCTGATTGTCTTCCAAAGCAACTACTCTATTCTGAACTTAAAAATGGAAAGTGTAATGCTGGTGGTCAACAAAAGAGTTTAAAGACTGTCTCAAGGCAAATCTTTAAAAAATGTAGTATAAACGCTGACAACTGGGAAACTCTGGCCTGTGAGCATTCCAGTTGGAGAACAGCCTTTACCAAAGGTGTCATGGGCTTTGAAGATGCTCAAACTCAGGACGCAAGGGAGAAATGTGCTAAGAGGAAGGCACATTTGGCAAATCCACGCCACGATCAACTCCCACCCAGAAACCAATGTCCCCACTGTGGAAGGACGTGTGGATCCAGAATTGGCCTCCACAGTCACTTACGGACTCATTGTTAAAACTGTGTTTATGGAAGACAATCTTACTCGGCTACGAGTGATCGCCAAAGAAGAAGAAGGATGGATGTGTGCACACCCATTTCAAGGGAGAAGGCATGAGAAAGTTAAAGAGCGAATGCCCAGTACATCACTCACATTCACACCTGCAAATTTACTCCGCTGGTATTATGCATTCGACTCTTTATCTTGCAGATGTGCTAGAATCCTCTACACAGAGGGGAACTTTACATTGGTGCACTGAGATGATAAATGTAAAGAAGAGGTGTCTAACCGAGTGTGTGTGCTTTATACACAATAAAATACTCCCCTTATGATGCTAATAGATCTTTTAAAAATGAATAGCTCCGAGAAGCTAGAGCTTTAATATACAGATGCAAAATTATGTCCTCAAAAATGTATAAATCACTACGACGCTGTAACGCAATTAATTTTCATTGCTGCATTTGTGACCTACTTAGTCAGACCACAAACACTAATCTTGCTGGGTAATTAAAAGAGAGTAAATATCATTTGTCCAGGCCCCTAGTGATTTGTTTTAGATGCTGAACAAATTCTCTGCTGTAAGTTTGTCGATAAGAATTCCTTGGCTATGTACAGACTTTAATTTGCAGTTGCTACTAATGAACCTTAATATCTGGTTCTTCCGCACACATCTGGAAGATAACTAACTGTACGTTAATGTGCAGTGGGAATATTTTACTCAGACGCAGTTCTTCGGTTTTTGTTTTTATGAATGCATTATTCGGATTTCAATAAGGCTTGGATGTATTGTACCAAAATGGCAAGCTTGTTGCAAGCTTTATTTATAGCTAGAGCTAAACAAAATGCTCCACGCCACCCCCTCGCAGGCTGCAATCGCTTCAGTGGCTCACACCATAACAAACTCATTTGCTTCAGTTTGAGCCCACCTAAAGGGAGGTGAGCTGGGTAGAAGGAGGAAGGGAATGCCTGCTTGCAAAAAGACATAGCACTCATCCACTCTCTTACCAGGGTTAGATATATTTCCTCTTGCTGGCTTTTTAAAGGTATAAATCTGTACGTTTTCTGAGGGTGCCTCCAGACTGTTACTGTTTTGTGGAAGGGATCCAAGTGCAAACTGAAACTCTAAGTTAGTGCAATTAAAGTGAATTAAAGTGTCCTGATGCAACAGATCACACACACACACCCCTTTAACACAGATTCCTTGTGGTTAGGAAACGCACTGAAAATTGTGGAATCAATGAATGATTAATAAGGAAATGTGTAAACACCCCTCAAGAAAACCGGGGATGAATGCAGGATGAACGTACATTGGGGTATAACCACCCTGTAAACAAATGAGAACGAATACTCAGTAATTGCAAGATAGAATCCAACCTCCACTTAAGCTTTGTGCGACCAAATCAGGATGAATGCTGAATAGGGTGGTAGGATCTGTGGATTTTGTTTTCTTAGTTTCTGGGTTTTTTTGAATCTTAAATTTGATTATCCACATTTTGAAGCAATTTGCAATTTAAAAAAATCCTCACAAAAATTAGTCAGAATTTTACTGTGAATTTCTCCCAATAAGCACATTTTTATATGCAGTTTTGACTAAGGTACATATTTTCTGCATAATTTCCCCTAATAGAATCCATTTTTTTTGGATGCTATTTTGACTAAAATCTTCATTTTTGCACAAACTTTCCCCTAATCTACGCACATTGTTTGGATCATTAGGTCCAGTCGCAGACGACTCTGGGGTTGCACACTCATCTCGCTTTACTGGCCGAGGGAGCCGGCGGACAGCTTCCGGGTCATGTGGCCAGCAAGACTAAGCCGCTTCTGGCAAACCAGAGCAGTGCACGGAAATACTATTTATTTTCCCACCAGAGTGGTACCTATTTATCTACTTGCACTTTGACGTGCTTTCGAACTGCTAGGTTGGCAGGCGCAGGGACTGAACAATGGGAGCGCACCCTGTCACGGGGATTTGAACCGCCGACCTTCTGATCAGCAAGCCCAAGGCTCTGTGGTTTAGACCACAGCACCACCCGCATCCCTAAGGGACTTGGTATGAGACAGCAAATGGATGGGGCCCCTATCCCTCGACAGCTAAAGCCAGAGCTTAGAGCAGAGAGTTAGGAAAGCAATAACGTGATCTAGAGGTGAAGCAGGAAGCAGGAGAGGCAGAGAAGTCTGTGAGAGCAACGTTTGACGTCTGTGTGAATCCAAGGCTGCAGCTATAGGAGAAACAAGACCCTTTTGGGGTGCTGATTCTGTGAACTCCTCCATCAAAGTCTCAGGTTACATATGTGTGTAAATAAACCATATATCAAGGGACGCGGGTGGCGCTGTGGGTAAAACCTCAGCGCCTAGGACTTGCCGATCGCATGGTCGGCGGTTCGAATCCCCACGGCGGGGTGAGCTCCCGTCATTCGGTCCCAGCTCCTGCCCACCTAGGAGTTCGAAAGCACCCTTAAGTGCAAGTAGATAAATAGGTACCGCTCTATAGCGGGAAGGTAAACGGCGTTTCCGTGTGCTGCTCTGGTGCCGGTTTACCAGAGCAGCTTCGTCACGCTGGCCACATGACCCGGAAGTGTCTGCGGACAGCGCTGGCTCCCAGCCTCTAGAGTGAGATGAGCACACAACCCTAGAGTCTGTCAAGACTGGCCCGTACGAGCAGGGGTACCTTTACCTTTACCTTAAACCATATATCATAAAGACACCACAATCTCCGCTGTGCCTCACTCCAAAAGGAAACAGGAACCCTGGGTAAGCATCTAGAACCCCTGGGATCTTGCACCGCTAGGAGACTGGGGTGGCCTGCAACAATATTATAGCCAGAATTGCTTGCAGATACTGCTTTGCAAGCAGACGTATTCTACAGATCTCTCGAAGAGCATTATCAGAGAGTCTGCCTCATTGTGCTGTATCTTTAAAACATAATGAGCACGTAAAGAACTGACTCCCTTACTAGTGCTGCTGGACATATATAAAACTGTGCTTTGTTATTGTTTTGCCATTCTGATTAGCCATTTTGGGAACCACAAAGAAACTACCTTCAAAACTGACTCTGTGCTTTAAAGCAAAGCAAAGCGAATGTTGCTTTAAGGTGTATGGCTGGCCTTTTGAAATATTTTGCCTGTTAAAATATGCAGATCCAGAATTATGCATTTGCACACAACTTTTATTGCTTCCATAAATATAGCTACACATTAAAGGTGCGTAGAGGTAGCACTGAAATTGTGAAAGGGAAAACACACACACAAACACATATACACACACACACACAAAAAGCTAGGAAATGGAGATTTAAGGGTGAACAGCACCGTGGGGCTTTAATATGTAGTCACCATGGGAGCCATAAGGCAAGAGCTAATGTGTGGTCCTTCCATGCTGTGATTCGTTATTGAAAGACATGTAGCACATTTTAGTCCTTACTGGTACATTTCATTCATTATAATTAGTGAAGCCACAGAATTAGAGAAAAACAAGTTGAGACTTGTGGGGGTGGTTGAAAGAGGCACTAGGAGCAGTGGGGTTGCAACAGTGCTTGTTAAACCTAGCAAAATTGGCCTCTTCTGTTCACTTTAGAAGGGAGCTGAGGCTAGGATTGCAACCTGGAGAACCTACCTTTACTTTTCAGCTCTGCCAAACGCTCATTAATTTTGATAATCCCTTTCAAACTGGTATACTGACTGCAGCGAAACTAAATATATATATTTAAAAAACCCCAAAACCTGCTAATCTTACCGAATGTTTGTACCGTTTGGCACCTTTCCGTTTCCCTTGGTGGAAGCGGTTGTCATTTGAGTTCCTTTTTGTCCTTGCTGCCGCTTAATCCAATGGTTCGTGGCCCCCATGATGGTGTCGGTGACATTTTGTATTTTAATATTTTGTTGGAAGCCGCCCAGAGTGGCTGGGGAAACCCAGCCAGATGGATGGGGTATAAATAAATAATTTTTTTAAATTATTATTATTATTATTATTATTATTATTATTATTACAGTGCCACATCTGATGTCACAGGTGCCTATCCACTAAAACACATGGGCCAATCAGATTTCTTTCTTCTTTCTTTCTTTCTTTTAAATAATTTTTTATTAAATTTTTCCACCATAATAACACAAGTCACAAAGCAGAATAATACACAGAAACAGAAAAGGGAAAAAAAAGAAGAGGAAAGAAAAAGAAAAAAAGAGAAAAAAGGAGGGGAAGGGAGGGGGAAGGTGGGGAACAATAAACAAATAAACAATAATAACGAACTTAATTCTTCACTGTTGGGTTTGGAACTTAACAGGTTAAGTTGTTCCCATGATGCCTCAACATTCTGACGTCAGCTTTCGAAGCTGGGAGGAGCTGGGAGGAGTTACGTTCACTTCCCCTCTGGTCTTTGAGGGAGGAAGGTTGCAGTTTGTCATGGCTGCGGTGAGCCCAGGGATTTCCTGGGGAATGTCGGAATAAAGAAACTGAAATGGACAAACCTGGACTCTGTGTGTGTTTGTCTGAAGCTAAGTGAAGCTACGTGACAGTTTTCACCGCTGTGTTCAACTCTGCTGAGGCGTGACTGAGAGCTCAGAGCGGAGGCGTGCCGGGCGGCCATAAAGAGCTAATTGAGGATCGCAAATCAATTAGCGGGGGTCACGCCAAACCAATAAATCAATTCCACAGGTTATGGACCCTTAATCACCGATCGTAAAAACTGTCACAGAAACGCTTTGAGGTTGCGGTTCAGAGCAACGGAAGTGCCGGAATGCGTTTGAAGTTGCGGCAGGAGGTGGTGAGATTTTTGCCTGTTGCTAGGAGGCAAAGGAGTAGCTGCGGAGCTAAGAGAGCAGCCGGAGAAGCTGAAGCTGATTGTAAGTAAGCTTGGGCCCCTTGGGAGAACGGAAGACAATGGCAGGCAGCCAGGTCTTGGAGGACATTGCGTTTGAAGTTGAGCAAGGGCTGTCTGGGGATGTGCTGCGTTTGCTGTGAAGCTTCAGCAGGAGACCAGAGCCCTGGAGAAAGTATTGCCAAAGTCTAGAGATGGTTGCAGCCCCTGTTCCTGATGTTTTAGCCTCAAGGAGCGCTAGTGAGCAGATCGGGGGGGCGAAGGATTCCAAAGGCAAGTGTAAAGGCTTGTCCACTGTGCGTGCTGGAGTGGAATGTCAACAAAGCAGGTTCCCAGAAAGCCGCAGTGGGAGCCAGGCCAGAGGGGGCGGAGCTGGCAAGGAGTGCTTTTCCGGAAGAAGGAGGGCCAAGCCAGCTGGGAGGAGCCCCGGGCAGTGTTTTTCCACTGGAGTTCGTGGTTGCTACGTGTGTAATGCAACGGGACACTTGCGTCGCTGCTGCCCATGGAGAGCGGAGACAGCTGGGCAGGAAGGTCCCAAGGTCAACCAGCTGAGTTCTCATGGGAATCAGTCTCGGAGAGGAGGCCAGCGTGGGAACGCAAGGGAAAGACGTGGCTCAGACGCTGGGGAGGGTTGTTTTCTTATCACTGCTTCTATGGCAACTGTGAAGAACAACTCCAGCCAGGACACGGTGACACGCTGGGTTTTGAATACTGCTGTTGGTCAGCACCTGCTAAGCGAGCCTGCTGGCGAAATGCGGAACTGCAGGGCTGTTTCAACAGGAACAACTGTGATGTTAGCAGACGGAATGAGAAAGTCGGTTTCTGCTGTGGCTAACATGTCTTTTTCTCCTTTACAGGAGGAGCTAGAGGTCTACGTTGTGCCGGGACTGAATTGTTGTTTGTTATCTGTATCAGCTCTAATGAAGCAGGGATACAAAAATTTGCTTTGAAAATGACACCTGTTCCATTTTCAGAGGGGGGAAACAAGTGGCCAACGTGAAAAGGGGGCAGAACAATCTCTTTGTTCTGGAGTCACCTCTGGAGGGTGGTGGGAATGCTGGAAAAGCACAGGCGCAGTGTGCTAAGGTTCCCAAAGATGTGCAAAAGTTGCACAGGTGCACAAAAGGGTACAAACTCCGGAAATGTGGGAGGTCCCTAGGGTGCAGGGCATGCAAGGGTGCACAGGTACGTGGTTTTCCCGGGTTTGGGAGGGTAGCCAAAGAGCCCTTTGAGCTCTATGAGGCAGGTGGTCCAAAGGTTCAGGAAATGATCTTCTGTGGATATGATCCTGCAACCAATGGGTGGAAGTTTGCATACCCAGAGGGTGATCAAACCAAGCTGCTGGTCAGTAAGCAGGCTGAGTTCTGTGAACAGGATGGGTGTTCAAGGCTCAGGGATGGTCCTGATTTTCTCTCAGAATGTCTGTCTGATTCTGAGGAGGAAAGGGAGCCAGAGGCTGATCCCGGTGATGGGGACCAGGTCCAAGATCAGGGTTCAGAACCCGGTGATGGGGACCAGGTCCAAGATCAGGGTTCAGGGCAGGTCTGGGCATCTCCAAAGGTTGTGAAAGGAGTGTCCAGGTGTGAGGTTTCATCTCCGGTTAGCGTAATGGAGATAGCTCACAGACGGGTTGTCAAGTCAGAGGGGGAAGAGTCTGACGGAGAAGACACAACTGCTGGCCCAAATGGGTCAGTAGGGTATCAGGTCACAAGTGCGTGGAAAAGTGTCGCACAGTGTGATTCTGGGAGTGTTGAAGGGGTTCAACAGGTGCCTGGGAAAGATGCCGGGAAGGGGCACAAGGCAAAGGGAAAGGTGTTGAACTCAAAAAGGTCTTGTCAGAATGGTTCGGCAAGAGGGGGTGTTGGGTTTGGAACTTGACAGGTTAAGTTGTTCCCATGATGCCTCAACATTCTGACGTCAGCTTTCGAAGCTGGGAGGAGCTGGGAGGAGTTACGTTCACTTCCCCTCTGGTCTTTGAGGGAGGAAGGTTGCAGTTTGTCATGGCTGCGGTGAGCCCAGGGATTTCCTGGGGAATGTCGGAATAAAGAAACTGAAATGGACAAACCTGGACTCTGTGTGTGTTTGTCTGAAGCTAAGTGAAGCTACGTGACAGTTTTCACCGCTGTGTTCAACTCTGCTGAGGCGTGACTGAGAGCTCAGAGCGGAGGCGTGCCGGGCGGCCATAAAGAGCTAATTGAGGATCGCAAATCAATTAGCGGGGGTCACGCCAAACCAATAAATCAATTCCACATTCACAAATCCAACTTTTTAAATATCTTGATTGACTTCCTCAAATACCTCCCTTCTGAGTTTCCTTGTAATTTAAAAGTAACAGCTTTCCAATATCATTATTAAACTAAAACAATTTCCAATTATAGTCATCTTATTCACTTTTCTTGACATTCTGAATCCCATTTATTTAATTATAACTTAATTTGTCCTAGGCCTATTTGTTCCTTTCAAGTAATTTCTAATTTTTTATGTTACAATATTTGTTCAAATAGTCCTTGAATTTCCTCCAGTCCTCTTGAAACTCTTCTTCTTTCTGGTCGCGGATTCTTCCAGTCAGGTCAGCTAGCTCTGAAAAGTCCATCATCTTCATCTGCCAATCTTCCACTGTTGGTAGTTCTTGTATTTTCCAATTTTTAGCAAGTAATATTCGAGCGGCCGTTGTGGCATACAAAAATAATTTAACATCTTTCTTGGGCAATTCTAAACCTGTTATTCCAAGGAGAAAGGCCTCTGAATCATAGAATCATAGAATCATAGGGTTGGAAGAGACCACAAGGGCCATCGAGTCCAACCCCCTGCCAAGCAGGAAACACCATCAGAGCACTCCTGACATATGGTTGTCAAGCCTCTGCTTAAAGACCTCCAAAGAAGGAGACTCCACCACACTCCTTGGCAGCAAATTCCACTGTCAAACAGCTCTTACTGTCAGGAAGTTCTTCCTAATGTTTAGGTGGAATCTTCTTTCTTGTAGTTTGGATCCATTGCTCCGTGTCCGCTTCTCTGGAGCAGCAGAAAACAACCTTTCTCCCTCCTCTATGTGACATCCTTTTATATATTTGAACATGGCTATCATATCACCCCTTAACCTCCTCTTCTCCAGGCTAAACATGCCCAGCTCCCTTAGCCGTTCCTCATAAGGCATCGTTCCCAGACCTTTGACCATTTTGGTTTCTTAATAAATGTATATTTCAACATTTTTTTCAGTTCATTATAAATCTTTCTTCTTTCTTTCTTTGGCGATCACTCGTAGCTGAGTAAGATTGTCTTCCATAAACACAGTTTTAATAATGAGTCCGTAAGTGACTGTGGAGGCCAATTCTGGATCCACATGTCCTTCCACAGTGGGGACATTGGTTTCTGGGCGGGAGTTGATCGTGCTGTGGGTTTGCCAAGCATGCCTTCCTCTTAGCACGCTTCTCCCTTTTGTCCTGATTTTGAGCATCTTCAAAGCCCATGACACCTTTGGTAGAGGCTGTTCTCCAACTGGAGCGCTCGCAGGCCAGTGTTTCCCAATTGTCGGTGTTTATACTACATTTTTTAAAAAAATGCCTTGAGACAGTCTTTTAAACCTCTTTGTTGACCACCGCTTTCCATTTTTAAGTTTGGAATAGAGTACAGTGGTACCTCGGGTTAAAAACTTAATTCATTCTGGAGGTCCGTTCTTAACCTGAAACTGTTCTTAACCTGAAGCATCACTTTAGCTAATGGGGCCTCCCACTGCCACCGCGCAGCTGGAGCACGATTTCTGTTCCCATCTTGAAGCAAAGTTCTTAACCTGAGGTACTATTTCTGGGTTAGCAGAGTCTGTAACCTGAAGCATCTGTAACCTGAAGCATCTGTAACCCGAGGTACCACTGTAGTTGCTTTGGAAAGTAGTGAGGACAAATGAGGACAAGGACGACAAGGGCAGGTAAAAAGGAAAATCTGGAGAGAAGTGTGGAGAAGAAATATTAACAGGTGGGGTGGGGGGGAGTGCTAAACATAATTGCAACAATGCAAATACGCTCACAACGAGCGTTGAAAAATCGCCCCAAACAGGAGGTGTTCTTCAGCATTCGTGAGAAGGAACCCAGAGCTAAACAGCCAGCTTCCACTCAGCCTTGCCTTCAACTGTTCTGAAGCGAGGAGAGAGTTTGCCGCCACTGTGCCTCCTGTTCCATTTCCCCCTGCCTGGTTCCATCACTCACCCAGCTCCTCCATCTGTTGCGAGGCAAAATTAAAAGTCCCTCTTGCATCGGCACACGGGAGAGGAGGGTGAGTGATGTGAACCATGGAAGACCCGGGTGGAGAAGCAGCTGCTCCTGCTGTAGTTCTTTCTCTTTTCTTCTCTTGCTGCCATTTTATTGGTTTGACATATGTGTCTTGTTTTTGGTGTGGGTGTGTTTGTGATCTTTAGGGACCCCTTTCAGACAGAACGGTGTTGGATGCTACTAGCCCAGAGATGGAAGGAAGAAACAACCCTGACCAGAGAAGAATGGCAAACCAAGTTGATGGACTATGCTGAAATGGCAAAATTAACTGGGAAGCCCAGAAATCAATAGGACAAGAACTTTAAAAAAAGAATGGGACAAGTTTATAATCTATTTACGAGACCATTGTAAACAGGTTAAAACATTAGCAGGATTTTAATCACTCTTGTAAAATAATGTAAAGTAAGGATGGGACGCAGGTGACGCTGTGGGTTAAACCACAGAGCCTAGGACTTGCCGATCAGAAGGTCAGTGCTTCGAATCCCCGCAACAGGGTGAGCTCCCGTTGCTCGGTCCCTGCTCCTGCCAACCTAGCAGTTTGAAAGCATGTCAAAGTGCAAGTAGATAAATAGGTACCACTCCGGCAGGAAGGTAAACAGTGCGCTGCTCTGGTTCACCAGATGCGGCTTAGTCATGCTGGCCACATGACCCCGAAGCTGTACACCGGCTCCCTCGGCCAGTAAAGCGAGATGAGCGTGGAACCCCAGAGTGGGCCACGACTGGACCTAATGGTCAGGGGTCCCCTTTATGGATAGTTTGGATGGATAAAAATTTGGACAAGTATTGATATGCAGTTGTAAATATTATTAGGACCTGTGGAAGGGATGGGGGGAAATCAGGTGATTCAGAGCAATCTCGATATTTGGATATTGAATTTGTTTTGTTATATGTTTATATTTTTAAAAATCAAATTAAAAAAGTATTTTATTTTTTTTAAAAAGACAGAATGGTGTTATGGGAATTAAAAGGGGGGGGGTCAATATCCAACGAAGTCATCCACAGAGTAAACCCACTGAAATCAATAGGTCTGCTCTGAGTAGGACTGATTTCAATCTCGCCCAAACTCCAGAATGAGCTCCTAGCAACATCATAAATGTTATGCAACTAAGAAGCTGTCAAGAAACTTCATAAGGGAACTTTCTGTTTGTGCCCGTCTGACACTTTTAGTAGGGGGGACACAGAGGCCCAAGTCTGCCATCAATTTTTTTCTTCCTTCCTTCCCTTTTTTTGGCCTTATGTGAATGCTGCCTCACCGCAGTGGTCCCAAAGCCACACATCCAGCTGGGCATGCTATCTGCTTAATCTCACCTTCTCCTGTTACTCAGAGTGACTCCTGAGGAAATGTATTTCAGCGGGTTATGTAGCTCTTTCATCTCCATCAAAGAGCTAAAGATGGCGGCCACCTCTTCCAAGAAGCACAGGTGTTGTGTGAGGCGAGCCCAACTGTCAGCAGTCAGAAAGGAGTGCTTAACATGTTGGATCATGCCCTCCAAATTGAGATTGGAATTTGTAACAGAATTCTCAGTGCCCTTGCCAAGTCATGCAACCCACAGCCTTTGTTTACCAGGGATAAGTCTCCATTTGCCGGTAAGTCGCTGGCCCTAATTTTGCCTTTGATGGAGACTGGGGTGTATGCATTTTTTAATTACGTGTACGCCCATTGGAAGAGTTGCTATTCTTAGAAGTTTTAGCATCCTGCCTCCGAGACTTCTGAAGATAAATCTCTGAGTAGGGGATGGATATACCGTGTTCTTGTGAAAACGCATGTACATTGCAGACACATGAGCACTACAGCACCACCTAGTGTGTAACCTGACATTTCACATGTTGGAGCTGGTGAACTGTTAAGTACAGTCATACCTCGGGATAAATACGCTTCAGGATAAGTATTTTTGGGTTGCGCTCTGCGGCGACCCAGAAGTAACGGAGTGTGTTACTTCCTAGTTTCGTCGCTCGCGCATGCGCAGGTGGTCAAAATGACGTCACACGCATGTGCGGAAGCAGCGAAATGCGACCCGCAGATGCACAGATATGCAGTCACGTCTTAAGTTCTGTTCAGGGTGCGAACGGGGCTCCAGAATGGATCCCGTTCACATCCCGAGGTACCACTGTACAGTCATACCTCGGGTTACAGCCACTTCAGGTTGCGTTTTTTCGGATTGCGGACCGCCGAAACCCGGAAGTACCGAATGGGTTACTTCTGGGTTTCGGCGGACGCGCATGCGCAGAAGCGCTAAATCGCGCTTTGCGTATGTGCAGAAGTATCAAATCGCAACCCATCCGTGCGCAGACGTGGGTTGCGAACGTGCATCCTGCACGGATCACGTTCGCAACCCGAGTTTCCACTGTAATAATAATAATAATTTATTATTTATACCCCGCCCATCTGGCTGGGTTTCCCCAGCCACTCTGGGCGGCTTCCAACAGAATATTAAAATACAATAGTCTATTAAACATTAAAAGCTTCCCTAAACAGGGCTGCCTTCAGATGTCTTCTAAAAGTCTGGTAGTTGTTTTCTCTTTGACATCTGGTGGGAGGGCATTCTACAGGGTGGGTGCCACTACCAATAAGGCCCTCTGCATGGTTCCCTGTAACTTGGCTTCTTGCAGCGAGGGAACCACCAGAAAGCCCTCGGTGCTGGACCTCAGCGTCCGGGCAGAACAATAGGGGTGGAGACGCTCCTTCAAACAAAAAATTGATCTTCTGTTTCTGTTCCTGCCTGTATCCAGATAATAAAGGATGCTGAATGTTTGGGTTTCAGGTTCATTGTAAGTACTGCTAGACCCACTGCAAAATTAGATGCTCTGTTGCACATGGTTATTTTATTTTTGAAGGAAACTGTTATGTGGTCAGTAAGGAGAAGCACATCACACACCCTCCACGTGATGGGCAGAAACAGGGTAAATGTGCAGCCACTTGCTGCCCCACAGTAAATGAGCACAGCATGCAGCAAGCGAAAAGAGATTCCAGCACTGTGCAAGAGAATGTTTGAGGTGGTGATGTGAGAATGGACATGTAACAAATATACAAGAGTTCCCCTATTTTCACATCTAAAGATGTGACATTTTGTAACTACCGTATTTTTCACTCCATAGGGCGCACCAGATCATAGGGAGCACCTAGTTTTTAAGGGGGGGAGAATTTTTTTTTTATTACCCCCCCCCTCCAGCCCCAAAGAGCAAAGAAGCCAAGACAGCTAGTGGGATCCATCCCGCTGGCTGTCTTGGCTTCCTCTTTAGCCGGGCACAACCCCTCCAGCCGGGAGAGGCTGCGCGCGGCTTTGGCAGAAGCCAAGACAGAGTGGGATGGATCCCGCTAGCTGTCTTGGCTTCGTTTTTAGCCGTGGGGCTGGGGCGGGGGAAGCCTGAGCTTCCCCTGACCCCAGCTCCCAGAATGGGTCCAGGAGCAGGGACGAGGTTGCGCGCAACCTCGCCTTCGCTCCCGGAGCTTGCTGCTATCCGCAAGACTTCTGAGCCCAGCGGGAACTCCCGCTGCGCTCCGAAGGCTTGCAGACAGCTGCCCGAAGCCTGGGGTGTACAGCGCTGCACTCCCCGGGCTTGGGGCAGCAGGCTGCAATCCGCAAGCCTTCGGAGCCAAGCAGGAACTCCCGTGCTCCGAAGGCTTGCGGATAGCTTCCTGAAGTCTGGAGAGCCTGCATTCGCTCCATAGGACGCACACACATTTCCCCTTCATTTTTGGAGGGGAAAAAGTGCGTCCTATAGAGCCAAAAATACGGTAAAATACATTCCCAAGGATTGTTTGGGGCAGTAGCCATCACTGGTATAAGACCATATGCACTCATGCTTAGAATTCTGCCCATACCTATTATTATTATTATTATTATTATTATTATTATTATTATTATTTTGCCAACCTGGTTCCCAAACAGGATCTTCCCTCCTTCCATAAATCAGCCAGACAATCCCATTCTCATTTTCATTCACGAAAAGTGGAATAGCAATGGAAACTCCACATGTATGGACTGCTGTTTTCCACCTAGGGTTTTTCCATATAATATAGATATTCTGTCTTCTGCTGTTCTGCTGTTCCTATATTGTTGGTTTTTTTCCGATAGATATTGTTGGTTTTTTTCTATATACCGTTTTTTTCGCTCTATAAGATGCACCAGACCATAAGACGCACCTAGTTTTGGGAGGAGGAAAACAAGAAAAAAAATATTCTGAATCTCAGAAGCCAGAACAAAAGGGATCGCTGCGCAGGGAAAGCAGCAATCCCCCTTGCTGTTCTGGCTTCTGGGATAGCTGCACAGCCTGCATTCACTCCATAAGACGCACACACATTTCCCGTTACTTTTTAGGAGGGAAAAAGTGAGTCTTATAGAGCAAAAAATACGGTATATGGGGGAAAACCCAACAATATAGGAACAGAAGAATGGCAGAAGACAGAAGCTGCTTCAGCCAGTGTCCTACAGTCTCAGGAAGGCAGACAAAAGATGAAGACTCAGTGCTAAGATAGCTCAGTTGGTAGAGCATGGGACTCTTAATCCCTGGGTTGTGGGTTCAAGTCCCATGTTAGGCAAAAGATTCTTGCTTTGCAGGGGGTTGGACTAGATGACCCTCGTGGTCCCTCCCAACTCTACAGTTCTATGATTCTGTGTCCTTTAAGATAAAACTTTATTCTCATTAGCCAATGGCCATAGCAACAGTAAAACATTACAGTATACGCAGAAAAGGGAATTTGATATAAAAGCACAATTTAAAGCCTAGAATCAGCCGCCGGTTAGTGGCCCTTATTCTGATTGCCCCTGCTATGAACCTAGCATTTATTTTAGTGTTCTGTTGGAAGCCGCCCAGAGTGGCTGGGGAAACCCAGCCAGATGGGCGGGGTATAAATAATAAATTATTATTATAAATTATTATTATTATACAAATCTTTGCTGTTATCTGCTCATTTTGATCTGACAGAAGAAAGGACATTGTCCTTTAACATATTCCATGAGTGGACTCCTACTGGTTTGCTCCTGATTACCGTATTTTTTGCTCTATAAGACTCACTTTTAAAAAGGAAGGGGAAATGTGTGTGCTATGTGTTATGTGTTATGAAATGTGATATGGAGCGAATGCAGGCTGCGCAGCAATCCCTCTTGCTGTTCTGAGACTCAGAATATTTTTTTCTTGTTTTCCTCCTCCAAAAACTAGGTGCGTCTTGTGGTCTGGTGCGTCTTATAGAGCAAAAAATACGGTAATTATATCCTCTTTCTATCACTGCTAATCTATTTGTTTTTTTTTTTATATAAATATTTATTGGGTTTTACAATAAAAATAAACATAGTAAACGGTGTAACATATATCTTAACATAATTTCACATTTTCTTTGGACTTCCTCACATCTCCCGCTCCCACTTTCATCGTTATAACATTTTATCAGCAATTTATTATCTTATTTGCATTCTTATATCCCATCTATATATTTATAATCTTATAATTCTCAAAAAAAAATTTCATATTTTCTCAATTTCACTTATTATCTTAAATCATCTAGTTTAGTGGTGCTCAATTATTTGTGATCTAACATCCTGCTTAGCATTCACTCAAATTACAATGTTTTTGTAAATAATTCTTAAATTTCTTCCAATCCTCCTCCATCTTCTCTTCTCCCAGGTCACGAATTCTGCCGGTCATCTCGGCCAGTTCCATATAGTCTATCAGTTGCATCTGCCATTCTTCCAGTGTGGGTAGATCTTGAGTTTTCCAATGCTTTGCGAGAAGTATCCTTGCTGCTGTTATTGCATACATAAAAAATGTCTGATCCTTCTTTACCACCCCTTGGCCGACAATGCCCAAAAGAAAGGCCTCTGGTTTCTTAGTGAAGGTATACTTAAATACCTTTTTCAGTTCATTATAAATCATTTCCCAGAACGCCTTCACTTTAGGACAAGTCCACCAGAGGTGAAAGAATGTTCCTTCACTCTCTTTACATTTCCAACACTTATTATCAGACAGGTGGTATATTTTTGCAAGTTTGACTGGGGTCATATACCATCTATATATCATTTTCATTACATTTTCTTTCAAAGCATTGCATGCAGTAAAGTTCAACCCAGTACTCCACAACCTTTCCCAGTCCTCAAACATGATATTATACCCAATGTCCTGTGCCCACCTTATCATAGCCGATTTAATCGTTTCATCTTGTGTATTCCATTTTAACAGCAAGTTATACATCCTTGAAAGTACCTTAGTCTTTGGTTCTAACAATTCTGTTTCTAGTTTCGATTTCTCCACCTGGAACCCTAGTTTCTTGTCATTTTTAAAAACTTCTTTAATCTGAGCGTAATGTAACCAGTCTCGCACTTTATCCTTCATTTTCTCCAAACTCTGCAATTTCCAATTGTCTCCGTCTTTTTCTAATATTTCCCAATATTTAGGCCATTTAGCCTCCATATTGGGTCTTTTTCGGGCCTTAGCTTCCAAAGGTGAAAGCCACCTTGGAGTTTTATTTTCCAGCAAGTCTTTATATTTTGTCCAGACATTAAACAGTGATTTTCTGACAATATGGTTCTTAAAGGCCTTATTTGCTTTAACCTTGTCATACCATAAATATGCATGCCATCCAAAAGCATTGTTAAACCCTTCCAAATCCAACAGGTCAGTGTCTTCAAGAAGTAGCCAGTCTTTTAGCCAGCAGAACGCTGCGGCCTCATAATACAACTTTAAATCTGGCAGGGCAAAGCCCCCTCTTTCTTTCGCATCGGTTAATATCTTAAACTTAATTCTGGGCTTTTTGCCCTGCCAGACAAACTTAGAAATATCTCTCTGCCACTTCTGAAAACACTCCGTCTTATCCAGAACCTGAAGTGTTTGAAACAAAAACAACATCTTTGGCAATACATTCATCTTAATAGCAGCAATTCGGCCTAACAAAGAAAGTTTCAATTTTGACCAACTATCTAAGTCTCTCTTAATTTCTGCCCAGCATTTTTCATAGTTATCCTTAAATAGACTTAGATTTTTTGATGTTATGTTTACCCCTAGGTATTTTACTTTTTTAACCACATTAAGTTCTGTCTCTTTCTGAAACCGTTCTGACTCTGTATCTGTTAAGTTTTTCCCCAAAACTTTGGTTTTCTGTTTATTCAATTTAAATCCAGCCACCCGACCAAAATCATTAATCAGTTGTAATACTCTTTTCGTACTAGACTCTGGCTCCTGCAAGGTCAAAACCAGGTCATCTGCAAAAGCTTTTAATTTGTATTGTTTCTGTCCGACCTGGATTCCTTCCACCAACCGGTCCCCTCTGATCATATTCAATAGCACTTCCAGAACCGAGATAAATAACAAAGGGGAAATAGGGCAACCTTGTCGTGTTCCTTTTTCAATTTTAAATTCCTCTGTAACCACATTGTTAACTATCAGTTTAGCTTTCTGCTCTGAATATATCGCCTCAATCCCATTCTCGAAACCCCGTCCCACTCCCATTTCTTTCAAATTTCCCATCATAAATTTCCAGGAGATGTTGTCAAAGGCCTTCTCCGCATCTATGAAACTTAAAACTGCTTTTGTGTTTATATCTGTTTGCAAAAGTTCCAAAATGTCAATAATGTTCCTTGTATTAGCAAACAAATGTCTACCTGGGAGAAAGCCTGCCTGGTCCTTATGGATTACTTCATTTAAAACTTTTTTAAGTCTACTTGCCAAAATGTCTGCAAATATTTTGTAATCCACATTTAAAAGAGAGATGGGACGATAGTTCTTAAGTTGTGTCTTTTCAGCTTCCGTCTTTGGTATTAATGTGATAAACGCTTCCTTCCACGACTCCGGTGCCCTCTTCCCTTCCAAAATTTCATTGCTGACCTCCATCAAAGGTTGTATCAAATAGTCTTTTAATGTCTTATAGTACTTGGAGGTCAGCCCATCTGGCCCTGGGGACTTGCCCAATTGCATGTTCTGAATGGCTTGTTCAATCTCTTGTCGTGTTATTTTGGAATTCAGGATTGTCCTATTTTCTTGTGACAGTTTGGATAGTCCATTTTTTGCCAAAAATTGTTTAATCTCAGCCTCGTCTTGCAGCCCTTGGGTGTATAGTTTTTTGAAGTATCTCTGGAAACACTTTCTAATGTCCACAGGATTCTGAATGTTTTTTCCTTCAATCTCTAAGTTTGTAACCGTATTTAATCTTTGTCTTCTCTTCAACTGCCAAGCTAGCAGTTTTCCACATTTATTCGCCAACTCAAACGTTTTTTGTTTCATTAATTTGACCTTCCATTCTATTTCCTGATTTATCAATTTAGAGTATTGTGTTTGATAAAGTTTAATTTCTCTCAGAGTTGGCTGTGACTTCGGATTTAATCTTAACTTCTTCTCTAGTTCTTTTATTTTATCCAGGATCTTGTCTTTTTTCTCATTTTGTGTCCTTTTCTTTACGGCATTCTGTTGTATCAAGAATCCCCTCATTACAGCTTTACTTGCGTCCCAGACGATTCTTTTTTCCACCGTAGTATTCATGTTTATCTCAAAATAGTCCTTCAAAACTTTTTGGGCCTTCTTGGTAATTTCCTGATCTCTGAACAAATTGTCATTCATCTTCCATCTAAAGGATCCGGTTGGTAGTAGTGTCATATCCATCTTTACTGCATTATGGTCGGAACAGGTCTTTGGGCAGATTTCCACTTTTCTGGCCTTAGGTGCCAGGCCTCTAGATATCCATATTTGGTCGATTCTTGTCCAGGTCAGTTGGGCTTCAGAAAAAAATGTTCCCTCTCTTCCTAGTGGGTTCTTTGTCCTCCAGATGTCAATCAAGTCCATATTGTCTGTCATTTCAAAAAAAGTTTTAGGTAGTCTGCCATCTTTTGTGACATTTTGACTTTGTGACTTGTCCATGTTAGTTGATACGACCCCATTCATATCTCCCATCATTATGATGTTGTTGTAGTCCAGATAATCCAGCATAGTCTCATGCAGCTTCTTGTAAAATTCCGATTTCCCTTCGTTAGGTGCATAGATTCCTAATATCAACAGTTTCTCTCCTTGGTGTTGTATCTCAATTGCCAAAATTCTTCCATGTTCATCTTTAAATAAGAATTTAGGTGACAGGCTCTCTTCCGCATATATCACCACACCTCTCTTCTTCACTTTGTCCGAAGATATAAATTCCTGGCCCAATCTTTTATTTATTAACACTTTTCTGTGGAGCCTTGTCACATGTGTTTCCTGTAGGCAAATAATGTCCAATTGTTCTTTTTTTAATATATGAAATATTTTCTTCCTTTTTTCTGGAATGTTACAACCATTTATATTCCAACTCAACAGTTGCAGAGACATCCTGAATTAATCTGATTATTTTTCAAGGGGTGGTATCTTGTTCACAGGATCTTCAGGTTCCACAGGTGCTGGTACTGGCGTTGCCCCAGGCCCAGGAGGTAGTTCAATTCCTTTTTGAAGGTCCTCTCCGTATGTAGACAGAAATTTGTCTCTCTCTTCCGATGTTCTAATTTTGACCTTTTTCCCTCTAAAGGTAAAGGATATTCCTTGGGGAAATTCCCACCTAAAGGCAATTGCGTTGCTCCTTAATAATTTGGCGAGTTCAGAATAGGCGGCTCTAAGGTCCAACAGTTGTCTAGGAATATCTTTGTAAATTTCAATTCTTCTGTCCAAAATGTCCAGTGACTTTCCGTAGTGTAGGCCCAAAATCTTGTCCCTTTCCTCCTTTGATCTCAATGTTATCAGGCAGTCTCTGGGCCTCTCCTTTTTTATAAATCTTCCAAGCCTGAAGGCTGACACAATTTTAAAATCCTTTTCCTCTAGATTCCAGAACTTGGAGAATTCTTTAGTTAAAAACTCAGCTAGGTTTCCTTCTTTTGCTTCTTGTAGCGACCTAATCCTCAAATTATTCTCACGATTTTGCAGCTCTATCATAGAGAGATAAATCTGATGTTCCCCTACTTGTTTGGTGAGTGGTCTTATCTCTTGTTCTAAATTTTCTAATTTTTGTCTAGTATCCTCAGCCAATTTCCGATTTTCTGCTGTGGCCTCCGTCAACTGTCCAATTGCTTGTGTGTTCTGTGCCACTTGTCCAGTTAATTTATTTAGGCATTCTGTGTTTTGGTCAATCTTTGCTGTTTGCTCATCTGCTTTCTTGTCCAAAGCTTCCAATTTTTCAAAAATTTTCTCTAAAATAGAAGCAGATGCTCCTGAGGCCATATCTTCCAATTGTAGCTGCTCTATTTCTCCCTCTTTTGCCTGTGACAAGGCAACTTCTTCTACTTCTGAAGGCAGAGTAGGTACAGATGATCTACGTGTCTGTGAGGCTGAGGTTAGAGTTGTCAAAGTTGTTTGTCTAACTCTTCCTCTTCTTCTTGTGCCACTCATTCCAACGTTATCTGTCAGTCAAGGTCACACTGAGTTATTCCCATGGGAATAGAGAGGCCCAGAGAAAGCAAGCAGCCGGGGAATCAAAAGTAAATGTAAAGTCACTGTTTTAAATCAATCCTCTAGAGGGAGCTTAAAATGTCTTTCAGAGTCTAATTTAATGTCCAAGAACCTTCAAGTACAAGTATTTAGCAGAGTTGATATTAATAGTCACTTTGTTTCAAACAGTGCTTACTGGTCTCCAAAAAATGTTTCAAATTAGAAGGTCTAAGTACCCTCAGATTGTTGCAAGTTCCAATATACAGTATCCAAATCTGCAATACTGACAGCTCAGTCTCTCAGAGCTCAGGCAGTTCCGGACCCTGGGTTTCACCTTTTAATTGTAATCCAATAAAAGAAGGAAAGTCAAATGCAAATAATAATTCCAAATCATAAACTTGAAATCTTTACTTTAGATTGCAGGTTCAGTGGGTGCTTAGATCAGTAAAGTTAAAAGTTCTTTTTTCAGCCTCCACTCCTCCAGCTCTTTGCTTTTTAAAGTTCAATGGCAGCGGAAGACGGACTTCCTGTTTCCACGTCTCTCCGCTCTCAGCCAAGTTCAAATCTTTTAATTCAACTTTAGTCTCTAAGTTAAAGTGATTCAGTCTTTACTCACGAATAGGTTGTTTTTGATTCCGGATCCAAATTTTACAGGAAAAGGGATCAGCGCTCACCGGCAGCAGCAGCGCGGCTTCGCTCCGCAGATTGCGAAACGGCTCACAGCGCCGCCACCCCCCTCCACGCTCCGGAGCCCCTTACGGGGTTCCTTTGGCGTTTGGGAGGTCGCTTCTGGCGCCCACCGAGCCTCGAGACCACAGGCTCTTGCCGCCTGTGGTTTTCCAAAGTGGGTCTCCGCTTCGCCGTAGCGGACGACCCAGTTTCTGCGGAGCCTCCTCTTCCCGGTTAGAAGAGGACCGCCATTGCCGTTCGCGCCGCCCCCGGAAGTCCGACATATTCACTGCTAATCTATTTGAACCCCTCGCCAGAGAGAGTGTGTTCTCTCTCTCTCTCTCTCTCTCTCTCTCTGTGTGTGTGTGTGTGTGAAAGAGAGAGAGAGAGAGAGAGACTGAGACTACTCTGGCTGTAAAGAGGGAAGGAACTGCCGTTTCTGAAAGGGGGACAGAATTTGAAAATTATTTTTTCTCACAGAGAATGCACAGCCAGAGGGAAAGTCACTCTACTGTCTCACGTTGGGAGGAGGGAACAACTTCTGGAAATGATTAAGCAGCAACACAAGCAATCTGGTTCAATTAAAATTAGGCGACAAATTGAAGATATATGCAATAAATTAGAAATGATTAAGCAGCCCCGAGGGGTTGGAAGAAAGAACGTAAGAAGAGAGCCGCGGGATCAGGCCAAAGGCTCACGTAGTCCAGCTTTCTCTTCTCACAGGGGCCAAAACAGGGGCCACTATGGAAAGGTCAGAAACAGGGCCTGAGAGCAGCAGCAACACCCTTCCCCATCGTGTGGACAGAACACAGCAGGGTGCGTATTAAAATGTATGAGGTACATGAAACAATAGCACTCATACTGCAGTATAAAATGAAAAGCAAGTCAGAGCTCACTCCGTCTGAAAAGCACCTTCTGGGAATTGCTGCTGAGGTGGGAGGGCTGAGGCTTACAGAAGTCTCAGCACCGTTGTTGTTGTTGTTGTTTAGTCGTGTCCGACTCTTCGTGACCCCGTGGACCAGAGCACACCAGGCACTCCTGTCTTCCACTGCCTCCCACAGTTTGGTCAAACTCATGCTGGTAGCTTCGACAACACTGTCCAACCATCTCGTCCTCTGTTGTCCCCTTCTCCTTATGCCCTCAATCTTTCCCAGCATCAGGGTCTTTTCCAGGGAGTCCTCTCTTCTCATGAGGTGGCCAAAGTATTGGAGTCTCAGCTTCAGGATCTGTCCTTCCAGTGAGAACTCAGGGCTGATTTCCTGAAGAATGGATAGGTTTGATCTTCTTGCAGTCCATGGGACTCTCAAGAGTCTCCTCCAGCACCATAATTCAAAAGCATCAATTCTTCGGTGATCAGCCTTCTTTATGGTCCAGCTCTCACTTCCATACATTACTACTAGGAAAACCATAGCTTTAACTAGACGGACCTTTGTTAGCAAGGTGATGTCTCTGCTTTTTAAGATGCTGTCTAGGTTTGTCATTGCTTTTCTCCCAAGAGGCAGGCATCTTTTAATTTCGTAACTGCTGTCACCATCTGCAGCGATCATGGAGCCCAAGAAAGTAAAATCTCTCACTGCCTCCATTTCTTCCCCTTCTATTTGCCTGGAGGTGATGGGCCCAGTGGCCATGATCTTCATTTTTTTGATGTTCAGCTTCAGACCATATTTTCGCTCTCCTCTTTCACCCTCAATAAAAGGTTCTTTAATTCCTCCTCACTTTCTGCCATCAAGGTTGTGTCATCTGCATATCTGAGGTTGTTGATATTTCTTCTGGCAATCTTAATTCCGGCTTGGGATTCATCCAGCCCAGCCTTTCGCATGATGAATTCTGCATATAAGTTAAATAAGCCGGGAGACAATATACAACCTTGAACCAAGGCTGTATATTGTCTCAGCACCCTTACCAAACTACAATTCCCAGAATTCTTTGGGGGTGGGGAGCCATTGCAGCAAAGCAGAACAAAAGGAAAATACTTTTAGTGTCTTCTTTCTTAGATAAGGTAATGATCTCTGGAGCCCACAAGCAAGACATGAGCACTATCCTACTACTGTTCCGCTGCAACTGTTCTTCAGAGGGCAAACTATTTGGATACCGGAGGCGACATAGTGTTATGAGTTGAGGAAGGCATGGAAGTTGTATGCCTGAAATCCTTCTAATTCCTGGATCCAGCACTGATTCAATTCCTAGAGTAGCCAGGCTAGCTTCCTGGTGAGGTGATGGCCTTCTAAGTACAGGCCATTAAGGTAACAAAGGATGTGGCTCAATGCCAGATAGCAACTGGCTAGAAAGACAAAGGCCAGAGTTGGGAGATAGAGAGAGAGAGAGAGAGAGAGAGAGAGAGAGAGAGAGAGAGAGAGAGAGCTCTAGAAGTGGGCAGGTTGAGTAGCTGGAAGACAGAGCTATACCTGATTTCTGTTGGAATCTAAGCAGAAACAAGACCCTCTTGGAGTGTTAATACTGTGAACCTCCATTTTAGACTCAGGTTGCATATATGTGTGAATAAACCATATGTACTAAAGACACCACAGTCTGTGTTGTGCCTCATTCCAATGAAACTGAACCCTGGGTAAGCTGCCACTTGGAGATTGGGGAGCAATCTTTTTTAAATTTTATGAGGCAAGACCACCATAGTGCTAAGAGCTGGGGGGTTAAGGGGGAAAGCTCCTGTTCAACAAAGCTGTCATGTATAAGTTACACCTACAGGGTTAAGATTTGTTCCCCAAGTTCACCTTGTTCATATTGATGACAGTGAAGATGTATGCATATTCGATCCTCCAGCAGGATTTTTAAATGTATGTGTTTGCAGTCAATGTATCTTGCTGTACGGTAGTTTATGGACTTTAATATGCTATATATATCCACATAAAAAGTCGCAGGCATTGCTGCACCCGTGTGATAAGTTTGCTTCTAAATGTTCCGAAGATTAGCATTTGTAGGATTGTTTACAGTTCAGCTGCAGGAATGCTGTAATTCATATTATATATAGTCAACTGTTTATCCATAATTTAAAATTGCAAATTCCAGTACAGTATTTCCACATACTGGGATCCTTTTCCCCCCGCCCCCCGCAAACACACACACACACACACACACACACACACACACACTCGTTTGCCGCCAGATGGCACAGAGAAAATTATTCCAGCACTCACAGCAACTGAATTTTAAGCAGACAAATGTAACAGTCTGTAGCTATAAGTGCGCCTTGCTCGCTTTTATCAATGGCTGTAGTGCTGGCCTGTTTGATCACACGCAACAGAACAAACATGGCTCATTAATCAGCGCTTTGCCTCTTTTCATTCAGAGGCCCTCTGAAAATTTATTTGGCACAGCCCTTGCTGTACAAAGAATGGAAATTTGTATAATGGCGAGGGGGAGTTATGTTCTGTAATTTAAGATAAGTTAGCTCTAGTAAAATGTGTCATACAGCTACTCTGCAAAAAGAGTAGTTAGCTGTCTCTCAGTCCCAACTCGGAGGCTGTGGTAGCCAGGAGTACTGGGGGGGGGTGGGACAACTTTTTACTGGGCTGACCAGTACAACTGCGTCTTGTTAGGTATCCCGTGTTGAAGTCCAATAAGCTCTTAAAAATGTAGAAACTTTATAAATATAGTTGTTAATAAAGTCATTTCCTCAAAATTAATGTAACAGAAGTGAACTGTAAATTCTGCATAATTTGAGAAGGGCTTTGGGACGCGGGTGGCGCTGTGGGTTAAACCACAGAGCCTAGGACTTGCTGATCAGAAGGTCGGCGGTTCGAATCCCCGCGACGGGGTGAGCTCCCGTTGCTCAGTCCCTGCTCCTGCCAACCTAGCAGTTTGAAAGCACGTCAAAGTGCAAGTAGATAAATAGGTACCGCTCCGGCGGGAAGGTAAACGGCGTTTCCGTGCGCTGCTCTGGTTCACCAGAAGCGGCTTAGTCCTGCTGGCCACATGACCCGGAAGCTGTACACCGGCTCCCTCGGCCAATAAAGCGAAATGAGCGCCACAACCCCAGAGTCAGCCACGACTGGACCTAATGGTCAGGGGTCCCTTTACTTTACCTTGGATAACGTGTGGCAGAGTCTCTCTCTCTCTCTCTCTCTCTCTCTCTCACACACACACACACACACACACTCCAAATAGGCAGTAGACGTTCGAGCAACAGACAACACACTGTGTTAATTTGACCCAGGAATGGAAGCTTGGCCATTGGAGCGTTAGGAAATTTACTTCCAAGTTAACATGCACAGGATGGCACAGTGAGTAATTCAAGAATTTGAAGGTACCCAAAATGGGATAAAAACAAAGAATTGCCATGTTTGCCATGTTTGTCTTCCATTGCACACCTGGTTTTTGTTAAACACATAGCTTATATCCCATGGCAAGTTGGAGAAAACAGCTTTAACCCTTTGCCCCTTGCTGCATTTTCCCCAATGCAAACAGAAGACGCAGAAGGGACAATTTTGGACTACAGTGGGGGCAAAGGGTTAAAAAAACCCCAACCCTCTAACATACACCACAATCCCAATCCTGTTTAGGCTATTTGACAAATAATAATAATAAATGCAATACCAAACTGCACACACAAAAATTACATCTAGTTTGGCCCTTATGTATACAGAGGCAGTCTCAGAGTCAGCTTGAACCATTAGGCAGAGTGGGGCAGTTGCTTCAGGCGGCAGATTTTTGGGTGTCATGAAACTGCACAAACTCTTACTTAATTTATTACGGTTGTATTTTTACAGTTGCTAGGGAGGGGGACTTGTGGGTTTTTATGTCTCTGGTACCAAAATAACTTGTTTAGCCTTGGTACTGTGCAGCAGGGACGCGGGTGGCGCTGTGGGTTAAACCACAAGAGCCTAGGATTTGCCAATCAGAAGGTTGGCGGTTCGAATCCCCGCGACGGGGTGAGCTCCCGTTGCTTGGTCCCTGCTCCTGCCAACCTAGCAGTTCGAAAGCACGTCAAAGTGCAAGTAGCTAAATAGGTACCGCTCCGGCGGGAAGGTAAACAGCGTTTCTGTGTGCTGCTCTGGTTCACCAGCAGCGGCTTAGTCATGCTGGCCACATGACCTGGAAGCTGTATGCCAGCTCCCTCGGCCAATAAAGCGAGATGAGCGCCGCTACCCTAGAGTCAGCCACGACTGGACCAAATGGTCCGGGGTCCCTTTACCTTTACTGTGCAGCAGGAGGAGGGACGGCATTTTACAGCTCTGCCTCAGGCAGAAAAATGTCTTGCATAGGTCCTGTATACTCTTCAGCATTTCTCGAAAGATACAATATATGAATTTGAAATGCTGTTCCAATGCGGATTTGCTAATGCATGTTTCACTATACGGGTGATGATTGTTGGTATTTGCAATATTTATTAAGAAAAGAGATGTTGCACAATGATCTTTGCTGTTTTGGTTAGTGTACTTTGAAGCAGAACTTTTAAATTTCACATATAAAATGAAATAAAAAGAATAAAGAGGTACTAAGGAAAAGATGAGGAAGTATCCCAGGCATGATGGAGAACCGTTTCATCATTGTAGTCAGGGCTGTGGGTGCTGTATTATTTTATTTTATTTTTTGGATCCCTGACCATTAGGTCCAGTTGTGGCCGACTCTGGGGTTGCGGCGCTCATCTCGCTTTATTGGCCGAGGGAGCCGGCGTACAGCTTCCGGGTCATGTGGCCAGCATGACCAAGCCGCTTCTGGCGAACCAGAGCAGCGCACGGAAACGCCGTTTACCTTCCCGCCGGAGCGGTACCTATTTATCTACTTGCACTTTGACGTGCTTTCAAACTGCTAGGTTGGCAGGAGCAAGGACCGAGCAACGGGAGCTCACCCTGTCAGGGGGATTCAAACCGCCGACCTTCTGATCGGCAAGCCCTAGGCTCTGTGGTTTAACCCACAGCGCCACCCATGTCCCTGTGGGTGCTGTATACATGGCACCAATAAGAACCAGAGGTTTCCAGTAGGTAATTACCAGATCTGCATGGGAAAACCTTCCCCTGTTCCATTACATGCACTGCTTCTAAAATTACCAAGCAATTGTTAATTTTCTCCTTCCCAACACACACAAACACACATTGTTAACAGAGAAACCTGATGTTGCAATCCGGATGGTGTGGGTTGCCCAGGAATTTTAGAACATCGTCTATTCCTAACGCTCAGTGCAGGCTTCCCAGCTGAATCTAAGATGCCGGGTTAAAATGCATTAAGACAGCACATCTTTCCTCGATGTTTGCAATTCGTCTTTTTTGCAAAGATGGATATTTTTCATATGTTTGGCAGGTCACGAGCCAAAAAAGCTCTGCTCTGTTGACGTTATTATTTATGCTCTGCAGCAACATTATCAATGATGTTGTCAGTGCCACTTTAGCATAAGGAACTGTTTAAAATTGAGTTGATGTTGTTGACTGAATGATTAACCCTATTGGACAAAACAGCACTGAAATTTCTTAGAAGAAATTTAGGTGTTGGATCTACATTTCCTTAGAAGAGCTTGGATTTTAGCTATGTTCTGAGTTGTGAGCAACAGCAGAAGTAACTCAGGAAAGGAGTAGAACTCTAGCCTAAGATTTAGCAGCAGTGTAAAACTACTACAAGTAACCAAATATCAACTGAGGCAGATCCCTGGTGGCCACAGAAATCATGAAATACAGTGGTACCTCAGGTTACAGACGCTTCAGGTTACAGACTCTGCTAACCCAGAAATAGTACCTCGGGTTAAGAACTTTACCTCAGGATGAGAACAGAAATTGTGCGGCGTCGGCGTGAGGCCCCATTAGCTAAAGTGGTACCTCAGGTTCAGAACAGTTTCAGGTTAAGAACGGACCTCCAGAACGAATTAAGTTCTTAACCCGAGGTACCACTGTACAGACCTGCCCAACCTGATGGAACCTTGGAATGGATATCAAAGTTCCCCAAGATCCTAAGTCATTGGGACTCTAACATCACCCCTGAGATCACCTCTGCTAACTCAAGAAGGGAATCTGTTCAGCAGATGGTTTGTTACACTAACATAATCCTTATTCTCTTTTCAGAATACACTCTCTGATAAGAACATTTGTGATTAAGCAACAGGGTCCTGAAATGGTGAGTGGAATCATGACAGGTGTTTGCAACACCATATTTTAGATTTAAGATACCTGTTGTACAGGGCCAGATTTAGGTTTGATGAGGCCCTAAGCTACTGAAGTTAATGGGGCCCTTTATATGTCCAGCTGTCCTTTGTAAACAACAAATTGTTGCTGTTTTTTGTGTTGAATATATGCTATATGGTAATTTATGGACCTAATAGGTATCTAAAGCCATTTGCACATGCAGAATGTAGGCACCCTATATATAGAAATGAGCAAACCAGTGATATTTTAGGGAGCAGGCTAGCAGGCGGGGCCCATGACTTACATCATAGGAGACTACACAACACAAAACACTGTTGCTGTATTTAGGTTTTATTTTATTTGTTTTTATCTTCTATTTTAGAAATGTACATCCAGTTTTTTCCCTTTAAATTTTTTTGGGGGCCCCAAGAGAGTGGGGTCCTAAGCTATAGCTTGTTTAGCTTCTACGTAAATCTGGCACTGCTGTTGTACCAAGAACCTTGGAGGACAAAGCTGGAATAAGTCAAACTTTGTTACTGCTTTGTCTAACGGGCTCAGGAATATCTATCAGTTCATCATGCCCATCCAGTATTTCAGTTTATTGTCTTGGCATTCAGCAGCAGTACCTCAATAAGAGTCATTATCAAAAGGCTATTCTGGGTTAGGCTAAGGAAAAGGAGGCATAACTCTTCTTCTGTAGTAATGGCCTGACCTAGTCCCACCATAATAACTTCCTTTACACCACACACTCAAGTCTGTACCAGCAAACGTGGTTGAACTTGATGACCCTTGAGATTCCTTCTGACTATATGAGTCCATCTGCCAGAGTTCCCAGATGCTTACTTAGTATTGAAATACTTTATTGTCACTTGTACAACTTATATACAGTGAGATTACATGAACACCCCCCACTTAGCTCTCTTAGTCTTAATTCCCCTCATTTACTGACGCACGCCCACCAAACCCGAAAGTCACTTGACCTGTTGTTATCTTTTCATTCAGTAGCCTAACAGCCCACGGATAGAAGCTGTTCTTTACCCTGTTGGTGCGACTAATCATGCTTCTATATCTTCTGCCCGAAGGCAGGAGATCAAGAAAGTGCCAGGTAGAGTGTGAATCATCCCTGAGAATTTTCCTCACTCTCCTGAGGCAACGTTCTTCCGCAATGTCATCCAGCGGATTCACGGGACAGCCCATAATATCTTGTGCTGTATTCACCACCCTCTGTAGGCACTTCCTATCAGTTGATGTCAAACCAGCATACCACACCGTGATGCAGTATGAAAGGACACTTTCTATTGTTGACCGGTAGAAAGAGATCATCAAATGTTGATTGACATTGTTCTTCCTGAATAATCTGAGGAGATGGAGTCTCTGTTGGGCTTTCTTAGCCACCTGGGTTGTATTTATTTTCCAAGTAAGGTCTTCACTGAGATAAACTCAGTATCCCCACAATATCCTACCCACTGCCTTGTGGGACATCTTTGGGAGAAGAAAAGGCCAAGGAACCTTACACAAATCCAGAGTAGAGTCCCTAAGACGGTTGGATAGGCCCCTCTTATGCCTCCTTCAACCAAGCTGGTGCCAAATGTATTGATATTCTTTCCTTTGAACCACATCAACAAGGCCAAGAGGAGGTCCTGTAGTCTGGGCAGCCCTGGACCTCCATTCACACTGCCCAGGCTTGCGCCTCAGAGATGTCACTTTGCTGCTGTTATTGCAGCAAAAACAATGCGGGAGGCAGCAGTTACAAGTCACCGGCCTTTGCAGCCACAGCAGGCGCTGTGATTCTCCAGTGGTTTGATGTAACTCCTAGAGGCGCAATCCATTGTCTCTCGAGACAGATGAATGCCAACAACAAATATCCTCCACAGAAATATTCTATCTACAAAGGCAAGGGGGGGGGTATCAAAGATGTGAAAGGACAAGAGAAAAGAAAGGACAAGAGAAGAGATTAACTAGGAAATGAAATGGCCACAAGAGCTTATATTTAATCTTTCATACTTTCCCTGACCCCAGGCTCCCACAATGGGACCAAGGACTCTACAAACCCAAGTACAAACAAGTAGGCTTAACACCCCCCCCAAAAAAAGTAATTTTGGATCTCACCTGGGAAGAAGGTTATTCCAAAACCTCAGAGCAGTTGTTCTAAAGCAGGCATGTCCAAAGTCTGTTTCAGGGGCCTAATCCAGCCCGCCGGCCAATTTAATCCGGCCCCTGTGGCAGTATATGTCCTGGGGTAAAATCCCCCCAAAAGCTCAGCAATTTCAATCCTAAAAAAGCTCAATGACTTTGGGGATAAATCCTTTAAAAAAGCATGTTCACTTCATTAAATCTGGCCGTCTTTGAAAAAAGTTTGGGCACCCCTGTTCTAAAGGTTCTTCTCTTCACTACTGATGCCCCCACTTCTGCAAACATGGGCAGATGAGCTCAAAGAGTAACTTTTAACTTGCATTCACACATATGGCACTAATGGTAAAATTAAAATGTCACAGGTGGGAGGCAACCCTCAATATTGCAATGATCAGCTGTGCTGCTCTGCAAGGAGTTGCCATGACGACTGGTAATCTTTGGCATCTGAGGTAGAAAATCCAAATGGCACCCTCACTGCTACTAATTAACTTTAGGACCAACACACAAAGATGTTGCACTGCACCTTCCTCAATGAAATGCATGTGAAGTGTTTGAGAGCATGACTTGAGCTTGACACATGAGACCCTCTGGTAAGTATTTATTTATTAATTAGAGATTGTTTGTGTCATGCCCTTCCACTAAAAAATATGCCACTTAAAGGCAGCTATTAACACCCAATAAAAATAATAATCACAGTACAATAAGCGGATTGACGCCATATATTGGAAACACATCCAACATACGTTTAAAGCACATGACTCCCCTCCCCCAAGAATCCTGGGAACTGTGGTTTTCCCCCTCCCCTCACAGAACTACAGTTCTCAGCACCTTCCAAAACTGAGCCAGAGTTACGGGAGGCCCAAGAAAATTGCTAGCAATATAGAGGAGACTGTTGTTGTTTAGTCGTTCAGTTGTGTCCGACTCTTTGTGACCCCATGGACCAGAGCACGCCAGGCACTCCTGTCTTCCACTGCCTCCCACAGTTTGGTCAAACTCATGCTGGTAGCTTCGAGAACACTGTCCAACCATCTTGTCCTCTGTCGTCCCCTTCTCCTTGTGCCCTCCATCTTTCCCAACATCAGGGTCTTTTCCAGGGAGTCTTCTCTTCTCATGAGGTGGCCAAAGTATTGGAGCCTCAGCTTCAGGATCTGTCCTTCCAGTGAGCACTCAGGGCTGATTTCCTTCAGAATGGAGAGGTTTGATCTTCTTGCAGTCCATGGGACTCTCAAGAGTCTCCTCCAGCACCATAATTCAAAAGCATTAATTCTTCAGCGCTCAGCCTTCATTATGGTCCAGCTCTCACTTCCATACATCAGTACTGGGAAAACCATAGCTTTAGCTATACAGACCTTTGTTGGCAAGGTGATGTCTCTGCTTTTTAAGATGCTGTCTAGGTTTGTCATTGCTTTTCTCCCAAGAAGCAGGCGTCTTTTAATTTCATGACTGCTGTCACCATCTGCAATGATCATGGAGCCCAAGAAAGTAAGATCTCTCACTGCCTCCATTTCTTCCTTTTCTATTTGCCAGGAGGTGATGACACTGTAAATTGTGTTAGGATTTTGCATTCTTCCAGTCGGCTGACGCTGGAGGTAGGAAATTCTGTATTGGATGTGATGGACTAACTCAGTCCTTCCAATGTTGATACATGGAAGAATAACCTGCCCTCAGAAGAGGTAGGCCATTTTGCATTAGTCGCTACTCGTGGTTTGCTTACGCGTGTGGCACTGTGGTCTAAACCACTGAATTGATTGGGCTTGCCCAAGAAGGTGGGAGGTTCAAATCCCCACGACAGAGTGAGCTCCCGTTGCTCTGTCCCAGCTCCTGCCAACCTAGCAGTTCGAAAGCACACCAGTGCAAGTAGATAAATAGGTACCACTGTGGCGGGAAGGTAAACGGCATTTCCGTGCACTCTGGTTTCCATCACGGAGTTCTGCTGTGCCAGAAGCAGTTTAGTCATGCTGGCCACATGACCCAGAAAGCTGTCTGTGGACAAATGCCGTCTCCCTCGGCCTGAAAGCGAGCTGAGCGCCGCACCCCATAGTTGCCTTTGACTGGACTTAACTGCCCAAGTGTCCTTTACCTTTTACCTTTACCTTTTACCTCAGAACAGTGATTCACACAGAATCATAAGGGGTGGGCACCCCAGAGAATGGCACCATTCTAGGATGCTGTCTAGTCCGATATCCTTTTTCACCAGCTGACCAGCCAGAAGCTTCTGGAAAGACCCTGAGCAGGATGGGAAGACAACAGACCTAGTCAATTGCTTGCAAGCATATGCAACATTGCACACAGTTCTCAACCATGGACGTAGAGAGGCAAATTAGCCATGAATCTGAAGTCTAGGAAACATGTATATCAACCATATTTATTTTCTCTTAATAAACTCATGGAGCGATTAGCCAATTACCAAGTACAGTGATACCTCGGGTTAAGTACTTAATTCGTTCTGGAGGTCCGTACTTTACCTGAAACTGTTCTTAACCTGAAGCACCACTTTAGCTAATGGGGCCTCCCACTGTTGCCCCGCTGCCGGAGCACGATTTCTGTTCTCATCCTGAAGCAAAGTTCTTAACCTGAAGCACTATTTCTGGGTTAGCAGAGTCTGTAACCTGAAGTGTATGTAACCTGAAGCATATGTAACCCAAGGTACCATTGTATAACAATGAATAAAGGACAAGAAAAAACAAATGACTCGACCCAAACCACAGCTGAGTATGTGGTAAGGTAGTAAACTGTTGTTAAAAAAACCTGAGTTTCAATGGTTCCTGTTGCTTGTATTCCTCCTCCTCCTACGTCTGAGTGTCTTCTGCCCTCTTTCCCCCCCTCAAGTATTTCTTCAGCACCTTCTCCTCACCTGCCCTCCTCACTCTAGCTGTCACCAACTGACTTCACTTGCACTGCATCCTCTGACCTCATAGGAGTCGGCATCGCAAAACTGTCTTTGCATACAGAATTCATTCAGCCATTCGGCTGTCAACAATTCAATCCTCTCTGAATCGCCGCATCTTGGGGAGTGTGAATTCGATAAGTTTGTTACTGAGAAGTGAGGAGTGGTGGGGGTTTTTTTATTTCTTCGTTGTGAATCTGCTGCCTACTGATGTGATTCTAGTTTTAGCATTAGTAGTTTTTGAATGGGGGGGGGGAGGAAAATTATCTTCATTTCCACAGCATTCACAATTCTGCAAAATCTCGATCATGCCTCACCCTTAGGTGATTTCAATTTAGAAAAAAGACAACGAACATCCATCTCACTCTGCAAAAATAGTTCTTGTTGTGGATGGGCAAATTGCATGGGGCAGGATTCCTCCCCCTTCCAGTGTTATTTGCTCTGCCTAAGAACCAAGGCTAGATCAGCTTTCAATTTAATTTTATTCCCCACTAGAGTACAGTGGTACCTCGGGTTACATATGCTTCAGGTTACATACGCTTCAGGTGACAGACTCCACTAACCCAGAAATAGTACCTCAGGTTAAGAACTTTGCTTCAGGATGAGAACAGAAATTGTGCTCTGGCAGCGTGGCAGCAGCAGGAGGCCCCATCAGCTAAAGTGGTGCTTCAGGTTAAGAACAGTTTCAGGTTAAGAACGGACCTCCGGAACGAATTAAGTACTTAACCCGAGGTACCACTGTATTTTCTTTCGAGCCATCGTCCTGATCTGCTTTTTGTCCCATTGCTCTTCTTAAGCAACAGTATGTAAAGAGGTGCTTTTACTTCGCTCCAGCAATCCAGACCTCAGAGGGCTAGACCCATTCAGCACATAGTAAGCCGAGCTTTTTCCTGGGTTACCTGCTTTGAGAAAACAGGCACTGCTGTCGGTCCTCCAAAAGAGGGCAGGCTCTCTCCTCGGCTGGCAGCTTGACCTGCTGCTACAGATTAGGCACCGGAGAACGAATCCTGCTGCCAAGTTTTAAAAATAGCAACAGGCCACAGGACTGGGAAAGCGCCACTTGTTCCGTTTCTCAGGGGAAAGTTAGCTACCTGATTTTCCTGTCCTTTTGAGGTGCTCTAGGAAAAAGTATGCGATGAAAATTAACTTGCAGAAGACTGGGCTTATAAGGTAGAGATTTTGCAGAATTTTCTCATCAGTTCAGACTCGTTTCATTTACTTTTGTTTTAATCTGTGCGTACAGAAGACTGTGGCCTGGTTCTCATAAACAGTAAATGTATGTCTGGAGAGAACTACTCAGATTGCGAGTGTCTCTGTTCAAATTTTGCAGTGCTCCTCCATTCAACACCAGGGACGCGGGTGGCGCTGTGGGTTAAACCACAGAGCCTAGGACTTGCCGATCGGAAGGTCGGCGGTTCGAATCCCTGCGACGGGGTGAGCTCCCGTTGCTCAGTCCCTGCTCCTGCCAACCTAGCAGTTCGAAAGCACGTCAAAGTGCAAGTAGATAAAAAGGTACCGCTCCGGCAGGAAGGTAAACGTCGTTTCCGTGCGCTGCTCTGGTTCGCCAGAAGCGGCTTAGTCATGCTGGCCACATGACCCGGAAGCTGTACGCCGGCTCCCTCGGCCAATAAAGCGAGATGAGCGCCGCAACCCCAGAGTCTGCCATGACTGGACCTAATGGTCAGGGGTCCCTTTACCTTTACCTTTACCATTCAACACCAAAGCAAACCAAAATCCTGCATATAGAAAACTACTAACCTTGGGGAGGCGTTCTGGTCTTACCTTTTTCCTGACAGGTAAGTTTTCTATGTGCAGTTAATACTTTGGTATGAAGCAGCATTAAATGTGAGTCTCCACTTGCAGTTTGAAATGAGTGGTACAGTTCTTTATTAAAAATATTTATGTGTTACCTTTCTGCCTTTTAAATGACTTTATATGGCATATAAAATCATTGATTTTCTATCGTTTCTCATAGCATCCCTAAGTCCCCAATAGGATGGAAGGATCCACCAATTTTGGTTCTTTCTGTTTCTCATGTTTCTAATATTAAATTCAGTTCTCCACGTTTTGCAGCAATTGGGTGGCGCTGTGGGCTAAACCACAGAGCCTAGGACTTGCCGATCAGAAGGTCGGCGGTTCGAATCCCCACGACGGTGTGAGCTCCCGTTGCTCGGTCCCAGCTCCTGCCCATCTAGCAGTTCGAAAGCACATCAAAGTGCAAGTAGATAAATAGGTACTGCTCCGGGTTAACTTCACTAGGTGTTTCATTGCTGACCTACCCCTGACTCTGGGCTCCTGACATCTATTAAGACCTTACCTGGACTGCTGTGTGTAGTTCTGGACACTGTAGCCTTAAAAGGATACTGACAATATAATGTTGTATATAAAAAGGATACTGACAATATAAAGGGACACGGGTGGCGCTGTGGGTTAAACCACAGAGCCTAGGACTTGCTGATCAGGTCAGTGGTTCGAATCCCCGCGACGGGGTGAACTCCCGTTGCTCGGTCCCTGCTTCTGCCAACCTAGCAGTTTGAAAGCACACCAGTGCAAGTAAATAAATAGGAACCGCTCCAGAAGGAAGGTAAACGGCGTTTTCGTGCGCTGCTCTGGTTCGCCAGAAGCGGCTTAGTCATGCTGGCCACATGACCCAGAAGCTGTACACCGGCTCCCTCGGCCAATAAAGCGAGATGAGCGCCGCAACCCTGGAGTCGGTCACGACTGGACCTAACGTTCTGGGGTCCCTTTACCTTTACCATTACAAGGAGAAAAGTTGTTTTCCTTCATTTGCAAGGAATCGTACAAAACAAAGTGGCACTAATAAAGACAAGTTCCAGGGTGGCAACAGAAAGCAAACTAAAAATGCTTTTGCAGTTCATCAGAACTATCCAGCAATATCAAGTTATAGGGAAACTGGTGCTATTAACAGTAACCCTAGTTGGTTAATTGATTTGGCAACTTCCATGCACATGACGTCTGATGCTAACTCCCCCACAAAGAGTTAAATGAGATTCAGGTGAGGGTCATATGCCTTGTCAATCCCAGCAGGTATATAACAGGAAGATCCGGCCTGCCCAGGCCGATCTGACTGGAAGGCTCGGGAACCAAAACGACCAAAACTTCAACGA